>NC_135397.1:1872500-2515416 GCF_051989625.1 Stigmatopora argus | reverse complement strand
GCTTCTTATCACATTTTGTATATATACACTATGGCTCTTTGCCTTGTTTCATGTTTCTATTACAGTGGTACCTCGACCTACGATCAGCTCTACCTACGAGGTACGATGAAAATTTCAATCGAATAATTCGCCCTAGATACGATCAAAATTTCGATCGAATAATTCGCGCTAGATACGATCAAAATTTCGAGATGCGACCAAGCCAGGTGGCCATGACATGAGAGGCTGTTTATCATTGTAGCGCACGGTCTTTTTTGCCGCATCTCTTTCGTGTATAACAGATATCTACAAGCACTGAACGATTTATTCAGACGAGTTTCTGCTACGCATCGACCGTCTCTCTCTCCCGTCGGCGAAATCCGCCCAATTTTAGTTATATTAAACACATTTTATTACTATTAAACCACTAGTTATGTGTTACTTTGTTAGTAGATGGCGAATTACAAGAAATAAAACATTTTTTCCAATCCAATATCCTGTTTTTGGTGTTATTTCAGAGGGTTGGAACAAATTAATTTGATTTTAGTTCATTTCAATGGGAAACGTTCGCTCGAGTTACGAAAATCTCGACATACGATCTCACTGTTTAATTTTTTTGCTTTTTGTCTGTAACTTGTTCGCCACTCTGGGTTAAAAAAGAGGAAGCAACAGGCCTCCTCAAATTTAAAGTGTTTGTCTTGCTCACAAATCTGGTCGTTAGTGTAATTTGGAGCTAAAATAGCGGGTGAGTGAAAGAGAAAAGTCACTGAAACAAATATCTATTAAACATGGATGTGTTGTGAGCAGAGCTAGGGGCCCGTGAGGGTTTCAGAAGTACACATCCCCACCTCTGCGGTGGGTCTCGCTGCTTCTGAAAGGCAAAGTAAGAGCCTGCTGGAACTCTTTAGACATGCCACTCGACTACACGGAAACATGCCTGTGCAGTGTGCTCGTACGCTCGTGCGTGTGCATGACAGGGAAAAAAATAGAGCATGTGGAAGAAGAAAAAAAAACGAAACGCTGGAGGTTGTCTAGCCTTTTCTTGCCGTCTTCCTCTTACAGTAAATCTGCATCTGGATGAGCTCCAGCGCATACCTGCCACGTTATAAATCAGGCCGGACTTTCTTTTACGGCCTGCTCAATGCAAACTTTGAAATAGCAAACTGCCAGCCCCCGGGGGTTTTGTTTTTCACGTGAGCGCCGCTTTGGACGGGTGACCCTTTTGCGGCTCGCCGTTCGGGGGGCCTTCGGGCGAACACGCGGGTGTTACACGCATGTCGGTCATGGGTAGTGGGCGACGGATCCTTAAAAGGAAGTGAGAATGTCCGCCTCCTGGAGGCGAGGGGGGTTCGCACTCTCGCCGGAGTGTAAACATGCTTGAGCGTGCTCTTGAAATGAGAAGCAAAGGGTCTATATTCACTGATAATGGGGATTCATTCCATTTGAACCCCCCACAGCAAAAAAAACTGGGTGTCAGATATCCCGAAAAATCAGTTTAGAAGTTGGGATGTGTACACCTGACGTTTGAGGAAGGGCTGTGGGGGTGGGGAATATAATTGAAAGGTGGAAAAGCATCTGAAAAACAAGCTCCGCGGGAGTTTATTTCAACTCTTATACCAAAACAGCCGCGGGCCAATAGAGTCAAAGGCGACCATTACGGAAGGATGTACATATGCAAACAAGAACTTGCACAGGAGTGACACTGGAAATGATGGAAAGACACAAACAGCGTGTTTCTCTTTCATTCCAGACACTTGCAGGGAATCCAATTCAGAAGGTCTTGTCACTCAAACACCCATTGTGAAAGGAGAAGTAGCAATTTGGGTATACTTTTCTTATCCAAAGTTTGGCATTTTAACAACTCAAAATCAGATATGAAGTGCCCTGTTATTCTCAATCTTAAATACCGCATTCTCCGCACTATAAGGTTCACCCAAAAGACTCAAAATCACACCGAGCATCTTATGTGCCCAATAAAATGATCACTATTTGATTAACCATGGTATGACATCCCCTTTAGCCCATCTTTATCTAAGACCACCCTCCCCCCACACCACCCCCCATGAGCCTCATAATGCAGTTCGCCCTAAAACAGTTTTCAAATAGGCCATCTATTGAAGGTGCGGAAATTACGGTAATTTCAAGTACAACAATGTTGAAGTCTTTGATACTAAATGCTATGGTTTGTCATTTTTTTCATATAATGACTAAACAATGAGACTGTGAGATTGTATTGAAGAACACCTAAACGTCAACCTCATTCCATCTAATCTGTTATGCCGACAGCAAACCCCCTGAGACCACCCCCTATGCCCTGCACATCCAATATTTAACTGGAAGGGGTGCTATTCCTTTTTCCTCCATTCATGTCAAACACAGGTGTTGTGACTGTACCTGACACTGCGGTCTAAAATAGCTCTTAAATTTGATTCCCCAATTCTCTAGGGGTGAAGCTACGGGGCTCTCATCTCATCTATGAGATGATTTCGCACAAGCCGCTGGCTGAATCTAACAAGGAAAAGAAAAAGATATATTAAAGCACACAAGGATGTGTCAGCCCAAAAAAAAATATGAAAGGCTGCAGAACACCAGAAAATTGCCTAAAACACATTAAAATAATGGAGTGTATTTGTTATGGTACGTAGGCACTCATGTGTAAGTACATATTATATTTATATATATATATATATATATATATATATATATATATATATATATATATATATATATATATATATATGTATATATGTGTATATATGTGTATATATATATGTATATATGTGTATATATATATGTATATATATATACATACACATATATATATATTTATTCATATACACACATATATATACATACAGACACACACATATATATATATATATATATATATATATAAATAATTTTCTGAGTATTGTATGTTTGTACAGTACGTATATACGGATGGATGTATTATTTTTATGGACAAATAATTGAAAAGATGGATGACAAAGATGCACAAATGAATTAGGAAACATTAGTTGGATGGATAAGAAAAAATGGATCAATGAATGAATACATGAGTGTGATGGGTGAATAAATATATGAATAGTGTCAAGATGGCAGGAGAGCTTAGTTAGATGAATGGAAGAATGAAAAGATGGATGGCTTACTTATATTTTAGATGGATGATTAAAAGCTGGAAAGACAAAAAGAGATGGAAATGTTTGGATGGATTAGTTCTATGGCTGAATGATGCACAGTGCAGGCAGACTTGGAGTTATTCCAAATATTAAATGCAAAAAGAAGAAATATTGACATTGTAATTGTCTTGACTACAACTGTATTAAAATAACATTTTACAATATAGCCTATTCCTGCATGGCTGCATATAATGGATGTACTTTAAAGAGCAATAATGTGGAATAAAAGCGCCGTCATGTTGGCTGGATTGATGACTTCTCACTTTGTGATCAATATTGCTCGTCCTTGCCAACGCGGCATTTTCAGTTCGGTGCGCTATTTTGGACGGTCGCTTTATTCTGGTTTAGCTCCGTGGCATTTTTAATTGCCGCTGCTTTGACCTCCCGCTATACCGATACCCCTCAACCCTCTACTCGCCCGTAAATTATTCCACACAGACTGGTAATGTCATTTTAAAAGGTTTGTGTGCATGCATAATTGCGACATATCTTTGCTCGTTATAAACCAAAGTAAACAAGCACAGGGTTTTAACAACTTCCAGTTAAAGCCTGTTTTCCATAAGCAGCATTATTATGATACGCAAAAGTAATTTTCCCACACAATCCCTGCCCGCGTTGATATCCGCTTACATTTAAAAGTATTAAAGGAGGATTAGAATATAGCCATGCAAAAATAATCCATGCAATTAGTCGGACTGCGTCGGCCTCACGGTTCTGAAATCGAGGTTCGATGCCTGTGTGGAGTTTGCATGATCTCCCCGGCTTGTGTGGGTTTTCTCCGGGTACTCCGGGTTCCTCCCACATCCCAAAAACATACATACTAGGCTAAATAGATGCTCCAAATTGTCTCTAATTATGAGTGATTGTTTGTCTATCTCATTTTGCCCTGCGATTGGCTGGACTAAGTCGACTGGGATAGGCTCTAGCACCCCCTGTGACCCATTTTGCCCTGCGATTGGCTGGACTAAGTCGACTGGGATAGGCTCTAGCACCCCCTGTGACCCATTTTGCCCTGCGATTGGCTGGACTAAGTCGACTGGGATAGGCTCTAGCACCCCCTGTGACCCATTTTGCCCTGCGATTGGCTGGACTAAGTCGACTGGGATAGGCTCTAGCACCCCCTGTGACCCTTGTGAGGATAAGTGGGATGGAAAAATGAATGAAAAATACTTATACAATATGAAAAATCACTCTACAAATGAAAACAGCCCGGAATGGCACGGCTGATTGAAACCAAAACACAATTTAACACACGAAACAAATATGAAGATAGCAAGACGGCGATCCGCCCCGGCACCCCCGAAGGCTCGGACGGGGCTGGCATCCAAATGAGAGTCACGACGCAAAGAGCACCCGAGCGAATCGCCGACGGGCTAATCGGCGGCATCATAAAAGTGGCAGTATTTATGCGCAGCCCTGACTGATGATCTGTGGCGGATAATAGTTGCCATCCGCCACAATGAGCGGGACATTAGCGCGACGGAGAGTGATGACATGCCGGCTGATTATGTGCACCGACCGCTAATACGAGTGGGAAGGTAGGGCATCCGAGATGAGCCCGTGGGCGGCTCGGCCGTAGAAATCATTCTCACACAACCAAATCACACCTAACGACTCTCCAGACGTGGAAAGAACTCTCTGAACAGATTCTGTACAAACTTCCATTTTAACCCGAGTTTGACCGACTCATTACAACTCCAACATGCAACAAATTTGTACGGCTGAATGCAAAGACATTTGGAATCAAGGATAAGGATAAGATCAATGCTAACTCTCTCACTTTGATTGATTAGGTTAGGCTATGATTTGGGTTGTTCCTAGATGATATTGTTAAGCAAATTTTCCTATGAATATTTTTACCAGCATATTTGAAAAGTCCAAAATATTTTTCAGCATGTCTGATGATGTTAACTACTACATTTTTATTATGTTGACTACTGATTGATTTATGACTTATTTATTGATTATGTATTATGATTATTTATTGATTATTTATGTTTGTGTGTTGTTATTATTTTTGCACTTGCTTATGTTGTTGATTACTTATTGATAATTTATTATTTATCACTGTCATTCATTGATTATTTATGTGTTTGTTGTTATTTGTGCACTACTTATGTTGCTGACTACTTATTTATTTATTACATATTTATTGATTATTTATTTATTGTTCATTGCTATTATTTATTGATTATTTATTTGTTTGTTGTTATTTGTGCACTCCGCCACTTATTTATGTGGTTGACTAGTTATTTCTGTATGACTTATTTATTGATTATTTATTTAGTACTCATTGTTACTATTTATTGATTATTTGTTTATCATTCATTGCTATTATTTATTTATTATTTATTTGTTTGTTGTTATTTGTGCACTCCGCGACTTATTTATGTGGTTGACTACTTATTTCTGTATGACTTATTTATTGATTATTTATTTAGTACTCATTGTTACTATTTATTGATAATTTGTCTATCATTCATTGCTATTATTTATTGATTATTTATTTGTTTGTTGTTATTTGTGCACTCCGCCACTTATTTATGTTGTTGACTACTTATTTATTTATTACATATTTATTGGTTATTTGTTTATTATTCATTGCTATTATTTATTTGTTTGTTGTTATTTGTGCACTCCCCTACTTATTTAGGTTGTTGACTACTTATTTATTTATGACTTATTTGTTGATTATTTATTTATGATTCATTGTTATTATTTATTGATTATTTGTTTGTTGTTGTTATTATTTAGGCACTTTGTGGTGAAGTTTTAAATCTCATTACGCTTGTATAATGACAATAAAAGGATTCAATTCAATATAATTTTGACACGCTATTTAGGCCAGATCCTACTAAATGAAGATGTGAGAATGCAAAGCACATGTTCTCCCTAAATAATAATACACAAGAACGACTCTTCAGCAAAAAGTCGAACACCAATCCAACTTTCTCTCCGTTGCGAGTCTCTCGCTCGCATTACAGTTGTCGACGGTGAGCGAGTAGCTTTGGAGGCCCTTCAGATATTTTAAACATCCCTGAGAGCGACGACATTATTCCAGAGCTAAGGTCAGCGCGTACAGATAAACAGAGCAATTTTTCTGTCTGAGAGATTCCAAATAGAAAGTAACCTCAAGAGGGACTCGACTTACGACTTTAATGGCTTCATTCCCCATTACTTAGCTGGCTTCAATTTCTGGAACGAGGCGGGCGAGAGAAAAAGAAGAAGCTTGGATGGATAATGAGAGAAAAGAGACCCTCCCCAAGTGGTCTGGATTTGACTGATATGTTATTCTTTGATTAAAGTTAGACCGGGTTGTTATCCGTGAACAGGCCACACTAAATCTCACTTTGCCTCTTGGGTATTTATGCACGATACGCGAAGAGTTTCTATTCTCTGTTATGTGTCAATCAAATTGTAATGAATACGTACATGCTCGATGGAACGTGATATTAAGCTATTATTTGATCCCGAGTACGAGGCAGTAAGCGCGCCAAATTTGGAAACGCCAAGTATTTTACCGACAGATGGAATTTAGAAGGGGCGAATCATATCTGGCGATATGATTCATATCACAATTCGCATCCCGATCGATCCCGACACTACACTTTGAGACGATTATTGCGTTTTTTTGTATATCACTTTAGAATAGCTAATCAAAATGGAAATCAGTACTTTTATATCAATTTATTTCTGAAATATCATTGAGTCTAAAGTATACAAATTTTATGTTTGAACAACCTATGAGCTTCATTGTATAGTTTTTTCAGGTTTTAGTGCAGACCTGCTTTAATCCAAATCTATTCAAGTGCAGGATCCTAAATGTGAAAAATAAAAATAAATAAGATTTGATATGGGAAACAGCACCCTCGATTGCGAGAATTGCGCAATGTAATATTCCAATTTATCGCCGAAGACATTTTTTTAGCGCTTTTAAAATTAAGGTCCTATTAGTTGTTTGTCACACTTGAATGGAACGAAAGGTTTGACAATTGTACCATGTTTTTGTGGATCTGTAAAAAAAATGATGAAATAAAAACAACACAACTAATTACTATGCATGCATCGCCAGGGGCCGCATTCAGTTAATTAATTACAGGTAGACAACTCTTCTTTAAGTGGAAGGTTAATATCATCAAAACAGATGCAGAAATGTCAAACAGCACCCCTGGGAATTCTGGGAAGTTTTACAACATGCAGAAAATGTTTTTTTAAAGTTTGCTAGCTTCAAATACATCGGAATCATGTGCACTCTGGCAATGGCAATCCGGTTTATGGTTTATACGGCGGATATCAATAAAAAGTTGGGTCAACACACAAAGAGCGTCAACCAGGAAATTAAGGACAGATCTACATCCGGGATGTGGCCGATTATTTGTCAGTTATTTGTCTACGCGATGTCATCCGGGGTCATTGGGGGCCGTCCTCTCTGTACACAGTAGCTAACTCAAACAAGCGATGCCAATCACATGCTTTTTATTGCACGATTGAGTTTTTTCGGTGTAGAAAAGAAAGATGGTTCAGTTCCACGTACCTTGACATGATTCCGGGAGATTTCTCAGTCCAATCATAGTCGCTCTAGTCATACGCCGTCTTTTGGCCATCTTCAATGGCGACATTTCTTTCCATCCAGAAGACATTTATGATCCCGTCTTTGCCTAATAAAGACGCTCGTGCAAAGTTGTTTTGCCTGTTGACATTGAGAAATTAATGATCAATGCACCTCGTTAGAAATCCATTTCAAAACAAGTGTTTACAGTTTTTCATGAACAGTCTTTAAGATTAACAATCATTTGAACGTGCAAATTTTTGCTGATATCTTTGGATTTGAGCATTTTCTGTCATTTCACGAGTCGTTTTATCACAACAGATCTTCAGTTTCGCTCTTTCCATTTTCGTAAAAAACAGTTAAGAAGCATCGATATCCCGCCTGAGGCTCAACGGAGTGACTCAGCGCCGCTGTTTGAGTCTGTTCCCATCGCACATTAACCACCCAGGTGGTCGTCAGAACCACATCACGGTGGCTGTGGGCATAATGGCAACATTTGGAAAATCGGTTTTTCTCGCTAATCCACAAAATTAATGAAATATCTTTGGCAAATGTCTCCGACGGGGCCGCAAAACCTCAACGACGTAACGTGTCGTCTCGTCCCAACGGTCGTGAGCATTCAGGTGTCGCCTTCGGGTTTGCAAAAGTGGCGAGATTGAGATCAGTCGTCAACTTTCGTCATCGTCTGTTCCCTAGCTGGGAGATTACTCCGTAAACCTTTTCAATTTCATCATGATTTTTTTTTTGCTGCGTCTTCACCGACATGTTGACTCTTTCTCTGGCATTTTTTAGTTCTTCTAAAGCCATGTCCTCATAGAAACATATATCCTAAGAAAGGCAATTCATGCTTCCATTTTCTTCCTCTTGAACAAAACAGAGTAAAAAAAAGGGCGATTTCAACTTTTAATGCCTTTTCTTACGCAACTCTGACACTAAATGACATCATTCCAGCTCTTAATTTTGTTAAAATGCAATCTAAACTGAGACTGCGGTTCAAACATTTTTTCCGAGACATTCAATATGTAATATTTGACCAAATATGATTTCAATTTCAGACATTTTTGTGTGCTTCATGGCCAAATCATTTTGTATTGATGTCAGGTTTGTCATTAATTCATAATTCTTTGGTCCAGATAAATCTATATTCTTTTGAAAAAGCATTCGTATTCAAATGCTGTTACTGTACTTTCATTTTCTAACTAGTGTTATCAATCCATTTTTCCCGTGTTTGACATTTTCCAAACTATTTCTGTCGTCTTTGTCATTTTGATTTGTGAACAATTCTCCCGTGTGAAGCCACGCGTCAGGTTAATAGCGGTTCACACTTCATTTAAAATCATTTACAGATCATTTTCACAGGATATTTGCGACAGGCATTCCGCACCGTAAACTCAACTTCAGCTTTGCTCAGTGACCTGTTCAAATAGAACCGTCGTCTCCTATTAAAAACATTTTTTTATTGCAAAACGAACGCGGCAAGCTAAAACTTTTGCAGAAATGTAATAAAAACATTTAAATGTCTGTTACAAATTTTCAGACTTTGTCCACCGCTCATTTTTATGAATTTTTTTTTCTCTCTGAGCCCTGATAGCCTGTTATGATTTTTTTTAATTATCTGAAAACGTTGTCTTTACGGATGCCTTTTTAGCCTGTTCTCCATTTGACAATTGTTTCTTTTAAAAAAATGTGCCCCCAAAAATGCGACTTATACTTCAATGCGACTTTATATGTTTTTTTTCTCTTCATCAATCATTGTTTGGCTGGTGCAACTTATGAAAATCTTAAAAAAAGGACGGTAATGAAGTTTCTCTCCTTTTTAAACAGCCACAAATTGCAACAAATGAAATTCAGAAGATATTTATCAAACATTCTGACTGAACGATAACAGTAAAACTTATCTCATCCCCATCTACTTAACTCCAGAATAATATATATATTTCTGTATTACTTGCTGATAAGCGAAGCAACTCTCCGAGCTCAGACTACCTCATTTGATGATTACGAGTCGGTGAAATCAAGCAAAAAAGGGGGCAGAATTACAGATGGATGATTACAGAAGCACGACAGGTTGTCTGGTGGGGTGCCCAATCAGCCGTGGCTGTGTTATGGGGTGAAAGCAGGTCAAGGTAGAGAGGAGGCAAAATACAAGCACACATAAAAAGCAACAAAAGTGACATCCTCTAATGGAGGGAGGCGATTATTTCCCGCCTGAATTTGCCGCCTGACGCCGCGTCGTGGCTAAATGGCGTGCGACTGCCTTCTGTGTCCGTCACTGACGGGGCCACGGTTAATTAACAGGCAGTTCCGATTCACAACGCTTTCTATATGCTGATACTTCATTCAAAATTATTCACAAAGCTCCCATCATAAGAAAACTCGCCTCCATATTTTTTTTTCCAATAAAAGATTGTTCCTTTGTACCCAGAAAACACAATAGAGGAGATGCAAGGCTAATCATCTTTTCCCGTCAAGCCCTTTTATTTATTTTGTGTTACAATGCTGACATTTATTGAGCGAGCGGTCATTCAGTCAGAAGGAAAGAAATGACAAAGATTGAAATTTGTCTCTGGACGTTACGGGTTGCTGCTTGGCGGTAATCATGAGCTTATTTTGACAATTGCAGTTGATTAAAGCAGACGGCTTTTACGGGAGTGCATCGTTAAGGTAATCGTGACATGTCGACTGGGGTCGTACGTCTGAGTCACGTAACGGGTTTTCGTTTGAGGCGTTAAGTGGCTTTTGCGGTGTGGGGGACTGGCGCAAGAGGCCATTGGCAATTAAAACGGAATTAAAGACAAAATACGAGTCCACACTGAGTTGTCGCGTCTTCACGAAAGTTATTTTCCTGAATGAAATAGTTCAAAGTCTGAGATGAACTAAGTCGGGTTATTGTTCGAGTTATGAACTGTTTTCTTTGTGTATTCAGGTGCATCCGATATCGTTTTTTCTTTCAGAATTTGAGGTCTTAATAGAAGTTAATCATAGCAAAGTGAAAATTTCAGGCTAGCTTTTAGTCTGAAACATTTCCAGGCATTCTATTATGACAGACAAACCCATCTTAAGGTAAATGCATTTCGACCACAATGCCAACAAAAGCCTGTTTCAAACTCAATTGGCTTTTGAAAATAATTGCAACCTTCCTTGCAGCAAACAAATGTGTTGCGTTGCTGTTAACGTCAATGTCCAGGTAATGGCTCTTTAAAGATTGGGAAGGTGTTTGGGGCCAAAGTTATTTAACGCTACTTAATCCACAAATAACAAAGAACTACGCTAAAGCGGAATGTTGTCAGAAATTAAATTGGTGAGTATTGCTAACCAAAAGATTGCCGGGGCGCTTGGAAAAACACTTTGACAAATACAATTGCAGTACCGTATTTTCACGACTATAAGGCGCACATAAAAGTCTTACATTTTCTCCAAAATAGACAGGGCGCCTTATAATCCAGTGCGCTTTATATATGGACCAATATTAAAATTGTTATCACGATAAAATAAAATAAATCAGTCGATAGGGTACACCATCCTCTACAGCTCTCACAACTACGGCAAGCAGCCCCCGACTCTACTATTTTCCCCGTAGAAAAAGTACTGCGCAGTGACTACTGGGATATATAGTTCTTTTGTCAATATACCCAATGGATTGTGGCCTGGACATCGACATCAACACAGCCTTACGAAGCATGGAAGACAGCGTTGGAATAGTTAGCTAGCTACTATTTGCGAATGGATTGTGGCCGCCTAGACGAACGTATAAAACTCAGCGTTTTCGATGACTCATTTGAACAATTGTTCAATTCGGACACAGAAAATGAGGACCTTGTTGGATTTGTGGGTGAGGATGACGTGAGTACATTGTAAAATGGCTAAATAAAGTCCTACCGAACACAGTTTTGCTTCCGTTGCCTTTTTAAAAACGTGTTTTTAGCATGTGGGTGTAGCGTGTATGTTTAAGCTGGTAAATGTTTTGCCATGCCTGGCTGCGTCGATAAAAACGGTGCGTCCTTTGTGTGTGTAAAATACAGAAATAGCACTCGTTACTGACACTGCGGCTAAAAATACGATGCGCCGTATAGTCGTGAAAATACGGTACTTTAAAAGGCTGTCGAGGTTTTCTTCATGTCGAAGCCTCAAACTGCAGTTTCTTCATTCCAAGAATAACACCGACATCAATTCAAATGCAGCACTAAATACATATTTACCAACTTAGCCCCCCAAGTATTGTCTATATTGACACTTATTTGCTTCATTAATTTCTGATTAAACCATCTGACGTTCCTTATTTCCATATCGAAACACACAAACACGGATCTATTTTTAGAGTGAAAAAGACTAGGATAACATTGAACAACAGTGAAATAATGTTCCCAACGTGGGAGGCGAGACAACAGAATCAAGTGGTGTATTTCAAAACGTGCACTCCTCGGCCCCAGTGAAACGTGAGACATTTATTGCGGTAAATCTTAAATTACCCCATGGAGCCGCTTTGAAGTCAGACTTGCGCGCCTGTTATGTATTTTCGCAGTCATCCTCCTCACCCTCCCACGTCACAAAGGACACGGCAATTACAAGTCCACGTGACCCGCGTTACGCTGAGGGACAAACAAAAGAGGAGCTATTCCTGTCTACCGGTTCAGGTGTCGGTTACGCCCGCCGTGACCGAGTCGTTGCTGATCCGTGCATCCGCAGTCAAGCCGAACTTGACGTGTGAAACGTCACTTATGTCACCCCAAGATAAGAGTGTGCGGTCAACTAAATAATGACTTTTATCTCTGTAGTGGCATATCGTACTTGGTAAGTAGAGGGAGTATTTTTTCTTGAAAATAAGTCCTCGTTTTTGGGCTATCCCAAAACAAACGAAACCAAGTTAAGGTCCTTGGAACGCAGATTCGCTTTATCTGGACAGATTGATCAAATGAAAGCGGGCTCTCGATGTGTGAATTTGGGCCGATGGCGAATAGCGAGTGTCACGTTGGCACCCGGCTGACGACGCCAAGGAGTTTGTTTCCACGCCTGGCGATTAAAAGCGCAGATGGTTCAGGACTGTTTGGAAATACGCTAAATATTAGTCTTTTTCCGAGGCGCAGCTGCGGACAAATCCGCATCGGGACACATTGTTACGGGCCCCAGCTTGACGCGGTGAATAGTATTTATCATTTGATGCCGCCTCTACGCCGCAAGGGCAAATTCATCAACGGTACCCCTACTCGACGCCTCTGTCATTGAATTTTGCATTACGGCGTTAAGGAAGGCCGTCACGCCGCCAACGAAGACCCAGAATCTCCGTCCTTTCCAAACTCTTTTGTCTCGGTGAGATGCGGGTGCAGCTGTGTAATCGCTTCAATTCATCGAGGCCGGGTCGCCCGGGATTAAAAGAGATTCCGCCGCCTTGCCAAACGGTCCGCAAGCATTGCGAGCCCCGTCTTAGCCGTACAAGCAGTAATCTGGGCCAGACAAGAAATCGAGACGAAAATCTATGAGGCAGTCAGCCACGCGGCTTGTTTCATTGACGCTAAGTAGCTTTGACTGGCATTGGAAAATAACGCCGATTTTTACCTCTTTTTATGCCGTCTAAACGAAGCTACCAGTCGCCAAGCCATACTGGAACAAAGGCAGAAACATGAGCATCTGTTGTTCTAATGACTTCAGCACCCCAGGACCGTCGACTGAATATTTGATATCTTAAGAACCCCGAGAAAGCCCCTAAATTCTGCGCTCTAAGGTCGTTCCAGAGTAACGACACCCTCGTTACCGAATTGCAGATTTAATTATCTGCAATGTTTATTTCGCTATTGGGTTCCCATTTAAAACGAGTCTGGTAGGGATGTTTGAACAAAAGGATATACATTATGAAGATTAAATGTTTGCTATTGTAATATATTATATCAATTTATATCGGAAACGTCCTTAAGCACTAACGTTAACATGTTTTGTTTGAACAACATACGGCCTTTATTGTATAATTTTCAGTTTTTAGTAAAGACTTGCTTTCGTAAAAACAGCTTTAATCCTTACCTATGTAAATGGCGTAGGAAACTAGGGAAGATTCGTAGTATTTGGCTGCTGAATCGCCGAATCGATTTTTTTTTAAACAGCTTTAATATTGACCGTCACATCTAAGACAGGATCGTTTTGGACTCAAGGTCGGCACCCCCACCGCCTCAAACACTCTTGATCTTTTTTGTAAGCTGACCATTATCAGAGTCGTACATCCCATAATGCTGACGGAAGGATTTCGGTGCCATCTGGCCGCCTTGTGAAGTTTTACGTGCATCTGTAAAGTTATTCCGCATTAAGCTAATAATAAGAAAGGCATGAGGGGATGCTACTTTGGATGTGAAAAACCTGACCAATAATATAGGTTCAGTTAAGGTGTCTTCAGATAGAACTGGAGTGCAGCGGGCCTTTTGACAAGCAACCCCAGGGAAAAACAAAAGCTTCCAGAGAGGGTTTTTGTCCGTTTTTCGATTGAACAGAGTGCAGTGTCATTAATTCCAACAAAAAACGGGTGGTAGCTCTGCAATAACTCAGAGGAAATGGCCAAGAACTTTAACAGACTCTTATCTCAGCTGATGGACATTGTGCACCAAGCTCTCAATGTTCTGCCAAAACCCAAAAATACATTTGAGGTGACACCTCATTAAGTTAATCTGAAGAAATTTAATGAATAATAACAAGATGGAAGATTGCTTGGGAAAATAATATAGAAAAATGTCAATGTCGTTGAGATTTATAGGTTGAGTTGATTGAATTTTTAGGAGTAAATCCCCATTTTTGGACAAAAAAGGGACATATGTACTGCATCAGGGAAACAATGTAGTATTTGTTCAAAAAAAAACTGAACTTAAACTCTTGCCTGTCAGATACTCATCATAGTTTGGGTAATTCAAACCTCATCTCAATTCGCTACAAAGAACAGTAATTTTACGGTTTGCCGTATTTCCCGGCTGTGGCCGAAACGCAAAACGGAGAAGTGGTTATCGCCGCTCAGAGAGTCTCTACGACAGATCGGCGACGGCTGCCGCGGCCGCTCTACTCGTATAAAGCCGCTCTTGCAGAGCGCGGAGAAGCGAGGAACTAGCTAACGAGTCAAATTAGTTTGCTTAATGGAGGGGATCGACCGCCTTGCCGAGAATTCCGAGGTTGACAAAGTTCTGCCGTTGCCGCTGACTGTCGACGTAATTTTTTTTTTGATCGGCCGGGTTAAATTGGGTCGATTCTCGGAAGCAGAAAATGATTTCATTTTAAATTTGTGTACACATGGGCGAAAGAAAAGAGCTCTCTAGCAAGAAGTATGTAGCATTTCCTAAAAATCCTTCTGAATTTTAATTGTTTTTGGATGATCAATTGGAAATGAAAAACCAAAGTGATATCCTTTCTTAGTTTTCACGATAAGTGACCACTTGGGGAGACAAGTCGTGCCAATTACTCATGTTCTTTTGCCGTTCCAGTAACGTAATTACCGAGGACGTTATGTCTATTGATGAAACGACTGATAAACTGACTCGAGGGGGGAATTGATCATTTGGAGCGACCTTTATCGAACTTAAGATAATGTTTGCTGGGATGAGTAATGCAATTAATGGTTTTCTGTAAAACCCAATGTTGCTCAAGTTGTGTGGAAAAAGCAGACTTTCAAAAGTAGACCAAAATATGAATATGAACAGACATTGTATTAACTGATGTGTCTTGGCGTATGCATTCAGTTCAATCCATAACCAACTTGTATTTTAAATCAAGGTGCCATTAATTTATTCCAATTTATGTTGCACTCAGAAGCCTTATGATAGTGGTTTCTTTTTCATAAGAAACAACAGTATTTGAAATATAAATAGATATTATTTCAAATTTAAGGCAGGAATTGATTAATTGTAATAAATGCAAATGATTAGAAAGTTAAATACACCTACTGGAAGGCTGGGTCACGGATGATCTCGATGATTTATGAGTTGAGGCTTTCCTTAAAGGTGCAGACAAGGTTTTGATCAAATCCCAGGAGAAAACAGCTTGTTCACTAATTTGAAAAACAACAGAATTACAATTTTTCCATGAGAAATATTGAAGAAAAACGTGAACAGTAACAATACTTTCCCCTAAAATTAGAAAAAAAAAACAGAATTACATTTTTCCGATGAGGAATATTGAAAAAAACAAAACAAACGATAGCCTATAATTCATAAAAGTCCTGACTTTTAAGGTAAAGTCCCCCCAAAAAATCAATCTGACCGTAAAGTAATAAATTAACATCTCCGAATACTAAATAGCGCCTAATTGCAAGTGATCCCAAGCCCCCCAAGTGGGCGCTGATGTTAACTGACGCATATTTATTTATTTCAATGAAGCAAGCAGGTGGGCTTTCCTGCTCGGAGGCAGTCAAAGCGGGCACCGGGGCGACGGAATAAGCGGGATGTCGGACAGATTGGCAAATGGGCGCGCGTTTATGTACGCGTCCATGCGCCGGCATTTGCTATCGGGCCTCCAGACAGCGCTGTCATTTGCCCCCCTGCCAATCAAAGGCCATGGAGAATGCCAGTCCCTCAGAGGACGGCTTCGCGAGCAGCTCACCTGTCAACCGTCGTGTCCTCCTCCAACACTAGCATACTGCATTCATTAGCTATCAAATTGCCGTGTCGGATATTGTGAAGGTGAATATTGCAGAAATTCAATCCTCTGTAAATCCAATCAAATCCACGACTCGCTGAGTAATTTAGATTGCTACTGATTGGTGGATCAGGGCTCATTCACACCAATGATGATATCGATTCAGAAAAGCAAAATATTTCCAATTTATGGCCAAATTAAAGGCGTTGTTTAAGGCTGTCCGTTAAAAAAAAAATCCTTTGACCTTTTATCACTCGTTATCATCACTTTCTTTGTCAGTTGTTCCGCCCACAAAGCAACGCTATCAGCTTCTTATCAAATATGTTGGCTATGAATTAGTAACCCATTGGGTGCAAAGTTTTTTTGTTATGATTTGAGCAGGGCTCAATCTCCCAGATCAAACGTCACCTGAAACGGTTCACTCACATCTGATATGCAATTACTTTGGGAAAGTTGGACAAAGTGCTTTTAGGAAAGAGTTCAGCGGCATTTATCATGGTCGAGGTCGAAGGAAAGCCGGCAGGGATAATGGCTTTTTCAAACTATTGACACGCCGGTAATGAAGTGTCTATAGGTTAAGCAGCTATAGGTTAATGGAAGCACATCAACAAATCTCAGCAGCAGTTGGAGGTGGACGTGCCCGTGTACATGCCAACAAGGCGACCCCTCTCACCCCCTTTCAACTTATAGAGAAATCAGGGATAGCGGCTGATAGATACATTGACGCCAATAGACATTTAAATTCAGCAGGGTCAGTCCTTGTTTCAAAACATCTTGATTTTTACAAGAACAACGTATCGTTTGGTGTCCGGTTTTACGACGTACAATAAATGTTGGCTTGCTGTTCGTGGAGGAAAAAATAATTAGGCAGAAAAACTGAACATTTGCTTGATTGCTGGATGAGAAAGCCCTGCAAGCGATTTGGACACAAACCACTGAAAAGTCAGTTACTACAATACGTCTCCTTTGCAACTCCTCCTGTTGAAGGAAACAAGTGCGAGGAAAAGCCTTCGGGTGGGCCGTTGAAAAAAAAACAATTGTTTCCGTCACAATTGCATTGCTGATTCTGGCACAGATTAGCATAGCCTGTAAAGAATTGCGGATATCACTAAAACAGGCTATACTAATTAAAGCCAGAATCATCAATCAGCGATCTTCGCACACCGTCACTTTTGGTTTGTTCGGAGCTGAAACTGAAGTTGGAAGTGAATCAGAGATTAGGGTCAAGAAATTAAAAAAATACAGAAGGCTGGTTGAAAGAAAGCTCATTTAGGGGTTAAATATGATGACATGCAATCATTCCATTTCTCACAATCCCCGTTACGAGCTTCCCGAAGGATTTGGGGAGGGGAACACTGATTTTCCGGCCTCGGATACGCCGGCAAATCCGCCTTCCCTGGTGACACAAATGCGTTATGGCGCAGATGCCACGTCAGAATCGCACGGCGTGCAAAGCCGTATACAAATACGGCTTTATCCAGACACCGTGCGTAGAGTAACGGATGGTCTACCTCGGTCGAGAGGGAGTGTAAATTAACGAGTGAAACAACTTAAGAAGGTGCGTGACTAAAAACATTAGAGGGGAGCTGCAGCTGGTGATAAATGGACTTTTTATTTCTATTCAGGATTTGACTCAGCCTTGCAATAGTTGCCGTTTGGAAGCTCTCGTTTTTTTAGATCAAGCGTCGGTCAGAGAATTGAAAGAGAGATGAGCAATGTTGATGACTTGGCCTGTGACTCATTTCAACAAAATGACGTTGCTTCTGTTTGCTTTGCTTTGCTCTCGGGAGATTTCCACAATGAAATATTCGCAGGCTACAGTTGTTCATCATGATAGCACGACTAGCCTGGAAACTTCAATTCATGACGTTGCTATAAATTTTTTTTTAATCGATACGGCAAATTGCCTCGCTCGATTCTCTTATCGATTTACAATCCATTTGGTTCAATCTTTAAACCTTAACACTATTTCTGGTTGGAAATATACAATAGCTGACGTAGTAGTTTCTAGTATCGGGATTATTTTATCCAACTCTACAACGTCTTTTCTTGTGTTTGTATCCGTTTTTGCTACTGCAACCAAGATGGCGCCGCTCAAGTGGCAGCCGGCCAGTAGTGGTAGCTCTGTCCACTTTTGCTCGTTTTGTGTTTTTGCTGCTTTTCTGTCTTTTTTTATTGCATTTTGGTATTTAGTTCTTTACCTAGGTCTATATCACGTGTCAAAGTGTCGGCCCGGGGGCCAAATCTGGCCCGCCGCATCATTTTGTGTGGCCCGGGAAAGTAAATCATGAGTCCCTACTTTCTGTTTTAGGACCAAATTAAAATGAAGAGTATAGATGTATATCAGGGCTTTTAATCCAGTTCTTTTAATCCATTTATTAAAAAAAATCTAAATATTATATCTAAAATGGTCCACCTGAAATCGAGTTGAAGTTAACGTGGCCCCCGAACCAACCCGAGTCTGACACCCCTGGTCTAGAGTGTCTTGTGTCCAAGAAATTTCTCGAATACGGGATGAAATAAAGTCCTAACCTAACCTAATTGGGATCAAATCAAATCGGGATCTTTGACTCATGAGACGAATCGTATCGCCGGAGCTAGCAAATAGCCCATTAAAAATTCTACATCCAAAATCTCATGAGATTTTAACGATGGACTAAAATTTACGAACAAAAACAATGTCGTCTCTACGTATGTTCTCCTCACACTTTGTATGCATTTTCGATGGATACACATTCCCTCCTAAAAGAAGCCAGACATCATTTATGTGGCATCTCGAGCTCATCCTCCAGGGTCCCAATTTTACCACGTTGCATGTTCAAGACGTTAACTTTTCTTTTTTTTAGTGACTACAGCATTTTTGCAAGGGATTCAGCATGAGATGTAAATGTTACTTGACAGGCTGAGGAGAGCAGAATGATGCTGAGGCCAGTTTAACTCAGAGGAAGGTGGAATCTCTTCATGAAATAGTTTTTATGGCCTGTTGTGAGAGAAATTGAGCCTGGATCGGATTATCCCTTATGAAAAATCACATGGGGATTTTAACACAATATATTTTTAATCCTAAAGAGGAACTTTAGCATTTGGGGAATAGCGAGGGAGAATCTTGCAGTAATTGAGAAAGGCACAACAAATGTGTTTTTGTTCACCTGTTGTTAAAAAATAATAATAATAACTATACTTTGAGCACTTTCCCACTGCTTAAATGAAAAAAATATATATATATATATATAACAGATTTAATATGTGCCTCAGTAGAAGTAAGGCAAAGCCATTTTAGACCCCGTTTTTATCAAGTCAATTCCCTCTCTCAAGGCGTGCGCTTTCAGAAAATTAAATTAAAAAAAGAATGCCTTAAGGTGTAATAACTGTTCGAACTTTATGATGACAAGTCGTCTCAAGGCATAGCAGGGACAGTCAAGTCAAACGACAAATGACAAAGGTGGCTAATGTGCTTAAAATGAACTATAAGAGAGGAATAGTTTGTATCCTGTAGATCACAGGTGTCAAAGTGCCGGCCCGGGGGCCAAATCTGGCCCGCCGCATCATTTTCTGCGGCCCAAGTAAGTAAATCATGAGTGCCAACTTTCTGTTTTAGGATCAAATTCAAATGAAAATTATAGATGTATATATTATATTTCCTGATTTTCCCCTCTTTAAATCAATAATTGTAATTTTTATCCATTTTTTTCTTTTGGTGTTTTTAGGTCAAAAAGTATTTTGTAAAATCTAAAAATATATATAAAAATATTTTCACCTTAATATTGAGTATATATATTTTTTAAATTGTTTCCATTTGAAATGAAAAAACAAATGATTATTAAATGTTTTCCCTTACTAAGAATCAAATTAACAGTTTGATATCTATAAAAAACTGAATATTTAGGGCTTTTGATCCAGTTCTTATAATCCAATTTAAAAAAAATTCTAAATATTATATCTAAAATGGTGCGGCCCACATGAAATCGAGTTGATGTTAATACGGCCCGCGAACCAGACTGAGTTTGACACCCTTGCTGTAGACAAAGCTGTCACCGGTGCATTTACACTACAATCTAGTAAACAATCCAATTCCACCCACTAATTAATATTATCTGCCTTCAATTTGGAACGACTCTTGACTTTTCAAAAGTAAATCCGGGCCCTCGATCTGGTCCCCAAACCACGAACGTCATATCAATTTACTCAGGTGTCCATTGCTCGAGACAGGTCATTACAGAGGACGAAATGAAGTGACACAAGCGGTTTATCGGCGTCTTCTCGCCTTAGCCCACCCAGACGCTCTTGTCGTAGCGACCTCCCTCCAAAACCAAGTGCCTGCTGACTGAATTGTATCCAACGCTTGACTGCTTGTAAAGCACGACTCGCGCGCTCACACACACTCGCGCCAACACACGCTAGGCGACAAATTGCAAACTGGCGGAGGTTCGATCAAGCCCGAGGCAATTCCACTCGACTCCCTTCGGTTACGAATCCGCCTTTCCGGCCGTTAATGAGAATGATGCCTTGAATTTTTTGGATTGGAAATGGAGCATCGCTTGATTTCCTCACGCCGGAAAAAACTTTTTATTTTTGTAGCCGTTCAGTCCATGGTGGGATTTATTGATAGGGAATAAAAATGATTGTTTTTCGTCGTCTTATTTAGGGGGGCGGGTTTAAAGTCCCTGAAATGAGAAATAAAGCTGCTCTAAAGAAAATGGATTTTTTTGAAAACTGTGGCTTCATGTTTAGATTTTCTGAGGCATTAAAGCTCCCAAGTCGCATATTTTTCTCCATGCCGCACGACTATCGCACGATTTTACAAGCGACCTACACTTGAAAAATTGAATTTATGGTCAATTTACACACCTCTGCTATTAGCCTTTGGGGAAAATCCTGCCTAGTCAGCACTACAGTGAGGTTGTTTATTTTCCGAGACATTTATTGTATTGTAAAAGTTGGAAAAAGGAGTACCTAACTGATTTTTTTTTGCCTTGGTAAATGTAGATGAATTTTAACTTCAGGTGATATTGGACAATGAGCCTTTCTTGTAAACAAAATGTCAATAAAATGTGTACTAAATAGACTGATTGGTTCCTAATTCACTGTCATTAATGTCCAATCCATTCAGAATGGCATACCTGTCAACTTAAACGTTGTTCCCGTATTTTATAAGTTTTTTGATAATTTCAAATTGTGTACTTTTGTACAGGATTTTTTTAAAGCAAGTTTTTTATAAAACCGATTTCGTTTTACCCATTTCGGATCGTCTCGGTCACTGGTCGCGGACGAAAACATCATCGTCGACTGATAATGTAATGTTGTCATGCTTTAAGCATTTTCACTTTATAAATATAGCGCATCAGCAAGCAATGTACCCAGTCAGTCAAGCTGTCAGCGTCATACAGCGACATCTACAGAATCTTGAATTTAGTGCATACAAGAGCACCGACTGATTGGGCACCCCTTCCACTTTGGGGAACATTTTTAGACTTTTCAGTGCCCGCTATGTGAGTAAATATGCGTTGCATTTGTACGTTTTTTATCGCAAAATACGGGGAATTGTAATCATTAATAAGGAGAGCAATTGGTCGAGGTTGACAGGTATGGAATGGGAAGGATGATCACTGCCAGTCTTCCCAGTTTAAATGGACTGCATATCTCACGCCCTTAATGACGGCCATCATGGATTGGGTTTCGGCTACTCATACCTCCCACAAAATACTCATTTAATGATGGAATTAAGTTCCATTTTATCCTGTACACCCACGTGTACACACGTTAATCAATACAATGTATTTGAATTATTTTGCAGCATTACGTTATTTAGCTGTAGATGAAAAGCACAGTACACGCCATCATTCAGTTGGAGAAGAAATTTGTTTGAAAATGTTGAGTTGGATCTTACACACAAATGTTGTCATTTATGGAGTCAACTGAAAAGGCTCAATTTACCAAACAGTTTGGGGAGGCGAAGTATCTGGAGGTCACCTTTTAGCCGGATGCCTTTCCGCGTGGTTGTTGTCCATTGCGGGGGCGCGATAAGGACCCTCGCAACGCCTCATGACGTCTCCGTGGCTGAAAGAGAGTGAAAAAAGATTCATTGTGACTACATCTGGATGTGCGCACTTTGAAAAAACAACTCAAAAATCAAGGCCCGAACGCAGCACAATGTCCCGAGTACGCAATACATGTACGTCACTCCCAAACGTGTCCGATTGCGCCCGACCGCCACTTTCTTTATTTGTGCAACGTGATTTAATCAAGGTTGTTCTTGACCAGAGTAACGACCGCTCCGGGCTGGAGAATATGTGTCGAAGGGAAGAATGGCATGTCTTTATGCCTCGTGAAGTCTTCAGGCCTTATATAGTCGTAGTCTAGTGTTGCACGCCGCTGGATGGAGCCAGGGATGGGAAGTCGGGGGTGCCGTGGTGGTGCTGGTGGGGGGTCTGGGACAATAACGGAAGCGCGCCCAAAGACAGCTCATTAGGCTCAAGTCTTGCGAGCACAAAGAGACAACATAATAGAGTGTTGCCGCATAAGGATAGGCACTTTGGGAAGTTCCAATTATCAGGATGGATTTATGTATGGAAGAAAAATATGTATAGAAAAAAAAACAATAACAATGGCATGTGATAACAATCAAGGAGAGCAAATCATCCGGAGGTCAGCCCGACAAGTGAGCACAAGCATCTCATTCTCAAACTACAAATTGAGTCACTAAAGGTCAACGAGGCAAACGTTCTTCTTCTGATTGGAGGAACGTTGACATTTATCATTTTGGCACCCAACCGTGTTTAATTATTCCAACAGAGTCTTCTAATTCATGCCTGGCCCACAAAGCTTGCATTAACAACTTGGGAGTTTTTGCACTTTTGGTTGCGCTATAGTTTGACCACATTTTACTTCCCGGAATAGCAGGTTATAGCAATTATCTTGGAAGGGATTAAGTTCGAGTACAGTTGCTCATTATGACTCAGAAACATAAATAAGGACAATGGAAATGCTTCTTCAATAGCAGGAGGCTTCATGTCAAGAGGACTGAATGAGTTGATGCTATAAACGGGACTTCATTAGCATTAATTAAACAAACACTGATACTGGTTGGGACTTTAATAGATGCAAATGACGAGCACTGCGGTTTCCAATCGACACTGAAGCAGATCCACCTAGCAAGACATCTCTGGATTGGCAATTATTTATGAAATAAAAAATATTTCTGGCATATCTCGGGCACCATATTTCAGATTTGTTACGTATTTACTTGTCCTGCTTACATAAGAATTTGAATTGATGAGTCCGCAGACAGGAAAAAGACAAATGGTGCAATTAATTGTGTGTTTGCCGTTAAGAATGGCATCACTACTACGAAAATTAAACTTCTCTTGGACAAACTTTAATAAGTTTTCACTATATTTGCAGGTGGGAAGTCAATTGTCTTAAAATTCTGGGCAGGGAACCGTAACGATAGTTTATCATCTCATCACGCCACGCTTCCCGCTAAATGAGCTGTCACGGGTGGAGGTGGCGCACTTAACAGGTAATGAAAGCCAATTGATTGGAAGAACAGACGGAAAAGTGGCTGGTACCGACAGATCCGGGTTGGCGAGACCCACAAAAGTCCAAAGACGACTCGCAAAGAGTAGGAGATATTGGTTTGACCTGGGAAATTTCAGAAGGAAACCAAGATGCAATCCGATCTGTGAACTTATCTTGAATTTAACAAAGCATGTGAAAAGACAAATCATCGTTTGAACAAACACCCTGACAAAAAGCAACGTACAATCAAGAAAGCCCGTTTCAAACGATTAAATTTTCTGTAGGTTTTGAAAGAATTCAGACCCTTGGAAATCGACCACCATTTTCTCTTTCCCAACGATTGGTTGAAACAATACAAAAAGAAAGCACACTCCATCCACTTGTCTGCCCGAGAAATCCCACAATTCATTCCAAGGGTTTTTGTCTTGAAATGACCTCTCGTTCAATTCAATCAGCTCATCTACATGAACCAGACACGAGCCCGAATGAACGAATGAATGCTTTGCTAGCTTCAAGGCCACGCTTCATTACTTTCATTTTGCATCAGAAAGATTCATTAACGCCCTCCGCTCATGCATGTTTATCGCATTAATGTCGATAGAGCTGTGTCAGGTATCGCTTTCTTTACACAGTTTGCCATCCCTAAAATAAATAACTGCAGTGCGAAATGTTAACAGAACGCTGAAATGTGTATGTATAAATCCGAACCATCTTTTCTGTCTACGATGGCGTTTTACAGTGCATATATTGTCATAAATCGGCTTCTCCGACAGTGTTGGGCCATGAATTTAAAGAAGTGCTGATAGCATTGATAGCAATCATCCTTGAAGCGACACACGCGGAGGCAATAAATGGCTCGTTAAGTTGCGGAATACCTGCTGTCCTCACGCTACGTCTACGCAATGACCAGCGAGGAGGAAAAAAAAGGCTGCCATCATAGCAAATGACTCACAGCCGCTCGTAATGAGTGAAAAGCAAATGTACACAAAACCTAATGAGGTGAAGGGAGCAGTCAGAACTTCACCAGTCAAGACAAATACTACTCATCAGTACATATTGAAGTATGATATTGGAAATGTCTCAATCGTCATCATATTTTTGCTGGTGACTCTGAGTCGCTTGATTTTGACAAGCTGTGTTAAGTAGGGGAAAAACACAGCAGGCTGTCCTCTTTGTACATGCCACTGCAAAGGCACGCCAGTGCAAGAAAACCTTGAGGTTGCTCATCATTTTGTCCATTTGGTCAGAATGAAAGAAATTTCAATTTTTCTTCTCGCTCACACCAAACCGTTTGATGAAGTTCATCTGCAAACATTCCTTTAAGGGTCTTGCTTTGTGCATTTGAACAGAAAAGGGTCTTATTACCCACAAATCATTTGGTTAAAGACAGAACCAGGTGGACTTATAGGAGTCCAAAACGACTACAACTAGCTAGCGGGTATTTGTCTTCTGTTAAGACAACTACCACTAAGATAACTACCGTGTAATTGGGACAAAATACACTCAGAAAAGCAGGCCGGCAGAGAGTTAAGACTTTCACTTTAAAGGTTGAGCCCAAAATCCAATCAACAAAGCCTTCATAGTTGCATCTCTGGTCAACACAATGCTGTTGAAGTGGCAAACATGGCTCTTTCCCTGCTCGAATAAATATCTAATACAAAAAGGTAGAATCAAACAAAAACAAAAGTAAGTCACTTTCGTCATCATTACTACTCGGGAGTAGAAATGATGCATTTAAATAGCAGGCATTTGTATCTGTTGGGGTAATATTAGTGAAAATTGACTTTCTTTGTGGAGTAGCTGGCTGCCGTTAAGGGTGAAATTGAACAACTTTGCGAATCGTTTAGGAACTTGTTAGCGAACAGGTTTGCATTTCTTCTCGACAAAAGCTGGACTGGTCTTTGACCAAGCAAAATAGGGACCAAGGTATACGGTTGCTGCCATGCAGGCCACAAGAAATTGAATATGTCGTGTCCAATAATATTTTATCCTTGGGGCGTTCCACGAAAACACGCCCGAGTCATGTCGATACACTCGTTGTTTAAAATTGGGTAAAAAATGATGTAATCTCCTTTTAGTCAAGCTTAATGGCTCAAGTGCAAAACTGTCATCTCCATTGAAAACACAATGTTTTGACAGCATACGTATTACTAAGCTATTTCTAGTTGACTTAAACATTTTTTAAAAGAGGCGACGCTAAAATAAGTAAAGAGTTTAAAAATCAATATCAAATAGTAGCTCAAATGTCCATGCAGCCTGACGTGCCCTTTTTCCTCCCAACTTAGCATGAAAATTGTTTTTGTTTGGCCATCACGCTGAAGTCTGACCTTTCTCATACGAGGGGACGTCAAGTGCCGTAATATGACACTCGGGGTGATACAAAACCAGCATGTCACGTTGTTGTGTCGCATTATTGTCCCTGTCCCGCGTATATAATATCCTACTATTACCCATATTACAATAAAAGCTTGGGCGGAAGATATAAACGACTAGAAAATATTTTCACGATGGTCTTTCTACATAAATATGGTGAAACATCCAGTGAGTAAATCCACCAAAGAGTGTATTCTAATTATTAAAAAGCCCTCCACCCTCTTTTGTTTGCGAAACAAATGCAGAAAAGCTTCCACCCGCCGAGTCTTTGGACGGATTCTTAATTCTACCAGCGGTGACTGACGGCAGGGAATGAATGATTCATGACGCCCGTGGTGGGCGCACCGTGGGGAAATGGATTTCAACCAGTTGACTTCAGTCAATACATATTTTTCCAATATGACAAAAACGTACATGTGGAAAAATGTCATTTAAATTGATACGTTTGGCTTTATGAGAAATGATAAAGCCTGAAAGGACCTCGTTTTCCATTAGAAATGCATTACTATAGCCTGCAGCCTTTCTAAAAGTTTCCACTAAGATATTTAAAAGGCGACGTATATTCATATATGTCCTATATAGCTTGTCTTGATTTTGGTGGACTGAAGGACATCGCGGCTGACTTTGAGCAAGAAGAAATGTAAACCCTGAACTGGTCACTAGTGAATCACAGGGCATAAATAACAGGCCATTAATATAAGATTTCAGAAAACAAGGTTCAAAGCTGAGGTAAGGGTGGGAGTTTTGAGTTTCTTGGTGTGTGTTTGTGTGTGTGCGTCACTTGGAACAAGAGCGTCTTGGGTTTCTCAATTTCACTTTTTGAACATGAGTAGGCCCTTTTCCCGACATGTCCTTTTTTTTCCAAAAAAGTGCTCATGTGTAAGAGAACGATAGGCCAAGGGTGTCAAACTCGGGTTGGTTCGCGGGCCACATTAACGTCAACTTGATTTCATGCGGGCCAGAGCATTTTAGATAAGATATTTAGATTTTTTTATATAAATGTATTAAAACAACTGGATTAAAACCCTGAATATTCAGTTTTTTATAGATCTAAAACAATGTTTATTTTAGCTTTTTTAATATATTTTTAGATTTTACAAAATGATTTTTGAACTAAAAACAGAAACAATGATTAAAAAATGACAATTATTGATTGAAAAGGGGGAAAATCAGGAAATTTAATATACATCTAGACTCTTCATTTTCATTTGATCCTAAAACAGAAAGTCGGCACTCATGATTTACTTTCCCGGGCCACACAAAATGATGCGGCGGGCCAGATTTGGCATAATCATAATCATAATTTGACCGAGACACAAACTGACGTGCTAAGGTTTGAATGTGAGTGTGAATTTCTTTTTTTATGCCCTGCAAATAACCAGCGACCAGTTATTTCTCTTTTTAACTAAATTCCCTAACTTGCAGCTCTAATGAGGACACATGCGATAGGAATGGAGTGGCTGGATAACTCCTTTGAATCCTTCACTCGAGTCGGCGACTTTTTCCCAACATGGAGAGGCAAAAAAGCAAAGCCTGAACTGACAGCAAAACTCTAATTGATGCCCAGAAAACTGGCGAATCGCACCGCACGAAGAACAAGCATATTCCATTAAAGAAACAAGTCGCCTGTTTTTTTTTTAGGGATGGGGTGCTTTCAGACAATTTCTCACCGCTTCTCAATTCACGGCACATGGCGGGACCACAAAATCTCTTTTGGGATTGGCACACGTCTGCAAACCTCTTAATCTCCCGTGTCCACAGATCACCGGCGGGCTGCAAACGCAGTGGAGCGTCACAGATCGCAATCGTGCTTCTCCGGCTTCTATTTTAGGGCGGATCATGTTTTACGCTCCCAAATGTTACATCACGCCCTCCCCCCATCTTTACTTTGCGTTATTCCGCCTTTTGTCGCCAGGAAAAAGGCTGACTTGATTATTCAACACGGGAGCATTTGAGGCAAAAAAGAAATCAAGTCATTTGAGATACCGCGACCCTGCAGATTACGAATGGGCGTAGGAATGAACTCTTATTTATCGTTCTTTAAAAAATGGCGTTGGTTTTGTTAAATCATAGCCTGGATACAGTCTTAACTAATTTGCCACCTACATACATCCATTGTGGAATAAAACACTGGAATTAGAAAATGTTGAAATAAATAAATAATAGTTGACGTGGTGGTCCTTTTTTGGTTGTTTGTCTCTCTGTGCCATGGCTGTCCACTAATTCAGGGTGGTACCCGCCTGGGTGCCCATCGTTAGCTAGATTGGTGACCCTTGTGAGGATAAGCGGTTCGGAAAATAAATGAATATTATTATACATTATAAAGAGTAGAATTCGGTCAATGCAATCAAGTAAATTTCAGATAAATGTTTCTTTGTTCTGCTACACAATATTGGTTGCCGTATTAAATATAAACAAACAAATAAGACAAACAAGTTTTTGTTTGTAGAGTTTGAAGATATACTACGGTATTTCAAAAGCCAAATTAAATGTTATTGCAAGCACTTTACACTTTGTTTACATCTCCTAAAGTTATTCAGCAAGGCATTAAATAGCGGTTATCCATCGATTATTTCATCAATAAACGCAGCCTTAATTGTAATCCTGAACTCACTTCACCACGACGGTTGTCTGGAATTTGTGCGACTTCACAAAACAGCCAAGTTAGTTTGTCTCCAGGCAATATGGACCCCGGTGTTCGTCTGACTGATGAGGAGGGAGAACAGATCAATGCAACCGGCCGGCTGTTTGGACCAGGCCAGCCTTTAGCGTCACGTCGCCGGGGTTCGGCGACAAATGTTTGCAGGAAACGCAAACGCGCCTGCCCGGCCTCCACATTTTTTTTTCCTGACGGGGATTGAAAGCTAATCAAGTTGAAATGAGCGTGAGTGTCGCACTCCATCAATTAGAGAGAAAACAAGACAAGCACGACCAGCGTTGGCGTCGAAGGCGAATGGAAGAACAAGAACAAGAGCCCACCAGTGCGCTGGGGAATTTGCAAAGATATTCCAGCCCTCTGAATTACGAGCAAGTAAGACATGCAGACCTCCAAAGAATGCCGAAGTAACACTACGCTTAAATCAAAGGACATTTGGGCTCCCGTGGGTTACACGACAATTGCTTCTTTGTCTCATTTTATTCTATAACAAACGAGGTACAAACGAGCACCGGCTCGCACAAAGCGTGATTATATTAGGATTTGAATTGTAAACCGCTAAAATGGGGACGCTAGGATAACAAAGTTACGTAACCGAACGTGGGACTGTTTACGCTCAACTCAGATGGAGATGGGGTGTCACTTGACTGGGAAAATAACAAAAGGGAATAAAAATGAAGGCTACTGGTCGAGGCGATTTGGAGGTATGACGATCCCTAAGAGAGCATTTCCTGTTTGAGGTCAAGGGACTCCAAACAAACAGCTGCGCCTGAAACGTCCGTCCACACACTTTGTTCTGACGGAATAAGTCGATAAGAACACATTCGCTCCCTGCAGGCTTCGTCTTTCAAAAGGTGTTTGAACAAGTCGGGCAATGGGACAAATGTTCAAACACTTTAAAAGAGTGTGTCGGCAAAGTCTGTTTTTTTTTAAGCGGCGCAACGTTGCCAATTAAAATAATATCGTACTATTTGATGGATAATTCCTTTGGCAAAAATTTCATCAGTTCAGAAGCCTTTTCAACATCAATATGCAAAACACGCTCAGCATTCCGTAATCTCAGGTTCCTACAAGAATGTCTTTCTTAAGAAAAAAGGCATTAAAAATGGGTTATTCCATAAAGAAACAGAAGTAAATGGAGAAAAAAATGAATTCTTAATAGCAAAATGCGCGTCAAGCAATTCCCATCAACGCCCAATGAGAGGATCTGAATGAAGAATCGGATAAGTAGCTGGGCGGGAATTAAAAAGGAAGTCAAACATTGGCTTGTGGACAGTGTAAATAACCTCTGCCACATCCTGATTATGATCTATGGTAGCACAAGCTCTCAAATCCACCTCTATTAAAAGAGCCAGCAGGCAAATAAGAATTCTTTAAAAATGGCTGACAGTGAAGTGGATCTGTTTATTGACTCATGAGGTCACCTTATGTGCTCATAACGCACACAACAAAGTCAACTTCACATGATAATGACTGACTTTCCCAATCATTCTCAGCGGGATTAAATGCAGAACTGGGATAGGATGGGATTAAGGAGTAAAAATGATAAAAACAAACTCCCAACTAATCTGATCTCATCTCCTTTTCCACTCTTTGAGGGTTTAAGGGGCTTATTGGGTCACGTTAAGGAGTTAAAATAACAAACTGCAAAAAAAGGCTCCCACTGTATTTTGGTTAATATTGGGGGAAATTGACAATGCAAAAGTTACACTCGTTGCTTTTTCTTGGTGGGTTTCTAAGTCTACTGACAACTATTAGTATATTAAATGTGTTTATATGGAAGATAAATCGGTCTTTATGAGATGTAGTTGGATTTTGTGGGGTGAAGGAGTAAAAACGCCAAAAAAACTGTCCTTTAAAAGTTACACTTTTGCTTTTCCGTGTCCATTTCTTTAGATAAATGGTCGTGACAGCAACACGCTATGCAAAATCCTACTCGTGTAAATGTAGCCTTACTTTAGAGATCGTAATAATAATTTCAAAAAATACATTATGATTTTACCATTGTATTTTTTTGGCTTTGCAATGGTTGACAGCGGCAAGGCTAGCTTTTGTCATTTAGTCTGTTCATTGTACATCTATCTAGACCAGGGGTAGGGAACCTATGGCTCAGGAGCCACATGTGGCTCTTTTGATGGGTGAATCTGACTCTTTGCTAACTTCTGAGCTAAAATATGGAAATTGCTGGTGACAGAACTGAGATATTACATCTAGAACTGCTTTAATCTTCATTTTCTTTTGCAGTAGACTCTTCTGGAATGCATCCTCTCATTGATTAGCAACAGCATAAGAATCTTTTAAAAAGTATTCAGTTTTTTTCCACTTTAAAAGTGGTGAAATTACAAAAAAAAATTGAAAAGGCACTTGTTTACGTGTATGTATTTTGACTTTTAAATTCGTAGTATGGCTCCCAAGGAATAACATTGGAAAATATCAATTGTTTGTGGCTCTCTTTGTCAAAAAGGTTTCCGACCCCTGATCTAGACTCTATTTTTTGCTCGGAAAACGCGGTGGAACTGATCGCTGATTCCGACTTCAAACGGAAAGCTAGCTGTTAGTCTAAGTCAGGCTTTATAAATCGGCTTGCTGCCATTGTATTTTCGTATTTACATTACTTGGCAGACTGAAATATTGATGAACAAAGCTCCGGTGTCTTGCAATAAATATGTCTTACTTGGGTTGTGGTAACATTTCAGAGAAAAGACAGTATGTAAGTGAGCCAATAAACACCTTCTCTTTTGCCTGCCAAAAAAATAACAAAAAAACTTCAGTATGGCAGCACGCCAAGACTTTGTCTAGTCAACTTGGCCACCAAAACCATCTCGTCTGTTCCTTTCTCTCCTAGAAAATAATTTCTGCACATCCAACCTTTCCGGTTTGATTGAAAACAGATTTATGTCATCTGCTTTTACATGCAATTTCAGAATGGATCGCTGAAGAAGCGTTTCAGGGTTTCCCCGCAATCGACTTCAATGGGACGACATTTCCGGAACGGAGGTGCGTTCATGGGAAAAGTCATTACGGTGCATCGTTTTCAGCAGTTTCTTCCCCAATGTAATTTCCGTCACCACTTAAGAAATGGAATGCTTAAAAAAAACAGCACTCGTCATAAATGCTGATGTAAGAACTGATTTTGGTTTCTCATTAATCTCAGTGGGGTTGCGAGGGTTCTGGAGCCAAACTGCAGCTAACTATGGGATGTAGAACGGGTATACCCAGAAATGCGTGCCAGCCAATCGCAGGAGAGTCGCTTATCCAGAATAGGGATACCATTAATTTTACTAACTTCAACACATCCAGTTCTACGGTTGCTATTTTTTGCTGTTCATCATTAAATAAATTCTGTAAATTGGCAAAACGTGTTGATGTTCATCAAATTCCAAATCATCTCCGTAGCTTTTCACATTCTTGCGATCTCATTGGCCGCGAGATTACCTTGCACTAAAAATAACAGAAGATGAGCTTCTCTAAATGCCTTAAAAACACTCGTCTTTCATTACAAAATTCAAATATAGGAGTGGAAATAAGCATGGCTGATTCTTTTGAGCATCTCTATTCAACCGTGAAGGATTCATCATTGTGGAGTGAAGAGCTTCTCTTAAAAGTAATCGAAGTCGCCATGACACACACTTTGGTGCATATGTCAGATGAGGTTTCATTTCGTTTGTTGCACTCGTTTATTTTCCTACCATAGAGTCCTAGCCTCGAGGTATTCGCCGTTCCCCTCAATGTGGCCGCGACAAGTTATACGACGACATCAACACGTCCATCAACGTCACGGAAAGAGACAAACGGATTCATGACGGCTACACTCGTTTACAAATGGGATTTAGCTGAGTAGGGCTCTATTGCGAGTTTTTTTGTTTCTTTGACTGACCGTTCAGGTAAAGTTTTATGTCAGTCACGCAAGCCGTAATGAAACGCAGGTGCAGGATTGGCGGAGCCATCACTCACTCTTTGTCGTCGCCTAAAGCCAAGCAGCTGTGTCGCCCGGCAGCTCGGCACAGAATCTTAGCACGCACACAACGGGCGGCGGCCCGGCGTGGAAAACACATCTCAATGCTTGCTAACGCAGTCATCACGTCAACGTTTCAAATCCACACGCTGGCGTTTTGTCCAAACGGTCATTCGTCAGGAGACAAAGACTAGAGTAGCATCTTCACTGACAAGTTTGGTTAATTCAGCGGTCGTGCTTTTATCCAATTTAATTGAACAACAAATCAATTTTTCCCATTTAGCTGACTTGGAACACCCTAAATGTGAACCTTATATGTTGTAACCCAATTTATAGTAATCATATCACACAGTCAAGGCACGTTTAATACAGTGGAGCAACTGTACATACGCTAATATTTAAAGGATGCGTAGTACATGTGGCTTATTCTGCCACGGTGCCATCGCTTTCCCCCACATGATGAATTGCGCCATAGCCCCAGTGGCCCAGAACCGTCAACTTTTTAAAAAATGAAGCCAAATACAGGTGTAAATATCCCCCAGGGCACAAACATGAAATGAAGCAAAACTCTCAAAAAACTCTAAGAGCTATCTTATCAAACGCAATTTACCGTAACATAGAAAGAAAGTAAAATGTTAGAGCCTCTCCTCTCCTTAAAGAAAAGCAATCGCAGATGCACTTCTAGCCATCAGTTTAACCACGAAACGTACAAACAGAAGGACTTGGCCACGCCCCCTTATTTCAAGTTCAAGCAAATGTTCACCATGATGCATGTAGACCACAAACTGCATTTCCAGTAAATCCAAAAATCCCAATTATGATGAAAATCATCGAACAGCCTGTCGTTGTAAAGCACGCCATAAAAATTACGACAATAAAAAAGATTTGTGAAAAGAATGCATAAAGGCCTAATCTACGATTTTAGCCGTTTCTATTTTGGAATTGGAATGATTTACAAAAACAAATAGCACTATTTGAAATAAACAAACTAACGCATGAAATGGATGGCTAATTTCATAAATATTTATACAGCAGTAAGAGTAAAGTAATGAGAAATAAAAGGATTTTCATTTCCAAATCAATGGCTGATGTGGTCTACTGCCTTATTGAATCATGAAAAACATGGCAAAATGAGCATAAAGTCAACTATTGGATTATTGACAACGGCCGGTGGGTCATCATCGCTTAATCCATCCCTTTCTGGCAGAGTCTGAGAACATTTGTTATTTACAAAATGAGGCTTATTTCTTATGGATTGATTCACGAGGCGCAGACAGAACTCATATGAGAGAGAAAGCCCGCCTAGGAGACATGAATCAGAATTCCCGTGGAGATTTACAGACGGAGCGAGCGGAGGGGAAAGACGACAGCGGAGAAAGACAGCGGCGTTCAAAGACCAACTATTTGAAGCTTTGTCGTGCACGCGGCGAGCCTTTGTATGGAAATTGCCGGGCGAGTGGCGGCCCTGCAGGCTTTCCAAACGATCAAATATGCAACCTTGGATTCATTTGCATGTTGTTTTTGTCACACGCCAAGTCCACACAAACACAAGTTTTGTGGCAATCTGAGTCCAATCTGCAAATTGAATATCTCCATATGCATGAAAAATTGTGCGTATTGAAACTGTCCACATCAAAAAGCCGAAAAAAACAACAGATTGCTTTTGACACCGCAAGTGTAAGTAAGCGCAGGTGTCAAAGTGTGGTCGGGGGGCCTGATCCGGCCCGCCACATCACATTGTGGGGGCCACTAAAGCAAACAGAAAAATTCCCTGTTATTTTTTTTAACGTAAAAAAACATTTGAAAAAAAAAAAAAAAAAACGGAATATTTGAATAAAGCAAGTCAAGCCAGGTAAACCAGACTTAAATTCCAAGTATTGAACCCCTCATTTGCATAAATTCGTAAATTGGACTATCATCTGAAAAATAATAATCTCTGTTATTTCCTGAAGAAAAATCACCTGGTCGCCCATTTTATTCTAAGACCAAAGCCACATAGAAATACTGTTTTTGCACCATTTCGCTGTCAAAGAACAATGTTAATATCAGTGGAGGATCTTTTTGGTCTTTCCATAGCGATATGAACTAAAATCTCACTTCAAAATGCTTTTGATGAATGACTAGACAGTCCAAAAAACCTATTGCAGGTTCCTATGACTTCATAAATCACCATCTATTGTACTTTGCCAAGCCCTGATCTTTGCACCAGAACACACACACACACACACACACACACACACACACACACACACACAGCGGTTTAATCTGATGTACAGTGCATGCACTACTGTGTGCTGAACATACACAATATACTAAGACAAACACAAAGCGGCGCTGCTAACAGTTCTATAGCGATCGCCTTATTGCCGCTGTGCTTGGACGGCTAGATAAAGGTTGGCCATGTCCAGTATCAGAGTGCTTCGCATCATTAGTTTGCAAAATGGTGTCGGTTATATACTTAGCCTCGTGACGACAGTTAGAAATGATGATGTCGATAAAAGGATGTTTGTATTACAAATGATCTAATACACCATCTGTGCAGTAACAAAATAAATGGCCTTCAAATGTACACTAACTGGACATTTTATTGCTGGTGTCCATTACCATCTTGTCGTCCAACAAAGTATCAATATTCATCCAACCCTCCCAGTGGAAGCGAATTGGACGTCTGGTACTGTCAAATGACTGGGCGAAAGGCAGACTACACCCTCGATGGTCGCCAGTCAGTCTTAGGTCACACATAAAGAGACAGGCAACTATTCCCACTTACAATCACACCGCCACCACATGGGAATAAACCCTAAACTTATTTTATGCTGCACAAATGATTTGCAATAAATGTGTTTTTGCCAATAATCGTCTTAAAATGGCTTTAATGTTTGGATAGTTTTGTTCAAATTGGGGGAAGGAGGGAATTTTTCAGGGGTATCAGCAGATTGACAAAATCAGGTGACTCGGATTCAACTTGCATGTTAAAAAAAAAATGCAATCGGGACAACTCTAATCCGCATACAACATTATAGTATCAAAAATTCAAAGTAAGAGCGAGTGCTTATCTTATACAAAAATAAAATACAAGTGCTCAACGCAAATTGCTAATACTTAGTACACAAGATCCTATGTTGGGGATCATTTGTAACAACTATTTTTGTCCCATTTCTGCTCCAGAAAACCAACAAAAATTGAGCGTCCCGGCTCAGCCTGAACTAAAAACCCTCATTAGCGTAGATCATCCGACATTTAAAGGACGGCAACATTGGTTTCGGCTATTGTTTTAATTATGGAAGCCATAGGCCTGTGCTTGCGCGCCGTCTAAAGATAGCCGGAGCAGCTCGCTCCATCGCGGTCTGCGAGGCTGTGAAAGTGGATTACGCGGGCTTTAACATCAAGACGAGCTCTAATGAAACCCAATGGGGGATGTCAGCCCGTCTGTTTGACCAGCTGACTCCTGTAAAATAGCAATCAGTGGCTCCTGCGGCTCTAGACGGGGAAAGTGCTCTGGTGGTGCCAGGCCGTGCCCGGGTGGCCTTGATGGCTGGAGGAGAGGGGGGGATACGTATTGTGATCTTGTTGTTTGCCTCGCACGGACGGACGCAAGCTGAAAGTTAAAACCCCCCTGCCAACACAGCCAAACTGTCGTCCAATCATCGCAGCCCCCAAAAATCTATCGCCCGTAATTAGCTTTTGGTCTAGCAATTTGCCAGTGTTAAATCAGCAGGGAATTTCACCTGCGGGTCATTATCACACTAAATGTATCGGCACTTCATTTGAATACAATTAAAAATTGTTCCGTGACGAAGCGGGCAAAGTATCATGCCTAAAAGGATGAGTTTAATTTGTTCTGTCGACAAAATTGGAGCCCAATTTCAAGTGATATTTGGCGACCGGTTTAGTCAACTGAGAGACTCCGGCACCCCAAAACTGAAATTGAATGGTTTTTGTGCATTAAGGGCCAAATAGGTGTTTTTCATTTCAAGAAGGAATAGTTAAAGCCACTGGATTGTGAATATATATATATATATATATATAAGTTAAATCCCTGCAAATCCTACCTCAGCTTGTTGCAACCACAATTAACCATTAAAAGCTTCCATATATTACCACGACAATGTAATTTGCATGTGGCAGCAAGGAGGGAAGTCAGTGCTGTTTCAATCTATTTTCATTAATGCCAAGTGACAAACTGTACAACAATGGACAAAATGGTCTTCCACTAGATGGCAGAACGTGCAATTAAACCTCGACATCCAAATGTTGCCAGACAACAACAGGGGAAAATACATTTTGTGACTAAATCGATAGCATCCAGATCACTATTTTGGTAGCGTGTATGCACTTTGGTGACATTTGACTAGTGGCGTGCGTAAGTCAGGAAACATTCTGCTCTCACTCTCGCTTACTAAGAGGCTGCAATCGGAGGGTAAAGTCATAATGAAGATCAATACAGAGGAGTAGGAAAGCGCAACATTAGAAGCATCTATCAAGCCCGGAACACCCTGTTTGTCTTCTCGTCTTTTGTAGCATAGTCTCTAGCGCCAAAGTCCAAATAAACACATTCCCGCATTGCATCCAAAAGACCACAGCAACACACACACATCATTTCCCACACTTACACACACATATTTATATAGTTCTACCAACACAACAGCAGACCCTTTTTGTTTTATGGCCATTTTTTAAAATAAGATCACTGAATTAAATGTTCAAACTTGGTTAAACATATTTCTATAATTCAGTGCAGTACGTTCTTTGTATTTAACAAGTCGATCAAACACTGCATTTTCCTTCATTTTCAGTCATTCCTTTTCCATATCACTTATTGTCACAAGAGCTTGGGGGGTGCTGGAGCCAATCCCAGTTAAGTATGGGAGGGAGATAGGAGGTATTCACCCTGAACTAGTTGGCAGCCAACTGTAGACCAGGATTATCATTCAGCTCGGTTTTATTCATTCATTCATTAGCCATACTAATCCTCACAAGGCTAGCGGGGGTGCTGGAGCCTATTCCAGCCAACTATGGGCAGTAGGCGGGGAACACATCGAATTGATTGCCAGCCAATCGCAGGACAACGAGAGACAAACGACCATTCACACTCATTTCAGATTTTTTTTGGCTAAAAGGTATCAATAACAAATTACACATTATGAGGAAAGGAAGTGACCTTCGCATTTATACACCCAAATAAAATAAGCAAATAATGTATAACCATTTTCCTAATAGGACCATTTGCGATTGCAATAAATCATAATAAACCCTATAGGTCAAGTTTGACAATATTTGTTTGCCAAACTTGGACCCCCCCCCCAACATAAAAAATAATAATAATAATACCAATCAGCATCGAGCATTATCTTTGCAACTTCATTGCACATTACCCAACTTTTTCCATCCACTTACCTTGCAGAGCGTGGGGTGACCCGCACAAAATGGATGAGGAGCGGGAGGACAATCCAAAAAGAAAGGGAGCTGCAGTCCAAGTCCGCTTCCGATACCGATGAGGATGAGGAAGGAGGGAGGGAGGAAGGGAGGAAGGGAGGCAGGCAGGAGGCAGGACGCCTTCTGCCGAATCCGTCGGCCGCGCGTTTGGAGGCGGGCGGCGAGGAGGAGCGCGCGCCTGCCTACCCTGCGGAGAGGAGAGACGGGGAGACGGGAGGGCTTCAAAAGACGCACGCCGAGAGGGCGCGTCGGCATTGGACGGCGAGACGGTGACGTACCGGCAGGTGACTCCTCCGCTTGATAAATAGTCCCGTCCGTCCGTGGCGCTCCGTCGACATGGTTTTCAAAAGGCGAGCCTCCAAACGTCCTTTAGGGGAAAGTAAGAGATGGGTGTGTGTTGTTATGTGAGTGTCAGGAAATAAGGGAGGACTATTCACCTCATTTGATCTCATAACTTTTTCACAAATAGCCATTGATTTTTGCCCGATCTACGTATCGCTGGCTAATGTACTTCATAGTTGGTTTTGGTTTTTTAATTTTAAAAATTTTGATCCATTGAATTTATAACCTAAAATAAGATGTGGTAAAATCAAAGTCCCATAAATTTTTTAAAGATGCTAATTAATTGATGAATTTGTCATTTCAAAACAAAACATCAGTTACCAACTGTTTTTTATATTTCAAAATTATGGCTTACAAGTATTTTTCATGCAAATCATGACTGAAATATACTAATATGATTAGTCTATTATCTATAAACCACCTATCATATTTGTGACATGTAAAATTCAAAGCTTTGTAAACTGTAAGCATAGTCAAAATGCGTAATCCTGCCACTATTTTAATCCATTCACAGCCATTAACAACTATAAATACATCCTATAAAATTGAACTGGGAGGACTGATGAAAGTTATCTATGAAGGGAGACCAATCATTTTCTGACCAAATATTCTAAATGGAATTATACACAATCAAAAATTGATAACTCCAACCCCTAATTGCTCACAGCCATCAAAATTAACAAGTGTTTTCAGAAAAAACAAATAAATAAATAATGTTTTGTGTTAGCAAAGTGTTTTGACAGGCTCTGTAATTTGTGTGTTTGAGCATATTTCTCCTCAACAAATACGACATGATGGCTAATCCTAGCAAGAATGCGTATAAGCCAATTACAGTTACTTCTCGCGCGGGGACTTGCGGAATGGAGACTCGCAGCTTCCTGTTCAGCCTCACTGCACACTTTCCTCTGGCACACGCAATTCCCCTGAAAACACACAGACTTGTCACAGGCACGCATGAATGGGACATCACTCTCACGCTCCGTTATGGCCGCGTGTTTCTCGGACATACGTGTTTATGGGATTGCATAAGACGGCGCCTGCTGGGTGAGAAAGAGGTCAAACAGACGCCGGTCTGGTTAGTCCATGCTGTCCACGTCCATGGCGTTCAGGACAAAAGTAGTAGAAAATGTGCTGGCAACAGGTCTGCATGGAGTCTTTAGGTTCTAGGATCAGCGCTTACCAGACCGGAAACGGAGTCGAGGGCTTCTGCTCTACTACTGTTGTCTTCAGCTCCAGACTACTGAGGAATTGTGTGGATAAGCTTGGAAGAGTGACTCTGCATATTCTCTAACTCGGTCCCAGTCTGCAGAAGTTCCCCATCTTGTGGAAGACTTCCTGTGTGTGGTTCCAGTTTTATCCAACTTTACAACGTCTTTTTCTTGAGTCTGTATCCGTTTTTGCTACCGCAACCAAGATGGCGCCGTTCAAGTGGCAGCCGGTGGCGGTAGCTCCGTCCACTCTTGCTCGTTTTGTGTTTTTGATGCTTTTCTGTCTTAATGATTTGATTCGGTGATTCTTAATGATCCCATTTACTTTTCTTTGCTTTGTACTTTGTGCTTTTGCTTTGTTGTTCTGCTGCCTTTGAGACTGTACTGTCTAGCTTGTAACTATGTTTTTTTCTGTATCTGCATTCCCCCCTTCTTGCTACTGTCACAATGGTATTTCCCAAATACGGGATGAATAAAGTTATCCAATCCAATCCAAATCTGGGGTTGAGCTTGAATCAAGACTTGAAATTGCCTAAAAAAACAACAACAGCATTAATGTCTCGGCGTGAATTTGACAGAAAAAGAAAATATGGGCACAAGAACACACTCAAGTCAACAGTAGTTTTCGAGACGGATGAGTGTCGGGGTGTGTCGGGGGAGGTGGACACAGTCCAATCGAGACAAACTCAGCAGCTTTATATAAACAGACTCCCTCACCTTCTCTCTCCGTCCGTCCACGTTGACTTTCCTGCAATTTCACACACTCTGACTCCAGCGAGAGCGGCGTGAACACAGCGATAAGCCAGTTTACCCTCGCACGGACGCCGGCCCTTCTCCTTTGCGGCCCTCGCTGCAGTCCTCAATCTCGAGAGTGTCAACACCACATCAGATAACTCGGAGAGGAAGTGGAAAACTTGGGAATAAGTTCCAGTCTGCTCCATACCTGCGCGAAAAAGATTTTGTCATGTTTATTTAATAGGATTATGGTGTAATCGTAGGTACGCGTGGTGAGCGCGTGGTTGCCTTTTAGTTGGGTTGCTGGGTTTGATTCCCATCTTTGATCAATGAATTCCTCCAGATAAGATTCTCAGGTAAATTAAGGACTATGATGATTACAAATCTCCTACAATATGAAAATTTACCCCAAAATCCAAAATGTATGGTTTTCTACTTTTTCCAAAGAAGAGGCAGGAGTTCCAAAAAATATAAAGGTAAACTAAAACCTAGAGTAGGGGTGTCAAACTCATTTTTTGTCGCGGGCCACATGGTATTTTTGATTACATCCAGAGGGCCGTTATGTCTTCCAATTAGGCTGCCAAAATCAATCGATTAATAAATTGACAGCTTTCTCGATCGTGCTAAACGATAGATAGTTTTGGACATTCAAATTAGTACAAATTTTTGCAATTATTCATTTAAAACGAGGAAACACAGTAAATAATCTACAATCTCCATTTGAATTTCATCATAAAACAGAAAGTTGGCACTCATCATTTACTTTCTCGGGCCAAACAAAATGATGCGGTGGGCCAGATTTGTCCCACGGGCCGCCACTTTAACACCTATGACCTAGAGTAACAAAAAAAAAAAAGCAGAAACAAGGTTTGAAAAGAAACACAAAAATTGCAACAAGGAATGACCAAATATAGGGATCTTAAATACACACAAGACATTGAAGAACATGTGGGTGACACAAGAGAAAGCCGATTGGTGCACACACTAGCAGGCCAAAACAGCTATAAACAACTGGAAATCACAAGGACACAAATGAGGAAAAACCCCAACATGAACCATGACAGATAACCTTTACTATTGCTCTTAAGGCCCATTTCAACCAGTGATTATATTCCCAAGAATGAAGAACAAGCTAAATGCAGATGGGAGGAGAGAAAACCCCATTGTCAGTCATAACATAGTTTCTGAAGCATCCCAATGAAAAGCACTTAACCCTGAACTCCTCACGTTTTCTACTCTCACAATTAATTTGTTTCCGGGAAAATAATCAGTAACTCCCGGGGTGCTTCCCCCACGCCTATATTTGATCTGAGCGCTTCACGCATGTGTTAAGTGAATGAATACCAAATCATGTGTTGAATTATCCTTATCGTTGGCTCTCGTTCCATCACCTTCCGCTTTTGTTCTCAGTCGGCTTGCAACATTTTTTTTTGCCTTGTATAGGCATCTCTTCATCCCTTGTGTTCACGTGGAAAATAAAAAAAAATCCTAAGCCTCTCACTTGCCATGTTCGTATTAGTCTGAATTTTAGAACATTGGTCAAAACATGGTGTTTGAACTCTGGGCCTAGAAAGGGTGTCCAAATCTTGTTCTATGAGGGCCACTTTGATAAAAAAATCAAAAAATGTACAGGGAAAATTGGATATCATTTCACTTTCTTTTGCAAAATAGAAGATTGGAATAGTGTAAAAAGAAATTCTGTTGCCGGGAAAATCTGATTTGGCTTTTGAACAATGCCAAATACGGACTGATTTTTGATGTTGCCGTTAGGAATAAAATAATGCGTGGTAAAAGGGCCTTATCTCTTTGCCTCTTCACCCCATTAAAACATCTCTCGGCATCCAAATGCAATTTCCGTCTGGGCCTATCCCATCGAAGCACTTTAGAAGCTCCGCAAGATGTCAAATTCCTCTTCATTAAACCCGATAAAAATCGGAGCAGCTGCACCAGCCCGGCGAGGAACGCCAGGGCCGCGCTTCTTGACCGTCTGCCGCCAGTCAGCATGTCGGAACAAAGGCCAGATTAGCCAGCAATTTGAAGATGATCACCACGGGGTAATTAGCAAATTAATAAACAACACAAGTACACTTTGTGCATTTTTAGACAAAATAACTGCCCACTCTCTTGGTCCACAAAAGACAGATATGAACCTCACGGTCACAAAAATAAACCCTGCTTCTTGGCAGCCATTACCTGCGTGTACGCCCAAATACACACAAAAACAACAATTAACGCAACAATTAAAAACGCACCCCAAAAAAACTAAAACATAAGAGAACAGAAAGGAACATAGAAAACACAACAACAGTGCACACACAAAAACATACACACACAGAAACAAATCGAAACAAAAAAAGTCGTCCAAAAACACAAAGCCAAGAAAAAAAACGAACTAAACCAATTAAGAACACAAATCCGCAGAATTTTCTCCATGTATTACTTCAACAAAAACCACACAAACAAACACAATCAAACACAGACACACAAAGCGGAAGAACCAAAGCCCTTCCATGGCCCCAAATGGCAACACGAACTAGGGCACCTTTCATCTGGCATGCTAGCAACTGGTTCAAATGATTAGTCAATTATACCCCCAAAATGTCATTCCAAGAAAGTTAGACGTGGGAATTAATTTGGCGGGCCTGAGTGTCCGCAAGCGATAAAGCAACGAGAAAACCTCAGCCGCAGTAACAAAGCAAAAGTGGACCAAATCTGGAAGAACGAATGGAGCGTCATTTGAATTCTCAAGCCTTATAAGTACTGCGTGATGGCCGAGGTCGAAAAAGAGGGGCCTTCATCCTTATTGCCTTCGGAGCATATTCTTGGCTGAGCTCTACCACGGACATCCAGATGTTCACATGTTTAAAAATAAATAAAATTTAAAAAAAAGAGGAACACAAGAGAGTTAAGGAAGGAGGTCCTCCTCCCCTGACTTGTCTGGATGAGGAAGAAGAGGAATATCCATCCTCCCATTTTCTTGTTCGCTTCAATACTTCCATCTAGCTTCTCCCAGGTCAGGTTTGGTATTTTAGACCACGTCTCTAAAACGCCTGACCGTGACTGTCCTTCTTGATGTCTCATTTCTAACCTGATCACTGCTATGGAGAACCGAGGCCTCTTCATCTCTGAGACTTTTCGCTCCGCCTCCACTTCTCCAAGTTCTCATCTACCATCTCCCTGGTAGCATATCATCTGCAGACATCCCATTATCCTTCCCGTCTCACTTCGTCTGTCAGTCTATCCATCACCGTGGGAAACCAAAAGAGGCTGGGGGCGGACCCCTGATGCATCCCACCTCAACATCAAACTCCCCTGCCAACACAGTAAATACAGATGCATGTAAATGTAACATAAATATCATCCCTGTTCTACTACTCTGTCTGTAAGAAAATAAAAAGTCTTGAAACGTCTTCTTTTCTCGTGCACAAGTGCTCTTTTTTTAAAATTTATTATTTTATGACTGATGCCATGTCAAATACTATGATTTGAAAGAAATATGGAGGACACTTGACAGCACTGGGCTTGCTCATAGACTCCCAAACTGAGGCACATTCATGAATTCTTCATGCTTAGATAGCTTTTGAGTCTCAAAAGCTGGCAGACGTGCAGACCCAAAAAGTATTAAGATTTTAACAGCTTCCTCTTATTACAAGAAAAGTGGTCCTGGACTGAAATCCCCTAAGACGACGTGCAGAGACGGAACAAATCAAAACAAATGCCAGGTCAAATACAGAAGCCATTACGGACACCTAAACATTCTCTACAAAAAGTTCAACCCGAGTCAAAATGAGAACTTTGACAGAAAAACACTATTTATTATTTATTGGGGTGCTAATTGACGAGTTTTCATCTTATTGAGTTAAACTTTCTTGAAATTGTTTGTTTATCCAACTCATTATGTTTAAAGCGAGCCGTAGATTCTTGGAAAAAAAACATGTTTTTCAGCAATCACAGTCCAACTGTTTTTTGAGAACAATTATTTAATTTTTATTTGAGAATCCTAAATGAATCCACCGACATCTCCTCAGCAAAACAAACATGCCTGGGTGTAATGTTTGTGTTCCTTATTACGAGGACAAAGAGATATGATGCGCTCCCCCCTAATTTGGGACGTGCAAGTGGGCCAATTAGCCAAGCGTCGGGCGCCCGGCATTCTCATCGCCTCCTGTGCCAATCATCATAATGCAATCTCAGCAGACGCATTAAGATCAATTTACTGCCGTTCATGGAGGAAGTTAAAAATCCTGCGTGACGCTTCAGTTATTGGCGACAAAATATTTTCACTTCAAATTCTCCACTCTAACTTTCCTCTCGAACCAATTATTATCTTAGCTTCACTGGATTTGCTTATATTGAACTAAATTGAATGCTTTTATTGTCATTATACAAGTATAATGAGATTTAAAGCCTCACCACAAAGAGCACAAATAACAACAACAAACAAACAGACAAATAAATAGTCAATAAATAATAACTACTAAATAAATAATCACTAAATAAGTAGTCAACACAATAAATAAGTAAGAAAGTGCACAAATAACAACAAACGAACAAAAATAATCAATAAATAATAAATAATTAATAGATAAGTAGTCAACATAATAAGTAATCAATAAATAATAATAACTAATGAATAAAAAATAATAACTAAGAAATAAATAATCCCAAAATAAGTAATAAATAAGTAGTCAACACGATAAATAAGTAGGGAAGTGCACAAATGACAACAAACAAACCAAAATAATCAATAAATAATAAATAATCAATAGATAAGTAGTCAATATAATAATTAATCAATAAATAATATATAAATAATAGATAAATAATAATAACTCATAAATAAATAATCAATAAATAAGTAATAAATAAGTAGTCAACAGAATAAATAAGTAGGGAAGTGCACAAATAAAAACAACAAACGAACTAAAATAATCAATAAATAATAAATCATCAATAGATAAGTAGTCAACATAATAAATAATCTATAAATAATAACTAATATATAAATAATCAGTAAATAATAATAACTAATATATAAATAATCAATAAATTATAAGAACTAATAAATAAATAATCACAAAATAAATAAGTAGTTAACACGATAAATAAGTAGGAAAGTGCCCAAATAACAACAACAAACGAACAAAAATAATCAATAAATAATAAGTAATCAATAGATAAGTAGTCAACATACTAAATAAGTAGTATTATTTCACTATTATGATAAAAGTTGCTGTTTGTCGGATGTTTCTGAAATATTTTGACGGTGATGAAAATTTCAAATGGTTGCCAGCCAATTACATGGCACAACGAGACGAACAACCAATCACGCTCAGTCGTCAAATTGCGGTTCTCCCGGGTCTCGTCCACACAGGTCTCCCCTAAATTAAATTTAACGACTAGCCAAATCATGACCGTTGCGGTTGAGATTCACAAATTTGCATCTATTTACCCATAAATTTGAATTCCATTTGCATGTGAAAAGGAGAAAAATGCAACATATTTGTATCAAATGACAATCCAAATTTGAATCCACCTGTATTGTGGGACGCAGCAGTTCAAGAAGGATGGTCCCGGATGGCCACGCTAATGAAGCCCCACTTGAACTCCATTCATCTGCCGTGCCAAAAAGGAAAAAATTAGGATGCTTTACCGGAATTAATAGGTGGGAAAAGTCAACTGTGGCAAAACATGAGCAGCATACAAATTTGGCACTTGGCCGCCTCTGCTAATCTAACGCAGCCAGGATATTTGGAGGCGGCCATGTCCAGGGATTTGAACCTGAAAGCCACACCCGCTCGATCGGACCTCAGAGACCTTTTGCCTTGGGAGAAGGGATTGGTGAGGACTGATACGGTCCTGCTGAGTGACTAAAGCCACACGTGGGTCGGAGAGCTTTATCAACATTGGAAGAACTCTCACATTTATGGTGTTTTTTTGCGTTTTTTTAGGGTTGCTTTTTAAGGTTTAATCTTGTTGTGCTGTAGTGGAACGACAGAATAATTCTGTAACCATAAATTATATAATAATGTGTATATGTAATAATACAATTCTGCAATTCTGTAATCATTCTAATTCTTCAACCTACACAAGGGACTAAAGATAGAAATTAGCCCTCAGCTACAATCTTACATATATACGTTCATTAAAATGTTCGTTAGTATGTGCTGTCCCTTATTAAATAAATCAAACTTAAACTCAGAAGAATGTCAAATTAAAGACGCGTTCAGAAAATATAACTTGTTCTGCAATGTCATTAGGTTCCAAAACTGGTCATAGTCACTACACACATTAACGAAAAACATTCTCACGAGGGTTGCGGCGTGCTGAAGCGTAATCTAGTGTACTATAGACTAAAGTCGGGGTAGACCTTCAAAAGGTGGCCAGCCAATCGCAGGGCAAAATGAGACAACCATTCACGTTTCTTGGCATGTGAGAGCAATCACAAATGAGCTTTCTGAATTTCATTCAAATGTAGTCTCAATTTCAGACCTTCCCTTTCTCAACTCATTTCTATTGACTGCATGTTATCAGACCTTCTCTTGTGGAACGACTTTCATAATGGCCTGAAATGCAAATGATCCTTCTACCTTTCATTGATAAACATACGACAATGTTATATATTGTATAATCAACTTGGACGGAAAAGAAGAACAATATCTAATGCAGAGGAGCAAAAATTCAAAGAAAACAAATCATATGAGCTGACAAATGTAAGGATAAAAGGCGAGGATGTGAAGTGTATACAAAAAATATAAAAATAAAAGAGATAGGACCAAATCCGGTCCCTTGCAATACGCACACACACATGATCCAAATCAGAAATTGATTGGAAGACCAACAGGGATGCCACACATTCAATACAAATACACACACAAACCTCTTCATGGTGTTGTGATGAGTCTTTTGTCAAGATGGCTGCTGGTGTGGACCAAAAAAAGGGAAAGGTTTAATGTCATTCCTCTCTGAATGCATTCAATCAGACGGATTGTGATAGTGAACGTAACAGGCCAAAGAGTGTGATGATGTCACAATTAAATGCCTCTGTTTCTTGGCTAAAGAACATAATACGGATAGAAGTATTGGTAAAACACGGTCATGAAATAAATAAACAAAGTATTTGGTGGGTTTCTTCAAAGGACCACAAAAATAGTTGAAAAAGTTACACGTAGACAAATGTCCAAAATTCAAAACTGCACTCTTAAAGTTCTGTTTTTTAATGTTTAGAACGCCTCCAATCATTATATTTGTTAACGGTATTCAGAAAAGTAGTTGATTTTATTTGTACTCTGCCTAAAAATTTTGAGACACACAACGATAAATGAGGCACAATTGGCGCCGAAAATATGAAAGACAAATTAAGAATATTTATAAAGAGGATTACAGGAGTAAAGTCGGAAGTACTTACTTACTGTGAACTTTGATCCCCGTCCTCCTAAAGGAAATCTTTGGAGATTAGCGTCAATCGGGGGGGATGATGGGGGAGATTGAGCCAAGCCTCGCTTTGACATTTGATAGCATCGGCACGATAACTTCTCCTCTGTGACCTTGGAAAGGGCGTCATCTCGAATGCGCCATCGACGACACGTACGGGGGCGGGGTCTCGCCTCCGGGCTGCGAAACATTCAGAGATGACTTTTAATCGGACATTTTGTGCGGCGATTTGGGTGTTTGATATTCCGTCAAAGCTGGACAAACGTCGCCGCCACACAATCGCCGCCACACAATCGCTAAAGGCTTATCGTTTCTTCACAAGAGCTCTGTTTCAAAGTGTCCATTTCCCGCAGCCCGTTTTGTGCTGATGCACTATGCACTGTGTGGGATTTTAGTGAGACATTTTGAAAAAAAGGCTTCAATTGGGTAAAAGGCTCGGAGAAGAAGAAGAAATCGACACGAGATGAAACGAGGGTGAATTGCATCTGGGTCACAAAAATTCAGATTTTGTTTCGTTAGGTTCGATGATGACGCATGATTGAGAGGAATCAAAATAATTCGTTAAGCCTTCTGCTAAAATACCAATCTGGGTAATGTAACTGATATTAGATTTGCCGTTAGGGTGAATGGGATTAAATGGGGCTCCGCTAAAATGAAGCAGTAAAACGGTTCCTAATTTAGTTCATTTTTAAACTGGGGACTGTTGTTGCTATGTGAATTAGATTAGATTAGATTAGAACTTTATTTCATCCTGTATTCGGGAAATTTCTTGGTTGCAGTAGCAAGACAGACACAGAAGACATTGTAGACCTAGGTAAAAAAAAACTGGAGCCACACACGGGAAGTCCACAAATTGGGGACCTTCTGCAGACTGAGACTGAATGAATGTTTATCCATACGCGCCCTCTGATTTTCTGCCAACCTGCCCAGAATAATATGATATACCCACTCGCCGAAAAGCCGCTTATTATGGAAATGCAGTCATAAAGGGTCATTGGTTATTACAAAGAACTGCTAGATAGTTTGGTGTTTTTTTGGACCGTATGATAGGGAAATTTGAGAATAATACAACAGAATCAAGAAGAGATAAATTATTAGTCTTTGTTTCCGGCTTCAGGTCAGTAGTGTCCTGGAAAATGACGATTCGATTGGGCGTTTAGAAACATTTCTGGTATTTCGTTTTCCAATATTATCATTTTTCATTTACCTGTATTCCAGACTATGCTTTTGTGAAGTACAAAAAAAAGGTTATTCCAAACGACAATATTTAAAGGAGAACCAGCAGCAAGGAAAAAGTACTAAGTATGTACATAACCAAGTATTAATTAATTGAAGTTTTCCTCGTCTTTTATCACATTATCCCGCCTTTTCTTCTTTTTTTTCAAGTCTCCATGACAAGAGTCGGAAAAATGGGTCATTCCGAAACTGCAGCGACTTGAGCCCCCGAGTGAGCTAATTTCCCATTCTCAATTATTCAAGACGGCACCTGTCTCCGTTCAAATGTTGGCGCACACAAATTCCTGGATAAGAAAAGAGAAATGGCAGACAAGTGATGATGCTTTCGCCCAAAGTATCTCCTCACTGGTCTCTAGCCATGCACTATTCCTACTCTGACTTGGCCCAACTAATCCAGGCCTTTCTTGGCATGCTATTGTCCAATCTAAATGGTAATTTGCAGGAAGCCTCCTCTCATCACTGCTCCTAATGCATGTTTACTGGTGAAGGGATACTCCGTGCAAAAAAATTAAAACAGTAATGAGAAAGCACAGGTCAGGCTGACTGTCAGGAAACAATACCCATGTTCCAAAAATTAAAAAATTAAAATCCCTTTCTCTCTACCTGTTCTTAGAAAAGTCTCAAAAATGCCTGTCTTGCAGATTTGATTGGCCCTCCCTATGGCTCTTAATTTATTGATGAAACAATTAAATTGTGCACACGGTTATAGTCAATAGTTGCATAAACAATGTATTTTTTCCTAAAGTTAATCTATCAAATGTTTACCAAAATAAAAGCATTTAAATATGCATGAATCGATCTATTGTAACTGATGGATTCAATTATGCTGGAATTCCCCTATAATGGATTAAAAATGCATTATCTTGGCATTATAAAGGTCATTTTCATTTTTGGGATGTAGATCAATGCTCTGTCTTGGAAAATGCACCAATAATGTAACTGTAAACATTATAGTCCATAAGCCTCTACAGTATATACATGAATAATTAAAAAGCCAATGCAGAGCAATAATAAAAAAATATCTTTAGCGTCACTGGAGCTTAATATGGAAACAAAAGCATCGTCAAGCTTAAATTTAAGATGATTTTTTTCTTGAGTGAGAGTGCTGGATGATTTCCCCAAAAGGACCTACCTGTTCAAGGTTGAAGGTTGAATTCTAAATCTATTTACTATATAATATTAGAAAGGAGTTGGACCAGCCTATTTCTCTATTTTTCTTCGAACGCCCTGAAAGATTACTTTCCAAAATACAGACCAAAGGAATAAATATTACAGTCATGTTACATTATTTAGTGGTTAGAACCTCCGCCTAACAGTTCTGAGAGCTAGGGACCAATCCTTGGTGGGTTATGGTCTTCCAGTGCTTAGATTGCATGTTCTCCCTGTGTCTGGGTGGGTTTTCTTCGGGTAATCCGGTTTATCCAAAACGTGTGGTAGGCTGATTGATGACTCAAAATTGTCCTTTGGTTTGACTGTGTGTGTGTGATTGGTTGTTCATCTCTTGGTGCACCGTGATTGGCTGGCAACCAATTCCAGTGCTTAGATTGGATGTTCTACCTGTGTCTGGGTGAGTTTTCTTCTGGTACTCCGGTTGATCCAAAACGTGTGGTAGGCTGATTGATGACTTAAAATTGTCCTTTGGGTTGTCTGTGTGTGGGTGTGATTGGTTGTTTGTCTCTTCACACTCCGCGATTGGCTGGCAACCAATTCCAGTGCTTAGATTGGATGTTCTACCTGTGTCTGGGTGGGTTTTCTTCGGGTACTCTGGTTTCTCCAAAATGTGTGGTAGGCTGATTGATGACTCAAAAATGTCCTTTGGTTTGACTGTGTGTGTGATTGGTTGTTAGTCTCTTTGTACGCCGCGATTGGCTGGCCCACCTTGTTTTTTGCTGGGATAGCTTCCAGCACCCTCGTGAGGATAAGCGAACGTGGTATTTCTGACATTCCGATAACCTTTCGACTGAACTGAGCACCCTGATAGACTTTAAGAATGTGTTTTTGTATTGTCAATCCGCGAGCAAAACTCAGTTGGTCATGAACAAACCCTCGCATTTTCACCCCCATGAAGCCACCAGCGGGATCTCAATCTGAAAGGCACAACTGGCCGCCAAGCCCCCCACGGAGTATCAAACTGGGCAGCATGTGTTCTAATGAAACAGGCGGACAAGAGTTTACAAAAGCAAAAAAATCAGAGAAAGCGTAGCCGACACCCGATTCAACGCTCTCCGCCGCAGGTATGAGTGCCATCCAACACTTCCATCCCGTCCTCGTCTCTCCTCCCCCACGGTCACCTCACATTGATTTACAGCGCGGGTTACGCTTCCATGATAGATTTAAGGGTCGCAGAGGCGACATCTTCAGAATGACGGAGTGCGTCTGAGGCAATATTCAAGACCGTGTGTAATCATTCGGCGGGGGCTGGCGTGTATATCCATCTGTCATGTGCCAACCTCAAGCCCTCTGTCTCAATTGCTTCTCACGCCTCCCTCCACGTATATTATCAGAAGGGCTGAATAATGCAGAGCTGCCAGCTATGATCCAGATTTTATTGATTTAACATAGAGCGGGATGATAAATAAGGCTGCGTTCATTTATCACCGCATCGTAGCCGTCACATCAGTTTAGATTGGCTTGTCGGCTACAGCAACTCTGGCCTGAAAACATCTCTTAATTATCGTAGGATTATACATCATTAGGATGGTTATGTATAGAGTCGGCTTTCATTATTTTACCGGCATGACAGTAAAGTGCATCGTAGATATAGATAGTAAGGATTAGAATGACATGGAATTGATTCGGTTTCAGTTTGTAAGCGTTATGTGTTTCGTTGGGTTTCATTGGTAGTACGTAGTTGTCTGCTTTTTTGTGCGTCTAGCCCAAAGGTTTCAGACTCGGGTTTGTTGGCGGGCCTCTTTAACGTCAACCTGAACCTGATTTCATGTGGGCCGGACTATTTTAGATATAATATTTAGATTATTTTTTTATAAATGGATTAAATGAACTGGATTAAAGGCCCTGAATATTCAGTTTTTTCATAGATCTAAAACAATGTTTATTGTAGCTTTTTTAAAATATATTTTTAGATTTTACAAAATGATTTTTGAACTTAAAAGACAGAAAAAAATGGATTAAAAAATGACAATTATTGATTTAAAAGGGGGAAAATCAGGAAATTTAATATACATCTATACTCTTCATTTTAGTTTGATCCTAAAACAGAAAGTCAGCACTCATGATTTACTTTCTCGGGCCACACAAAATGATGCGGCGGGCCAGATTTGGCCCATGGGCCGCCACTTTGACACATGTGGTCTAGCCAATCCGCTTCCCCTCGACCACTCATGCTCACCGGCTCTATCTCGTCTTGCCGCTACCTCATTTATGTGTTTAAGCTCCCTCATTCTGTTCTGTCTTGTTGCATCTTTGTCCAAGTCAGACTTTTGTTCCTGCTTGTGTCAATGAGTTAGTATTTCCATACCAAGTCTTTTAGTTTCCACCTGAGTCGCTTGTTTTTGGACCCGTTTTCGAACCCTACCTGCGTCCGTGCCCTTGGCTCCACCCACAACTTTGTCTGTGCACCTGTCTCGCAGTTGTATGTTACACTAGGCTCCAGATTTTACTGTTATATTGAGACTGGTACATTGGGAAGTTTTGCATGCAAATAATTGCCGTATTTATTTGTGTACTACTGTACTGTGGTGAAAAATATATGCAACACATTACTGTCAAAGGACTATTTTTTAGTCAAGAGAAGTATAAGGCGGACATTAATCCCAATTAAGCTAAACGAAAAGCAGTATTTTTCTGCTTTGTGCATACTACTACACACTGTTACATACTAGCAGATGGAGTCAAATCAAAGGAATACTTTGCTCTATTTAGATTATTTCTAATGAGAAATAATTGTATATTTCTCTTTTGGTAAAGAAAAAAATAGGTCAAATTTATGATTTTTAAAACAAGCATTTCAAACCCTGAAAACACGACATTAAAAATTCAAGTAGTTTCTCTGCACACGTTACTTTTAACCAAATTCCCATCTACAAGACTAATGAAGGGTCAGGTCATCTTTTATTTTTTTCTTCCTCCGGCATTACACTTATCCGTCTCATATTATGAGCGATTGGGAGCCTTGTGCGGCTGTCACCCGGCCTTTCACTTACGCACGTCAAAATAAATGTTGAATATTTCACAGCCGTGTTTCAGTCAGGCACTCATTCGTTGAAGAATGTGACCGAGACAGACAGCTTGCAATATGTGCTCGGAGGGAATTGTAATCAGTATAGGCGCCAACACGTGTCACATACTGTTATCGTTGTCCTACTGATCACATTTCGGGCAGCCGTGCTAAATTCAACTAAAGCCAGATTCATCTGGCGTCAGCACACGGGATGGCAAGAGAAGGTTGGCACATACAATCCCTTTTTTGGGACACTAGCGGGTGTGGGCATTCAATTCACACAGTCTTGCCTTAAAGTTAAGTAACTGGAACCCGCTGATTGTTATGGAGGGTTTTTTTGTCCACCATTTCGGAAACAAGGGCACTACCACATAGCTGTCGAAGTGACTTGGACCTGGAGCAACGAGGGGACGGAACATTTTCTAGATATTTGGACGGATGCCAACGTAAAATGGACGATGCATCAATTCCCTTCTGATTCGCCCAATGTCTTCCAAACACACGCAGAGCTGTCGACATAAAATAAAAAGTACTACAGCATTTAACTTAACAATTTTAAATATAAATGACTGCCAGAAATAAGCAGGTAAACTATAGCCACATTGCTACGTGCTAAGTCACAGGTGTCAAAGCCATTATGTGTGGCCCGAGAAAGTAAATCATGAGTGCCGACTTTCTGTTTTAGGATCAAATTCAAATGGTTATAGATGTACATTACATTTCCTGATTTTCCCCTTTTTAAAAACAATCATTGCATTTTTTTAATCCTTTTTTTTTTACTTTTTTGTTTTTAGTTCAAAAAGCATTTTGTAAAATCTAAAAATAAATATACAAATATTTTCCACCTAAAAAACATGATTAAAGACATTTCCATTAATAAGAAAAAAAAAAGCTCAAATAAACATTGTTTTAGATCTATAAAAACGGACTATTTAGGGCTTTTGATCAAGTTCTTTTAATCCAATTTAGAAGAAAAAAATCTAGATATTAGATCTAAAATGGTCCGGTCCACATGAAATGGAGTTGACGTTAATGCGGCCCGCGAACCAACCCGAGTTTGACACCCTTGTGCTAGGTGGTCCATGTGGTCCAGTGGTTACGTTACACCAATTGCAATGAAAATGCCAGAACTGCAAGTCAATAATTAAAGCGACAAATGAGAAGCATAACACGTAACATGCTAAAAGCATAAAATATCATTTGTACGATGTGCTGTGTTTTACCCGCACAAATTGTGACGGCATCAGAGATGTGTGTGTTATTTCCTTTTCCCTTTTTCTTTTTTCCACGCTCCCAGGGGATTCAACCCAAAGTGAAATGGGATTTTGAGGAGAGGAGAGAGGTTTCCACCCTGCTGCTTAAACACCAGACAAAAAAATGACAGGACAAATGGTCAACTGAGGTTTTCAATATGGACCCCGCGGAGCTCCCAGACCTAAGAATGATTCTTGGGTACCTGGAACAATAGTATGCTTTTATAGTAGCCATGTGCTTACATGTCCTTTCTCTTTATTTAAACATGGTGTCACTAGCTAGTCATTCTAGAACACCTGTGTCAAAGTGGCGGCCTGGGGGCCAAATCTGGCCCACCGCATCATTTTGTGTGGCCCGGGAAAGTAAATCATGAGTGCCGACTTTCTGTTTTAGGATCAAATTAAAATGAAGAGTATAGATGTATATTAAATTTCCTGATTTTCCCACTTTTAAATCAATAATTGTAATTTGTTTTTAGTTCAAAATCATTTTGTAAAATCTAAAAATATATTAAAAAAAAAAAACTAAAATAAATATTGATCTAAATATTATATCTAAAATGGTCCGGCCCACGTGAAATCAAGTTGACGTTAAAGCAGCCCGCGAACCAACCCGAGTCTGACACCCTTGTTCTAGAACATCGCTTTTCCACAACTGTTAATGAATAAAACGATCCTTCAAATTAACCGTGCTAAAGATAACATTGTGCTTGTTCACTTTCTGAGATCGGCTTAAGAAATAAAATGTCCATTGCCAATCAAATCCATTCATTTGTAAGAAACCAGACTAAACAATGAGACATATTACGCTTTGAGCACTCACTCGTACTGCTTTTTCACCATTTCAAAAATGAAGTCTCTTCTTCAAGCCTAAAATCGACAACAGTTGTCGGATCTAGTTTTGTCATTACGTTAGTTCTAGGTTATTTATCAAATTCTGTCCCCGTGAAAGTATGCCGAGGACCGATCCAGAGAACAAATGCCACAGGGAGAGTGTTTATCTGGATGTCTCTTTGGGGGAGAGGGTTGGGAGGCTGCGATTAGCCAGACAAATGACTTTGCTCACAAAACACGAGTTTTACGGACATGCACACTCTTGTGAAGTTTCCTTTGGCATTTAAAATTGCCCCGTGGAGAAAGAAACAATGACTTTTTGGACAGATGTGTTGTGGAAGGGGAGCGATTTTGCTTTCATTTCTTCAATGCTAAATGATGACATTGCATCACTGGTAAGCACAATTTATTCTCCAATCAAACCGACAAAGTAGCAAATCGATGGCGAGCCCACCAAATTACAGTTAATCCAGACACGGTGACGGGCAAGGGCTTGTTGTGATGGAATTAGAGAATCTAGAGAGGTTTAAGATCACTCCTATTTTCCTTTCATCCCAGTTGATCTTCGTATTGCTTACGGAAACAGTCTCCCACAGGAAAGAATTCCCAGCAACGCTCCTGGTACATTTTCCACACATAGGATTCCTATTTCAACATGGGGAGAGAATGTGTCTTCAATTTTGGCATATAACACCACCTTAACTGTACAGAGCTTTTCTGGGAATGGAGATTTTCTTTTTTCTTTTATATTTTGTGGAAAAAGCCATGAATTGATATATCACATGGTGTGAATACTCAATGGGGTTATAGTCGCACAAATTGCCTTGAAAAACAGCAATCGTGATTGAAATGGAAAAGAACGCGACGATACCTGTCCCGTGTGTTCAGTTTCGTCTTTGTTAATGAGGTACATCAAGAAAAACCTGTAAAGATAGATACGCCAGAACAAATGACCCTTCTCATCCACCTCGATCGTGACGTGCCAGTCCTGCTAGCTATCGTGCAAATCGTGCAAACGGGCATTCGGATGGTGAGTATTAGTTCGTGATTCATTCGAGTCGTTTGGGGAGGAGGATTTAGTCTCTAAATCAAGAAAGGAATTCACAACGGGACATCAGAGGTCAGTTGCATCATGAAAACGTGCCTGATAAGTGCCAACCTTAGAGAACTAGAGTTTAGAACCAACTAATGAGAGCAAGGAGGTAACGTGCACGGCATAATAAATGCAGTATGACCAAATGTTAGTCGTTTCATAAAGGCCACTGGTGATGACAACACACATAAAGACAAGGTGTGGTGTAGTAAAGTAAAATATGTTTTTCAGGCTTACTCACAGATAGTTGGCCAAGTTGTGCTCCTGCAAAGTGTGAGTCTCAAACCCATGAGGAACTTTATCAAAGTATTCGTTTCCTATCCCACAGATAAAACACTTGGTCTGCGGGGAAGAAGAGAGAAATAAATGTTAGAAATTGACGCATGGGATTCGGTCGGAGTGTTCAGTCTGCGGGGAAAGCGAACGGTAACAAAGTCGTTCCCCCTTTTCAATGGCGCCGATTGAACGGCAGAAGGATGGAGAAGCAAAATGAAGTGGGGAAAGCTGCCAGGTTTCCACAGATCATTTGTATTCTCTGCTCAAATGCGCCAATCACACGCGGCGTTTGGCTTTCGAGTGCATCCTGGGGTGAAGGCGGCGAAAAATCCAGAGCATTTTCAGTATGGGAGCACTTGCTTGGAAATGTAAAACAAAAACCCAACAACAGGCCATATTAGGAGACGGTTTGTTTCTAATACAAAGTCATGTAGTCATTTTTAACTTTCACTTTAACGTCAGAAAACTGGTTGTTTGGCAAGCTATCATGAACTAAGATGGGGTGTTTGTGTTGTTTCTCACCTCCATGTCCTTCTTCACCTGCTCCTGCTGGTCACGCAGTTCGCCAAAGGCATCAATTATCAAGCCTCGGGGAAAAACAGACGTGTTTGTTTTGCTTAAATTTATGGACTCTAATGAAACAAGCTTCCAAAAGCGCATTCATTTAGTATCTTTTTGTCACAGTTGATGCAAACCAAGTGATATTTTTCTCCCCCAAAGCATGGAATTTACAATCCAAAGGCTAAACAGATGAGAAATTGGGCAAAACAACAACAATAGCCGTTGTGTTCGCTTAAAATCAAAAATAAGTTTCATGTTTTTATCTCTCAATTTTACAGCGAGGGGACGCAATCTTATTTTATGCAGGTTAATCTTCTTCCAGGTCCATTTCCATGACATTAACGAGGCACTGACGCACGGAGGTTTTGTAAAGTGACTCTTTGGGAAAGCGAAGGAAAGCCACTCGACGTCCCACTCACCTTGAATGATAGCCAGCAGGATGACGACGACAAAGAAGAAAAAGGTGATGTCAAAGACGATACGTTCCACTTCAAAGTCATCACCGGCGGGGTCCTCGATCTCATCCCCGATGCCCCCGCCGGCGCGCACTCCCACGTACATGTGGAACATGTAGCACTGAAACAAATAGAAAATCAAGGATGACTGGAGTTTCCACCATGATTATTATTCGCTGCCGGCCTTCCTATTCTGTTTTCATAGAGGACTGTAATCAATATTCTTCGCTTTTTGACTACAAAACCCCAAAAGGATTTTGTGGAAGTGCACGAGGCAGGACGACTTAAAAGTCTGGTTGCCTAGCAAGTATGATAACTTGGTTCAACAAGTCAAGGACATTTCTTTGTGGAAAAGAAAATTACACAATGACTTTAAATAGACCGAAGTTTGAAAAATATCACATCAAATCTTTCTCACTAAAAAGAAAAGAAAAAAGTAGCTTAATGTAACCTAAAATTGATTTTAATAGGGATTATTGAATTGGCATAGCAGTGAACTATGTAATGAGCTACTGACATTCCAAAAAAAAAACACAAATACATACACAAGTACAGTAATGCCTTGAGATACGAGCTTAATGAGTATGCGAATTTACTCGTATCTCAAATCAATTTTTCCCATAGAAAATGATTAAATACAAATCGATTGGTTCCCACCCTCTGAAAAAAACCCAAAAACAGGACCAGCCGCATCGGGAACCATCTGGTATGCTCGTATCTCAAATTCTGGTATGCTCGTATCTCAAATTCTGGTATGCTCGTATCTCAAATTCTGGTAGGCTCGTATCTCAAATTTGTCTCGTATCTCAAGGCAAAAATTTGCTCGGAATTTTCCTCGTATCTCAAATTTATTTCGTTCTACGCAGCTGTGTTTAATGACAATAAAGGCTTTTGACACTCGTATGTCAAGGTATTACCGTATTGGGCTTCCACCATTGTGAAAACAGTGGATGACAAACGTTTAAAAAGACGGTTATCGCAGTTGAACATTTCTGCCTCCTAAAATAGAAGGAAGGTGCCATTGGTCCACGGGTGACAGGGAATTGCAAATGGGAACAGAGGAGGCGAGGGTGTGTTGTGACTTGCTAAACAATGAGATAGCATTAGAGCTGCAGCAGATGCTTTTTTTATCCCGCTGTCTATTATTTTACACAATAATGGTAGGAGGAATAACAAGTGGAAACGTTGACAGAACCTCCTGAAGCGGGTGGCTCTCAAGATATCGGGAAAGTAGACGCCCCCGTATTAAAATTAGCCCATGACAATGGCGCTATCCATCAAAATAGATCATTAACACCTTGGCAAAAAAAGAAGATTTCGGTGAGTTGTTTTGTAGCTCATTAGATTGTGCAGATAGACAAGTGGATTTATTTTACAAGCATGGATACTGCATATTATTATTATTTTTTTACCAAAGGCAGCAAAACCTTTTTTTTGGAACACACGGAATTGGCCATGGCAGCGAAAAAAATAAAATACGTTAACTTTACATAAGCCTGTTCTTGTTCCTTTAAACCAAGGGTGTCAGACTCGGGTTGGTTCGCAGGCCGCTTTAACGTCAACTTGATTTCACGTGGGCCGGACCATTTTAGATATAATATTTAAATTTTTTTAAATGAATGAATTAAAATAATTGAATTAAAAGCCCTGAATATTCAGTTTTTAATAGATCTAAAACAATATTTATTTTAGCTTATTTATATATATTTTTAGATTTTACAAAATGATTTTTGAACTAAAAACACAGAAAAAATGGATTAAAAAATTACAATTATTGATTTAAAAGGGGGAAAATCAGGACATTTAATATACATCTATACTCTTCATTTTAATTTAATCCTAAAACAGAAAGTCGGCACTCATGATTTATTTTCCCGGGCCACACAAAATGATGCGGCGGGCCAGATTTGGCCCCCGGGCCGCTACTTTGACACGTGCTTTAAACCTTTACGGGGCACTCATCTAACTGATTGGCTACCAAAGACCAAAGATAAACATCCAATCCATTTTGACTGGGAGAGTTAATAGCTACCATAATTTATTTTATTCATTTATAATTACATTTGTTAAAATATAGATGTAAAGTAAGTATTGGTCCTTAAAAAAAAGAAAAGAACGTAATTATTGGGACCTGCCATTGATGACATTTTGCTTCAAGTAGGCTATACACAAAATGTTACTGGCCCAAAATGTAATGGCCAAGTATGAATGTGAAACTCAGTTCTTTATAATTTTTAGTTTTTAATAGTAAAATGAGTCACTTGCCTTATTCAGGCTTAACTCACTGTAAGCATGTCGTCGCACTTCATGTCGTGCGCGTCCTTCTCGTCGCTCTTGTCGTAAAATTTTCGGAAGAAATTGAAGGCCACCACCGTGTAGAGGTAGACCACCACAGCTAATAGGCCCAGGGTCAGCACCAACTAGCAAACAAATTCGGGAAAATGATCAAAACCGTTATGTTAAACACGTTTTATCGCCGTAGTTTTGCCGTACGTCAAAAACGCAAACGGCAAGTTGTACAAAAACGACCACGCAAACGCATGCACCCACCTGTTTTCCGTTGTGAGTGACGGAGGAGAGGATGGTGCGAAGAGTCTTGATGCCCATGGCGATGTCCAAAAGGTGGGCGGCGAAAAAAAAGTTGTTAAAGTGTCCCAAAACCGACACGGCTGTGTAGCAGGCCAAGTAAAGGAAGGACTGCAGCAAGAGAGAGAGAACATATCAAATCATATCGCATTTCAAAATGGACAAAGCCAGATCAGCAGATGGTGTGGAAACCAAGATAAGGGAAAAAACATCACAGGATATTACGCTCATTGCTTGAAAAGCGTGTCGATTTGCATCAAAATGTAATCAGCCTTTTACCACTTGTGAACAAATGAGGAATATAACATAAAAGCAATAAATTGGATTTATGCTCCAGCGGATTGCGAACAAGATACAAAGTCATAAAATGTTGGGATATCGAGTCAGCTTGGACTTACATTGTCCGTCAGAACCACTCCGAGTTTCCAGACGTGGTACTTGACGTCGGCGGAGCTCAATCTGAAATAATCCCAGACTGGTTATAATACACAGTTCACTAGAAACCCTTGTCAATTTCCAAGAACCTATTATCTAGCTCCAAACTTTAATGTACTCTACTTTCAGAAGTAAAAATCACCATCCAAGTTTTGCAATTTTCCATCATTCAATTGAATAATCTCAAAACCTTAGAATAGCGAAGAGCTAAATAAACATCATATCTACTACTCAAGTGAAAGAATGTCCTGATGTGACCTACTAATATCAATACCAGCGATGCAGCACATGTTATTACAAATGCATAATTATGTAGGGAAAATTTGACATCTGGATTGAAGACTGCCCCAATGTAAAAGTGATATTTACATATATATAAATATATCATATACATATATTTTTTCAACTCACAGAGATAGCCAAACAGCATCCTTTCTGAGCTTATTTTTTTTCTCGGTTCCCTCAGAGCTAAAGTCTTGCGACGCTTGATCCAGACCCAAAAGTTCGCTCATCTTTTCACAGCCGTAAAATTCCCCGTATTTATCAATCACCTGCAAAAAGGGGCAAGCAATTAATCCAAAATGTCTCAAACCAAAAAAAAATGATATCTAATCCTTATCGATGCATTATACTTTAATTATGACCATTATTAGTGGTTTAAACTACAATACCATAACGCCTTTTTTTAGAGTGGTCATGTGACAAATGACATTTTTATCATTTTGCACCACTGCGACCTCGAAGTAACCTATATAAAAAAATCATGATTTTTGTGTTGCTACTTGATTTATGAACTCTCCAGCACACTGGTAAGAAATCTCCCCCGTCCGTCCGCCATGGTGGACCAGAAGTGGATTACCAGAAGCACTTACGAACATCACTTTAACTCTTTTGTAGAAGGCTCTTATGGTGATGCACAGCAGAAGGTTGCATGCAGTAATTTAATACTGGACCTCACTTGAAATACCATGTTTTTTTCAGTTTTTTTTAAAGACGCTTTTACGATGTATTTATCTGGAAATATAAATACCCATGCTTTTCTGGCTGGAGCCCAACAACATGACAGACAATCCTTCAAGCGGTGTCCCTTTTTCTGTGACCTTGCGGTAACCTGGCAAATGCTGACAACGCGGGATACCGCCAGGGGCTGTTCAAGGTACTGCAAAGACGGGGACTTTTTTTTTACGGCTCAGAAATGGCGGAGTTTCTACTTGGGGTGATTATATTTGTGTAAAACAGTAGAAGTCATACAGTTTAACATACTATATTAAAGGGCAGGCAAATTGTAATTCCTGCTTACTTTTAATTGATACGCCGTTGAGTAAGCTTAAGAATTCTGAGATGACTTTAACCTTTTGTTTTTCAGGAGCATGTGTTAAGTGACTTGATTTTTGCATTTTTTTTTGCTTAATTTTGATATATTAGGACACCAAAAAAAAAACAAAAAAAACAATACCTTTCTCTTGACAAACTTATCCCAGTAATTGCTTGGAAATGACCTGAAAAACAAACGTCACAAGTTCAAAAATGAATATGTCATTGAATTCTACGTGACAAAATAATTTAGAGATCGCATTTTTTTTCGATTCTGGCGCTGGATTTTGAGGGTGGAGCTAAATAAAAAGAAACAAATGAAATACGCGTTAGCCAAATGGAAACGTACCCAGTGTTAATAACGAGACGATCCCATTGGCCTTTGACGTCCTCCTCCGTTGGCTGTTGCGTCACGTACAAGCCGTCAAACTCGAGTCTTCGGGCCACTTCCTTCTCCCGTTTAAAAATCACGAGCGGGACCTGCCGAGAGCGTGCTTGGAATTAACGCCCCGTGGTGTGTTTGCCAAATGGAAAAGCAAAAATTGCCACTTCAGGCCAATGTGATGAAGTGTTTTGAAGCAACCCACCTTGAGGCGGTAGTAGCCTAAAATGCAACAGGAGGAGGTGAGCGTGTGTGCCACGGCTAGGAGGTGAAGCGATGGCTCCATGTAACCGCTGCTTTCTTCTAAAATGAAATCAACTTCATCCTTGGCGGATGCGTCAACTTGCTTTTGGGGGGACGTTGGCAAGGAGACCACCTGGAAGGAAAGAGGAATTGGTGCCCCATTAACATGAAAATGTAATCCATTCCAGGATTGATATCGTATTTTCCTGACTATAAGTCGCACCTTTTTTTTCATTTTTAGACAAGTGTGACTTGTTTTTTTTCTCTCTTTTTCTAACCACCGACAGCCTGTTATATTTATTTTAGTTTATAGTTATCTAAAAAAGTGTTGTGTTAACAGATGCCTATTTAAGATGTTGTTTTGCATTTTATTATTGCGACTCTAAGGTATGTTTGTGCTCGGTTTTATGATGTAATAAAAAGTTGCCTTCCGAAAAAAAAAATGCAACTTTTATTTTTGTTCTTCATTGTGAATTTTTGGGAAAAATTAAGTAAAGCAGTTCTGTGTCAGTATAAATAAGCAACATTTTCATCCATTAAAAGTTCCTTTATACCAACCTTATAAAAAAGTAGGATGAAGTTGATTGCAAAGGTGACAAAGAGGGACAGCAAGCGCATGTTATAAAATGTCCTGGCGAAATAATTCTAGAAGAAAAAGAGAAAAAAAATCAGGAAATTGTCTCGAGCACAAAACGTCTAGTTTCTTTATCTTTTTTTTTCTTAATCTCACAAGAAGGGTCTTGCGATGAGCGCTTATCATCTCTCCGAAAGCCCAAAGCTGGCTTCCTGTTTCCTCCGATTTATGAGCCAGTCTCCTAGCCTCTTTCCGTTCGGCCTCCTTTGTCATCGTCTCCTCACGCGTTGCCCATCTGCGACAATACGAGGTCGTTTTTACCGATTAGGCGGTCGTGTGAATAGTTTCACGCCACGTTTGCATTTTCACGAAGCGAGCCCAATACTTTTCTGCTTCCGGCGACATCTCTTCATCTTTCTCCTCTCTGTCCATGTGAATCTGTTGAAAAGAGTTGTTTGAATCAACCGCGAATGAGAGCAGATGGCACGAACACCTCGATAATTCTTCAAAATAAATACCGCCCCCTGTTGTCCGTCAAAGAAAGTCGAATCGACGTGTCCAATCGGCGGTTCGGCATGGCTTCTCGCCAGGTCTGGCCTCGCCAGTCTGTAACCTTCTCCGTCCCTTCTCACTTTGAGCCCAAAGATGTCAGAGAGGACGTCCGTCTCTCCGGTGGAGCTGACAGCGTTTGCCAGCTTGCTCTCGCGCCGAGAAACAAACGCGTCAGAGCGCTTCCTCGGCCGGTGTGCGGCGGTTGCTCCCTCCGCGACCTCATCCAGCGTGGGTTCGAGAAAACCTCCGAACAAGTCCGCCACGGTCATCCTTTTGGCTTCCTCGACAAGTCCGCTGTTAATAAAAGCCACGTAGAGCAGGTGGACGGCGGCGTTGACCAAATGCCGAACGCACCAGAACGCCGTCGCGAAAGGGAATCCGAGCAGGGCGACAGCCGACAGAAGGATTTCCCACTTGGTGAGAGCGCGAAACTTTTTGAGAGACGTCAGTAAGAAAAGGAGTCCCTCCTGGCCTCCTTCTAAGCCCGCCTCCTCTTCGCCGTGTCGTTCCGCGCCGTCCGAGCCGGAGATCTGGGCCGCCAGCTGCATCTCGAAGATGGTGTCTTCGCAGAAGTTGACAAACATCTCCATCTTCTCCTTTTCGCCGCCTTCGTTGACCACGTCGAAAATGAACTGTCGCTTGGATTCCTTCACCTGAGGCTTCTCCCACTGGGCGCGACTGGATTGGCTGATTTCAAAGTAGACGCGTTCCATGCGTTTGCCGCCGCCCAGGATTTCGATGCGGCCCAGATGAGGGCCGAAGTAGGTCAGGACGCATCGGGCCAGCTCCGAGAAGGACCTCAGCCTGGAGTCGTTTGGCATGTGCTCGCTCAGATTGGTGAGCAGGACGGCGATGCTGAAGCCGATGTCTTTGGCCGGCTCGTGGAAGCGATCGGCGAAGGCCCGGTAGTCCAGGATTTCGCCCTCGTCCGTCTCAACGCAGGAGAGGAGGAATTGAGTCTCGGACTGCGAGAAGCGCTTGGAGAGCTCCGTGGCTTTCTGGAACTCCTTCCTGGAGATGCAGCCCTTCCGGTCGGGGTCGAACTGGTGGAAAATATCCGAACCGGTCAGGTCTTTCAGTTTGAGGAACATGTCGAAGAACTTGAGGATCATCTCCACGTTGCTTGAAGATTCCACCAACATGTCTACCATCTGCTTTCCGATGGTTCCGTTGACGACGTTACCTGTGAAAAGAGCATTTTACGTTTTGAATGGTGATGTTCGGCAGCCTAGTTGGGGATTAGGACCAACGGAATGGAGATTATTTCATTTCGTTTTGTTCAATTTGGTTGTATTTTGACTTAAGCAGAGTTGTTCTAAATCTGTACTGTGTTTAGTCAACATGAATATGAAGAACATTTCATCTTAAGTCATTATTTTAGCCGTTATATTTGACTACAGTGTTCATTCATTCGTCTTCTGAATGGCTTTACTCCATGACGGGGGGTGCTGGAGCCTATCCCAGCTTGCAACAGGCAGGTACAGCCTGAACTGGTTGCCAGCCAATTGCTGGGCATTGAAATGGAACTGTGGATTACAAAAAGATTAAACATACACTCCAAAGGGATAAAACATCCATCCATCTCAGGCTTAAATGATAACTTTTTCCACCTTTTTTGAGGAGCTCTATTTCTTTTGAGTCATTAGCGTAAGGCAAACCTTCTAGCATGGAGAGCAAGAACACAACCATGTCCTTTTGTAAGTCCATGAGCTCTTTCAGTAGTTCTATTTGTCTTGAATCCTGGACAAAAAAAACAAGTACAACATTGAGACCATTGCGCAAATTCAAAGTGCGAAAATATGAATAGACAAACCTGCGACAGTTTCATCTGCATATGAGCAAAGACGTGAAGGAATCCGACCACGGCATCCCAGAGACGACTGTGAGCCAGACTCTGTTGGTTTCCATTGCACGGGCCCTGCGGGTAAACACAACCGGAGGGAGAACCCGCATTACAAATGAGGACACAGATGCCGCCAATCTTTGAAGAAATGGAAACCCACTGACTTGTATGTATTCGGTCAACGTGTTGAAGACCTGCTTGGCCACTTTGATCGCTTTGGAAAAAATGCCTTGCCCCTGGGCGTCGATGGCATTCTTTCCCGAATAGTACCAGTAAAAATCACTAATAGACTCCTGGCACAAAAATTAAGCATGGTGAGAATTCAAGCCTTACGGCTATGTGGTGTGATTTATTCACATTTACCTGAATTCTTAGTACATAATCCACGGTAGAAATTATAATATTGACTGTGGTGTTGTTGCCTGTCTGTGTTCTCAGGTAATTCTGGAAATCTAACAGGAAATTAAACGTGAGGCTTGAGAACGAGCCATCTTGAATTGACATTTGCGTTCATCTCAACACTTGAGAAATATTCAAAATGTATCAAAGAGGTGAAATAATCTGCACGGGTTGATCAAAATGTATCAAAGAGGTGAAAAAATCTGCATGGGGTTGATCAAAATGTATCAAAGAGGTGAAAAAACGGCATGGGGTTGATCAAAATGTGTCAAAGAGGTGAACAAATCTGCACGGGGGTTGATCAAAATGTATCAAAGAGGTAAAAAATCTGCACGGGGTTAATCAAAATGTGTCAAAGAGGTGAACAAATCTGCACGGGGTTGATCAAAATGTATCAAAGAGGTGAAAAAATCTGCACGGGGTTGATCAAAATGTATCAGAGGTGAAAAAATCTGCACGGGGTTGATCAGAATGTATCAAAGAGGTAAAAAATCTGCACGGGGTTGATCAAAATGTATCAAAGAGGTGCAAAAAATCTGCACGGGGTTGATCAAAATGTATCAAAGAGGTGATAAAATCTGCACGGGGTTGATCAGAATGTATCAAAGAGGTAAAAAATCTGCACGGGGTTGATCAAAATGTATCAAAGAGGTGAAAAAATCTGCACAGGGTTGATCAAAATGTATCAAAGAGGTGAACAAATCTGCACAGTGTTGATCAAAATGTATCAAAGAGGTGAAAAATCTGCACGGGGTTGATCAAAATGTATCAAAGAGGTGAAAAATCTGCACAGGGTTAATCAAAATGTGTCAAAGAGGTGAACAAATCTGCATGGGGTTGATCAAAATGTATCAAAGAGGTGAAAAAGCACAATAACCTGAGTTGTGTCCTTCGCAAAGCAGCTGTAAGAAACGGAACAAGTCGCGGGTTAGTTCTTCATCCGGCATCACCTTCTCCGCTGGGGGGGAAAGGGGATGAGAGGTCAAAACAAATCCGCGGGTGAACGCCGGCGACAGCTTTCCATGGCGATTCCTCTCACCTGCACGCTCGTCCGTGGACATGCTTAATCCCTGGGCTTTGTTCTGCCTTTCAAATGAGTTTAAATCCAGTACACTGGGGAAACATACATACAAATTGAATCTTTGAATCCGTGCAAAGTGATTGACATCCTGTTGACCCACCTGCATGACTGCATGAGTCCCGCCATGCTCTGGAAGAAGCCGACATCTTGTTTTTCTCTCAGGTAATCCAACATTTTCTATTCACAACAGTACAATGTCGGTATATAGGAAGGAAAACTGAATATGAAATGCAATATGTCGTCTTTCGACCGGGAAAGTAAAGTTGAATGATATCATTTTTGTGCAAGTTTGCACCTGCTGAACGCTGGCGTTTCCTCCATTGAGAACAGCAATTCCCAGCTTGAGTGTTGGAGCAATCATGCAGCCCAAGGTCCCTGATTAGATGCCAAATGATCACAATCAGAGAAGGTAGCACTCACTCGAAAAGCACATCGTGACTAGCGTGGAGCTAAATGCAACCTCAATGGGAGCACGAATTGGGTCCCAAAAGAAAAAGCTCTTACCTTTGCTGGCACTAATGCTTTGGAGGACCATCTCAGAAGCTCCACGTTGATGCAAACGGGCCTGCTGGTACAACAACCTCTGCTTGTCCATCTCTTTCTCCTGAAATACAAACAGGATTCATATTTCATGAGTTTTTTTAATACTATGCTTGGATCTGAAAAAAGAGTATCAGTGTAGGGTATTGATATTTTGGAAGTATTTTGGTCTGTAATCCAGTAGTGTGTTTCAGTGTCGTCATGTTGTTTGGCTGCTAGAAATCCAACCACTAGGCAAGCTTCTCTTTAAAAACTTAAAATGGTAACAACATCTCGCCTATAATATTTTATAAACGGAGCATTTCTTCAGAGAGCACCAACAGGGCTCAATTTTTATACAGAAAAATGTGATTTTATATATAATTTATGGTACTCGGACGTTTCGTCGAAAGACGTTTGGTTCCCGGACGTTTGGTACCCGGACGTTTGGTCGACCGGACGTTTGGGCGCCGGGTTGTTAGTGTTGAAACCAGCTCTCAAAATTATAATCATGAGAGAGAGAGAGTGTGTTTAATATCTAAATATCTAATATCAAAATATCAACCGTAATCTCTCTATCATAATTTGACAGCGAGCGAACCCGGCGACCAAACGTCCGTTCTACCAAACGTCCGGTCGACCAAACGTCTGGGGACCAAACGTCTTTCGACGAAACGTCCGGTCACGATAATTTATACATAGAGGCAGTGGATTGGTATCGGCAAAACGTGAAAAAAATTCCGATCGGAAGTAAAGGGGCGCGGAATACCCTTAATTATACTAATCAAATAAATGTAAGAGCTGCCATCGTAAACGTGAACTCACTTCAAAACTTTGCACTTCCTGCTGCTCCTCTTCGTCGTCTTCTCTATGGCAGCTCTGCAAGGTGAAAAAGATGACGAAAATAAATGAACAATTCGACAATGACAACCGAGTAATTGCATAAGCGCTGAAACCAAATTCTCAAATATAATTAATACAAGACACACATCACCCCAAGGACTCAAAAACAATTAAAAAATCCGCCGACGTGATCTCATCTTTGTCTCTTACCTTGGCCATGATCTCCACGTAGGCAACGTAAAGCCAGTCGTTTTCAAGATCACTTTAGAAGGGAAGACAAATGAGATCATATCAATTGAGAAAATGTATCATTGCATAATCCTGTATCTTAAAAACAACCTCCTCTCCGTCAAGGCGCTGCAAGTGAAGAGCGTGATGACCTGGAGGAGCGGATCGATCTGTTTGGCATCCTCGTTTTTCTCCTCTCGCCGTCCTGCCGTCAGCTCCATCGCACTGAGCTTCTATGAAAATATTGGGTGTTTTATTTTTTAATGCTACACATTCATTATGAATATAAACCTAACCCCATACCCTAAAACTAGTAGCCCAAAGTTTGGCATCACTCACGGCTAAATCCTCCACAAGTTTCTCTTCCAAAGTCTGCTCCTCAGCTGATATCCAGGATTTATTGTAGCCTTGGAGGAACAGGTTGATGGCTCGGTGCCTAGGTGGTCGCAATGAAAATTCAGGGGACCGTAAATACAAAACTAGGAAGATGTTTGTGTACGGTAAGGCAAATAGATTTAAAAATCACATCACAGAAGGGATTAATTATTTTGTCATGTGTTTTCATAAGCCAGGAACTGATTTTTGGTAGTACTTTATTACAGTAACAGTAGCAATGAAATTTCAGGGGACCATAAACACAAAACTAAATCGCATCACAGAAGGGATTAACGCTCCTTTTGCCAAGTAAGGGGTCTTATTTTGTCAAGTGTTTTCATAAGCTAAGGACTGATTTTTAGTAGTACTTTATAACAGTAACAGTAGCAACGACCTATCGGGGGACCGTAAACACAAAACTAGATAGATGTTTGTGTACGGTAACTCAAATATATTTAAAAATCACATCACAGAAGGGATTAACGCTCCTTTTGCCAAGTACCATATTTTTCTATTTAATATTTAATATTTAGTATATTAAACGGCAGGGGTATATTAAATGGCGCACAAACGGGAAGGTACGATCCACTACGCACTCTTTATGCCGTGACGGGGTGTGCATCAATGTTTTGCAGACTAAAACTACTTACTGCTCAGATTAAAACGATTTACTGATGAATAAAGTCTGACTTGGAATTTTAATGAACTTAAGTATCTATAATTATGCCCCCATGAACACCATACAAATCTTACCAAAAAAGCTGAGTTGCCATTTAATATACCCGGGTATATTAAACGGCAGGGGTATATTAAACGGCAGGGGTATATTAAATGGCGCACAAACGGGAGGCTCAAAAAAGCAAAAATCATTTAATATACCTGGGTATATTAAACGGCAAAATACGGTAATGGGTGTAATTTTGTCGTGTTTTCATAACCCAAGAACTGATTTTTGGTAGTACTGTATTACAGTGGCAATGACCTATGGGGGGACCGTAAACACAAAACTATGAATATGTTTGTGCTCGGTAAGGCAAACAGATTTAAAAATCACATAAGCGATTAAAGCTCCTTTCGCCAAGTAATGGGTGTTATTTTGTCATGTGTTTTCATAAGCCAAGAACTGATTTTCGGTATTTTATTACAGTAGGAATGACACATCAGGGGACCGTACACACGGTACTAAGAACATGTTTGTTCACGGGATGGCGAATAGATTGAAAAATCACATCACAGAAGCGATTAAGGCTCCTTTTCCCCGAGCAATGGGTGTTTATTTTGTCATGCGCTTTCATAACCCAAGAACTGTTGATTTTTGGTACTTTATTACAGCGTTTGTTACCTCGGGAGGTTGTAAAGAGGGGCCATTCTTAGACAGGCCACTACGGCTTGCTTCCTCTGTTTGGATAAGACTTTGTGCCATGACCCTTTTTTATGCCGGTGTGGATGTTCCACCTGGACATAAAAATCAAGGAAAGATAAGGAGAAACCGGTTGGCTGCTTGTAAAACCATAACGATAAGTAGCGAGGGGACAATTTACTCTTCCGAGTCTTGAACTCAAGGCTGTCACTTCATAAAATATAATAGCTTTTTACTTTGATATAACAAAAAAAAGGTGCAGCTACCTGATCGAGGTAATGGAGGACTCGGGCAAGTTGCAGGATCTGGTCCGCGGCCGTCTCCAAATCCACATTGGGACCCTGTGGACTCTGTCCTTGTGAAGTATGCAAGTTTGTTGGTGGCTTCTCATAGAAGGCAAAAACAATGGCAAAGATATTTCAGGTGTTTCACAGTAAAATACTTTTGGAAATAGCGCACAATGGTGAACACAATAAACAAACGATGACTGCATGCGTAGCGCCTCTCTGGAATGATGACAAATTCCATTCACGGCGTCATGGAAGAATGGATTTTACGGGCAACAAGACCATCCCAAAGTCTAATTAACAGCACTCTTGTCGCTTGAATTAAAACTCGCGGCTACCCGTGCGTGTCAGGACGCATGCGGGATGTCAGCAGAATGTACATGCACTTCTGTGAAGAGACAGAAAGAACCCTCAAGCCCAAGTGGGTGGGAGCATTGTGTACACAAAAACAAATGCATGCAGCAAAATCAAAGTCGGGTGGAGGCACTATGTTCAAAACAAGAACGGCACTCTTTACCTGAGCGTGAGAATGTAAAAGATACTTATATACACGGTCATGAATCTCATCTTCGGGTTTCCTCTGAGGGAAGCAAACAAGTTTGAATGAATAGATTTGAAAAGGGAAGTTTTGTTTATCACATTTCATCAGTGATCTCAAAACTCGACCACTGTCACAATGCAAAAAAATGTACATAGCTCGAAGATAAATCGCTAACACACTCCTCCTACGGATCCCAAGGGAGCTTGGTGTGAACAAGTTTTTGGTTTTGAGAAGTCCAGCTGCAAAGCGTAGTGACCTTGAAGTTGTTTCGGTTAACTTAGGAGCGAGCATTACTCTTGCGAGAGATGTATTAAAAATGACTTTTTTAATGTCAATAACTCTAAAATAAAGCAAAGCGTTCTTCATTGCAAGCCAATATATATAATGATTAATATTCCTAAATAAGCAAAGCGTTCTTCATTGCAAGCCAATATATAATAATGTAATCAAATAATAACCCTAACAGACGGTAACGAAGGGGGCGGAGCTTTTGCGAACCCAGTTTCTTTTCGCCTTTGCTTTGCAAACTAAAAGGAATTTTTGGTGCGACAACCCAATTTTACGGTCATTGTTTTTGAGCACCTCATCCCTCCAGTCCCCCAGGAGGCCCCGCCCCCCGTGCCCCAAGCTCCGCCCTTGTCCAACAATTGACAGCAGCGTCCCTAATCTTTTCCGACACGTGTGGTCACTAAATATTGAGTCGAGGGCTAACGAACTAACCTCACGTGTCTCGTTTTATAATTATTTTTCTATCCATGCCCGTGATTGTCCCCAAAGGAGACATTTGATGATACTAAAGCTCTTTAACCATTGACAATTTAAACGCCTAAAGATTGACTACATATTGCTGTAAGCGTGCCCAATTATAGAAAAAATTCGCCCGGCTTGCTTTATTTCCAAACCGATCTATAGTAGAATAATAGCCATCATTCCCCATGCAGCAATCACTTAGCATGGTGCCCACATTTTTGTCCACCAACCTGAGCAAAAGCACTCTTGGCTGACATAATGAGACTCTCGTTGGTGGAAAAACAAGCCCTCAGTCCCACCGGGAGAAGTCGCTTGACGGAAGCCACAATCAGGGAAGTGTGTGTGGAATAACGATCGCCCTTCCTCTTCATCCTTCTTTTCTCAAAGTCGAGCTGTAAATCCAACCCCGACGTGAATATTATGCTTCATTGATGAGATGCGGCTTTGAACCGAGGCTCACCTTTGATGTGTTGTCGTTGACCAAGAAGGCCAAATTGTTGATTTGGTTTTGAACCACGTAATTCTGTTCCTCCCACTTGAAATTCTGTGGCGTGTCCGCAAAAAAGTGACGAGTCAGGCGGACGTTTCATGCAAACTGGCAAAAAAGACAAGGTTTTTCGATCTCACGTGAGATTTGGCCCAGAATATGAAGACCTCGGCCACCATGTTGAATAACTGATGTGCATCGGGATTTGACTGTTGCTGCCAAAGGGCCCTGAAACAGATTGACAAAAAAATCAAAAATGAAAAAAACATGCAAGAAAGGAAGCAGGGTAAAACAAAGAAGCATGAAATTGAAATATTTCAGTTTTGTCTTTTCTCCGGGGGGCCGTTTTCCTGTTGTAGGAAATGGAAACTCACACAGTTGAACAATTAAGCCTTCACGTGAGCCGTTATTGCTCCCTTAGCAAACACGCTCAGTGCGGGTTCACATTAGTGCATCATTGCCCTCACTTTTCTTGGTGATTATCATTTTTATGACAGCGTTTAAAAACTTTAGCAAGGAGGTATTGATTTATACAACAGTGCTTTTCTACATCCACGGGCCATTTTGGCAAATCTTACCGATTGGAGTCCACAAAGGGAATAAGGAGAGGATAGAAAGCGTAAAGGTCTCGCACGAGAGCGCTGAACTTCTCCTGCATCTGCATTTCTGCTTCCGACGTGGCGAAATCTTCGGCTTTCATTCGCTCCTCCTCCAACAGCACATGCTCCGCCCTCTTTCTCAGCTTATCCATGAGAGGAAGGTAGTGGCTGGTCAGGAGATCAACGCTGGCTTTGCTGATGATTTGCTGGGAATGGACTGAAATGGGAATGGACTTTTCAGGTGAAATTTCTCAAGTACCTAAACATTGACCGGTTGTGGGAGGTCAACTGAAATCCGACTATAAATCTCATCTCATTTTCTGAACTGCTTTATCCTCACTAGGGTCGCGGGGGGTGCCTATCCCAGCTGACTTCGGGCCAGAGGTGGGGGACAACCTGAATTGGTGGCCAGCCAATCGCAGCCGACTATAAATGTGACATTTAAAGTTCATCCTGAAATGTAATGACATTTTTTGAATTTTTGGGGAGGATTGAAATTTAATATACCCAGTTATATTAAATGATTTTTGCTTTTTTGAGCCTCCTGTTTGTGCGCCATTTAATATACCCCTGCCGTTTAATATACCCGGGTATATTAAACGGCAACTCAGCTTTTTTGTCAAGATTTGTATGGTGTTCATGGGGGCATCATTATAGATACTTAAGTTCATTAAAATTCCAAGTCAGACTTTATTCAGCAGTAAGTAGTTTTAACCTGAGCAGTAAGTAGTTTTAGTCTGCAAAACGTTGATGCACCCCGTCACGGCATAAAGAGTGCGTAGTGGATTGTACCTTCCCGTTTGTGCGCCATTTAATATACCCCTGCCGTTTAATATACCCGGGTATATTAAATGGGGGGGTATATTAAACAGCAAAATACAGTAAGCACGGCAGAATGCCAGCAAGTCTGAACTATCACTTGGTTGGGCTCTTGCCTGAGAAAAGTGCACTTTGTGGAGAAGCACCTTCAATTTCGTCATACGCAGCTGGGTATGATGACAATTAGGCTTTTGTCTAGTCAATGATGATGACAAGCCTAAGTCTGATTTTATTTATTTATTTTAATTCATTTTCTGTTCGCAGGGGGTGCTGGAGGCTATCCCAGCCAACTACGGGCAGTAGGCACCCTGAATTGGTTGCCCGCCAATCGCAGTGCACAAAGAGACAGACTACCATACACATTCACACTAATAATTTAGTAGAGTGTCAAACCAGCCTGGCGTACGTGTTTTTTGGATGTGGGAAGAAAACCGGAGTACCTGCAGAAAACTCTCACAGTCTCAGGGATAACATGCAACCTCCACACAACCGGGGAATGAACCCTCCATCCCAGAACTTCTAACCACTCACTCACCGGGCCACCCTCATTGTAAAAAACTTTTGGTAAATTATGAGCAGGAAAATGTCCCTTACCTGCGAGCTCCTTCATCCAGTCGCCCTGGCTGGCACCCACGTGGTTGCGGATAATGCCGAGGATGTGCCCGAGCAGCTCGCTGGCGTGCCGAGGCGTGACAGAGTTGAGGACCGTGCCGTCATTACACCAACGGGACACGTAAGCGCACAGCATTGGCAAGGTGACGTCGGTGACGTGGACGTAGCGAGTCTGCCGGGCGGCGGCGCCGGCGCTCGTCAACTCTTGGGCTTCCGCCATGGCTTGCTCCAGGGAGGGCAGAAGGCGGCACATTTGTTCCAGGTCAACTGGCAAGCCCAGGTCTAACAGAAAAATGACATAAGCAAAAAAACGAAATATGGCAACTTCATTTTCCAAATAAAATAGCGTCTATTTTTTGAATGGATTACCGACCGACTCTTTCGGTGATGCTCATCGTGTTGTAAATGGAATAAGGGTTGCTTTGATTGACGGCCGGCTCCAGGAAGCATACGGGAAAAGCAGCAGTCAGCGCTGCCAGACAAGAACCTGCTGCTGGCCTCCATCTGGAGGCAAAAATCCCTTTACACATAGACCTTCAATCTATTTTTTATGGTGCTTATCCCTGCAGGGTTGCGCGTTTGAACTGGAGACTCTCTCATCTGACTTTGGGCAAGAGGTGGAATACCTGTCATTCACATCAACAGATTATTTTTTTCAATGAACGTGATATTTTTTTTTACCTGGAGAAACTCTTAAACAAACAAGCCAAGTCCAGAGAATTGAACCTTAAACTGTGAATGCGACCGCGAATGATCAATTGCAGAAATCGTCATTGTTTACCTTAGATCAAGGGTGTCAAACTCGGGTTGGTTCGCGGGCCCCAATAACATCAACTCGATTTCATGTGGGCCGGACCATTTTAGATATTTAGATTTTTTTTAAATTGGATTATAAGAACTGGATCAAAACCCCTAAATATTCATTTTTTTAATAGATATAAAACTGTTTATTTGAAGTTTTTTTTTCTTAGTAAGGGAAAACATCTAATAATCATTTGTTTTTCATTTCAAATGGAAACAATTTTTTTAAAATTATATTCAATATTAAAGTGCAAAACCGAAAATATTTTTATATATTTATTTTTAGATTTTGCAAAATGCTTTTTGAACTAAAAACACAAAAGAAAAAAAATGGATTAAAAAATTGCAACGATTGATTTTAAAAAGGGGGAAATCAGGAAATGTAATGTACATCTATAATCATTTGAATTTGATCCTAAAACAGAAAGTCGGCACTCATGATTTACTTTCTCGGGCCGCACAAAATGATGCGGTGGGCCAGATTTGGCCCCCGGGACACCACTTTGACACCAGTGCCTTCGATAGACTCAAAATCAACATGCCTCCTTCCGGAACCACGGTATAGAAAATTTCTGAATTGAAAACATGGCAATTGATTCATTTACTAATTCCAATTGACAAAGGGCACGTCACGAAGAGCTCCAAATAAGAGCTCCAAAGCTAATAGCATTCCCGTCACTCATTGCAAATAACGACTGCAGCTTATTGCCACCGACCGGATTGGATAAAAAGCCAGTACCCCTCCACGTAGACACCGCCGCTGGTGCCGAGGAAATAAAGGCCGTTGAGGATCTTGTAACAGGACGCCTGCACGCTTCCCACTGGAAAAGACAAGGTGACACTTAAATCCTCATTCTCTAAGGACGGGGGAGGTGAAGGAAAGGTGAGCCTCCGCAATCACAGAAAAACCGACTAACGAGAAGACTGCTGATGCAGGAAATGGATGATCTCTGTGGAAGGTCATCGTATTAGCGAAGGAGACAATAGGTTGGGGCTGCTCTCTGACCATGACTGAGCCTTTTAATGGGAGCTGACTTCAAAGCTATGCAAAGCAGCTGCTAATCTCAGCGTGTTATGATTTTGCTCTATATTTGAATAGACCTTTTTGTGTCCTCTTGCGTTGGGGTGCTGTTGACTCAGGCATCCGGGATGTTTTTTTTTTGGCCTTGCCGCTTATGCCCAACTACATGATTTCTGCCCGATTTTAGCTCGCCGACAGAGACAGAGGTGACCACGTCTACGTAGTGGGACATCTGACGATCTGAAGTCTTTTCTGATCTGAAGTTTCTGAAGACTTGTCAGAAATGTTTCTTGTTTTGTCGCATAGTGTGACACAATCGTGTTCCAACGATTTTTTTTTTTACTTGGAGTGCGATGCAGGTAGCGTTTGACACCTACATTTCTTCCTCCATTTCGCGCTACATTACTGCATGCACCGATTTCTCCAAATTCTCAGAGCTCTTTGTGGATATTATGAATCATGCATGATCAAATCTTTGAATTCCTTGCTTGAGGAACAAGTTTGTGGATTAGCCTGTGCTGAACACAGTTACTACCTGTCCGAAAAAAATTCAAAGTCAAAGATTATTTGCTAAAAGAGCAAAGTTTGGACCTAAAACAGCTGGTCTTTGCAGTGCATTCAATTGAATATAAGTTTAACATGAAAGTTTAAAGTTGTGTGGATGCATTTGCATTTAAACTGCTTTGAAAATGTCTAGAAAATGAAGGGGGAAAAAACTCACCTAAGAGGTCAACACCATAGTTTTGGCTAACAAGGTGCTGGAAGAGGGACGTGAGCGTTGGGAGGAGGAAAGAAGATGTGTAATGAACAATTCTGGCCTCGTAATTATGACACTGAGCCAAAGAGGCCGAGGTCGCCGATACGTTTTCCGCAGTGGTCTCCAGATCGGATGCAGCCGCCTCAAAGAATGACCCCAGAGATCCCTTCACAGACTCTGGAGCCGACTTTGTCAATGTCCTTTTGGGAAAAGATAACCAAAAAGTCACGTTCCCATCATGGCTCATCATTCTGTAAGTCAAATATTGTTGTAAAAGAAGCCTTTTAAGTGGACAAAATGTGTCTGAGCTCCAAAAAAATAAGAAGAAGTCTACAATGTCCAGCGGTGTGATTGATTGTTTATCTAGAGGACATGTTCCCTGTGATTGACTGCCACCCAGTCCTGTCTCGCCTTCAAAATCCACTGGGATAGTCGTCAAGTGTGGCAAGTAATATTAAAAATGGATGGATGGATGGATGGTTGGTGAGAAAAGTGCTACCTGGCATCCAACGCCCGGGCCAAAACATGGAGGCAACTCCTGACCGCTGAGGTTTCATTTCCTGAAGGTTAAATGAAGCACAGAACAGATAGCAGGTGATAATGCAAAAAAATATATACATCAGTCCTAACCAGATATGCCTCAAAAACACAAAACCCAACGGCTTATTGCTGCACGATTCTTACCAAAGAGAAAGAGAGAGTGTCTTACGATAGCTGAAAGCTTACAAAAGAGGCTGCATGGGAGAAGGAATAAAAGCGAAGCCATCAGAATGAGGAGAAAGGAGTGAAAATATGAATGCAAAATTGTCCCACATAGATTTCACCTGCCTTGCGATCATTTCTTTTTCTTTTTTGGAGGAGCGGCTTCCTTTTGACTCCAAAGAAAGGGACACTGCTATGAAATAGAGCCAGTGGCTTTTCACATATTCTTCCAAAAGTGGAATGATGACCTGTAAATAAGCAAAAGAGGGTTTCATTCTGCCCCATTTTGGATCAAACTTTCAAATAATACTCGGCACAATCCGTCCTACCAACTTGAACCGACATTTTCTGGCGTTCAGGGCCAGAAAAAAATGGGCATATGTTTTATTTAACATTATTTTAAGGTGTTTTACTGGTTGACAGTGTGCTGAAATAGTGAGAAATAAATTATATAAGGATTCACGCAAACCCTGTTATTAGAGTTAAATTGGACTAATTTTAAACTTTGATTTAAAAAGTTAATTAAGCCTAGAACTGCTATTGACAGCAATAAACAGTCCCCTCTATTTCAAGTGGGAATCTCCATCATGTAGTGAAATAGATTTGAAACATTGTAAAGAAATACTTTGTAGTAAAGATGGTTAATCCAATATCGCTTTGCCTTCCCTAAATTTCGACGCAGATGGGCGTGGGAAACAGTAATCGATGGCGTGATGAGAATTGACACGCCCGCATGGATTTCTCTAAATAAATTATACAGCTACAAAGGATTATTTGGCGCTTGATTACCCATAGGAACCATTTACCCAAACTAATGAGATGATAGAATTGAACTAGTCTGTCAGTGTCAAGGGTAAAGACTCCACTTCAAAAATACAACTATTAAAATAAAATGTTAAAAAGCCACTGCATATGGTCAGCTCTAATTTGCATAAAATAATAATAAGCAAACCTTAAGGAAGAATTGAACAGGCTGCTGGTGTGACACTCTCTCCCCTTTAGAGGTCTGTCCTCTGGCTTGCATCACTTCTAAAAAATAAAAAAATAATAAAGAATACGCAATAGAAAAAAAAAACTACAAAGAAAGTGATAGAAGAAACTAATTTTCTGCCCTTTTGAATCAAGTACGGATGAATCAAATTAAAGTGAGTGTGCCCAGGGCAGGTTATACAATGTGGAAATGTCAATGCATACCATTTAATATCACATCTTAAATAATAATAATTAAATCTGTCAGAATTAGCCATACTTTGGTCTCAAAATGTATTTGTGATTTACGAACTACTGCTAGAAAAGTCAAAAAGCAAATAAATATTAGCACATAGAAACTTAAAGGTCCAGTATAGAATTAGTTCATGTATTAATTTGAATAAAAGTGTTACTTAAACCAAGCTCCAACATGTGTTCCTGAGCCTCTTCCGTGTAAGAGAGCAACCGCTGGAGTAGATTATGGCCAAAACCGTTGGCCGTGGCTGGGAAATCTAGATCAGTTTTCTTTCGATCCCTGCTGGAACAAAAATAAATCAATAAGTTCCTTATTTTCAAAAACCAAAATGAGACATTTTCTATTCAATTTTCAATTATCTCGCAATTTTCGGTAATGCGATGCCGCTTTACAAAAAAAATGGACAGAAAAAAATATGATCCAGTAAAAAATCCCGTTTATGGTGCGTAATAAGTTCCAAGACCTGTCGCAATAGTTTAATAACTGCGATGTAAGGACACGGTGGGTTTTTATGATGTCTATTTAATATGATTTGGACTATGGATTATTTGCCTTCTTGTTTATATTATTGTTCCTGCACTATGAATTTTTCATCTATTTTTGGCGGATCCAAGCCGCGATGCAGTGAATCCAACGTAGCGAGGTATTACTGCATTATTAATATACAGGGAATCCATCACGCATAATCATTCGGGGAGAGATTTTTGTCTCTTAGGGTGTTCAAAGTTATTCGTTCAAATGTTCGTTACTTTCGACATCAAGTTACAGCCATTTTGAATACCAAAATAAGCAAATGATTAACTAAATTGTCTATTAAAATGTGGAATCTCTCAACACGCAGTTCAAATATTGACGGTTAACTGTCAATTACTCCCAATTTTTTGTTGAAATTATGAGTTTCAGTGCATTTTCAAGCTCTTACTAAAGGCCGATTTTTTTCTCTCCTTTGGGAAAATTGTAAAAAAAAAAAGCCAATGTTGAGAGATGCGATCGCCACGCTGAAAAAATCATGAGGACAACCTCATCCATATTCCGATCCAAATTCCGAAATTGCTGGAACAAAAATAAATCAATAAGTTCATCATTTTCAAACACCAAAATGAGACATTTTCTATTCAATTTTCGGTAATGCGATGCCGCTTTACAAAAAAAAATGGACAGAAAAAAATATGATCCAGTAAAAAAATCTTGTTTATGGTGCGTCATAAATTCCAAGACCTGCCGCAATAGTTTAATAACTGCGATGTAAGGACACGATGGGTTTTTTATGATTACTCCCAATGTTTTGTTAAAATGATGAATTTCAGTGCATTTTCAAGCTCTTACAAAAGGCCGATTTTTTCTCTCCTTTGGGAAAATTGTAAAAAAAAAGCCAATGTTGAGAGATGCGGTCGCCAAGCTGAAAAAATCATGAGGACAACCTCATCCATATTCCGCTCCAAATTCAGGAATTTGCAGACGCTGGCCTCACCTCCACACCGTGTAGCCGTTGAGCTGGAGGAACTTGAGGACATCCTGGGCTCTATGTCGGAATCTGTTCTTTTCCTTGGCGCTCAGGTTGTCGTAGGGCACGAGGAGCGAGTGCCCGGATCCCCCTGAGGAGAGCATCGGGTCAAAAAAACAACACAATAAGCGAGCAACTCCACTCTAACTTTCTCTAGCCACATAATTGTACTGCAGTTTTTTTTTACGCCACTTCCAGGCCTGCTTCAGATGAGGTAGGAATGCAATAAAAATTCAGTTTGACTACTATTTCTCACAGTGACCTTTCAGAAAATGGCATGTGCTGATCAATCTTTCTTTTCTCTTTGGGAAACATTGCCTTTGCCCTCCTTCCTTTTTCCAGCCATGATAGACAGAGAGTTTGTCTTTTTTTCCCGTTTCTCTATTCCACTGAAAGAAGCCACAATGTTTAAGACAAGCACATGGAAATTGATTTTTTGGATCGCTAGAAACCGCTAATGCTAAATTGAAATCTAATTTGGCTTGGTGATTAAATTGTGCACCCACAAATGTTTGCGATCTGCATGGATAATCATTTTATGGGACCAGTGGTTAAATGAGACGCTGGTGAATTAATCAAAACTAGTCATCATTTGGAGTTTGGATACGCGAACAAACCCGACTCTGGAGGGTATCGAACCAAGTGTCGCAACATTTTGTGTCAACAATGAATCCATTGACTTCATCGCATATGCTTCAGCCATTCTAAAAAATTAAAACTCTATTTGGTATTTCAATGTGACATCACAATGGGGTAATTTGACTTGATAAGGCTAGCGACATTTTTTTATCCTTTCCTCATTTACACTGGCAGATAACTTTTATTAAGGTGCCTTTCTCATTATACAGTCATGTTCCATTAAAACAACTACCGAGTAGCAAGTCATTTTAAAAAGTCCCCTTTTAAAAAAAAAGTACATTGGAAATTTTGTCCTTGGGAACGTTGGAGGTGGGATTAAATGACGCTACATCAGATAATTTCAGATAGGTTTTAACATTGTTCTTTTATCAAATGGTGTGTTGTGTTATGGTGAAAATGCATCTGCTATCTGATAAAGTCACATTTCCAATGTAACATACCGATGCTATCGGACAGAGGCATTTTATTTGTTTCCTTTCACTGCAGTTTTGCCATTAAATGTAAATGACAATTTTATTGGTTATCTGAAATGAAGGAAAACCTCTGTCCATTCCCATTATAAATTGCATCCTTCACTTTTTCCCCATTGTGCCCAATAACAGACACACAGAATCTATTATGCCTAGTATAAAGTAACAAAGTAAAAATAAAAGAGAGGAGGAGAGTTATTAATAATGCTCTTTATCTTGGCAAAAAAATCAAAAAAACTTTGAACGAACTTCTTACAAGGAAAGATTTTGATGTTTTACAGATTGAACTCGGACCGCTCGGAAGATATCTTTCAAGTTCTACCACTGCAGAACAAGCACTTGCCTTGAGGAAAATGCTTAAAAGATTAAGAAATATACTTCCAAATTGCCCAGGGGTCCTTAATTAAGCTACCATTCATTCGCACAGAAACCAAGAAACACTGTTCCCTTCGGTTAGTACATTTGCTTCATAGTTTTGAAGAGAACCTTTCAATGTAGCGGGGATCGACTCCTTCGTGACCTTTGTGAGGTTTATTGACGAAAATGATGCACCCGTGGGTTTTACGCCAATTCTGGAATCGCCTCTATCAAGCGAGTATTATTTTCTACTTAGAATTTTAAAGTTTGTAGCCAGATCGACATGAAGTACCTTTATTCTCTTGCTGTAGTTTTTTCTTCTTGGCCCAGGAACTGTGGTAGTTTTCCGACAATTTTTCAGCCATAGCCTTGGAACAAAATTGACATGAAGTCTCAATAGATTAGGTTAGTTCAGGGGTAGCGAACCTATGGCTCGGGAGCCATATGTGGCTCTTTCGATAGGTGCATACGGCTCTGCTATAATGTGAAGTAAAATATGGTAACCGCTGTTTTTTCCATTAGATTCTTCTGCATGCATACTCCCATTGGTTATCATTGATTAGCAACAGCGCGACAATGTTGTCAAAAGATCTCAGAGAACGTTTGTACTTTAAAAGTGGTGACATTACGACAAATAGCACACATTTAAGTGTATTTTTCAATTTTAAATTTTGATTATGGCTCTCAAGGAATTAAAATTTGAAAATATTAATTGTTTATGGCTCTCTCCGTCAAAAAGGTTCCCGACCCCTGGGTTAGTTGGACAAAACTGTCATAGAAAGAAAAAAAACGTTATTACTCACACATTGATCCCATGATAAGGTGACGTTGCTTGTGTCAAAGGGTTTGGGGCTGAAGGTAGACGCCCCCTCAAAAGACAACTACGAGCAAGTACAAAATGTGTAAACGAGTCCGTGACGGCTTTTGGAGCGCAAAAAAACGACTTTGCGCCCAAAGCTGACAAAGTAAACGAACCAACCTGACCAGACTGTGAGATTTTCCTCGTGCAAGCGTGCAGCCCAAACGCGTCTCCTTGCTTGGTCCGCTCTATGGTCCACCCAAAGGCCATCATACTTTTTATGGTCTCCTTAATGGCCCAGCGGTAAGCCTCTTTGTCCTGCGCAGACGAGAAAATCCATGCAGAAATGCGGTGATTCCGATAAAACAATTCGACAACAGACGCCTTTGAATCACTGAATACAGAATTCAATTCCTTCGGGTCGGTTTGGTGATACCTTTTCAGCGAGAGCCCTGTAGGGCTTGAGGAGGGGGTGAACCTTGGTGTTCTCACATAGCTGCTCCCCGTGAACCCAGCCGTTGGCGAACTGACAGACAAAAGCCTCGTCTGTTCGTGTCCACCGTGAATTGTCAAGGAACGGACACCAAAGGTTGACGACTCTACCTTGTCTAGCGACCATTTCTCATGGGTATGTTCGGCGTATTTGTTCACGACGGGCTCCAGTCTCTCTGGCAAAGAAATGCTAAGGAAGAGATTACAGTAATCTACTGTTAATGGAGTCTTAGTCTCGAATTGGACAAAGTACGACTATTCGGTTAGCGTGTGGAAATAAAGAAACCTGGTCAGGTTCTTACGTACTTTGAGGTTTCGACGGGTTGCGGATCGAAGGTTCCTTCGCTGTTTTTGTCCATTTGGGATATGCAATGGGGGTCCAATCGGTCGGGGGGAAGCGCCTCCGACATTGCGCCCAGGCATTGGACGCACAGTTTGGATAATTCTGGCTCATATTGCTGCAAAGAACAAAAAAACACACACACACATGTCGAGCTATACGACCCATAATAAATGGCTCATTAGAAATGTACTGTATAGTAAAAAACGTAATTATATGGGTACTTGGAGCAAACAAAATGGAATGCCTTAATAATTCAGGCTATGTTTACAGACAATTAAAAATGATAATGAATGTTATTTTTCATAATGTGTCAGAAAGGTGGCATGTTTCCCATTAGATGAGGTTAGATGGTAAACATAATGTCGATTTTACTAAAGGAAAAAAGATAAATGAATGCAGCAAGAGAGGATTGAGAGTAGACGCTTTATGATTTGCTGTGTAAATAGAGCAGAAAAAAATGCATTACACTGATAATAAACCCACGTTTACAGCCGTAAAATTGGTTTTTGTAGTTCAATTCAAAAGGTGAGGAGGTCACTTTAGATCAAGGGTGTTAAACTCGGGTTTGTTCGCGGGCCGCAATAACATCAACTCGATTTCATGTGGGCCGGACCATTTTAGGATATAATATTTAGATTTTTTTGTTTTTAATTGGATTATAAGAACTGCATCAAAAGCCCTAAATATTCGTTTTTTTACAGATATAAAACTGTTTATTTGAACTTTTTTTTCTTAGTAAGGGAAAACATCTAAAAATCATTTCATTTCAAATGGAAACATTTTTTTTTAATTATATTCAATATTAAAGTGGAAAACCGAAAATATTTTTATATATTTATTTTTAGATTTTACAAAATGCTTTTTGACCTAAAAACACCAAAAGGAAAAAATGGATAAAAATTGCAATTATTGATTTAAAAAGGGGAAAATCAGGAAATATAGTATACATCTATAATCTTCATTTGAATTTGATCCTAAAACAGAAAGTTGGCACTCATGATTTACTCACTCGGGCCGCACAAAATGAGGCGGCGGGCCAGATTTGGCCCCCGGGCCGCCACTTTGACACCTGTGGTTTAGTTGATTCCACTGAAATATTACACAGTATGGATATACCTACTTAAATTAACACAAAATTAAGAAACGGACAAAATGTTTATGTATGTAGGCATTTGGGATTATTTTTTTTCATAAGGTTAAAAGCTCTGAATTCACTTTTTTGAATTGTAACAGCGAAAATAACGTTTTTAGTATACATTGCATGCAGAAACAAGACGTGAGGTGTCAGCGGTAAAATATTATTTTTAGTAGTCCAGGTAGTTCTCTCAAGACATTTTGACACGATTTCTGCCAGCCGTTTGATGTGAGGCAGATTTGGGCCAGGAATGTTCTTGCCAAAGTCATTCTTTGATGTTTTATGTTCGCTAAGACGAAATCTACGGGCCGTGGGGAGCCTTCAAGTCAAATATCATTTGGATGAGTGCTGAATTGTCTTTACCTTTTTTGTCAACGCCTTAAAAATGGTCCAGAACAGCTTCATGGATAAGTGGAGCTCTTCTTCGGAGGCCAGCGTCTGGTTCACCTGGGAGTAGTACTTGCATTTCTGCTCGTAGTGACTGCTCAAGAGCTGTGTATGGCAACCGTGAAGTGATGGTGAAGAAGAGATTTTCTCAAGGAGTGTTGGCTTTTTTTGTTGCAGTTACCTTTATTGGTATCTTGCTTTGCTCCGTTAGAGTAGGAACGTCAAAAGCAAGACGTCGGAGGAGAGGCTGCATCATGGCCGGGTGCAGTTTACTGAGAAGATAGATGCAAGTCACAGTAACCGTCCATGTTCTTCATGTCAAGTCCGATTTGACCAACACAATGTGAAAATTACGAGAGAAAAAAATCATATAACCAAGTTATGGCTCGGCCAATTCTGTTCTGAAACGTTCAAAGAAGAAAAAAAAAACAGTAATCCCTCGAATATCACGGGTATTGTAGACCAGACATGGGCGCGATAATCGAAAAACCGCAAAGTAGAATCACCCCTATTATTACTACATGTATCAAACTACATGTTTTCACAACTATATGAATATGTAGAAATAGGTCAGTTTAAATACAATAATATACTATCAATTTAATGAAATCCAAATCAACCCTTTTTTCCACTTTAATTGAATTAAAAGTTGATAAGCAAAAAACTAAATAAAATAATTGTACATAATTATTTTTTAATTATAAAATATGGAATTAAATTATTATATTACTTTGATCACAAGAGTTACACTAAAATACAAAATAAAATAACTCTTAAGATGCACTGTGGGTGAAAAAAAGAAGAAACTTTTTTTACACAATAGTTACTGCACCACATTAACTAGGCATGACAAATCACCCCGAACTGACTGATCATATAATTAGAGAATGAGAAATCTAATTAAGAATTGTCATTAGCAAAATGTAGATCAAATATACCAGTCGGTAATTAGAAAACGATATCCGAATGATGGCGAAACGTTGATGCATGACAAACAAGGACGAAAAACAAGGAGACACAGCAGATTGTAGTCCTTTGACTTTTGCTACTTGCTATCAGGAATTGCCACGCCTATTTCTGACACAACACACACACACAAAATCCAAAAACAAGAAGATCGTACTACCTGCACACGGCCAACAAACAATCCTCTGTCGTCTCTCTTTGGGCCTTGGTTAAACTCGACGCCTTGGAAAGACCGTATATCGCCTGGATAAGCGAATCCATCAGGGCAGAGTGGTCCTCCAAACCGTGGAGGAGGCGGGAACATTTGGTGATGAGCGGAAGCATGGCAGCGCACAGGTATCGGTTCAGGGCCAAGGCCATGTCCGTGGATCCAAAATCATCCTGGGATTTAAAAAAAAGTCAAGTTTACTACTAGGAAGGAAATTCAATTGGAAAACACTCGTCTGTCCATATTGTCTCTAAATTTAAAATCACGCACAGATATGTGCACTTGTACAGTGAAACTCTCCCTTTCCTACTTTAAAAAGTATGACTTATAGTCCGGAAAATACGGCACTTGTAAAAATGGTGACTGCATCCCTAATCATTTGAAAAAGTAAGATAATCTGAGCAAAAGAGACTCAACTCACCGTGTCGAGAGAGACGGCCATTTGCAGGTCAGCCAGGAAACCCACTTGAAGGAGGCGTAGGAGAAAAGTGGTCTGGTCCACGCCGTACACCCGCTCCACGAAGAGAACCATAGCTGCCTTGTGGTCGGGGCAAAAGACGGTCGATAAATCCGGCTCGACGACCTCTCCATCTTCAAAAGAAAGTCACGGTTTCACAAATGCATTTTTAATGGAAATCCAGCGCCGGGAAGGATTAACGGGCAACTTTTGGCAATCTCACCCGACCTTTTGACAGCGATGGAGTTTGAAAAGAAATGCTAATGACTCCCTCGAGATCCTGGATGGGTATGAGTGACCTCAGAATGGCCCGCGTGCGGATAGCTTCGCCTTTGCCTCTCTCAATCAACTGCAACGTTTCAGAAATGTTATTCATTGGTGAAAAACACCACTGAGTTCAGTAAGCAATGACAAATGATTTCAAAGTGCTGGGGTGCTGAAGCCTAACCCAGGCCAATCACTGGGTCACAAGGCGATGGACAACCAATCAGAGCTAGGGGCAATTTAGCCAGCTAGCCTAGTATGCATGTTTTTGGGGATTGGATTGGATGACTTTATTGATCCCGTAATCGGGAAATTTCGTTGTCACAGTAGCAAGAGGGTGAGGATGCAGAAATAGGAAAGGCATTTTAAACACAAATAGATAAGTAATAAGTAAGTTATTAAATAAATACATTATTAAATATATAAATAAATAAGCGTGTTGCTGAAATAAATATATATATATATGTATATATATATATATATATATATATATATATATATATATATATAACTCGACTCCAGAACGGCGCATAATAGCAATGACTTATTATTATTAATACCGCTTTTTCTCATTTCAAGTAGGAGGGCAAGAGTGAAAACGTCAATATTGATTTCTCTGGGGAGCGCTGCCTTAGGATCTGGAAGCAAACTGAACGCCAGCACCGTACTTTTTCCAGTACGCATTATTGTTGGCGACATTATTGGAGATTGATGGCTGCTTAAGTCCGAAAAAAATCAAAGAAAAACGCTCACTTGCATTTCCGGAGCACAACGCCCCAGCAAGTCGATAAGGGCCGAGTAGAAGGTCATGATGGCGTGGCCCATGTGGATCAAGTCATCCTCACCATCCTGGACAGTATCTCTGCATCGGGAAATAATGACGACAATTACCGGCTTGCCGGTTAAGGGATGGTTGCAGAATTAAAGGCTTATCTTGAAATGAACCCTTATTAATCATCATCACAAATGCTGCTGGAGAATGGAGGTTTTTTCTAAGCAGTGTTCATGAAGTTGTTAACAAAACTAAAAGGCAAACTGGGTGGTTGGCGACACAGTTCTATGCTGGAAAAGAACTTTTTTTAGATCAGGAAGTTGACTGGAAACGGGCGCAATTTGGTTTGGATTGGATTGGATAACTTTATTCATCCCGTATTTGGGAAATTTCATTGTCACAGTAGCAAGAGGGTGAGAATACAGACGCAGAAAAATACATTTTAGACATAAATAGATAGGTAATAAGTAAGTTAATAAATAAATACGCAGCTGGGTATGATGACAATTAGGCTTTTGTCAATGATGATGACAAAGCCTATGTCCGATTATTATTATTAGATAAATACATGAATAAATATATAATTTATATTTATATATATAATTTATTAAATAATATTAAATATTATGTATTAAATATTTAAAAAAATATATATATATTATATATGGAATAATATTTAAAAAAAAACAATAATAATAATATTTAAACATATTAAATAATACATATTAAAATATTAAATATATATCATTTGAGGGAATATGAAGGACTCACATTGTTGCATTGGATTGGTTAGCCATAGAAGGTCCATTCAAGGACGAATCATCCGATAAGCCGATGGCTTCTTGAATCGCTTGGAGCAAGCCATGTCCACCATCCCCTCGCAGGGCCGGTCCAAAACACTCTGGCCGACGAATCAGCAACCTCAACACCAAGTACGCATTCTCCTCGACACTTTCGCCTGCGATCAACGAGAATTTATATTCACGCCGGATACCAAAACAATTAACAAACGTGAAAGCTCTTCTGTGAATACCATTGCAGAATACAGCAAAGCGAAGAAAATCCAGGTATCGCTCCCCCTCCACGGGGTTCCATCCGATATCAGGGTAGCCTTTGGCCACGAGCAACGAGCAGCTCTTCAGACCGCAGCCGGCAAGATAGCGCACCACCTGGACATGAGAAACGTCTTGAATTAGAGATGAAAACCACACTTAAAATGCAATATAGCTAAACCTCGCCCAAAAAGCAACATTTTAACCTGTTCTGTGACTGCTTGATTTGAGTTTGATTTATTTCATAAGAGACAGCACATATTAATGAACATATATATATAGTATTCATGTTAATGAACATATATAAATATGTAAGATTGTAGCCTTGGGCTAATTTCCATTGCCGTTTACGATGACAGTGGTGACAACCTATGTGGTTTGCGTATAAGTTGGCCACTGTACTTTTAGGATATTTTAGCATTTACCTTGCCAGGATGTTACTTTTTATATTTTTATATTACTTATTTATGTTTTTTTTTACTGGGAAAACACACTTTGTGGGGTAGCACCACCAATTTTGTTATACGCAGCTGTTTATGATGACAATAAAGGCTTTTGATTGATTGACTTCAAAAGCGTATGTACACAAGTTCAGCCCACCTTCTTTAGTTCAGGCTCCTTTAAAGCTAAGGCCAGCTCGTTATTGTCCATGACAGAAGCCGCCGCCACGTCCAAAGGCGTGGCCCCCCGCATTGACGGTGAAGCTTGGAGGGGCATAAAAAAATTTCATGCGCTAGAGAATCAAAATTTGTCTCGGTAAACGGGGGTGGAGGGATGGGACATTACCTAGTCCAACGCTGCTGTTCTCCAGAAGGTAACTTAGGTGGTCAAAAAGGGCTCCCTGGTTATGTCGGCTGATGCGGCAGAAATAACAAAGAAACCGACAGCAGCTGGCGACCATCTTGGGAAAGGAAATCTCCTGAAAAATTTTAAAAAGGATGCATGAAATAAACAATCGGGAGCAAAAACAAAAAAATGGCTCACCTTGGATTCCTTCTCGCCAAGAACATTGACCATCACCTGCATGACGGTCTCATGCATGCCCAATGCCCTCATTAAATTGGGATGCTGGTAGAAAATCTTGTTGTTCATGATGTCTCTGTGGCCCAAAAATAATAATCACAGTGGAAAATATGTTAAAAAAAAAATTACATCTCATTTATTTCGCTCACCCTAAACTTCTGATCATCAGTTTTTCCTCTTCCGTCCCCATGCGGATGCTGAGTAAGGACCGGATTGTGCAAAGGGAGGACAGCAGGGTCATGGTGTCCTCCACGGACGCTTCGCTCATGGCGTAGGATTTGGAAAGCGGCGACGCCATCTGGCCGCCGAGACCCCGATACTGGCGGTGCAGGAGCGAGAAGACGGCCCGGACCAAGGCGGGATCCTCCATCTCCGACTCCTGAGCCCAGCCCAGCATGATTTCAGATATCCACGTTTGGAGGGACTCTGACGGGAAAGATAACGTGGCCAAATTATTTTTTTAAATCTAATTTATTATTTGTTTTAATATTAATGAGCCCTGATGAGTTTGAATGTTTTAAGAGAGAATAAAAATAAGAAAAACAGGCAAAGAGTCACAGTATATACAAAATATGATAAGAAGCAAAGAGCTGCATGAGGCTCGAGAGCCACCTCCGGTCTACTAAAACCACTGTTGACTATTTATCATTGTTATTACGTATTTATTTGTTTCTCTGTTTGTTATTGTTATTTGTGCACTTGGTGGTGAAGCTTTAAATCTAATTATATACTTGTCTAATGACAATAAAAGCAGTCAATTCAATTCTAAGCCTTTAAAAAAAAATCACGTTTTGTAAAATGACACAGCACCAGATTAAAATTAAAAGAAATATCTAAAACAATGGCTAATACATTTCCACAGATGGACTTACACTATCCTAAAAAATCCCTTTTGGTAATATATTTTAAGTGGCATATACTTACTGGGACACTGCTGCACATCATCTTCAACTTGTTTGGTCATCTTCTTGAGTCCAAGAACTCTTGCCCCGAGACTTAGAAGTTGATCTTTTAACGGCATCTCGGCTGTCTTGCCTTCTTCTGAGGCGCCGTCCAATTCGGTGCCTGGGAAAAAGCAATAGAATGACCTGAAGCGCCCCTGGCGGATTGTTGCGCCAAGTGCTTTCTCGTATCACCGTGTCGGAATAGAAAACAAACCGCAGTGCGTTTCGAGGAGCTGGTGGAAATCTCGCAACGACTGTTGAGTCGCCGCTGGCACCGGACTCTTCTCTGGTTGGTCACCATCTCTAAAGTTCAGGAGCGTGTTGATCTGATGGCGAAAAGATGAAAAAGTGCAAATGTGAACCCGGAAAAGCTGTCATACCGGAGGTGGTGATGCCCAATTTAGAGTTTGAATTTAAAAAAAAAAATCTTCTTCAAGTCTTACGTTTATAAAACATGCTAGAGCCATTACAAAAGCAGGGACATCCACATATGTCAACCCGTTAAATATATTTAGGGTAAAAATGGACTAAAGTGGAACTGTTATCGACGAGAAAGCACATTATTATTGTGATATGCATTGTACAAAGTGATATTTTGCAGCATTTGCCTTAAGAAGGGCAAAAAATCATTCAAAATTATTTTTAAAATGTGACAATTTTGATGATCTTTGGCCTCTGTTGTACTTTTTTTTCCCAAACAAGAACATTTGTGTGCTACCTTATACAATTTGAGTTTTTCTGGTAACCGTTAGCTCCAGACCTTGTTTAATCTTTTAATGACGAGCCAATAAAACAAAAGGTCACAAATGGCCCAATTTTTTTGCCGACCACTAAGTTGTAGGTTCCCAATCCATTGGGTTTGTTCTAAAATATGAAATCTGACCTGCTCTCGCGGAGGCGAGCGAAACTCCTTGGTCTTGCGGGCCGTGAGGGCGGCGGACATGTTGAGCGCCTCCATGACTTGGTTGTAGCGGAAGCGCTGGTCGTCCTGCAGTTGGCCCACAAAGTTTTCAGAGAAAGCCACCACGGCTTCAACTTTGTGGCGCACTTGCATATCGCACAGGTAAGACAGCACGTTGCAGAGCTGGAGGGGACAGAAATATAGACATTTTGTGCTTAGCTTCTTTTCCCAGATCCATATTGAAATACATGAATTACCGTCGTGGACAAAAAAAATAAGTGTCTCTCACACACCAAAACTGTTATTCACCAGAAACTTGTGCATTTTTTTTGTAGGTACCGAGGAGATTTTGATGTGTGAGAGATCTTCGGTGGTCTTTAGTTTTTTTTCGATTGACAATGTTGGACAATTTGACGAGTGGTTTCCCATCAGTTTTGGTCGTTGTCATAGAAATTATACTATACTCTGTTTGCCTATATAAAGACTGACCCACTGTTCATTCGGAGAGAGAGTTGCAAGGACAACAGACTTTGAGCGGTTCACAGCTGTTCGAGCTCTCTCCCCATCCTGCAGTCTGGTAATAAACCTATTTCCTATTAAATTGATCTCACTCTTTCCTAACCTGCTTTTGAAGCTGTTTTTACAGATCTACCAGTTTTTTTTTTCAGATCTATAATTTGTTGTTTCCAGATTAGTAGAGCGTGACCTTGATAGGAGATGGTGTCTTGTTTTGTTTTTTGTTTTTTGGGGAGAGTGTTTGTGATTTTAAACGTTTTTTTGTATGTGGCACTTTGAGAAAATACACCCTAAAAAACATAGTTAACAAACTTATACTTTGTTGATCTCCACCTCAAGTTTGACCTGTTCCGGAATCTTCATTTGCAACAGTCCTCGTTTGGAATGATCCAAGTCCCCTCTTCGTTCTCCGTCCTCTTCTACCATTCCCAAATCCGTCGAGAAGACCCCAGGTTCTATCAGTCGCAGAACTTGAGCCAGGTCCTCGTCACTCAACACCTCCACCACCAGAAGCGTGTGGAACAGTTTCACGAGAGGAACTAGGAGAAGCTCCACGCTGCCACCTACAGGGTCCCGGATGCCCCGACGCAGAGCCCCGACGGCCGCCGTCAGCATCTCCACCGCCAGGTTCTTGAGTATTTCGAGGGGGAACGCCGGGCTTTCGTGTCCCATCGCGCCCACCCGGACGAAACAAGGGCTGGCGAAAGTCATACGAGGTTTCAAGGAAGTGCTTCCTCCCACGCTCGGGATGCCTAAAGGAAGTGGACCTTGTCCCCCATTGTTAGCCCGTATTGGGCAAAGGGTGATGTCTCTGGTTTTGTCCGACAGAGGGACGATGTATTCGTGGTTTGTGGCTAGACGTGCTGCGCCGTGGCTGCTCAGGTGGACCTAAAAGGACGGAAGGAGATTCAACATTGAATCGGTGCGGAGTTTATGTTGACGCACGAGCTGACCTGTGCCAGAAGCTGGTAAAAGGCAGAGCGAAGTGGCCCGGGCAGCTGGGGGCTCTGAATGGCGTGAAAGATCTGGGATTGGTCCACGTAGCTGCAGACGGCGTGGCACACTCTTGTGTTTCCCAGGGCGCACAAGGCGCAGTAAAGATGGAGGGTGTGGTAAAGAGAGGTTGATAGGTCTTGGTCTTCAGACAGCTCCAAAATGTCCACACACCTTCGTCCAAAAAAGGGGAAAATATGGTTATGTTTTTGGCTTGCAAATGAGAGACAATATAACATTTCAGAATTGTACCAAAAGGTGATCATTTGAAAACAATAAATTAATATTTTGGAGGTATAAGTTGCAGTAGACAAAGAATGCCTAATGCAGGGGGGGAATATATCAGTTGCAGTTTTTTGTTCATCAAAAACCGAGAAAATGTTAAAGTAATCGTAAAATAGAGGAAATAGGCTCCTGCTAATGTAACCATTTTTGGGGTACATAATGAATACCGTTTAATCCAATGTAATCTAATTACTATATTAAAAAATAAATAAATAAATTGCTGCCGGGCAGATATTAAAGTCGCTGGCTCAGCCAAACTACAAAAAAGTGTGACTTATAGTCCAGAAAATGCGGTATAATTCCTTTAGAGAGCCATATAAAACAAAAACTAAAAAGTCTATGAGTGCTACATGAATACATGTTATTCACATTTCTACCATTAAAGCGGCTGGGTATGTTGATACATAAATGGCTGCTTTGCAAGGAGTAAATAAAGCAGAGCGACTGCAAGGCTTCCTTCCCAAAGTTCCTTTCTTGTTGAATGCAAAGTTAAAAAAAGGACTTTTGCTCAGATTTGTCTCAGAAGAGGTTTTTTGGGGGGCTCTCTTCTGAGCTCATCGGCCGCTTGGAGAGCAATATTTGGAGCTGTGTGTCCCCGTTTCAAATGTTCAAAGAATTTCCTCCCACGATTCTCTTTGGTTGCCTTTGAACATACTTTGCAGAAAAGTGTTTTTTTTTTTCGCTCATTGCCTGACGCTGCAAGTCTGAACCAAAAAATCCCCTTTTGATAAACTATAAGCGGAGACATACTTTGAAATATGGAGGCCACTATGAAAAAAATTGCATTTCCAATTTAAACTGAAAAAAAACAGCCGTAAATTAAATTAAAAAGTTTCATCAGACCTGTTTTCATCAGGGATTTGAAGGATGAGGACTTGAAGAAGTTCCTCGCATTGGATTCTCCAGCCATGGCACGGGTCGGGATGGTCGATTTGCACCGCCAATGGTCTGTCGGGCACGCGCGTCCACGAAACTGGATTCAGGGCCTGGACCTGAAACCTGGGCGGGCACTGGGGGGACGACGTCGTTTTAAGGCTGCGAACAGAACCGGCCGACAGTGGAAGTGCATTCTGATTGGAGGGAGAAACAACAAACAAAAAAGGAATTGCAAAGTAAACTGTAGCTGTCAAAATGAGCAATTAAAATAAGCAGTCATACTTTTTTTCATTGATATGTGCCGGGGTTCTCCATTTTAGAGTTAATGTGGGAAATTTGTGCATCTGCTTTGGATGGACTCCAATGTATTAACTTCTGAGTCAAACCTCGTCCAAATATAGATTAAAAATTCTCATGCATTTTGGATACAACATTCCTTTTATGTGGCTGTGCTTGAAATAATTCCTGTATGACTCTTAACAAGGCAATAATCGATGAAAAAATGTTTTTAATCCTCTTTAGATTTGCTGATTGAATAAGAACGTGTATTTTATTTTCTTTAGTTCACCTTAACGCATCCCAGCTCAAACTGAAACATGTTTTTGGTGGTGGCTTTCACAAAGACGGCCGGAAAGAGCTTTGTACTGCCTTCCACCTGGTTCAGAGAAAAAAAAAAAAAAAAACACTCCGCTCACCATAACATATTTAAAGATGCTAGAAAATATATAAAGACCTCCCAACCTACCTGGTATGAAGTGGACATCTCCACCCCACTGGAAGTAAAGGTCAAGAGGCCAGAGGTGGTGTCGATCAAGCAACCGATTTCCAGACCGGCGCTCCGCCGACTCCGAGACAAACCGGTCGCCTCTCCCGCGCAAACCATGTAGCAGTTACTCCTTTTCACACTGCGGGTGTCGAGAGAACTGTCATCTCTGTGAAACGCTTTGGATTGGAGTAAGGGCGTTTTGAATTTCAGCAAAACCCAAACCTCTCCTGGACTTTGCCATCATCGTCTCCGAGCGTCACTGTGACGGTGAAGTTGTCGTCGCTGTCGAACGTCAACTCGCTTTGATGAAAATCGGGGGTTACCCAACCCACCCAAACGTTGAACGGCTCCTGGTTCGGAAGAACTCTCACCGAGTAGTAAAACTGAGATGGAAAAAAAATGATACATTGAATGAGAATACGTCAAGACGAGTTCCGCAAATAATCGTACAACGTAAAAATCCGCGAAAGAAGTTGGCGAACTGAGAATGGTGGCCAAATGGGAAAATAAGGATCTTACTTTAGTGGTCCCAATGAGGTGCTCGGCATTTTCCTTGTCCACTAGGACGTCCTCGAGGAGCCGAGCGGAGGAGTTGCTGCTGACGAGGCCTGGTTTGGTACGCTTCAGCATGAACCTTCAAAGAACAGCACTTACTAGTGGACGCGTGGGGAAGTGCAGCCAAATTTTGTTTATTTACCGCCAAACACGCAAGTGCAAAGATGGATTCGGACAGATTTTGAATCGATACAACGCAATGTCCCGGAATCGATTTAAATAAAAATCACGAATGTCTTTTTCTGTGTCTGCATTCTCACCCTTGTGATACTGTGACAGTGAAATTTCCCGAATACGGGATGAATAAAGTTATCTAATCTAATGAAAAAGATTATTTCACAGCTTACCTTTGCTTCAGTCGCGACGTTTTGTCTTGCCCGTGATCTTTGCACTCGAGTTCATCTCGTGAACTCGCAAAACCGTGGGCCGACTTCATCAGCACTTCAAAGTCAGAGTCCATCTCTTCCTGATCTCTCCTTCCTGGAAGGACGGCATAAATTAATTGCAGCGAGAGCCCTGGAGAGCATCGGCGGATCGGTACTCTCAAGGTTACGATCTTCAATGTAGCTAATAATCGAACGCGGGTCCTTAAAAGAATTCAATTTTATCGAACTGTCCTGGTACATTTCCTGTCATTTGGTGTAACGTCAAACCTCGAAAAATGTGACGTTGTGCAAACCTGGCGAGAAAGAGCCGGCGGCGACTGACGGCACGGCCCCTGCTGGGCTGGTGAGAACCAGGGCGCACTGGATGGACACGTTGAGACGGTAAAAAGCCATTCCGCTGCCTCCGTTGTGCTGTGGTGGCAATCGTTGTGAGACCCTCAGGCTCGATAAGGAATCATTTGAGCCATTGACTCTGTTGACCTTGAATTGGTTTCAAACAGGATAAAGAGGATCAGTCTTGCCAATAAACCGGTGGCCGAAACAAGGCGGGCTAACAAAGAAATGCCTTTTGAAAGCTTAAAGAATATCCAGGACTTTTCAAGACTTGTAGACAATCAGTTATGTGTCTGGAGTGTTTGCCTAAAAGTACAGCAAATGTTTAAGATCGTCGCAAAACGGGAATAAAGTCAAAGGTGAGCAAAGTTTAAGAGTTGAGAACAGGTTTACAAATGCACTTTTTTTAGGAAAGCTGTTTTTTAGACACCTGCAACCTGCATTTTGTCTTTTTTTATGGATTTACATGAAGATAATTGCTGCAACATTGAAACGAATGGAGTACTCAGATGTACAAATACACCCTGAGCAAAATAGTACTTACAGAATGTCTCGATTTTTTTTGCAATTCCTCATTTTGTACCTTTCTTTGTAATTGTTTCAATTTTTAAACATTTGTGGTGTGGCATACTCGGAAGATTCCTCTTCACTACTGTCGACTATTACTTTCAACACATCCCAAAGTAGGAGTAGACTAACCTCCAAGCGGGGATTGTCTGCAAGTACGGTCTTAAACTGCGCCAGTTTCCAACTCATCCACAGTGAAGGATCGCGATCCATATTGGCAGCAAAAGGCTCGTAACCCTCGTGTAGACCGCAAGCGCTAAAGTACTGCAAAGAGCCTTCTCGGCGGCCCAAGTTCAACCTCACCACCTGGTTGACGCCCACACTGACGACCGGAAGCAGACCTAAAATGTCGGGGCGAGACAAACAAAATGGAAACGTGTACCCCTGAGGGGCCATCATATTCTCGGAAAGATTACCGTCTCTGACGTCAAAGTCTTTGGCAGCCAGCTCTGATCCCCGCTCGTTAAACAGCAACTCTCCATTGAGGGTGACCATCATGGTGCTTTCGGTCAAGTCTAGCAAGCAAGCCACCACATCTGCTTGCCGCCAGGCACGCCCCAGGGGTTCCCCACCCTGATGGTACCACCGAGCCTGTATAAAAACAAAAACATAGCTGCAGTTTTGCACGAGTCATCTAAAGCAGGGATGGCAGGTGGTCAAATGGCGTTCTTCTGCCTGTAGCCCGTTCAAACAACCCTACTCTTATCATATTTCATATCTATTGTGGCTCTTTCCCTCCTTTTATGTTTCTCTTTTTATTCTCTCTTAAAAGACAATAAAATTCCATCAGGGCCCATTAAAATTACCGTATTTTGCCGTTTAATATGCCCGGGTATATTAAATGATTTTTGCTTTTTTGAGCCTCTCGTTTTTATTAAACGGCAACTCAGCTTTTTTGGCAAGATTTGTATGGTGTTCATGGGGGCATAATTATAGATACTTAAGTTCATTGAAATTCCAAGTCAGACTTTATTCAGCAGTGAGTAGTTTTTACCTGAGCAGGAAGTAGTTTTAGTCTGCAAAACTTTGATGCACCCCGTCACGGCATAAAGAGTGCGTAGTGGATCGTACCTTCCCGCTTGTGCGCCATTTAATATACCCCTGCCATTTAATATACCCCTGCCATTTAATATACCCCTGCCATTTAATATACCCCTGCCATTTAATATACTCGGGTATATTGAATGGGGGGGTATATTAAACAGCAAAATACGGTACTAATAAATGACATTTCGAAAATAATTTGGCAGATTGGATTTTTTTATGCTGCTTCTGACGTAAAGTGTGACTCTTTGCCTCGTTACAGTTTAAAATTTTGGCTTTTTATCCCTAAATTGTTCGCCACCTCTGTCCTAAATCAATAGAAAATAGTCCAGAATTTACAAGAAGTGACCCAAAAGTAGCCTAAAATTACAAGGAAATGAACTCATTGCCTGCCTTGAGCTAATATGGCATCTGTGCACTGTGCCACAATGATAGATGCCCAATTCACTTAAACTGGGAGGACCGGCTGCAAATACTAATTATGGGAAAAACGATTATAGGCGAAACAAATATTAGAGGGCCACGAGGTGTTTTGATGAGTGGTGTTTGTAAGTCTGACCTGAAATCCATCAAAGACAAAAGCCCGATCATCGGAGCCCAGCTCTTTTTGGGGCGTGCAGTCGGGCCTGGCCCAGCCTACTCTGATATTCCCCGCAGTGACCAATTGGCATTCGAAGTACCACTTCCCTCGAGTCACGGCAAAAGATTTATCTGCCCGGAACACTCTGCACTTTTCGCCAGAGAAGAAGCGTCCGTTTGATAAAATGACTGCAAGAAAAAATATTAGGAAAGGTGATATGCAATAATAGACATGCTGAAAAAAAATAAACAGTACATTTGCATGGACATAGTATTAGTTTATCGCAACAACGTGGACAAAGTATACTAGTGAGCCACTTTATTTTTTTAACAAAGTTGCGTACTGCAGTAACACATTTTTATCTGATCTTGTGATGTGTTTTTTTTTTGTTTAGATTGACAGTAGAGGTTATATTGTAGAATACCCAACCACTTCCGCGGGAAATTACAAGTCAGACATTGTAATGTTCTGGGAGAAAAATATTAATGTGATGAGAATAAATTTTAGATTTTTCCAGTGCAAAAAGTGTGCCTCATCTCAAAAAAGGTTGGGAAACACTGGAATTATAGGACATTTTTTTTGCATCCTTAAACACGTTAATGGCTTAACACACGTGTCAAAGTGGCGGCCCGGGGGCCAAATCTGGCCCGCCGCATCATTTTGTGTGGCCCGGGAAAGTAAATCATGAGTGCCGACTTTCTGTTTTAAGATCAAATTAAAATGAAGAGTATAGATCTATACTAAATTTCCTGATTTTCCCCCTTTTAAATCAATAATTGTAATTTTTTATTCAATTTTTTCTGTGTTTTTAGTTCAAAAATCATTTTGTAAAATCTAAAAAATATATTTAAAAAAAGCTAAAATAAACATTGTTTTAGATCTATAAAAACTGAATATTCAGGGCTTTTAATACAGTTCTTTTAATCCATTTATTAAAAAAAAAATCTAAATATTATATCTAAAATGGTCCGGCCCACGTGAAATCAAGTTGACGTTAAGGTGGCCCACGAACCAACGAGTCTGACACCCTTGGCTTAACACGTGATTTTCCTCATTGTTTTTCCTCTTTTATGTGCGTGTTGCAAATATTTCAAGCAAACATTTGGATACTTTCATCATTTTTAGAAGGCTTCCAGGCTATCAAGTTTCTGCCTTATATTAATACCTGCTTTGAAACCTACTATTCTCCTTGTAAAGGCTCTCCAGGCTGTACCCGTAAGCCAGCAGGGTGCAAACAGCATTCTTGGCACCTCGTTGTCCCGTTCCTCTACTGCTTTCATCGAGCATGTCGTAGGGCACAAGCTTTGGGCACCGCTTTAATTTTTCATCCTGAATTGAAGGCAGGAAAAAAATCTGTTAACAGAGAACACTGTAAAAAATGTTGAAACGCAACTGACAGCACACAGCGCAAACCTGCGGTACTCCGTAAGTCCACCCCTGCTTGATCCGCCGCCTGGCCCAGACGTTGTGCTCGTTCTCCGCCAGCAACTGGACGGCATCGGCGTGTGCGGGGTTGAGAAAGATCTGACTGGCATCTACTGGGGCGGGCCTGTAGCCGGCGGGTTGCTCGTACCTGCGAAACACCGAGGCGTGCGTTTTCAGATTGGAAAAATAGTTTGTTTTGACTTGAGAGTCTGGCTTACTTAACCATGCTGGGTTTTCAAATAACAGCCGTTTTCAAACCTGTTTTGTTTTGCCAAAATTTGGGGTCCGAGACAGTTTTAAATAGGCACGTGGAAAATAAAACGAAAAAATGACACACATGGAGGTCATGTGATGCCACTCTTATCGCAGGCTCGCACTGAAATAAGCTGGCAAAAGCAACAGCGGAGCTCACCTGGCCGTGTCGCTTAAAGCCACACATCCAACACAGGAGCAAATCATTCATTCATTTTCCAAGCCGCTTAGCCTCACGAGGTGTGCGGGGTGCTGGAGCCTATCCTAGCCAACTGCAGTGGGCTGTAGGCAAGGTTCACGCTGAATTGGTTTCGATCCAATCGCTGGGCGAAACGAGACGAACAGGAATTTGAAGTGTTCAATCAACCTCCTAGGCATTTTTTAAAACCCCTTTTTAAACCAGAAAACCCGGAGAAAAACCCATACAGGAAAGCAGGAGCCCACTATGGATTGAACCCGAGATCGCAAAACGCGCTAAACACTCTTCCACCATACCACCTGACATGGATATTACCATACAAGAAAAATCAGACACTTCATAAAGCTAGTTCATTAAATTCAATTTCTATAAATACATTTTTTTTTAAACTTAACAGACATTAATTAACAGAGCAATGCCAAATTGTTTGATGTTAAAACACATTGAAGAACGGACTTATTTATGACGTGATTTTAATCGTGAGCAAGGTGCTTCTAATTAAAGAAAATTATTTCCATTAATTATTACATGTATGCTGTGACTTTTTCTGCTGCATGTGTGGCAACTGGTGGACTTCCTGTGTGTGGCTCCAGTTTTTTTTACCTAGGTCTACAATGTCTTCTGTGTCTGTGCTTGCTACTTTCTTGCCTCTGCAACCAAGGAAATTTCCCGAATACGGGATGAAATAAAGTTCGAATTTACTCTAATCTAAAAATGGTCAAATGAAAACATTGAAATAGTACATACCTATTGGAGAGTCTCATAAAGCGGGTGCTCTCCTCCGTGTAGTCGTCATTGAAGCTAATGCGGAAACCAAGTGCCAGCAGAGTCCTGCCGTAAATTATCGGAGGACTAAATTATGTATCTAGATTGACAGTGTATACAAATTTCCATGAATACGACCCATTCTAAGCAGAAGATGACAGCGCCCACCTGAGGGTGTCCTGGGCCGTCTGAAGGTTCTGGTTCCTCTCCTGATCTGGCAGCTTGGAGAACTCCACCAGGCACGGATCCAGTCGCTTTTCTTCATCACGTTCCTGAGTTAAACGGAAAAACTCTAAAAGTACCTGCAAAACTAATGCAAAATGGACGAAGCTACAAAATATTGTTATCATGTTTCCTCCTTACATTTCCTTGAATCCATCCAAGATCGATCTTCTCCATTACCCAGAGTTCATGGATGTTCTCGGCTATTTTATCTCGGATGTCCTCAAATTGCAGAGGCAGTTCTACCTGTCCAGATAATACACAAAATGCTTAATATAAATACGCCAGTGCCTAAAAGTGTTACTATCCATCTCACTCTTAACGACAGGAAAAACACAGAAATAAACAAAATAAATAAACAACAAATAATGCAATTTAAAATAATAAACCAAAATGTAAAAACCAACACAACTTCGGATGTCAATTTTTTTTCTTGTTTTGTCAAAATCTATATCAATGATGGTCCTTTTTTTAAATTCATGATAAAATATGAAGTTGACCTTGCTGATGTCTACTGGCGATGGAGTGAAAGCCACCGGACCGACGGGCTCAAACGGGCCAATCAGCTCTCGCTTCCCGTCCTCCTGATCCGAGAGGTACCCGTGGCACGTTTCCACCTTCAGCTCCACTTTGGAGAGGAGAGCCTCACAGCACGGCGTGAAACCTTGCGGGGGGAGGAATCGAAATTCTCCATGTTCTCCTCCTAACAGAAATCGGAACCTTGTTTCCCAATAAAAATAAAAATGAAGCGTCAGTGCTCACATGGACGAACGACCGAAAGACGCACGTGAGCGGCGCTCACCTCACTCCCGGAGAAAAGCTGACCACGGGATGAAGGAGTCCGTCCGTGCAAAAGTTCTCCAGCATGCCTTGCACGGGGAAGCCGTTGATCCGAAAGGAAACGCAGGGGGCGAGCAGGTCCAGGCAGCAGCTGACCACCACGCCGTCCGTCAGCAGGTAAGGAAAGGGAGAGCGCACCCTGCGGGCCACGCCACCTGGACAAATAAATAATAACAGTAACTAATCAATAAATAAATCATAAATAATAAATAAGTAGTCAAGTAAGGAAGTGCAAAAATAACAACAAATAAATAACAGTAACTAATAAATAATCAATAAATAACAGTAATTAATAAACAATCAATAAATAACAGTAACTAATAAACAATCAATAAATAACAGTAACTAATAAATAATCAATAAATAACAGTAACTAATAAATAATCAATAAATAACAGTAACTAATAAATAATCAATAAATAACAGTAACTAATAAATAATCAATAAATAAAAGTAACTAATAAATAATTAATAAATAACAGTAACTAATAAATAATCAATAAATAACAGTAACTAATAAATAAGTATTAAATAATATATAAGTAGTCAACAACATAAATAAGTAGGGAAGTGCACAAATAACAACAACAAACAAACAGATAAATAATCAATAAATAAGTAAACGACGAGGGATTGGCTGTTGGATTCGTGGTGCCTTGCGATTGGCTGGCTACCGATTTAGGGAGTCTGTAGTTAGCTGCAGCACCACCCGCAACTCTTGCCGCACAACAAAAAGAAAAAAATGAAGGAGATCTTACCGGACCACAAGTGAAGGCCGTCAAATCCAAAGGAGCAGAGGTCATCTCCAACGCCGTGGCCGCCCCAGCCGTCTCCCCCGGCGGGGCTGGGCCGGTAGCCTTCCGAGAGAGCCCAGCCCACGCGGAGGTGGGTGGGCTCCGCCGTGAGGAAGGGCTCCACGTGATCCACCGCCAGCTCGTAGTACCAGCGGCGGGGCTGCCCCGAATGGTCGCCCAGGGACAGGAAGACGTTGGGCCTAACGCTTTCAAGTTATATCAAACGCAAGGTCAGGATTCTTCACATATTTAGCACCTCATTTTCAGTTTCAAAGTCCTTGAAATTTAAAGATGCATTAAAAAAAGCATGCTGTGTGGGAAGACCCATTTTGAGTGAATATTATATCCGATATGAATGGGAATTTCGATCCATTCATTTGTGAGGGACTGATGGCCTCTGATTTCTTTTATCGTACGACTATGAATGCATTAACTAATTAAACGTCAACCGTTTTGATTGAAATTCTCAAGTTATTAGCATTTCAAACCAATGATTGTCCAAATTAGGCCTGTAGCTCTTCATTATTTGGGTAATTAAGTCATCAATAAATTGATAAATTGGCACCCAGATTGGATTTAAGTTATCATTAAACGCAAATACAAAATAAAAAAAACTCAGTGTTTCTATAAATCTACAGAATTGCCCTTTTGGAAAAACCACAGAACATTCAAACTCCTGGATTCAAACCCAGGTCCCCCCACTGTGAGGCCAACACACTAACCACTCATCCAAGGAGCTACCTTACCTGACTATGAATGGTAAGTAATAAAAAAGGCCATTTAAATAGTGGTAATTATTCAAGACGAAATATTATGGAAAGATCTGTTTTTGATTTGTAGGCAATACAAAGTTGCATTTTCAGAAATTCTGCTGCAGAGTTTTGGGTCCAAATCCCAATAATAGCTAAAATGCTAAACTCATGGTGACAACTACACCGAAAGATAAACTGTTAACATTTTCAAACTCGGTTCCTTGACATTTATTATATATGTCCATTCCGGTGCAAACTGGAAAACACATCCAATCCCCATCAAGTACCCCACCTGGAGAATAAATGTCAGTTCTTGTAAAAAAAAAACACCGAGCATTCGGGCCTCTCGGGACAGCAAAGAAAAAAAATCATTTGAAAAATAAATAAAAGAAGACACCAAAAAAAGGAAAATCTAAGTTTAAAAAAAAGTGGACCGTCTGATTAAAATAGCAATGCATTTACTAACACGGCAGGAGTATGTGGGATTTGGGTTTAGTTTTGGGAAAATGTTTTTATTTTAATTCACAGGCGCCACAAAAGAACTGAGACGGAACGACGAGCTAAAAATATCATGCCGACGGGGAAGAAAATGCGGGAGAAGCGAATGTCTAAAAAACATGACATTCACAACTTGAAAGAAAAAGAAAAATGCACGTGAAAGCAGAAAATGACATTGATTAATCCTCACGCCCCCAACCACTTTTCTGAAACGTGTCAACCAAACAGAAACACGCTTGTGGGTCTGATGCTCAATTTAAAAAGGTGAACCGATGACAAGTCATGAAACATGACACAGCTCGAGGACGGAAAAGGTCTACCAATGTTTGTCAATACGTCAAAAACTTCCCAGATAATAATAATCTCTGCGCAGCAGACGCACGAAAGCAGCCATTAAAATGGGCCGAGTTATAGAGTCGAGTACTTGGTTGTCGTCGAGGCGACCGGCGGATGAACGTTTACGAGGAGGAGGATGGCATTTCGCAAGCGGGTGATTTGCTGAACACGTGAAAAGAAGCAGCGTGTTGACACCGCCATGAATTACTAATGATAAGCACACTCCCCTGATAAACTAGTCGGCTCTTAAATCAAGCGTTATGTTTGGCTAGATTCTCTTGCCGGGAATTAGAACCAAGCTAGTCCTCGCGATTAAATGGGTGAACTGGGTCAAATGGAATTCATCCGCTACAAAGACATGGATTTCATTCATTGGGAGAAACTAGCGGAAAAAATTAAGTCTGTTAAATGTGTAGGGTACTCGGACGTTTCGTCGAAAGACGTTTGGTCGACCGGACGTTTGGTAGAACGGACGTTTGGTAGAACGGACGTTTGGTAGAACGGACGTTTGGTAGAACGGACGTTTGGTAGAACGGACGTTTGGTAGAACGGCGATTGGTAGAATGGGTTTGCTCGCTGTCAAATTATGACAGAGAGTTTACTGTTGTAGATATTAAACTCACTCTCTCTCTCTTTCTCTCTCATTGTTATAATTTTGAGAGCTGGTTTCAACAGTAAACTCGATGTCATAATTTGACAGCGAGCGAACCCGTTCTACCAAACGTCCGGTCGACCAAACGTCCGGTCGACCAAACGTCCGGTCACGGTCTGGGGTGTCAAATTTGCAACTTGTCATTCAGGTCATTTACATTTAAAATAGATTGAATGCAGAAATGAAGTCGACGAGAGTACCTGGAGACCCGATTAACCAATCGCGTTTGGGGCAACAAGTCTCTCTCCGGCAACAGGTGGTCGCAGATCAGGTTCTGATTGGAGCGCACGGCGACGCCATGGCAAATGCACAAAGAACAAAGCACCTCCAGCACCTGCAAGGTAGAATTTTAACCAATGGCATCTTTAGAAAATGATCGGAAAACGATCGGTTTCAGTTAGCGACCCAGTAAAAAATTACGCAATTCAAGGTTTTGGTTGACCTAGCAAAAAACAAATCCCGACCTTGTGGTGGCATCCGTGCTTGTCGAGAAAGCCGATGATGGCGTGTATGTGGCCCTCTTTAATGACTTTCAAGGCTTCGGGGCTTTCCACCAAAACACAGTGCAGAACCTCCAGAACTCCTACGCGTGACACGGATAAATAGGAATCGCGGGGAAAAACCCAATCTCCAGTGGTGTCAAGATTGGACGCTACCATAGGAGGCCTCCAGTCGGTCCAGTCTGCTAATCAGCCAGTCCAGAGAAGTGGAAAAATGCGCACAGTTTGCACGGTTTTTCCTGATCAGAGAGGCTGAAACGAAATAATATCTTCAATCGCATTCTCCGTCCAATGAAAATTCTCAAAACGCACGATACCCAGAAGCTCATAAAATCGTCCGAGGATGTCCTCCCAACTTTTCCCGTCGTCGTTTTCGGCGTCCTCGTGACCGCGTTGGTGCAGCTGGTCAATGCACTCCAAAACCAACCCTACCACGCCCTGAGAGAAACGTCCCGTCAAACGATTTATCCGATCTGGCTTTTCACGTCATCTTACTTCTTCTCGAAACATATTCTGCCGCTTCTTTAAGGCGGCTCGGCCGTTTTGTCGAGCTTCGTGACTCTGCTCCTCTGCCGGCGGCTGGAAAAAGCTCATGAGGTCCAGCAGACTACGCCTGACGCTTGCCATCGGTAAAACGGCGGCTTCTACGTTTCCTCGTTCGTTACGAGAATCGAGTTTTCTGAAAGAAAGAGATTGGGGATTACAACGTAATATATGAAATACTACAACTTCCACTATCATTGGTTAATCCATCTCTCAGGTCTGGGGTTTCCAAAACCTGATAAAAGTAGTCAAAAGGGAAGTGGCGCTCCGGATGAGGCTGGCCGTGTGCGATTCTTCCCTCTGAGACCGAGACAGCGTCAACCCGTCGTCCATGTGTCCCTCACTATGGAAAATAGCCTGCAAATAGGGCGTTCTCAATATTTAGTTTTCAAGAGCTTTCAAACTGTTTTTTTGCTTTTAAATGATTGGCAAGGCGCCAATAGAAAGGACCTTTCTTTTAGCTCCTCCCATTGTCGCAGTCTGGCTGTCCGTTGCTTGGTAAGTGAGCCAAAGGCCGGAGTTGACATGCTGAAGGTAACACACGGAGTCTCCGTATTTGATCTCGGGGAATCCCATGCCATCCAAACGAGTCTTTGTGGCCGACTCCAGTTTTTCCTAAAGATGGAAACGTATTTTACGGACCCTTAAATGCACAAATGGTTTTCACTGCAATCAGGCAGCACATGATCCGAATCCATCGGATTTTCAAAATTGAACAAATTACCAAATGAGCACACAAGGTAGAATTTTAACCAGAAAACGATCGGTTTCAGTTATCGACCCAGTAAAAAAATACCCCTTTTTTAAAAATCAAAATCAACCAAGCCAAAACTGGGTTAACCCCAAAACGGAACGATATGTACAACCGCCGACTTTTGGACGATTTGCGCCGTGCGTTCAGGCCCACCTTGGCAGAGCGGAAGCAGAAAGAGGTGGCGCTGACGTCCGCCTGGTCCCGATCCAGCAAATTGACACCTCGTTCGTCCGTCAGGCCCAGGTAGCGTCCGCTTGTCACGTGACGGAGTCGAAATGGCTCTCCCCAGCTAGTATGTCTGCCGCTCCACCTTGACGTCGGATGATCATCAATCACGGTACATGTCTTCCCCAAAGTCAAATTCGATCCGTTTCTACTTACCCTACACGCAGGATCTCCAGCCTCCACAGCGAGCGGGCCTGTCGACAAACGGATCCGGTCTCATAATGCATGACCCTAGAATAGAAGAAAGACGCAAATTGAAAGGAGAAGTGGCCTTTCATCAGATGGACATGTAAATGAGTTTCCTCCTCGCAATTGACCTATGCTGCTCTTCCTCCTGCTCCGCCGTGGAAGTCGTTAAACATGCGTCAGCGTGGCTGTGGAGCAGGCGGAACGTGTCGCCGCCCCTCAGGTATCCTACGTGTGGAACAGCAGGTATGAAATATCATCTCCGCTTAAATACCATATTTTCCCAACTATAAGTCTCGCTTTTTTCCTGCTTTAGATGGGCCTGCAATTAATACTCAAGTGCGACTTATTTTTACTTTTTTTCTGTCTGACCACCGACAATTTCTTATGTTGTTTTGCTATATTGATCTGAAAAACGTATGCTTAGCCAGTTCTCCATTTTACTATTGTGAATTTAACATGTTTGTTCTTAGTTTCTGATTTTTGAATAAAATTGCCCTCCTGAAAATGTGACTTATACTCCAGTGCGATACATAGGTACTTTTTTTCCCTCTTCTTTGTGTATTCTTTGGTTATAGTCCGAAAAATCCAGTAGTCTCCATTAAACAAGTTGAATGTTATTACTCGTGATATTTTTGATAGCAGCATTTAGTCATTTTAAGGACATTCCGAACAATTAGCATCCGATAGAAATCGCCATAGGCTTTTGAACAATAGCACTTGATTTCATTTTCAGAATGACAAGGGAGCAAATAAGAGGAAAATTTGCCTTGAGCGAGTCCACTTTGAGAGCAAACCAGAGCAACACTCCACAGAGAGTGGCTGAAGGCGGCGTCCACCACGAGAGCGTCGCCCGAGACTCTGTTGTCACCCGACGTGCCAAAAGACAAATGCTGGAAAGACAAAAACCATGACTCAACCTGAGGTCCCTCTTGTTTTCCGATAACGTGGCTTGGACACCATTGGTGGTGTCCTCAGGGTAAAAGGTGACATTTTAAATGAAAAAAAAAAGGTAGAGGTTCTTGCCAATAATAATCCAAGAAACTAATCATCTCCAATTTTTAAACTTACTAAAATGTTAGTGCCGAATGCTAACTGGTGATAGAGTAATTATGAATCTTTTGGGGTCCCATAATAGACATCCGTGAAATGCTTGTGCCTGAAGTGAGTCATTAAAATTCCTCAGCACGGAAAAGTGCTCCATAAAAAAGATAAAGAGAAAAGGAGGTGTAAACCACAAAAAAAATGCAGATGTGCTGGAACACTTGCCCTTCTCTCAAGTAAAATATTTTACGTGTCTATAATCTGACAGGCAAGTGAAAAAGCTATTTAGCACGTCAGCCTCTTGAAATTCTCAAATTTGCATCATTTAAAATCTAACATTTCTGGAATGTGGAAGCCACAAAATACCTCAAGTATTGGGACAAAAAAAGTTTTCTTTACGTAATGCACAAATCATTTGTGTGAATATGGCTGCAATTCCAATCCCAATCCCATTTCCGCCACTTATTTCTCCAAAAATGTACTATAATTTACAACACGTGTCAAAGTGGCGGCCCGGGGGCCAAATCTGGCCCGCCGCATCATTTTGTGTGGCCCGGGAAAGTCAATCATGAGTGCCAACTTTCTGTTTTAGGATCAAATTAAAATGAAGAGTATAGATGTATGTTAAATTTCCTGATTTCCCCCCTTTTAAATCAATCATTGTCATTTTTTTATCCGTTTTTCTGTGTTTTTCTGTTTTAGTTCAAAAATCATTTGGTAAAATCTGAAAATATATTTAAAAAAAGCTAAAATAAACATTGTTTTAGAGCTATAAAAAACTGAATATTCAGGGATTTAAATCCAGTTCTTTTAATCCATTTATATTTAAAAAAATCTAAATATTATATCTAAAATGGTCCTGCCCACGTGAAATCAAGTCTGACACCCTTGACTTACAAGATATCTCTCCGAGGACACATTGACCAAGATGAGGTCATCACCGAGGTGCACTTTCTCTCCTTCTGACCTCTGCCGGGAAGCCGGGTGAACTGTCCACCAGCAAGCCTCACCTGAGACGCAGAAAAACAACAAGAGTGCATTTGTATCCAAAAATCTCAAGTACGCACTTGGCCTTGCTAGAAGGATCTAAAAAAATACCAGCTTCATCCTCCTGGAGCCCCACATCAAAAGCCAGCTTGTCAGTGGAGGACTGAGAGGTGGACAAGCAGCTGAGATACTGCAGGTAGAATAAACCCCAGGTGGATTTATTCCAGATTAAAAAAAAAATACAACAACAACATGTTATTTATCTCCTCGGGGAAAGTGGGATGACTCACCATGCTGCTGTACGAATGCCGGAAAAGCGCGGCTTGGCCGTACAGAAGCGTGCGGCGGTTCCCCACGGCTCCCTGACAGGTGACATGTACAGAAAATATAGGGGTTTATAATCAGGAGAGGGTTTTCAGTTGGCTGTAGGACTGATTAGATTAGACGAACCTCTGTGGCCAGGTTCTCGCAGTGTGCCAGCATCTCCTGGAGAGCTCTCAAAGAAGCACAGTGGGCCAGGATGAACCCACATATGGACAAGTCTGGGGGAACGTTCTAGGAGGGCAAGGATGGGGAGGAAGTCGGGTGGAGTGCCAAATCAAATCAAAGTCAATGGTCGAGCTCAATTGGATTACAACCTTAACGTCCCACTGTCACCATTTTGACACAAAAATTAAATGATTGGATCTTGTCAAAGAGCAATGAAAGTTATTTTTTCAACATTTGAAACGGTTTGCTTCTGCATAGAGGAAACCGACAAGGGTAAGAGTTCGGCCAGAGGATGGATGATTCAAAGAAAACAGTCGAGAATTGTCGTCTCTATCGTCTGACAATTGAAAGTGGGAAAGTGATGATGTAAGTCCCAAAAAAAACATTATTCCAAGGAGATCAATGTTCCCACTAGAGCAGGGGTAGGGAACCTATGGCTCAGGAGCCATATGTGGCTCTTCTGATTGGTGCATGTGGCTCTTCGCTAACCTGCGAGGTAAAATATGTATTTAAACTGCTGGTGACAGAGCCGAATCCCGAATGCACCAATAGGAGCGTCACACTATGGCGCTCACACTTCCTCTAACATCAATCATCCTTTTTTTTTTCATTAGACTTTTCTGCATGCATATTTTCATTGATTAGCAACTGGGTAACAGTGTTGTCAAAATAATTCATTTATAGTACTTTAAAAGTGGTAAAATTACCCCCAAAAAAATCACATCTCATTTTCACATTTTTACTCTTAAATTTTGAGTATGGCTCTCAATGAATAACATTTGAAAATAGGAATTGTTTATGGCTCTCTGTGTCAAAAAGGTTCCTGACCCCTGCACTAAAGGCAGAATCACCATAAGACTGCTCAAGTAGGTGGCTCTTACCTTACAGTTGGAGGTGGGCTCCAGCTTGCAGAGCCGGCTACCAAAGCCCTCGGCGGCCAGGCAAACTTTCACGTGTTCCTCCCGAGACGTGAAGACGCTCTGCAGGACCACCTCGTCACCCTGCCGTAAACACGTAAAAAAAATGACCGTGAAATCACTGATAACCCTCTTATATTGCTTTAATATTGGATAGCTTTGTTTCAAAAATGCAATTTTGACATGCTTTGCTTTCCATCTCATTTGTGAGGTATTTGATCGGATTTGGTATCAGCAGATCCACAAAAGCGACTTTCGACTTCAATTCCTTCGTCCCGGTTGTCGATATAATGCTTTTGATTTGTTTGTTTTTACAGCACTTTATTGGACTGCTGCGCTTTATAAATAAGCGTTGACTTGATGGCCGTTTGGACTCTGTCAGGCTTATCTTCTTTTAAAAAGCAAATGGAGGACTTGAAGGCCATCGGGTCGCCGGAGCTATTTTAGGAACCATCGGCGAGGGGGAGGCGGCGACGGCCCGAGTACGACCGGGACCGTCGACACCTCTCCGCGTCCGGATTGTGTCGCGCCATTTTGGGAAGACCACCCTCGTTCGTCTCGTCGATATCGGCGGCGCTCTGGAGGCCGTCAAACCACGCTGAGATATCGACGGTCCTGAAGATGTTTATCTCCACTTAGGAGGTTTTTATCTGTGCAGTTTGTGGTAACACATTATCTGTTTTGTTTTTATGGGTAAATGACTGCAAAGTCAATAAAATAAAATAAAAATCATATGTTCTATAGGCATCATTTGTATATTTTTGGATTTCAAATGAGGCCGGTGAATGGTCAGCACGCCGGTCTCACAGTTCTGGGGTCGAGGGTTCGATCCCAGGTCAGTTGGAGTTTGCATGTAGTGCCCAGGTTTGCGTGGGTTTTCTTCGGGTACTCAGTTTTCCTCCCACAGCCCCCAAAAAATGCATACAAAGCTAATTGAACACTAGTTATGACTGTTTGCCCTGTGATTGGCTGGCCACAAATTCAGGGTGGCATCCACCTGGTGGCCGTAGTTTGCAAGGATAGACTCCGGCACCCCCTGCGACCCTTGTCCAGAAAATGAATGATTTCAAATGAAATTCTTAATGCCAGTGATGGATAAAATGTCATTTTCATGCACGTCTCATGCAAAATATCACATTTAAAATGATTTTGTGCTCTTGTAGCGGCATTCTGGTTTGATATCTTCTGAAAAGTCTTCTGATAGTATTAAGTGGACTCGGTTTTTGCTTATGCAAGATCTTTTTATATTAGATTTTGTTTTATTACCATGTTTTTAATAGTTCCCAGCCTCCCATCCATAACACACCCGAGCTTTACTTATCGGATAAAATCATACGTTTCCAACAAGGCACCTGAGATGGAATTACGCATTAAAATAGAGATATTGAGGCCATTTGTGATCTCTCGCTTGAGTCATCCAAGCGAAAATAAACTCATACTGTACTCACAATTCATTGCAAACATTTATACGCAACAAGTGCCTTATAACATGGCATATATAAATCGCCCAATAAAAAAAAGCAAAAAGATGTGCAAAAAGTGGATTAAAATTCGCAGGAAATGAATAAAAAGCGTTTTGTTTGTTTCAACCTCGCCAGCAAACGTGGATCTCATCGTGGCTGATTATTGTTGAAGGCGACGGGATAGTTTACAAACTTTTGGCTGAGCCATCGCGTGTATTATTATGATGATTTGGCCACTTATTTTAGATTGCTATCATTGAATTCATTAAACAAGAATACTGACCGTTCGGAGGTAGTGGAATTCGTCATCGCCGTCGTTTAAGTCAGGCATTTTTTCCCGAAATTTCGAGAAACGAATGATGAGGAGAAGTGAGCGTCAGTCCGTCCGTCAGTGCGTCAATTGGGTGGAAAGACGGATGGGATCGGACGTGGGCAGCACGTGGGCGGGCGGGCGGAAACACTCCACTTTTTACTTTTGATTCCGCTTGCCAAAGTTGGCCCAAACTTTGCTGCCTTCAACTTTCTCGACTACTGCTGCCTTTGACCAAAGGCATTCATTCATTTTCTGTAACACTGATCCTCACAAGGGGTCGCAGGGGGTGCTGGAGCTGAATTGGTGGCCAGCCAATCGCAGGGCAAAGGACATCCCATTCATGCTCACACTCAAACCTAGGGATCATTTAAAGTGTTGGATTTGCTTTGGATGGATGTCTTTGGGATGTGGGAGGAAACTGGAATATACCATTTGAGATCGAACCCCAAAAATGCGAGACTGACACACTAACCATTCCTCCACCAGGCCCCCCTAAATTTTAAAAAAAAAAAATAAATAAATATAAAAATATTTTTATGTGAAAATGAAAATACTATCCTATTTCTAAAACTTGCCAATTATGAGCCATATGTCAATTCTAAAATGTGACATTTGTCTTTATGCGGATGGTACATAGTAATGGATCCAAAATATATATGCATATATATGTAAATGTATATATATATATATATATATGTATGTATATATATATATGTGTATATATATATACATTTACATATATATATACATTTACATATACGTATATGCATATATACACATATTTACATATATATGCATATATATTTTGGATATATTACTATGTATCATCCGGATAAAGAAAAATGCCATGTTATAATTGACATATGGCTCATAATTGGGAAGTTTTAGAAATAGTAGAGATAGTATTTTCATGACACATCCATCTCCAAGTGACAGCAAAGAATATTATTTATTCCCTCATCACACCTCCCAAGGACTTATCGGTGGACCAGCACCCCCACTATGTGTATTTGCTGGACGCAGAGAAGCAGGAGATTTATGAGCTCAGGCTGCTTTTGCATTTTCCACATTTATTTAGAACTTTTTTGTCTAGATTTCCAGCAACACTTGGATGAACGTCAGAGAGAAATGCCAAAAAAGCGAAGCAAAACACAGCAGCCAATCATCTCGCTCCCAAAGCCCGCAAAACTAGCCCGAAAACCCGTGAACGCCGGTGATGCAATTATTGCACGTTCTGCGTTGGGAGCGTTGTGAAGTAATTAATGAGTTGACTCATGAATTCATGGAATGATTCACTGAGTCGTGGAACTTTGTGAGCACGAATCGTTTGATGCGGTTTTAGAAATCACGAGATTAATCCAGATTTAAATCCAACCGTTCTTTTCATTTTATTTTCTTCGCACATGACCCGCATGGGACAGGGGCGGGGCCTAAAACCTTGCTTATCTTGCCCTGGGCTTTTTCAAAATGCATTAAGAGGTCAGCATGACTATGAACGCTATCAGCTCATACCATACTTGGCTTTAAGGGTCGCATTCTTCCCCCTGGACATGGATTAGATTTGTTCCGGCACTGCTTCAGTCCAAGTGCAACCAAAGGCTTCCCCCCCAAAAAAATGTACAGATGAAACAGTAGAAAAACGCATCACAATGTTTGATTACCGTTTATTTCATTTTCATCTGTGGTTACAATGAAAGGTAACATTATAATCATTCCATCTGCGTTTTGGGCCAAATTAGGTTGAATGGGTGTATAAAGCGAAAACAGAAATACCAAATTGAAACATGCACCATTGAATTAAAACATTCTAGGGTTATATTAAAAACTGGAGTTATTGCTATTAATGTCAAGACAATGTTGGGGTTTGAATGTGTGCAGTGTATAACTGCCCTAAAAGTATATTTAATGTTAGATGTTATAACTTTAAGATCATTCATTTGTATTTTACAACTTTAAGGGGGCCGAATGGATAATTCCAATATTTTCATGTATACTAAAATCTGAGAATATGCTTTTTGGAGCAAACTGTTCTGCATATTTCCTTTAAATATAACCTATTTTTTTCTTAGTGTGTAGAGTTTAATTCTCGATCCTTGTAGTATTTAAGTCAGAAAGGGTTAAAACTAGGAACTTTTTAAAAATTATGTGTACATGATGGGATTTAAAACTATAACTTGTGGTCTGCAAGATCCTAAAATACATTTTTTAAATGGTTTCAAGGTCTGAGGGATGATGATATACTTCCTTCAACGCATGGAATTTTGAATCTGAACATTTCATTGAATTTATCAGGCATCTCTGACCAATCAACACCCTTTCATTACACATTTTCTAACTTCATCAAGAAAAGGTCAAGGGGGTTAGAGGTCGCTCTCTCCGTAGAGGGCGGTGGAGAATGCCGTGTAGTCCAGCGCCCCTGGTGGCGCTCCTGGAACCTTGTAGGGGGGCATCCTCATGATGCAGTATTCGGCTTGCTCGGGTGGAAGTTCTCTTCTCAGCTCCTCCACCAGGATGTAGGGCTGCGTTACAATACAAAGACCAGTATGTTGGAACCAGGGGTCTCAAACCGATTCGAGTGGGTCCAACTTCCATCAAAATGAAGATTTTTCACTTTTTTAAAACATTTTTGTGGGCTGCAAAGCTACAGAAAACAAATTTGAGTCATCCACCTAGAATTTGACAGTATTGCCTCACATCGTAAACAACATTAATTTTTCTATATCGTAATACTGCATATTTACATTCTGTAATTCTATATATTTCGCACCGAGCCTGAAGGTTTATTCTCATTAAAGTAACTGGATTCCTCAGTTTAATTTCAATTCAACCCAGCGAATGCTCAAAACAGAATTTAAAAAAAGGGTATTCATAATGTCAAGCTGTTTTAACCCACTTAAAATGTGTGTGAATTTAGTTTTCCATACCTTATCGGCCGCCAAAATACGGAAGGATGCCACCACCTGGTCGGCGGTGTCGGTATCGGCGGTTTCTCGAGTCATAAAGTCAATGAAAGACTGGAAGGACACGATTCCGGTGCCGTTGGGGTCGACGAGGATCATGATGCGGGCGAACTCCACCTCGCCCTAAATGCACAAACGAATGGCCTTTAGAAATGGCGCCCGCGAACATCACGCCTGTAAATATCACCGGAACCATTAGCACGGAAAGCAGCTCACCAAATCGTAGCCCATTGAGATGAGGCAGGCTCGGAAGTCATCCGTTTCCATGGCGCCATTCTTCTTCTGCGGTAAGTTATGAACAGGAGGGAAAGGTAAGGCTGCAGACGAAATTGTCCAATTCATATTTTACGCTCGCATCCAATTTGTTACCCGGTCGAAGTGGTTGAAAGAAGATCTGAATTCGTTCATCTGCTTCTGGCTGATGCCTTTGGCGTCCCGGGTCAGGATCTGGGTTTCGATCTCGTTGATGGTGCGGGCAACCGTGGTGAGGAGAAGCTCCCAGCCCACGCGGATGTGCTACATGAGTCAAATCACAAAACAGGGTGCAGATCGGTACACTTTTCCTGAAAATGGCGGCTTTTGAGCATGATTGATTACCCCGGATGTATATTGTTTTTGAGTTTAGTACGACAACCTAAGCCATCATGGGCCGATCGATGATTTAATCCATCCAAAAGATTCAAAAGACGTCCATTCGCACCTCCATAGTGAAGTTGGTGTGTTTGTTGTCAAACACCAGCGACTCCTGGATGAGTTGGTGGTCTCCCTCCAGTTTGTCAACGTTGGGCTTGTAAGCAACAATGACGTGCTCGTACTGCTTGAGTTGGGTCATCTGGTCCTCCAAGGCGCCCCCGATCTCCAGGGAGCAGCGTCCAATCTCCTGTTTGAACAAGATCCATTTCATTACTTGTACGATAAGATGTAAGAAGTTATGGTGCTCTTTGTTGGAAGCTCATCTTCCACATATTAAAGTTCGGCAACAAATGACATCTTCTCGCTGACCTACTCTCTTCTGAGAAGGTTATGCAATAATATTATCCTCCATGAGATGGTAAATAGGTATGTATGTATATATCTGTATGTATGCGTGTATATATATATAGATGTGTGTGTATGTATGTATATGTATGTATGTGTATATACATATATGTACATATATATATATATTATATATGATATATAATATATATGTATATGTATGTATGTATATATATATGTATGCATATATACCAATTTCGTCATACGCAGTTAGGCTTTTGTTGTAGATGATGATGACAGGGCCTATGTCCGATTATATATATATATATATATATATATATATATATATATATATATATATATATATATATATATATATATATATAATATAATATAATATATATGTATATGTATGTATATATACTAATTTCGTCATACGCAGTTAGGCTTTTGTCGTTGATGATGACGACAGGGCCTATATATATATATTTCAGCAACACGCGTATTTATTTATTCATGTATTTATTTATTAACTTACTTATTACCTATCTATTTATGTCTAAAATGCCTTTCCTATATCTGCATTCTCACCCTCTTGCTACTGTGACAACGAAATTTCCCGAATACGGGATGAATAAAGTTATCCAATCCAATCCAACCTCCATCCTGGCCTGGATCCAGGGTCCGATGAGATTAGCTTGAGCGGCAAACTGTCGCCTCAACCTTTCGTGGGCGTGCTGTCGTGCCAGCTCTTCTTGCATGGAGCTGTCTCTCTGAGGGACCAACTTTTTCACCTGAAACGACACCGAGAAGGTAGCGCGTTTGAAGCCGCGCTTTTGGAGCCGCAATGCCAATACTTTTCAATACCTTGTCCCATTTGACGAGGAGCTCGTCGGTATTGATGCTACTGTAAGGGTTGATAATGTTGGCCTTGATCCCGTAGCTCTGGGAGATTTTCTGCACCTCGTTGTGGATTCCCAGGATGGCCTGCCGCTCCGCATCCGCCTCCGGAAGCGTCGCTTTGAACTGCTCGTGAGCCGCAATTAGACTCTGGAGGGAGACGCGGATGCTGAAATGCTGACATTTTGGCAGCTGGGATTTTTTTTCTTTTTCGGGAGGGATATCACCTGTCATTTTAAATTCAAATGAGATGAAACGAACTCAGAGAGGGTTATCGTATCACTTTTAATTAGGCTTTTCGTGGCGGTTATTTTAAAAAATCCGGTCTAGTGAAAGGGGATTTTTGGGGCAAATGGCAGTTTGATGATAAATAAATGACTGGAATGTATCTGCCATTGATTTTGATTTACTACCACGTGTCTAAAATGGAAAGGATAACAAACACAATTCTTCTTTGTAATACAAGTTTATATGACTTATAGTCTGAGGTTACAACTTTTGAAGCTCTGCTGCTTTTATAGTCAAATTTTGTCTTCCAGGGACAATTTTGACTTATTTGTAGATTAAGTAAACAATAATAATTATATGTATCATAGCAGTCTTCCAATAATTCATTCTCAATTGAGCTAATCACTCCTGAATTTTTGCATATTAACCTCCAATAGGCCGCTACTTTTAAGATAAAACAGCATTTTCAAAGTGACTTATTCTACCATATCGCGACCGTACCTGGACTTCATCTATAGTGTGCACCATGAACATGTCCTGCAGGTCTTCCATGGCCCCCTCCATCCAGTTATTGAAAGGAGCCGAGCGTTTGGCAAACTCCAGGAACAACTGATCGATGGTCTCCAGCAGCTTTTCTGTCCGCTGGAACAATTGCAACAACGCATGAATGACAGAAACAAACCAACAAACAATGAACTCAAAACCCCCAAGATAACCTCTTCCATAAAAATCCCATTATACAAATAACCCTGACCCCCAAGCCACCACTCGCACCTGTCATGATGACGAAGCCCAGAGAGAATAACATTAGCGTGGCCTTGTTAACCCCAATTTTAGCCCGATCGGGTGAGGGAGGGGGCGCGCCGAGTGGGACGTGGACGGACAACAGCGGGCTTCTGTTGCTGTCATTCACATTTAATCCTCAGACCTTTTCAGAGGAAGTGGCCGGTGAGATTGGAACCGGTCGCGATGACAGCCATGTCTTCATCACTTGGCATATGAAACGCCTCTGCCTATTTTTGGTTGAAACCGATCGGTAGCTACTGATGTGGATCGTTAGCACACTCTGCTGGAGGACTGCGTGTGAATCCGGTCAGTAGAATGGATGAGGCTGTCTGTCTTCCAAGAAATCTTACCTCCAGGGCCTCCCTCCTTTTCTGGGTCAGGGTTCCCAGTCTGTCCCATAAGTCACAGATGCTCTGGCAGCGCTGGTTGACCGCCGCCACGTCGGAGTAGTCCAGCTCACTGGAAAAAAGAAAAAAAAAGCTTTATTGTTGGCTTATATCATGTTTTCACCCCAAAACTTGAATAAATGAAACTTGCATATTTGTTGTAGTGGGTCATGCTTTTTTACAAGACATCTACATCACAATAATTAATATTCAACCGGTAAACTAAGTCAAGTTAGTACAGCTCTGTTAAAAAAATTAACAAAATCAATATTCAGTTTTTCTGTGTTCTTTTTAAATGTGTGGCATAGCCTATGTATGAAGTAAATCTGAAATGTTTATGTCCTAAGATTTTATATTTTAATCCTAAATGACACACCTGAACTACAGATTAACCAAGAATGTAACAGTGTATGGTTGCTGGCGTGTCCAATCCCACTGGGATTGGTCACCCGACTATCTGGGACCCCCCCCGAAAAATGTAACAGAGTCCGAAAATGACATTTCAGCTCGCTTCGGTTTACCAATTTCGTCATACGCAGCTGGGTATGATGACAATTAAGCTTTTGTCGAAGCAATGATGATGACAAAGCCTATGTCCAATTATTATTATTATTTTTGGTACCCCCCCCCCCAAAAAAATCACTTGGTTTTATTTGGGCTAACTTGAAGCCTCTGGTATGGGCCATATTCAATGATACTATAAATCACATGTGTCAAAGTGGCGGCCCGGGGGCCAAATCTGGCCCGCCGCATCATTTTGTGTGCCCCGGGAAATTAAATCATGAGTGCCGACTTTCTGTTTTAGGATCAAATTAAAATCAAGAGTATAGATGTATACTAAATTTCTTGATTTTCCCCCTTATAAATCAATAATTGTAATTTTTTAATCATTTTTTTGTTTTTAGTTAAAAAATCATTTTCTAAAATCTAAAAATATATATAATAAAAAAAGCTAAAATAAACATTGTTTTAGATCTATAAAAAACTGAATATTCAGGGCTTTTAATCCAGTTCTTTTAATCCATTTATTTAAAAAAAAATCTAAATATTAAATCTAAAATGGTCCGGCCAACGTGAAATCAAGTTGACGTTAAAGCGGCCCGCGAACCAACCCGAGTCTGACACCCTTGACCTAAACTAATGCAATAATCCAAGTTTGAAGGTTTAAACTACTTTTCGGAGCCCCGAGCGTCTGTGTGGAAACTCCCACGCTAGCTCGTGCTAATAAAAATTAAAAAAAATGATAATCATAAAATAATGATGAGGGGGAAATAAAAATGTGCATGATACACGGTGCGGAGGAGGGGGACGTACTTGAGCTCCTGCGCAATGGCGGCAATCTGCTCCACTCGGTCCTGGTGGGCTGCCAAGTCGCTCTCGAAGGCCTCGTGTTTTCGCAGGATGGCTTTTATTTGAATCAGGGTCGCCGTTTCGTAATCCTTCATGGAAAGCAACATTTCTTTACCTAATAGCACAAATTGAAGGACACAGAAGTTGGGTTTGAAACGTCGACTTTTTCATTTCAATTGTGACACTTGGCTTACCGCTGGCCCAGTTTTCGTGATTGCTGGCTTTCTGGCGAAACTTCTCGGCCAGGTGATCCAGTCTCTCTAATCTGCGGATCTCCGTCAGGAGCCACTCCTCGTAGCCCTTTTCGGCGTGCTCCAAGCCTTGCCACGCTGTGGCGATATCCTGCAGGCACAACGAGATCTTACAGGCTCCGTCCGGTCTCTCTTTTCCAACCTGGCAACCGCCGACGGACGCCACTCACCGACACCATTTTTCCCTCGGAGGGCATGAAGGCGGGCCGGTTGCTGATGCGCAACTTGGTCTGCAGGGTGTTGAAGTTGATTTCCAACTGGCACTTTTCCTGCACCTTGGGAGGCTTGTGCTGGCGTCTGTAGTCGCGGAAATCCTCCAGCTTCCTTTGCATCTCTGCCATGGTCTTCTCCGGGTTGCGGTTCTCTAGCCAGGGCGTGGTGCGGCGGATCCACTCCAGCAGCTGGATGGGCAGATGCCAAAGACCATTAGGACGTAATAAGCCATGATCGTACGAGTAGGAATACTCTGATCTAGGATCAAGATGATCTTTAAAACCTCGAGACTACTGAGGGACTGTGTGGTAACCTCAGACTCAGTCTGCAGAAGGTCCACACCTTGTGGACTTCCAGTGTGGCTCCAGTTTCTTACCTAGGTCTACATTGTCGTGTGTCTTGTGTCTGTCTTGATACTGCAACCAAGAAATTTCCCGAATACGGGATGAAATAAAGTTCTAATCTAATTTGCGGGAGCTATTGTGTCTGATTAAAACCCAATTTTCTTCTGATTTGTGGATGGATTGCGACTGCACTTTTTACTGCAATTCCTAATTAAACAGTGACTTTTAATTTTAGAAGGAACACTTACAGCTCATTGTTAATGAATCATATACAGTAATCCCTCCATTATCGCGTATTCACTACTTTGCGATTTTTTTTTTTTTAAGTTCATAAAAATGTGAAAATCCACGCTGAAACTCATAAGTGGAAGCCACTCTTGGTACTAGGACTCAGCACTGAAAAAAATAAAAAGTTACAATAGGGGTGACCCTACTTTGCGATTTTTCAATTACTTGATCTATTTTAACCGCGATATTGGAGTGCTTACTATAGAGTGAACTGTGAAAAATAAACTGTAACCTAACGAGACTACCATATATTGTATCTATCCATAGATGAATACACGTTGCATATTTCTATAAACAGCAAAAATACCAAAATATTCTCCTCACAGCAATTTATGAAATCCTCAAATTTACAGAGGAAAATAGCCATCTTTGAATTGAATCTTTTAAACAACCACTCATTAGTCTCATTTCTATTTTTCCACTCTTTCTCATCTAAAAATTCAAATACAAAGTCCACTTGACAACATTCCCTATCTTTACCTGGCTGGCCAGCCTCTCATACTCCTCCATCAGCTTTTCATTCTCCTGGTTGACACCAAGCACCTTACAGATTCTGTTGGCAGCAGTCTCGGCCTGAGAGGGGATTGAAAAAAAAGCACAACAAAATCTATTGCCAGTCGAAAAAAAAACAATTGTATCTGGAAATTCCGGCTGTGGTCTCTAAATATGACTTTTGGGTTCATTTTCAAATGCGATTGGGCACCTGCTCCGCGCCAGCAAAAGCGTGATAGAAGCAAGACACGTAGGTCATAATGGCTCTTTCGTCGGGTTTAGGCGTGTTGATGATATCTGTGGGAGAGGAAGATACATTATTGTAAACCCAGTAAAAAAAATTTAAAAAAATTGCGACAATTTCGGAAAACCTTCATGATCAAATTGGCTGCCGTTGACGTCGAAAGACAGCCAATCCGTTTAGAATAGATTTTTTAATCGCTACCAATGCCTGGGTTCAATTCAATTGGACTTCTATTGCCATCAATGGCGGCGAAACATGAGCCAATGCCAGTATTCCCAGTTCAAATAGATTTGATGTCTACACATGTAAATAGCAGTGAATGAGTGAAAGCAATTAAGCGTTCAGATGTATAAAGATATATCGTAAACTTATCCGCTTGTTTTAGAGATGTTAAAAGTTTGTTCATCCACAAAATTTTCCTGAAGTACAAAAAAACTAAAAAAATGAAGAAAAACAAATCCCAAATAATTACCTTCAGCATCGAGCATTTTAGGAATGTCCAGGTGTTTCTCGGCGAGTTCAAAAGCCAGGTTCAGGTTCCCCATTGGATCATCCTAAATAAAGAAATACAATTCCACGTGACGTAAACAGCAATGTCGGACTTAAAATGCCTGACCTTCATGCTGGGAAGACATCTCATACTTGCATGCAATTACCCATTTGCCCAAGAAAATGGCACCGAGCCTAGTTTTCATTAGATTGATGGCCACGGTTTGACCAATGGCGTCTTGATAACGATTTGGCACAACAACAACAACAACAACAGTGGATTCTTCCTAACGACTCCTCTTCTCGTTAATTATACGTTTCAGATTGAGTATTTGGGTAACGGCAAAGTGTTAAATGCTGACTGAAGCCGAGCACTCTGCTGAAGATTTCGATTAAAACCAGGTCGGCTTAGGGGATTGGCTATTGTCTGTGCACTACAAAGGCGCCGTGGCGGTCGCGGCATGACGGGCAGGCCCAGCTGATCCTCCATCTAACTATGGATGAGATGGTGCCGGAATGGGAGGACACCCCCCGAGGGGCTTTATGTGTTCACCTGGGTAAAAAATCCTGACAGCTGCACAATGGCACTGTTTCATCTAAAAAAAATCTAGAGAAACGGGTGACGTAGCATTTTTTTCCTGACTCTTATGAGAAGTAGCTCGTGTTTCTGCGACTGTTCAAGCCAGTGTTGAAAAGCGAGGGTTTCCGGTTGCAAGAGTGACGACGGATGAATTTCTCCTGCTGAACCGCCGCGGTGCCTTGATTAGTTCGGAATGAACTGCTCAAAACGTGCTTTTCACTGTAAAGTATCTTATTTAAAAAAAAAAATAATCCCACCCACACAAACCAAATTGGGATGTTTCTTGAAAAATCTGAAAAGGACTATTTAAAGAAGAAATTACATTTTACGTGTTTGGCAGGGCATGGAATCAATTCCAACTAAGCTGTTCTGGTTTAAAAAAAATGGAGTTCTCATCAGTTAGGCCTGGAAGTGTGTTGTGTTGGTTCCACAGACATTTCAACTAACGGGGGTTGGGCTGAAATGACAGGCACCTGACTGCAATCTGCTGATTGCACTTTCCACATACCAAATTTGTGGAAAGGTATCACACGTGCGGGGGTGTTCAAACTTTTTTGCTCCAACGAGTTAAGCTTCCACCATCTATCTTATTTACAGGCCACTGAGAAAGGTCAGTAATTGTGTAATGATATACCTGCCATTAGACTCAATCCACATGTATGGGAGCGGTGGGGAACCTGGGTGAAAATCTACTCATTTCATTATATTAATAAATTTGCACAAGGGCTTCAGTCAGTGTTAGTTTTTGGGGGAGTGACACAAAGCATCCCAGGTGACACACGTGCACGACACCTTGCTGAGCTTAGAGTAGTCCAGCAGGTCGGGTCTGTGTCTGTGAATCAGGGCGCAGAGGGCCAGGCCGTCCTTCCAGCTTCAAGCGGCCGTGAGCAGAGAGAGCCGACATGTCAGTTTGCGGAAAACTGAAGCTATTTCAACCATTACATTTGCGGATGCCAAAATGTCGAGTTTGGGCATATCCTTTAAAAGTCTGTTTTTTTGGGACATGGCAACTATAAAACTCGACAAATGGAAAGACAAGGACATTAGCTCTGAAACGTTTTTGGGGGGTGAGAAGGTCAAGAAGGGCATTTTGGGACTTACCTGACGTGGAAGTTCTGGACATTGACATTCCTGTAGGGGGCGGTTTTTCTCTGGCACCACAGAAGAAGACCCTCTTTGGCAGATGTTTCTGTTCAGATGTTAGAGGTACAGTCGCTTTGTGTTCAGATGTTAGAGGTACAGTCGCTTTGTTCAGTTTATGAGAAGATAATGTCATGTATTACTAGAAAATATACAGTGGTGCTTTGAGCTATGTGCTATGTGTCATTATTTTTTTTCGTTTAAGGTAATACGTTTTGAGTTACAAGTGTAAAACAATTTTTAAAAACTGTATTTTACTCCCCCACCTTCAACAGAAATGTCCTGAATGGCAAAACGGAGAATGATCGTCCAGATCATTCCAAGCGTCATTTTTACATTCCCGTCAACAATCTCTGAAAAACAAGCAGAAGTGATTACGGTCATTGTTATGTCGTGATATTTCATATAGTGTAGTCAAGGGCTCTCGTACCTTCAGCCCCGATGGAGACCAGTTTTACCCCTTTGCTGGTGATGTAGTCCAGTGCTTTGTTGACGTTGGCAATCTTGTGGAAGCGCATCTTTCCTCTATCCGGCTTTGATAGCCTCTCACCTGCAAACGTGAACATTCTTGTAATAAAAAATTGTTCACACAAATGTAAAATGAAGTCGGACACAAGTAGGTGACCTGAGATGACTTCCAGAAGCAACATAAGTTTAAGTCCATTCCTCAGGTCTTCTTCAATGTTTTCAATTTGAGTGCCAGCTTTTCTCAGGTGGGAGTTGCACCAGGCAGTGAAGGTCTAACAAAGATAGAAAATCAATCACACTTAAATGACTGCAATGGAAATTCAATGGAATAATTAAGCCTCGTATTCAATGCATCAGTATCCAGACCACGGCATGTATGGATCATACCAAAAATGACACATAGTTGAGCGACCACAGATTGGATCTGACTGACAATGATTTCTTGAACTGGTAACTCAGTTTCTAGTATGGATTTTCCCATTACAGTTTGAGGGGAAACTGGCCTGCAGCGACCCAAATGAGTCAAATGTCCCTTCGTTTCAGACTCTTCAGAAGAAATGTGCTGTATGAGATACTGTAAATCCCGTTAAGATGGGGTTATTGTCCATCTCCTACTATTTTTGTCAGGTTGCTCATTCGCCAGCGATGGATGAAGGGCCGGCCGGGAGCCGAACGCGGAGCTCGGCATTCCGGCTGATATAAGGCGTTAAATATAGAACGATCTGGGGTGTGCGTCGTGATAAGGGACCCGCCGGGTGGGAACGACATTACGACGCGTCGTCGTAAAAGTGTGAGCGAGAGTGTCGAGTGGACCAAGAAATGATTCCCTATGGTCGGTCGCTATTGGACATTTGCAACGTGATTTAGGCGCTCTTATCCCAATCATTCTTCCAGGTCACCTTCATTACTGATAAGATAATACAATACGTTGAGATAAGTGCCAACATGGTGAAATATAAGACAAATTGTCATATCAAACAGGGCGATTTGCGTAAAAAGGAGTACTGGAATGCACAACCTGTATTTTAGAACAGTATCTTACTGTGCATAACAGAGGTTTTTGTTTAAAATGTAGTTTTTTGTCATTGTTGTACGATAACGGTGTCAAACCGCTGGTTGGTTCGCGGGCCGCATTAACGTCAACTCGAGTTCATATGGGCCGGACCATTTTCGATATAATACCTAAACATTTTTTTTCAATCGTATTAAAAGAACTGGATCAAAATCCCTAAATATTCAGTTTGTCTAAAAGTAAAACAATGTTTATTTGAGCTTTTTTTCCTTAGTAAGGGAAATTGTCTTTTAATCATTTGTTTTTCAAAACAAAATATATTTTTTAAAATAGAAAATATTTTATATATTTATTTTCAGATTTGACAAAATACTTTTTGAACTAAAAACAAAAAGATTTGATTTAAAAAAAAATCTCAATTATTGATTTAAAAAGGGGAAAATCAGGAAATAGAATATAAATCTATAATCTTCATTTGAATTTGATCCTAAAACAGAAAGTCGGCACTCATGATTTACTTTCTCGGGCCGCACAAAATGATGCGGCGGGCCAGATTTGGCCCCCGGGCCACCACTTGGACACCTGTGTTGTACGACATCAAGAGATCCTAAAACTAAATTTCACTGCACTCAATTCATTCATTTTCCATAAAACTGTATGATTTGGGTCGTGGGTGCGGTAAAGCCAGAGATGTCACCAAACTGATGAGGTCATGGGAAATTGTCCCCGATCACGTCATCTTCATGTAAAGTGGCAATTCTGAGAAGCGCAGTGCTATAAGTAGCCCCAATCAAAGTGGCGAATGTTCTAGCGTACTTTGGGTGACAGCGTAACACCGACCGACATCCAAGCCAGGAAGCAACTTACTACAACAATGCCGAAGCCAGCCAAATACTCAACAAGACCCACTCAACTGCACTTAAAATAGGGGGGAAAGCATAGGTCATGGAAATGCGGGTATATATACTCATCCTAAATATAAACTCACCTGCGGCAACAAAAGCTATGCAGGCCAATGCAGTATATTCTGCATCATAACGTTGAATTTTGTTGTTGTGTGTAGGTACTCTTGAATAACAATAAGTACGTCACGATAAAAAAAGCATATTTAAGTACACTGAGACATTTTGTGAGAGTACAGTAATCCCTCGAATATTGCGGCTTCAACTATCGCGGCTTCAACTATCGCGGCTTCACTACATTGCGTTTTTTTTCTGGGGGAATTTTTTGGGGTTAATTACATTTTCTTGTAAGTTCATAAAAATGTGAAACCCCACGCTGAATTGCAAGCATAAGCCACTCCCCTTTCTTCCGCTTGCTACTAGAACTCAGCACTGAAGTAAAAAAATAATATATATATATATATATCTATATTTTCAATTTCATAAAAATGTGAAAATCTACGCTGAAATTTGCAAGCAGAAGCCACTCCCCTGTCCTCCCCTTGCTATTAGGACTCAGCACTGAAGTAAAAAAAAAAAATTAAATAGGGGTGACTCTACTTTGCGGTTTTTCGTTTATCGCGGCAATGTCTAGTCTACATTAACTGCGATAATTGAGGGATTACTGTATAGTATGTTCAAGACCTTCATGTCATTAACACATAGTTATGAAATTCCAAAATCCAGGTAAGATATAACAAACCTTGTACATACATGTGGTTTGGTAAAATGTGTCTTTTTTTAAATTCCAAAATAGACTTCATAATAATAAGCAAGCCTGTTTTACAAGAAATATCATTTAACAGTAAGTCAAACGGTCGCTTGGTGTTTGCAACTCATGTTTCACGACTGAAGACAGAAAAAAAAAACCATCTGAGTGATGCTTCCACTGTGTATGAAGAAGTTAGCTTCATGTTGCCAAAAATACACGGTTTCGTCATCCTATGGTGGGGGGGCTCGGGAGTTAAAAGCTGGGGGCCTCCAGCTGTGCAAAAAAACTCAAGCCATAAAGCCCTAAAAAAAATCAACTGCCAGCGTGTGGGGGGGTTTCTGGGCCCAAGGCTATATTGAGATTCAGGCAAGCGCTGTATTTTCTGCATGCCATCCCTATAAACAAAAGAATTCCGAGCCAAGGACAGCAGCTTAGCCTTACTACAATGCCTGCCCGGTGTGGCGGCGCTGGTTTAAAATTAGACGCAGCATCCATTCTAAATCCCGAGAGCGTCATCGTGTGTTGGGAGCATCTGTTGACAGCTCGCATTCCGGGCGTATCATCGGAGAGAGTGAGCAGAGACGCTGGAAAGCAGGGTTATTGTTAGCCTAGCTGGTACTCGTTGCATCCATCCGTCAAGCTTTGGCACATTTGACTTAACTGGTGAGAAATTTGGAGGGATGGTCATCATTTTGTTCATTGGGATGTATAAGTAAATATCACTATTAACTCTTTCACAGCATGTCAAGCACACAAAATGCTGTAAAAATGAAATAGGGCCCATAAAAAATGGGGTTTATTCAAAATATTATTGTCCAAATGCTTGATTTTGAACCTCACCTTTGCAAGCATTATTTATTTTCTTTCTCCCTTTTTATGAATTTAAAAATAAAAAAGAGTACATGTTTATGTTTTCATTTCTGATCTAAAAAGGACAGTAAAAAGTCAATATTAATCTATTAATTTATTATTTTTTTTAATTTTCTTGAATCATTAAAAATAGTAATACAGTAACTTTTTCGTAATTCTTTTATTTTTGGAATTATATTCCATCTTCCATGGAGGAGTACACCCGTTTTATTTAAATTTTAATTTAGCAAGGAACATTATTTAGTACAATTGCAAGTCACAAAATGAAGCGGAGGGCTGGATTTGTCCCCCGGCCCTCGAGTTTGACACCAGTGACCTCGCTCGGGGCAAAACAACTACATGATCCTCCACTAGATGGCGTATTTTAAGTAAGTGTCCACCTTGTGTCATTCTCATAAACAGCCCTCACCTGCAGAACGAGTAAATAAAAACTGTTGACAAATTGACAACTGTTTTGCTTCAGTAGAAGGATGCTGATGTTCAAATATTTGTACCATAATGTTATACAAGGGTGGGGTTAACACTTTAATAGACACGATCGTTGAACCAAGGGCTTTTCTTCGACTTACTTTCCTCTGCTGTTGTTCCCAGGCGGGGTCAAGCAGCATGTCCCGGTCCCACTCGTCTTCCTGGAGCATGTACACATCCTCGTAGCCGTTGTTGTAGCACACCGTGCTCTCGATTTGGGTCATGGTCATCATCTTGGCCCAGAGTAGAATTCAGGTTAAATATAATGTAATTTCGTCCGACTTTTTAGGTTCTTTTCTCACGCTTCGGCCTCGTCTCCCCGACCCGACGGATGTCTGGCCCCGGTTGCCATGGGCGGGCCCGAGTCGCCGAGTTATCATCAGTAGGGGCGTGGTCACGTAACTTCTCGTCCAATCACGTGCGCGCGCTCGTGCGCACGGGCACGGGCACAACAACTATGGCACTATGACAAGGGGGATTGTTTCCAAGTTTGCAGCCTTTTGTTATGGGAATAAGTTACATGAAAATGTTTTAAAATACGTGTTGAGAAACAAATTAAGTGGCAGCAATGGTAAAATTTGAAATGTACTTTTTTTGCAAATTGTATTTCCCCCTTTTTGGGGTAATACACTGACATGTTTTGGGTTGACATTAACAAGTTAAGCATCATTTACCATTTTTTAGATGTCTTTTTTGGCCCTGTCCAAGAAATTGATAGACAATTAATCATAAATCTTATGTTCATTTTGTAAAAGTTAAAAAAAAGAACAAATGTCAGAAAAACAGCTTTTAATGAATATGAGGACTGTCATAACAATAACACAAGAAAGGGTTTGGTTCACATAAATAAAAGTATTCTTCCTCACAAAACCCACTAAAAAGCACCAAAACTACCGAGTGAATTTGAGATATGACAGTTTCTGTGTTGTTTACTTTGGAGAAAGCCCAGCTGCCCATCTTCTATCCTGGTTTTCCTCAAAACAGCTGAATGGACACCTATTCCAGTAGACTTTGGGTGTCGCCCACACCCATAAAAAAACAGGAACTAAAAAAAGTCCATGCATTTTTTGGGGGCTCGTCCTCAGTTCCGTCACCTCAGCATTCTTCACGTCCATTGTCTTTAGAACGATTCGCTTTCGTGAGAGGGAAAAATAAACTGAGGCAGGTTGAGTTAATGCACCAGTTCGACTTTGTCCTTAAGGGCCAGAAAATGTCAGATGCTGCATTTAAGGTGCTACAAACTTGTGGTACTCGCTTTGCAAAATCCGAGTGCGATGTGTAAACTTGCAAAGTCTAAAAAAGGAGTGAATGAACCATGGAGACGGAGTGTTTTCTACAAAAAAAAGGATAGCATAGCAAAAACACCTTGACCTTTTGGGTCAAACAGAGTGTTATGATACACACAGAGGCACGATCTGGCAATCTGGGAACAAAGCGGTCCTGATTTTTAACAACCGCTGGTACTCGAGGCATCGTACGGCTTGGAGGAAATAAATGGAGTGTTTGAGCTCAGGGGTACGGAGCCATTTTGACTTGTAAGTGTCCGTTCTGTGGCAGACTGCTTTGGGCCGAGGAAGTGGGAACATTTTTCTTTGTTTTTTTGGCATCAATCAGTTAGTCTCATTTAGACTACATGGTCGCCGCCACTCTTGGCCTCGTTCGTGAATCCATTTGTTCGATACTAAAAAAAGACACAGAAAAAAAAGACATTAGCTCTACTCCTTGACAGTAATTAAATTGAAAGGACGTACCCCACTTGTTGCCCACCAACACGGGGCAAGCTGCATGTCTCGTACTGTAGTCGCCCTCCCCGCTGGGAAAGAGATTGTACCAGAACACTGCAGTACCCTGGAGACAAAATACAAACACACGCACACATTGGTCACAAGTGACAAATACGACACAGCAATAAAACCATGAAACAGTTATTTGGTGGTTGCCAGGTCCTAAGTAGCATTTTGTAGTTCATTTTGCCATATTGACATAAAATGCTTTTGTTTCCCAAATCTATTGAGGGTTTTTTTAAATTATCTCAAATTCCAAATTTCTTTCCTGTTGTATTTAAAAATATTTTGATATATATGTATATCTATATCCGTTCTCTTCATTTTATAAACTTAGTTAAAGCTGAAACACACACAAAAAACATTTAACAAGTATTTTCTACATAACTAGGATGTAAAAATCTGAAATTTTAGCCTATTTAGTGGCACTTTTGAATTCAGTTTGGACCCAATAAAATAATTAAAAGGCAGGAATAAAAATATAATATTTCTTTCTAACACGATGTAATAGTCAGGACTAATATGAACCAAATTGACACCTAAAAAAAAATCTGAAGTTCCATGAATCCACTCAGCTACTTTAGTACATGAGAATCTATTTTCCTGGCTCCTTGCATTAAGACAGCAACTTAATATTCAGTCATTCATAAGGTAATAGTAACCTTTAGGGGTGTAACTGACGCGCCAACGTCTGGGAATACTGTAGCGCCCCCTGCTGACACGTCGCTCATCTACAACAGAAAGGGGAGATTGAATTTGAGTACCTACTCATTTGTCTGAAATATATACGTGACATGAACTCACATAAAAGAGCCACGTTGCTATGCGGTTGCCCGTCCCCAGCTCTTTGAAGGCATCTGGCTCGTCTTTCTGCGCAAAACATAGAGGCAAGTTGACAGGTCTGGATTTCAAAACGTATTGACGCACGTGGGTGTGTGCGGACGTACCCTTCCAAAGTCGAAGTGAGGCTCGTATTGACCTCCGACACCGTAGTTGGCAACCTGTTGAAGGGACAGTATTTGGAGTTTTCTGGTCTCAGAATATGTTAACAGTAATACACAAACTATTTTAGTGTCATTTTCAGACCATGCAAGAGGGTGGGTCTGATTACAAAATGCTTTAGATGCCCTTTGGTTTACTTTTGTGCTCAATTGTAAACAAATTAACCATTACAAAGTCCGATTTAATTCAGAAAATACGTAAAATACAAAATGACCTGTAGCTCCTCTGCTGTGTCCATCTCCAAACCAGTGAGATCCTCAATTCTTTGGTTTATCTTCTCAACGATGGGATCTTCGTAGGCAGTGAGCCAAGCGCTGCAACAGAGGAGGGTTGGTTGAGAAAGAAGAATCACGAAAAATCACCAACGAATGAGCCGGCGATGAGAGAAATCATGCTGAAGGAAATGTTAATCATGATCAAAAGAGCGTCTGCCCAGAGAAGTAAGCATGTGGCCCAAAATTCAGGATCTCCAATCAGCTCAGGAGGGTTCAGGGCAAGGATATTTAATGGATTTTCGGGAAATTCTACTTTTACTTTACAAGGCGTTTGCGTTTCGGTAAGAATGTAACAAATCATTTGCCATTTTTCCTCCTTGATGAGTCATACTGCGGGAGTCCAATTTAGCCAAGAAAGATATTTTCTCATGTGTCTTGCATCAGGAAGTTATGAAAAAGTCCAATTAGCTTTCCTCTCCACATTCCTTGCAAAACAAGCCAAGTACAACAACCCCTTTAACTTTTCAAAATGACAAAGTTCACAGTCAGGCTATGTGACTGCCAAAACTAGATTTTGTGACTCATCACATTTACTGGGGGAACAATAAAAATAAAAAAAAGGAAAATCAACAACTTTCTTTTGTGTTGCTTTCAAAACTCGACATACACTGCAAGTCATAGCAGAACAAGGCCATGAAAGAATGTACTCAGGCTTCATTCCAGAAATAAGACCAAGAGGAAATATGCACTGCCTTGACCTTGAATATTTTGGCAAAAACCTCGGCGACCAAGACTATGTTAACTCGCGAATCGAAGCAGCCCGAAAGAACAGCTTTGCTAATGCAGCAGTCTTAGGTAAGCGGCAAATAATTTCAATTCTTAACCAAGCTGCGAGAAGATTTAGTTTGACCCGTTACCCCTTACCTCTTGGAGACTCTGTATAAGGCCGTGGTAAGCTTCCCAGTTTGGGGGTCATGCACCGTGGCTCGCCTTAACTACGGGAGTTCCCGCCCCGAGGTGGATATAGAGGGTGGACAGGAAAAAAACAAACAAAAAAAAGCAATATACCAGAGGACAGTGAGAGAGAAGAAAAAGAGGGAGAGAAAGAGAAAAGCAAAAAACAGTCACTGGATGTCAATGTGCCAGCTTAAAAAAAAAAAAATGGTACCAAAAGTTTGTTTCATGAGGCTTGCACTTGCCAGCAAAATATTCATCTTTTTGCCTTTGAAACGTCTCTGGGCTTGTGAAAAAGCAACTATGTTAATAACTAGAGCAAAAAAAGTACAAACAGGAGGGAAAGGGGGGAAGACCACCTCCTCCATCTGTGATCCTGGTGAGCCCCTGAATGGAACTTACCTTTTACTGATCCTGTAGGGCGCCGTCTCCAGCACTCCCGTGGTGGGGTTGGAGATGGTGGCCCTGCGTAGCTGTGAAGCCAGGCACAGGATTTACCGCACACATGCCAGCGTATGTGTGTTTCTCGCTTTTATTCTCTCTCTATGTAGAGAGTAAGTATAATATACTGAGGCCACTGCGCCAGATTGTTTCAGAGGGGTCAAAAACGGCATGTTGTAATTGCTTTTGTACTACAAACACAGTGCCACTAACGGTTTGCCTCTGCATAGTAGAAATCAATGACGTTTTCCAGAGGAAAGAATTCCAGCAGACTCAATGGAAAACAATGGCCGAGACTCGTTGAATACGAAATTTAAAGTGTGTCAGAGGAGGAGGTTCATTCCGAAGAACGTGTTTATAAGGAGATTTTACCATAAACAAATAAATGGTGCAGTGCAAAAAAAGCCTTCCTTCTGTTACATAACTTCCAGGAATGACTGTGGCTTTCTGTCCAACAGCGAAATGGGATTAAAACAGTTTTTTTTTTCACTTTTTTTGCTCTGAAATCAGTTACAAATACAGAACCTTCTATTTTGTTTTGAAAAACAAAGGGATTTGGGAAAAAAATACCAGGAAAAACACCACCACAATTGTTGACACTAACACACGACAGCTTACCTTGGGTTTGGCCAGCTCTTTGACCCTCTCAATTTCTTTGTGCGAGATGATGTTGAGGAAACGGACAATGTATGGTCTGTCCCACTCATCCTCCTGCTTGACCGGTCCCAGCAGATAAAAGGGGTTGCGTTTGTTGTCGTAGTAACGGCAGAACAGTCGGCTTTGCCTTCGTGTGGTCTGAACGCAAGAAAGAAAAACAGGTGGTCCGAGTGTTGAGAAAAAAATGTCTAGTGGGAGATTTTTTTTTGTAATTTAAATGTACTTCTCACCATTTTGATGCCCTCCCCACGACACAGCATTTCATACTTCTTCCTCTCAGGCATCAGAGTGAAAGTATTCCTGTCCTTTTTCTGCCTCTTCACCAGTTTCTTCTTTGGTTCTTCTTTCTTCTCAGGTTCTTTCTCTGTCTCAGCCTCCTCCTTCTTTTCCTTTCTCTGCTTCTCCAACTGGAACTCAAAGTACTTGACATTGCCTTTGGCCCGTTGATGTTCTGGATCTGAAAAGCAGGACATCTGTAACTGTTATCAAACAAAGACATCTGCAACGGCTTCACACGAATATTCTTTAAGAATAAAAATATGTTTCTCCAGAGCAATTTAGCAAAGAACCCTCCAGTCCACAAATCGCATCGGTTTTTATTGAGATGGCTTTTTGGCACGGGAACCAACCGAGTTCAAGGAGATTCTTGGTGTACTCCAAAGCACGTTCCAATCGTCCTTGCTGGTAGATGGCATAACTGAGGTAGTCCAGCAGAGTCACCTTGTCCACAGTGGACTCCTCACCACCATCCAGCTGCTTCAAAGCCTGTGCCATCCACAGCTCTGTGTGGTAGTAGTCAACATCCGAGTAGGCGATCTTTCCCAGCTCGTAGCAGTCCTCCACAGTCATAACGGTCTTTTCTTTCACTCCTGAAAAAGACACACGGCCATTTTGAGATGAAATCAAACCGAGACACGAGTTTAAAGAGGTACTCTATTTTCATTTCCGCATCCCTGGGCTATTGTTTGGATTTATTTCTTCTTTGGAGGGATTTATTTATTTCATTTTCAGGCTAAGCATTAATTTTATCGCTTTGTTGCAGTTTTACGACATGTTCCTGCCGTTGCACGCTGGCATACTTTAAAAAGGCGGATTCTTACCAGGTAAGTTTCCTGTCGAAATGGTGTTGGCATCTAATTTGTATGTGTCTTGCAAACGGAGAAGAGCTTTGGCCGCGCCCGTCTGGTCTTCTTCTGTAGGGAAGTAGCGCCTCTGAATCGTCAGGTTGGAAATAAAACCTGATGGGGCAAGCAGAACGTGATGCGGCGAGTGAAGGATAAGTGGAGGGATTAACGTTGTATTTATTTATTTTTTTATCGAACCATCTGTGGTGTCGCTAAGGACGAGGCTCTCCAGATCTCCCCACTCCGTGTTGAGCCTCTTCATAAGCTTAAAGGCATTGACCGGGTGCCCCAGGAATCCTTCGGGGTCTTGTGTCGCCATGGCGGACAAAGATTCCAATTTATCAGCCCACCTGCCAAAAAAAACGTTAAATTTACGATGAGAAGAAGTCGAAATGGGGTCGTCGGCACACTGACTTTTTGACACGCTCCAACTTGTTCTCCTCGGCTTGGATGTAGTCCTTCAAGGATGTGATGAGATCTTTCTCGGTGAACAACAGATCTGTCATTTGACCTAAAAAAACACACACGTGAGATTAATACATATCAATGTTACCTCTAATGCAGGGGTGTCAGACTCGGGTTGGTTTGAGGGCCGCGTTAACGTCAACTGGATTTCATGTGGGCCGGACCATTTTAGATATAATATTTAGATTTATTTATTTTTATAAATGGATTAAAATAACTGTATTAAAAGACCTGAATATTCAGTTTTTTATAGATCTAAAACAATGTTTATTTTAGCTTTTTTTAAATATTTTTTTAGATTTTATAAAATGATTTTTGAACTAAAAACACAGAAAAAAATGATTAAAAAATTCCAATTATTGATTTAAAAGGGGGAAAATCAGGAAATTTAATATACATCTATACTCTTCATTTTAATTTGATCCTAAAATAGAAAGTCGGCACTCATGATCTACTTTCCTCGGCCACACAAAATGATGCGGCGGGCCAGATTTGGCCCCTGGGCCGCCACTTTGACACATGTGCTCTAATGTAAGAAAAATGAGACCTTTTACCTATGGAAGTAAAAAAGTCATGGGCTGAGATTAAATGCTGACCACTCAGTAGCAGAAAACACCAACATGGCAGCAGCTTCCTGTGGAGAGATGGGTTCCAAAAGACATTAATATAACGTTTCATGGCGGTGCGGTGTTACCTAGACAAAATGTGTGTGTTTGTTTTGGTAGGAGTGTTCGTCTTTACTGCATGAGAAAATGCCATGAAGATCAATTACTCTTTCGGGCAAGTTGTGATGGGTCCATTTTTCAAATACGGGATACATTTTGACATGCATCATGAGATCATAAAGGCCTGCAGTTAGGGCAGGTGTGTCTACAAGTTGAGACCAATCATTTTTTTCTCTACATTTTTCAACTCAGATTAAATGCAGTGCAATGCAAACTACCAATGTGGGGGAAAATACACATAGCTGGTGTGGGGAATGTTGACTGCCAAATCTCCTGGAGGTGTAAAAGTGAATGCCCCAATGATTCTCTCGACATGTCTGGCCTGGGATTTCCTGCGGTCAACTATTCGGCCAATGGTAAGCCAAGACTGAATGCATGTGACCCTCTGCAAAATAAGCTCGCCTGGTGAAGTGGAAATGATCTCACCAAGTCACACAGTGACCAGATGAAAATATATTGAAACTTTTTCTGAAGTAAAGCAGAAGCAGGTTCAGACAGGTTCTGCCAAGCGGGCAAGCTTCTAGAGAAAATAAAACCTCATGTGGCTTTTCAATTTAGGTCAGCGGCGGGGCAAAATAAAAACAGAGCTGCCATGCTTTTTATAGGGAGGAATTTACCACACGTTTAAATTCTGTCACCAAAACAGAGGATTAAATTCCAAATACTCTGAGCAAACAAGCTGTCCCATCCAATTTCATTTAAAAATCCTTGGAGTACACCTCACTGACATTTGGCATGACTTATTAACTACAAAATCTATAAATTTGTAATAAATTGTCAGATGAGCAGACAAGGTATCTTCTTAATCAGTTTGCAAATTAAGCAAAATAACAAATGAAACGGCCTGGACTCCTCAGTAATTTAAGGGTCAGATACAGAATAATATTAAAAGTATTACAACGCCATGAAGATGAAAATTTTCACATATATTGAAAAAAAAATTGAGTTTGTGTTGGCCATATTAAAACTGAGCTAAAAAAATGTGAACAAATATTCAACGTGTTTGTTTTCTTCCATTTAAAAAAAAAATATATATATATCGTTTTTAATGCATCTAAAGTCCCCAACAGGCAGGTTTTCCTTAGATTAAGGATAACTTTTCATGTATTAATAGTGAATGGAAGAGGAAAGGACTGCCACGTCTTCGCCCCTCCCCGCCGGAAAGACCGCAGCCTTGCCGGATAAACACAAGCTTTTACCCGTGCTTAACTTGAACAAATACGCTTTCAAACATCTTGGCTACAAGTGTTTCTTTTGTTTTCATCATCAACACATTCAGCTTCCAAAAATAATTCATTCTCACCATAACTAAGCGAGTGTTAGCTTTTAGCATCAGCTAGCATTCAATCACGACAGTGACACATTATACGAAATTTAAAAGACATCGCTACTTAACATTGAATGACATTTTAAGACCTTAGCAGTGAAAATAAAATGCCAATAAATAAACAATAGTAACACACTACGTATAACAGAAAAATCAACGTCCGTCGCAATCCACGTTGTCTAGGTTACCAGACTAAAACCGGCAGACGAAATATACTTCTTTTAACTTTAATCATTCATCCTTAATCATTCAAAAAGAACATTGTCGTCAATATAATAAGCTTTAACCTACTTTCCAGTTAGCTAGTGTAGCTTAGCCTAGCGCAGAGACACTTCGAGCTACAAAGTGAAAGTACTACTTCATTGGAACGCGTAAACAAACAACTCAAGACAATTTTTAATATCATATTTGACAGCCTTCACCTGATAAAATGCATGATGTCTTCAGGGGAATAAAAAAAAAGTGTGCCAGTGTTCAATGGCGATGTTAAAAGGATGAGGAAAGTCAAGTTGTCCTATCTGAGATGTCCCGTCGAACTGGTGGACATCTGCTTCTTTTTCTGCCTGGACAAGCCAAGACCAAAAAGGACTACGTGCAGAGTCTCACATGCTTTTGGAAGGGGGCAGTCGTTTTCCGATCTTCAGGGGAGGTGTCATCCATACGTGGGGTGACAGATGATTTCTATAATCTGTCTTTTTTATTTTATTTTATTTAACTCATTAAAGAACCACACCGTGCCACATGTTCAAAACTTTGTGTGAAAAAAAATGGTGCTTCGGTGGATATGAATGCATGCTTTGCAATCCTTAGCATACACGTTTGGGAGCCGTTTGCAGATACGTATAAAGGTTTCTTATTCCTCCCACATTCCAGAAAAAATCCCCGCAAACCAAAATGTGTCGGATGGGAGGGCAATCCAGAGTTCAAAGGGGAGGAGTTAAATTTGTGGGCGTGTCCGGGGAGGAGTATTTGGGATGCAATGAATCTTAGTCTCTGGTAGGAATGTCGCATGTAAACACGACAGTTGTTTAGAAAGAAACTCAACAAATGATGAAAAAAGTTTCTGAAGTATACTTCTGGAACTTTATGCAGCAGATGAGTCGCCCAATGGATTCACATACGTAGCTCTTTTAGCTCCTAAACACTAATGAATCCAGTATATTTGGGTGACTGTAACATGGTATGAAGTCCTGGTCAAAGCCCAAGTTAAGGAATCATCTCTTTCATTAAATTTGGATCATCGTTTCCAGTACCTCTGATGACCGACCACAGTCTACTCGTTCAACTACCACCATGTGAAGAAAAAAAGCAGATCTGATGATTTAATGACAGATGAAGACTAATGGTCGACAGCCTGCATTTACTGTGTTCTTGATCCTCCCATTTCTTGGCAGGGCGGCAGTTTAAAATTAGTATGTAGTGACGATTTTACAGAGCAGGCCTCTGCATTTAATAGGTAAAACACCTGCAGCAATTTATTTTGTTAGTACGAACGAATAGGGTCCTTTTGCAGAACAAAAACGTCTTAAATTGTGGAGAGAGCTGCAAAAATGAGCCCTGAACCCCCAAAAGTACCAAATAAAAATAAGGAAATGAGGGGCTAACATTAAAAAGAACCCAGTCTTGCACAGGAGTATGTTTGCTCTGATGTTTATTTTTTTACACTTTACACTTTGCACCGTCTTTGTCCATTATGGACATTATTAAGCAAAAAAAAGAACAAGTGCAACCATTTGTTTTACTATCCCACATTAGTCATACATCAGAGGAGAAAAATCTATAGTGGCATTGAACTAGATAACATATTTGCCTTATCTGTGTTTATAAATGTGTCATAAAACAAATTCTGGACGTAATCCATGAATGTTGTCACTTTCTCTGTTTCAACAGTAAGCGATACTTAATGAATGGATAATTGTTTTTTTTTTTTTTAAAGGGGGGCAAACAAAACCGGACCAAAGTCCAACTGGACAATTCAAGCGCAAAAAAAGGACGAGGTGAAAGCGGTAGCAGGCCGTCTTGGCCGGGAGGAACTTTCTCTCAAATAAATATGCTTTACCAGAACTTTACTTGAGGTTTTTAATAATCTATTATCGCAGTCTGAAGCTGAAATATGACTTTTGGAGGATTGCCAGATGGTAAGTGAATTAAAATAAGGTACTTCAGCTCTTTCTGTTTGGCCGAGAAGGTTAAACAACAACTTGGTTTATGCATGTGAAGGGGTTAACTGCTGATGCAAAATGGTTAACCTGGATAAATCTATGTATTTATCTTATGGGACTTACTTTTTACACTTCTGAGCGCAGAACATTAACAGAGGCCAAGCAAGATGACAGTCGGTCACTCAGCTACTATAAGGTAATCCCATGTACTTTTATGCTATAGTATATTTCATTTTTCTTCTCTTTTAATACAGTTGCCTGGTTAAACTTGAACTAATATGTTGTGGTGATAATATAACCACTAAAAATAAAACTAAGAAATGTCTGAAACTTTATTTTGATCATAAAGTATGGTTATAGTGAGCCATGCATTTTATTGAAAGACCTATTGTGTCCGTTATCTTTAAAAAAAATAATAGCACCTTGATTACAATAATTGCTTAATTTGTGAAGAGGCCAAAAAGAAGAGATTTGGGGATGAAAAAAATCAATATTTTGTTTCTTGGTACTATAAATTATTATTAGCCATGACATATTATTATTATTAGCCATGACATATTATTATTATTAGCCATGACATATTATTATTATTATTAGCCATGAAATATTATTATTATTAGCCATGACATATTATTATTATTAGCCATGACATATTATTATTATTATTAGCCATGACATATTATTATTAGCCATGACCGAAAATTATAAAAGTGTGATTAATCAAAACTCTCCTATCAACTAACGTTGAACCAAAAAATGCGAGATGGAACCTTTTAAAGTTGAAATTGTTGTTAACATGTTCAGCGATTAAAGTGCCATACATGATTATTATTGCTGTCACATGAATGAAAACCAAGTATTCCATTATTGCACGGTTTAACTGTCAAACCTTTTATTAATGGAGTACTCCATCTGTTATGTATATTGTGAAAGGTGGAGGAGTTGGAGATGGTGCAAATCCGCCGTCTTTTCCTCCATGCGTGCACTGAAGCCCTCGTTGCCCGCCCTCTGCGCGGCGGTCTTCTTCCTGTACGGCCTGGCCGACCAACTTCGCTCTTTCGTGGCCGGCGTCTTCCTGCCCCAGTACCGCTACCCGTACGCGGTGGCCCTCAGCTTCGGCCAGGTCGCCGCCCCAACTCTTCCCAAAAAAATCAGTTTGTGCCAAATCGTGTTGACGAACCGGGGTTTATTTGCTATGTTGGCAAAGGGCGACCAGTCGTTTTCTACGTCTTGACCTAAACGTTTGAAAATCTGATTCAAATGATTGAACTTGGTGAAGGACAATCACTGGAGCGGACCTTGGAATGTAGGCGAAAAAAAATACAACATCTGACATACCTGTCAACCTCTGCCGATAACTGCCCTTATAAATGATTATGATTCCCCTTACAAACCCCCAAAAAACCTTACAAACACCGTACGAGTCTGCAGTTATCGGCAGAGGTTGACAGGTATGAGTCATCAGGTTTTCGCTAAAACCTCCCACATGGTTTAACTGTTAACAAACATTAAAAATTAAGGCCTTTGATAAGATTTCCCTGGCTGTCATGTTTTGTTGGGGTTTTGGGGGCTGGGTGTTTTTTCCTTGTCAGTTTGACCTGCTGTGTCCTTTCTGGCTGGCTTTCCCTTGTGTGACCCAGGTGTTCGTTATTGTCATCAACCTGTGTCTTTGCATTTAAAACCCGTGTTTTCTGTCTTTGTTATGTTTGCCTAGTCACATACCTGTCAACCTCTGCTGATAACTGCCCTTATAAATGATTATGATTCCCCTTACAAACCCCCCAAAAACCTTACAAACACCGTACGACTCGTACGGTGTTTGTAAGGTTTTTGGGGGGTTTGTAAGGGGAATCATAATCATTTATAAGGGCAGTTATCGGCAGAGGTTGACAGGTATGTTAAGTCATCAATGTGCGTCTCCCTTGTTAAGTTTTTTTTCTTCATTTTGTACCAGTCTTTATTGTTTGTATGGTTATTTTTCATTAAATTCCTAATTTGTGCACCAGCGATTCCCTCATTTTCCTGCTTACTGCGCTCGGCAACCGAGGCAAAATCATGACAGTGTCGTGTGTTTAGAGCGGGGGTGGTAAAATCAGTCCTCAAGGGTCGCTGTGGGGGAAGGTTTCAACCGATTAAGCACAGAAATTAACCGGCGGGGGTTGTGCTGAAACAAGAAGCACCTGACTGCAATCCACTGATTGCACTTGTTGGTGAAATGGTGTCCTCTTTATGGGTTTAAATGAAAACCCGCACCCTAAATTAAAGTTTTACAATGACCTTGTGATCCACATCGCACTCCTCAGGAGATTATTATTGTTTAAAGTTTAGATGCCATTACACGGCTCACCATCTGCCGACTTCCCATTTACGGTGTAGTTGACGCTTACCTTGGCGCTCCATTAAACACGCCATCTGTCAATAGCGTTTGGGCTCCTTTAATTAAGCTAAAGAACGGAAAAGCTCGTGAAAGCGGACCAAATTTGCATTGCTTTTGTTTTGCAGGTATTGCTGTCTTTGTTTTTCCTCAATCTCCTCCACATCCTGGGCGTGGCACCTCTGAGGCCTTTCAATCGAGCGGTGGCGGAGCGTCTCCTGGTGCCGTCCGTTTGCAGCAGCGTCCGTGCCGTGCTGGCCATGTGGGCCGAGGCCAACACTTGGCACGCGGGCCTCTATCCGCTGGCCTGGCGTCTGTTGCCCCTCGTCACGGTGGGCTTGGGCTGCGTGCTGAAAGTGACAGCATCACCCTCTGGCCACACATTTGTCTTCCTGTCCGTTCTGACCGGGTCGTCTCTGCTCTTCACAGGTAAAAACACAGTTCTTCCATCCGGACAGCAAATTAAGGGATGTATAACACAACTCTTAACCACTACTACTATTACTACAGTTCCACCTAGTGGATGTAGGACTAGTACTACCACCCACGACTACTACTACTATTACTACTACCACTACTACTACTGCTACTACCACTACTACTACTGCTACAACTACCACCACTACGACTACCACTACTACTGCTGCTGCTACTACTACTACTACAGTAGTAGTAGTACCACTACTACAAGTAATACTACTACTACAAGTAATACTACTACTACAAGTAATACTCCTACTACTACAAGTAATACTACTACTACAGTAGTAGTAGTACTACTACTACAAGTAATACTACTACTACAAGTAATACTCCTACTACTACAAGTAATACTACTACTACAAGTAATACTACTACAAGTACTACTACTACAAGTAATACTACTACTACAAGTACTACTACTACAAGTAATACTACTACAAGTAATACTACTACTACAAGTAATACTACTACTACAAGTAATACTACTACTACTCCAAGTAATACTACTACTACTACTACTACAAGTAATACTACTACTACTACTACAAGTAATACTACTACTACAAGTAATACTACTACTACTACAAGTAATACTACTACTACAAGTAATACTACTACTACTACAAGTAATACTACTACTACAAGTAATACTACTACTACAAGTAATACTACTACTACTACTACAAGTAATACTACTACTACAAGTAATACTACTACTACAAGTAATACTACTACTACAAGTAATACTACTACTACTACTTCTACTACTACTACAAGTAATACTACTACTACTACTTCTACTACTACTACAAGTAATACTACTACTACTACTTCTACTACTACTACAAGTAATACTACTACTACTACTACTACCACGACTGTGTTTTATAATCCGGTGCACTTTAAATGTGAAAAAAAAATTATGCCATTCATTGAAGGCCTGTTTTATAATCCGGTGTGCCTAATAGTCCAGAAAGTACTGTATACATAACCAAACATAAATTATACAATACAGGAAACTAATGTCAAAATATCATTATATAAGATATTTGAACCGTCATACTGGATTTATTTGCAAAAGAGGTGAGGAAAAGGAGTCATTCATGACATATTTGGCCAATGAATGCGGCCCATGAACCGAATTGACACCCCTAACTTAAATTAAGCCTATTCTTACATTATCATATTTTCTTTTCCTCAAGTCATATCAAAGCAGGTCTTAATTTTCCTTACTACTAAAGTATCTCTTTACACAATATAGTTTTGGGGTCACCCGTTTCAGCCTCTCACGGCATATCAGTTATGGAACCTCTGGAATACATTTACGGGCCTCTGGCCGTCATCCTCCTGGGCCTCTCCCTGACCTGGTCGTCCAAAGCGTACGAGGCCGAGCACAACGGCCCTCCTTCTGCCAACCGCTCTTCCGCTCTGGACTTTTACTACAATTTGGTGGTAAACCAGTGCTGTCTGCTGGGTCTCCTGTGGACCCTGCATCCGGAAAGCCCCCCGCTGGTCCTAAGTCGGGCCAGCTGGCGCAGCCTGCTCTTCCACGGCTACCTGCTCGCCATCCTGCTGCTGGGGATGCTCCTGGACTTTGCCGCGGTGATGTCGGCGTTGTCCGTCTCGCCGCTGGCTGCCGCGCTGTTACACTCGGCCAGGGAACTGCTGCACCCCTTGGTACAGATGTGCCTTTAAAAGGGCATTTTAGTCACTATTTTTTACTACTTTTGCTGGTCAAAGTTGTCTGTGACTCATTTTTATATTCTGAATTCACAGTATATTAAAATAAATAAAAAAATCCCAGAGATCAACCCCAAAATGAAGACATGCTTTGATAAATTAATCAACTTTCATTAAACCAATATAGGATTTTTTATTGTAAAACTGGGTCAGTATATCTGCTCGTGGTAATTGGCCAAAATCAATCCTCAAAGGAAAATGTTCTTGAATTTTAATGAATTGCATCCTTTCGAAAATAAGACACCTTATTGCCAACAAAAATAGATATTTTTTTATTACAGTACTTCCAACCAAATCAAACTGTATTTACAGTGTTACACAGGCTTTCAATAAAAATCCAACCTCTTTTGAACCATGAATTCATTCATCACAACTTTGCCGTATTTCCCATCATGTTATACAAAGAATGCAGAAAATGAATATACCCATACAGGCCATGATTCTTCTTAGTTGCCTTTCTTTGCCAAGCAGAAAGTCGCTGACAGCTAAGAGCGATCCGAGTTCAGGGGAAGGTGTATCCCGATACTCTGGAGCAGATTGGAGGCAGGTCCGGCCAGGCCTTCCTGGCAACTGAGAGACTCCAAAAGATTGGCCACCAGGTTGACGTCGACGTCCAGAGGCTGAATCTGCTCCGCGTCGGCGGCTGGGATCGGGGATCCCTCTTTCCCGTCTGAATGGACCGATGACAACGTCTGCAGACAGCACAAGAGTAGAAATCGACACATTATCAGCTGGCCCGATACTTGTTTTAGTCCCACCATTTTAAAGTTAGGCATTGGCAGGTTAAAATTCTGTTGTTGAATCAGAAAGGTCTGGATTGTTCTTACCATCTGATTAAAGCTCTTTCCAATATGCGTGTCGGTCAGCTCCTGGTCCATCTGCTCCATGTATCCTTTTATGCTGTCCAAAGCCTCCATCCCATTCATCTCCTTGTGAGCAGAAGGTCCCTCTTCTATCTCTTCTTCATCATCATCATCATCGTCATCCCCGAGTTCTTCCCACTCATCTTCACAAATATCGTCCGAATCGAGCGAATCCTTTTCACTCGTGTCTGCGGCAAAAATCGGATGATTGAAGTCAAGTGATAAACGGACAATTTTCCCCAAATCAACATACCTAATATCCGTTCCAGTTCACTTATGAGGGTTGCCGTGTCATAGGTGAAAGGATTATTGCTTGAACAGTTCCTGCAAAAAAAGAAAAGAAAAGTATTTACCTCGTGACTTCAGTGGCTCTGGATTCTTGCCTGAGATGCTTAATTCAGTTCAGGTAAATCCAACTTTTTTCCATCAATTGCACATATAAAATGAAGATAACGTATTGAAAATAACTAGATTAGCGGACAAGGAGTTAGCAACATATCTCACCATGGTGACTCAGCTCCCATGTAGGATGACTTGGCATTGAGGAAGTCCTTCATCTTCTCGCTGACGCCCACAAGATTGCAAGCGGCTTCCTCTTCTTTCTCGCCGTCGTCCGCCGTCGTCGTACGGGTGCCTTTCTTCGTAGGCCCGACGCTCCGAGGGTCTTTTCCGGATGTTTCCCGGGCGGACCCGGACCTCTCCTCGAGCATGCGTTCCAAATCCTGAGCGCTGACCTCAAGCCAGTTGTCACCTGGAGATGACAGCAAGTTTGCCGATTCTGCTTAGCATCTGCACTGTATGCCATTGACAGCAATAGACATTCAATTATTTGAAGGTACAGACGCTCCCTTACTTACGAACATTCGAGTTACGAACAACGGTACATACGAACATGTCTGCGCATAGGTTTTTTTTTTCCCAAGATGGTGCCGTCACGCGGAATCCAGTGACAGTACCTCTGTATATTCTTATGTTTTTCGTGTTTTACAGCCCTATCTTTTTTAAAATTATATTTTAATATTTCTTAATACATTCCTCTTTACTTTACTTTGTACTTCAATGTTTTTACAACTTTCTTTGTTCTGTGAGCCTGGCTTCTTTCGGCTACTTCTTGTAGTGCTTCTTTCCACCGCTAATACCGACTCCTGGCGCTGTGAGAGCTCACCCAGCATCCACCTTCCTCTGCCCAGTTCGTTGCAGTGCGTAAGTGCGTGAACGTATCTCCAGTGCGCAAAGAACATTTTTATCATTAAATATCTCGTGCATCCATTATTCAATATGGTTGGTAAAAAGCGAAAGGCTTCTAGTGAGGGTGGTAGTGCAAGGAAGGGGCAAGCCATTTCATTTGAAACGAAAGTGGCAATAATAAAGAAGCTTGATCTGGGTGAGAAAATGGTGAGCGTTGCACGGGCATACAACTTGAATCATTCGACGATCGTTCGTTAAATGTTTTTTTCAATACAAACCAATGCAGGTTACTTATACAAGCCTTAAACATACAAATGCACTTATATAAACCTTCAATATACTTATATAGGCCTTAAACATAAATTATAATACAAAATATAGCACTGAATCAACTTACGAACAAATTCAACTTATGAACAATCGCTCGGAACCTAACTCGTTTGTAAGTAGGGGAGCGTCTGTATTTTTCAGTGCCAGTTTGTTGTACTCACTGTCCTCTTGAGGGAGCTGTGCTTCTTGTTTCCTCAGCGTCTCGATATCGATGGGCCCACACGAGCTCAGCAGTTGGAGAACCTCGTCCCCTGGAGACATGACACTGCCACACAAGTGCAAATTGGGCACGTTGAGAGTCCATTTTTTTGAGATTTTAAAAACGAGAATACTGTCAAAACATCCCCTCTGGTCACTGTTTTAATGGAAAAATCCCTAATATGGTCTTCAAATAATGCCACTCAAAAACAAAGCCAATTTTTAATTACTTAGTGCCATGCATTTTGAATTTTGAAGTACGGCAATATCCCAACTGAGTGTCAATCTTCAAAATGCGCATGTTTATTGTTATGAATAGCCCTCAAAACACATTTGCATTTTAATTTTCAAAATGATAGTATTTGGTCAAGTGGAACCAAGTGGAAATAGATAAGAGCCGCTGTTCTAGTGGGAAAATATGAAAATAGGCGTGCCGCTTTTCATCCTCACCTGAATGTCGAGGCGACCGACTGCTTAAAGAATTTTTCTGCTGAACTCATCAGCTCTCGGTAACGAGCCGAGCCCTCCATCTCTTCCTGCGTTCAAACACAAACTCTTGTCTTTAAGGGTGATGTCACGTTTTATGCCTTCATGCAGGCGTTTAAAAAAAAATAACAAAAAAAATGGGACTAACCCTGAAGTAACCGTTGGTCTTCAGACTTTGCAAGAACCCTTTCCATTGCGGGTTACAACTGACCGGAGAGTCGGCCTCTGAAGAGGGAAGTCTACACTTGGAACACAAGATCTCGAAGCCATGAGCCTGGGTCACACAGAAGGAAATAAGCACCAAACAATAGTTAACCAATCGTCAGCATTGCTATCGAACACGAAACGTCAACAATATCGGCCTGACCAGCTTCATGCCGAGCTCATGCGATTTGAAGCGCGGGTCCGACCGCGGGGGCATGGTAAAGCCACTCCTCTTGTCTGGGACGAACATTTGCTGCTGCAGTTGAGCGTACAAGCACCGAGTGAACGTCACCTGGGAAGACGGGCAAAGTCGGGCGTCTCAGCGTCCACTACCGGCCGCCAGATTGGCAATTTGCGTTAGCGTACAGAGGTTAAGACCCGCGTGTCGGGCGGGAAGTTCTTGAAATGTCGGCACGCCCGGAGGTCGATGGGGTCACGGAGGTAAAAGGCGGACACGGCGGGGGCCACCAGGTCGGGGCGCTGCGCTAAAAGCGTTGCCACGCCCGCTGGTACGAAGCAGTGGGCGCGGTGGAGGCCAGCTTTAATCTTCTCTGGATACCTAAACAAAGGACATGGATGGATAAAAAATATATAGCACCTTCTAATGAACTAAATACTAAAAATTGTGCCCAATTGGAGTAGTATTCTTCAGACGTCATTGGATTGGATTGGATTGGATAACTTTATTCATCCCGTATTCGGGTAATTTCGTTGTCACAGTAGCAAGAGGGTGAGGATGCAGAAATAGGAAAGGCATTTTAGACATAAATAGATAGGTAATAAGTACGTTAATAAATAAATACATGAATAAATATATAAATAAATAAGCGTGTTGCTGAAATATATATACACATACATATACCTACACATACGTGTACATACATACACGTATGTGTATGTATATGTATATATATGTGTATATATAAATATATATATGTGTATATATAAATATATATATATATATATATATATATATGTATATATATATATATACACACATACATACACATACGTGTACATACACATATATATACATACATACATACATACACATACGTGTACATACACATATATACATACATACACATACGTGTAGATACACATATATACATACATACATACATACATAAATAAGCACATATTTACATACATACACAGATATACATGTATGCATACGGTAGCCATTTGTTTTGTTAAAGAGCCTGACAGCTGAATGTGATCGGAAATCATGTCATTTTCTAATTATCGAGTTTTTAATCTTTTTTTGTTTTGTTTAGGGGCTACAAAGCAGGATATCATCAAAATAAACCAAAAAGTATGTTTTGTTGTACATTTTTTTACGGGTAGCTCCTCAAAATCAGTTGACCCAGAATTGAACCCAGGTGCAAAACATTTGTGATTGGGACATCTCTAATCAAGAGTGATTTTCTCCCCCTCCCCCGCCCAATGGGGGATGTGGGGCAGAATTAAACCCGATCATTGCACCCGTGCTTGAAGAGCTAATCCTTCTCAGAGAGTGCTTTCATGCCTGTATTCATTTACTAAATGATATCCTAACAAAGCTAAGTCTCATTTCAGTGTTTCCTCTGTGAAGGACACAATCTGCTGCTTTCTAAAATATGGAAGTAAAAAAATGAAAGAGATTTAATGTGCTGCACTGGAAACTGTTCTCCTTCATCCTAGTGCTAAACATATTGAATGTATTTGCATTTTTATGTGTATTTGTGTGTTTTTATGTTGGCGTCTGCCCGCTATTTAGGGCGGAATAGACGTTTGCATTCCCTCACCCATCTAGACGTTTATGCAGGGCCGCGGTAATCTCAGCGCTGGCCCGGCATGCTTCCGGCTGGGAGGCGAGGAACGTTATGGCTTGCTGAATGCTCGGTACCACATTCTTCGGGATCCCTATGGGTCTGGAACGCGAAGGACTGGGCAGGAGATGCAAAATGCCATGGTAGATGAACACCTGTTGAGAATAAAACAATAAGTGAAACATGAAAACACATTTATTTGGAGTTATTAAAGGAGTTGTACGGGGTTATTTTTTCAGGCATTTGTAGAAATCATAGTTGGCTCATTATTCTCCATAAAATACATATCGGAATGTTCCGTCATGAAATTCTGGATTTGAACCCTTAACAAATGTCTTTATGTTTTCAACATGTGATGAACACGCACCCTGTTCTCACTGGTGTCTGGATTCAGCCATTTGGGGAGATGATCAGCGACTTCAATTAGCAGGAATTCACCATCGTTATCCTCGACTCTGCATGGAAAATGAAAAAATTCAAAAAACAGACTCACAATAACACAAAAAATAAGTGTATCCATAAAAAAATATCTTCACCTTGCAGCGAGCCCCGGAAAAGCCTCTGTTATATGCTTTAAAAGGTAAACAATAAACCACTCATCATCCACATTGTCACCAAACTGGGTGCTGCCACCAATATGATCCGGAACGCCCCCTGAAAAAAAATAACACAAAATTTGAGCCATCGGGAATATACAATAATTCCAAAATGCATGGTTTGCACTCTTACCTTTCTCAGGATAATACTTGAGGTTAAATGGCTGGTTCTGCCAAATGTACTGCATGGAGAGAGGCGCAATTTTTGCAAGAATCTCCTCCACGAGACAAGAGAGATGTTCCTCGATGTTTTGTACCGTGATCGTCTCAGTCAAAAAGAGTTTGTACTGGACTGAGTCCTCCTGAACAACTCTCCTCTGAAGACCGTCCATTTTTGTTTATTATTTAATCCCTGGCGGGGCAGATGCTATCGTAAATCATACATGCAATCTTCACATGTGTAAATGCATTAGATAAAATAATCGTCTTACCCCGATTGCTTGTAAAACGTTAGTTTTGGGTATATATTCCGCCAAATGTGGCCACTTTGATTTTACAACATTTCTAACGTCCTACGCTAAACGTGCTCGACTCGCCAAGTCGGAACCAAGAATAATTATATTCCTTTATATTCCTATCAGTATAAAATAGTTCATTATCATATGATTTTAAAATGCATATATTTGGACTTAATTTATCGTCATTTATTATATATTATTCCTTGATAGGATATCATTTTATTCTCAAAATCAACGAGGGGGAACCATCACCAATGTACAACATCAAGTCGGACATATTTCAGAAGCACACTCTTGCTCTCGCAATGAACTCTGGGAAAGTAGTCTATTTCATTCCCGTCCCGGGCGGAGTAACCATGACAGCATTGTTGTTAGCACTGTTAGCATTAGTAGCCTAGACGTTCAAATGATAAAAGATAATGTGACATTTTCTTGTTTATTACGTAAAACGATGAGAAAGGTGTCCGCCAAATATACTTTTAAACACGGGAGTAGAAAGTGAGTTTTGAGCAAACGTCGAGTGACCGCTGCTCGTATTGTTACCTAACGCTAGTTTATGCATTAGCATACGGTTAGCATATGTGAAAATGTCATAATTTTTCCACCTGGGCCTTAACGATTCCCTGCGGGTTCAAGATGCAGGGAGGCGAGGTGAGGGCTCGACAACTTTAGACACGGAGGGAAGGAGAATGATTTCACGTTACAACAGGCGACCCGTAGCGCACAAGCTAGAAATGTAAGTATGGAACATGACTGCAGTAATGGTAGGTTTTTTTTTTCGGGATAATGGGGGTAATTCTTGCAATGTCAAAAAGACATCCCAGGGCTTTCACTTCGTCATCGTTTCCTCTCCGACGTCATTTCACTGACACATTTAACTTTGAAAATGTACTACGTGCTTGACCCTTTGTAAATTCAAAGATGGAGGGTTTAGGATATATTTTTCGCTAAATATTGAAGGTATTTTAAAATGGTTAAAAACATGATTGCATTGGGTCAACCTACTAACACGTACAATGTAAACGTGAAGAAATTAAAATGAATGAATGATATATACGTATTGATTGCTGGTCTGCCTCCTGCTGGTCGCTTTAGGAACGACAGTGTTATAGTTCAATTGCCATGTCTCATAATCCTGTTGGGATTTTTGGGTGGCATTTTGTTCATTTTGAAAAGGAATATGAGAAGAAGCCCTCAATGAGCAGAAAAAAATGTCATTAGTGAAGCCTACTTTCCAGAACAAAGAATTAATTAAAAAAAACATACTGAACAGGATAGTAAATACGTAGATGGTTTGTTTTATTGTACGTACTACTTAATGACTGAGTACTTTTTCCGTGCAGCCGCGGCCTGTCTCGCAGTAGCCTAGACCAGCACCCCCTGCCGGAGGAAGCGGACCAACAAGACCGGAGGTCCCTCGATGACTTGGATGAGGCTGGGAACATCCGCAATAAGTGAGCAAGACACTCTGCCTCCACATGCCAGGCTCAAATAATGACTAATGAAGACAGCTCCTTCGAATATCCTGTTACTTTAACGTTTATGTTACACTCTGAAACCTTGTGCATGTTTACTTATCAACTCAAAACATTTTTTTTTCTCGCAGTTCTGAGACATCTGGCGCTTCGAGCCCCGCCAACTGTCCTACGGTGATTTCCGTGGAATCAAGCCGGCCGTGGTCGGGTATTCACAGCTCCACAGGCACAGGCGTGTCCACAGAGAGGAGTTCTGTCTTCTCCTGGGGCTACGATGTAAGATTGGACAGATTTGACTGACATTTGTGGGCTATATATAGAGAAATACCCATTGTTTCCCTCCTGCTTCTGTGTATTCACGAGGTCTACGCCTGCTGGGCATCGTTTGTCGGCATTTTTTTTAAGGAGTCAATATTTGATTTATCTTTTCTACTTCCAAATGCTTAAAAGTCCTAAATATTTTTTATAGATCTAAAACAATATTTATTTGAGCTTTTTTTTCATAAAAAATGGAAAAAGAACCACTTTTACTGGTAGATAATGGCCTTTCCCCCCCTCAACTCCCCAGGAGTTCGACAAAGCGGCTTCGCGCCGAGTGCAACAAATGTTTGAGGAAATTGACAAAGAGCTGTACGAGGGCAAAGGCAGCGGTTGCGAGCTCCTGCCCAGTCTGCAGGAGGAGTGTCAACAGTGGGCCACGCGTTTTCCTCATCTTCGGTTTGTGTTCGACGCGGGCAATTCAAGGCATTTCTGGCTGTTTGGCAATTGTTATCTGTGTAATGTAGGATTCTGGGAACTCAGTTGATGTGTCCCAGCGATGAAGGCTTTCAGTGGTACGTGAGCTCAGGGACGGCCATCAGCGGCACCCCATCAACGTCCCAGCGGTTCATCGAGAACGATGACAATGCAACGTGAGTTTTCACTTCGGCACACACTCACTCGTGACAAGAATAGACCACCACTAGGGATGTCCCAATCGCATATTTTTGGATAGGTCACCTGATTTTGTGGATCTGATAATAAATGTAATAGAAATTGAAAAATAGCACATGTCAAGCAAATGTCTTTTATGCCATGAACAATACACAAATATCGCGCAGTTAATGTAGACCAAACATGGCAGTGAAAATTGAAAAAAATTGCAAAGTAGGGTCAACCCTATTGTAACTTTTTTTTTCTTCAGTGCTGAGTCCTAGTTGCAAAAGTGGCTTCCGCTTTCCGAGTCTCAACGTTTTATGAAATTAAAAAAAAAAAACCTGTTTTTTTGAAAATAATTAATACCGGAAAAACATCACAAAATAGTGACTTTGCGATAAGTGAAGACGCGATAATCGAGGGATAGCTGTACTTTTTCTTCTTGTAAATCGATTGTGAACCAAATAAGGTCACATGATTAGCTCTGAGACATCTCTAATCACCATTGTGTTGTTTTTATTTTTTTTTCCTCATGATAATTGATTTGCGTTTGGATTTTTTTTTCTGCGTTAAGGTTGAACGTGTTGGGTCGCAGCGCTGCACTTCTCAAGTGCAACTCCGCAGAGCTTAATGGGCCTTTGGCCACCTCAAGTGACTCCAGACCAAAAGTAATCCAAGTGGAGGGTGACATGGAGGAGTACCTGGCCTTTGATAGCATCAGCCTGTGAGTTAGTACTTTCCTGATTTGGTTAGATTGGATTTTCCTGAGCCACGAGCTACGGTTCTTTTCCTTCTCATCCCCAACGCCGTCTCTTTTACACACAGGGAGGATAAAGAGGACACGGCTTGCCCGGTGCCATGCCCCAGACGTCGCTGCATGCCCCCGGTCTCGCCCTACAGGTGTCGGCGTCAGGCCGTGCTCGACCATTTGTTCGACGACGTCTGGCGGCAGCTGGTGGAACTCATGAGCGAGCTCGTCCACCGGCAGTGGCAACATCAAACCTCCTGTATGATTCCCACCGCCTCCTCTATATATGGCTTTTGAACAAAAACTCGATGAGTTGGACTTTTCCGATTCATAGGTGATGGAAGACCTTCTTCCAACTTGAGTCTAGTGCTGCCCAATTCCTTCACGTCGGTGTCCGTGCTTCCAAACACGTTGCTCAAACTCGGGCCCAGCCGCGCTCCTCCGCCCCAGCCTCCTCTCGTCCCCGGTTTAGCCTTTCAGGTTAGTGACTCTAACATCTTTTTGACATCATTTGGTCCATATTTTGTATTTAGATTGGAATTTGTAAGCTGACAGACCATCTATTACAGTATTACCCATACACAATCTTTACGTACATGTGTGCAAATGCTAATTTCTTGTATTATTTTTACACCACACATCAAGTACAAAACGGTGCTCCTCATCAATATGTCTCGTCATGGACTATTTTTCTCAAAATATCACCACCAATTTTCAATTGGAATAAGATTCCATCTTTTTCCCAGGCTATGACATTACTTGACTTATGTGTCTGTCTTCACATTTTCACAGTTTTTGCCAGAGAGCAAGATGCATGATCATCTCGAAAAATAATTTCAACATCTTTTCAAGTATTTTCCTCCCTTTGTTTTCCCTTCAACGTCTTCACAACTGTCCACTCTCCCTCTCTGGCTGTTCACGTAAAGAAGTCCAAGCACAAGTCCCGCCGGAAGCTCCAAAAGCAGAAAAGGCCAGTCAGTGTATGTAAACGGCGGCGCACGGCCATTCCGGCACCTCGTCTTGTTAATTCTAGATTGTATGTGCTTGCGCCTGTCTATTAACCCTTAAGCACTTTATTAATGAACTGCCATTTATTTAGCTTTTTGGCTTTAAATCTCGTGAAGGTTATGTTGGTGTCCTCGCAGAATTGGGGGCCCACTGCATGACAAGTAACTAGATGGTTGACGTTGAAACAACTAACCGACTTCCTTAAGGGAAAGTGTCGAGAGTAGCCGTTGGTGATGTCCGTCACTTGTTTTTGCTTCTCGCAGCAGGCCGGAAAGGTTTCGGTGGGAAGCGCCCGGCACAACTTGAACGACCTCATCGTAATCCACAGCATCCCGCTCCAACAGAAGAATCTGGCGCCGCTGGATAGAACTCAGTGAGAACCACAGTACAGTAATCCCTCGATTATTGCGCCTTCACTTATTGCAAATTCACTACTTTGCGATTTTTTTCTGCTATATATTTTTTAAATTAATAATATATATATATATATATATATATATATATATATTTTTTTTTTTTCAAAGTTCATGAAAATGTGAAAATCCACACTGAAACTCGTAAGCGGAAGCCCCTTTTTCTACTAGGACTCAGCACTGAAGAAAAAAAATATTTTTAAGTTCATAAAAATGTGAAAATCAACGCTGAAACTCGTAAACAGAAGCTACTCTTGATTTAAAAACAATCTGGAACTGATTTTTTTTCTATGTTGTGCAGTGAGCCAGAGCAGGGACCCCTCAGACCGGGCTCGGGCACGGCACCCGCGAGCAGGCACCGCCCTCGCCGCCTCTTGGAGCAGAGCTCGTCGTCGCTGAGCCGCCCGCCCCAGTCGGCCCGCCGCAGAAACCTGGCGCCCCGCACGCTCCAGCCTCTTGTACCCAACCCGAGTCAATCTAGCATGCCCAGATCAATGGACGAGGTCATCCGAGGTACACGACTGTGAGTTGGCTCAATTGCTTGGACTCTCTCTCTCGCGCAAGCTGTATAAAGAAAAGACTTAAATAATAACAACACAAAAAGAAGGAATAGGATTTCCAAGCCATTTTGGTATTAAAAAGTATTTATTTCTCCCCAGACCCACAGCCAGCGACCGCCTGATGTCTCCCTTGTTTGCACTGAGCCGGAACATGCTCCTGCCTCCCATCGGTGCCGGGGAAACAGACTCGTCCTTGTCGGGACAGCTGTCCAAAGCTGCTCAGGTATCGTTTTCAGATCTCCAATCCATCTCATTTTAAACTGTAAGAACCTTTTTGTTTCATTTCATCCCCGCCAGCGGCAGAAGGGCTCATCCAGCCGAGCGCACAGTGCCCTAAATGACGAAGTCGTCGCTTCCATCCCGAGGGATCGCCTTTACCCTCTGGATGTTTTCTCACGCCCCAACACGACGCACACTTACAGAGTAAGTTTTTGTCGGAGGGATCCTTCCCAAGGGTGGTGTTGTTTGAGCGCTAATTTCGCCCCCTCAGTCAGACACTCCTTATCGGCGCTCCTTCACCGTGCTGGACAACATTGGACAGGGGAGGCACGGCAGGACCTCGGTAGCAACAGGTGGGACGTTTGATTTAATAGTTTAGGTTTATATCTATTTTACTTTATTTTGTTGCATTTATTCATCCGTTGATCATATAATGCAAAGCCATTTCAACGGGGAAAGCTGGCATTGATCGTGTTTCACTCCTGTTGAGTTAATACTGAATAAAAAAAGATCATATTAACAATGCATTATTGTTAAAAAAAATGATCCTGTTTAACAAATGAAAGAATATCCAACTCAGACCATGCATTTATTTTTTGTGAAAGTGGGCGTCTCAGAAAAAAAGTTTCGACATGATAAATAATGGGTCCTTCCCACTTGGTTGGAGCATTTTTTTATGTGCTAATTAAAAAACACGTTTCAACCTTTTGGCTAGAAGACTCGCTTGGCATCGGCGTGACCGGTGTTAGCCTGGGCATCGGCAGCTCATCTTTCCTGGAATCATCTTCCCACCCTCCACTGGGGCGTTGGCCAATTAGGGACGAGGAGACAGACATTCAAATCACACATCCAGGTTGGTTTTCAGGGAGAAGAAAATAATTGCTTGTCTTAGGCAAATCTACTATAAAACGTCAATTTTGAAGTGTGACTAATCACAACATTTCTTGTCTTTTTAGCTCAATTGCTGCCAGTGTCCAACCCAACTCGGTCTCACGGCCGTGGAGGCATCTCATACAGGTCCAGCAGAACGGGACTGTAGCTGGTCTTCAGTCTTCATGCACTTTAGCCATTCTTTGTATGAAGCACATTGAAGTGCCTGCACTTTTTTTTTTACAGAAATGTTTCACAATGCAGCTTGGATAAAGTTCTATTTTTTTATTCCAAATCAGCTTTCACAGCTGCCAAAAAACACATCGATCTTAATGTAACAGTTTCTAAACATATTTCAAAGTATTTTATTATTGCCAACATAAATATTGACAAGGTTTACCTTAATACTACTTTACATCAGCTGTGACTTGTTGACTGGGCAAGTGTGCAAAAACATTCAAGCAATCCAAATGATCTACAAGAAGTCATTTTACTGTCCGTGACATGAACAACATGAAATGTACTTAATTTTATTACAGGAATATTAAAATATTCAGACAATGAAGATGATGGGGCACAACTTATGGCTTTCCAACACAATCTTAAACTGGCAGAAAAATGCCAATAACTTAAAGAGTCCTAATATACACTACTTCTTTCCTCTCTTTGAGGATTTACCACCTTTTTTGGCGTACTTGGCCTCCAAGTCAGATAGGAAACTATTGAAGTTCTTCTCCCTGGATGCATGTTTTTGCTGCAGAATAACGAAGAAAAAAAGAAAGATAAATTTTACCGCCTTGATGACTGTAACCAACATTACCACAGCTCAGAGGAATAAGAAAACAAGAGCAGACGTGTAGAGTGAACACCGTTCCTACCTTGATCATCATCGTGAGGCTGTCTTCATCCTGGTTGAGCCCCATTTCCTTCTGCATCTCTTCTGCTTCTTCTCGCTCTCTGTCCGCCTGGAGTAGAAATAACGTAAAATATCATATGGTAATACTATGTACACGCGTGTCGGCAACTCACCCTCTTCCTCCGAGCTCTCTTCTTCTTGTCGGTCTCCTGCGCGAAGGCAGGGAATTCGTCCACTTCGCCGTCCTTAACAGCCGCCCGGATGATGTCCGCCAGCCTGGGCTCGTCATCCTGCGAGCCGCACAGCAACGAAGCCAGGATGGCGTCCATGTCTCCTCCATGCTGCGTGTATAGTCTGAGTAAGTCCTTCCTTTCTTCATCGGATCCTTTGTACGTTTTCTCGAAGTCGAGGATGTCCTGCACTGTAATCTGAGAGGACAGGCAAGTTTGTGAGTGTGACGGCTCGGGTCTACCGTGAGGAGTTTCCACACATACCTTTGGAAAGAGCTTCCTCCAGCAGTCCTCCCAACAGCAGTTCTCACTCAAGGCGTCAGATTCTTCGTCAACCAGGCCCTGCTCGTCGTAGACGGCCCGCTGTTCCTTGTCGCTCAGAACTGTGTACAACTTGCTCAGCACCTGCAGCAGAGATTTTGAAAAGGTGATGAGCATCTAATGACACTGAAACTGCACTTCAGCAGAGCAGTTTTCAAGAATTTATTTGGATTACAGGCATCTTAATTCAAGCAGATTCCTCCAATCAGTTTTTAGGGCTGATTATCAACACATATTTTTTTAGCAAGTGTCCAAAAAGGATCTGGCCCGTTCATCTGAAAGGTTGCTGTGAAAACAAAGGCATCATCGGCATAGATTGACGTTAACCCGAGAAGCATCTAGTAGTCCAACAAACAACAATTTAGGGGTTTTAAAATGCCATTCAAAAAGGCCTAAGGTTAACAACAACAATCTCGGATATGGTTCCGCCTCATGCAGTAACCACAGTTCTTAACAGTGCTCTTATATTGATTTTTAAGGAGACGGCCACTGTTTTTTGTTTCGAGAATTTACCTGAAATTTCTCAGTCGCCAGTGGGTCATCAGGGGCTCGATCCGGATGGACCTTTAGCGACGCTTTGTAGTAGCTCCGGCGGATCTCCGCTTCAGTCGCCTCCTTGTTGATGCCCAGCACCTCGTACAGACTCGCCGTTCTGAACAGCGCCTGGCACCGGTCGAGTAAACCCATCCTGCTCCTGCTTTGTTTAGCTCTGACCGACGTTTTTAACAGAAGCCTGTCGTGGGCGAGCTACTTTTGTTGTGTTTTGGCGCGCTGGGCTGTCACCCATTTCCGCATTAAGGGAACGCGATGACGTCAAATCTACACGTAATGTCCGATTGGTTACAGTGATGGGAACGTCATAGGGGCGCGACAGGCCTGACAGGTTGATGACCGAAAAAACGTAATAACCATTCCAAAATGTTTGTTGTCTTCATTTACATCTTTTAATTAAACATCGAATATACTTTTGTAGCTGGTACAATTCATGGCTTGATTAAGTCACGTGAATTTAAGTCACAGTCATGGATTTTGCATGGGAGCAGAGTTAATTTTGTGTCCTAATTTCAGCAACACTGTTAAGGTGTTGCAGGTGTACAGCAAAGAAGCCATGTTGCATTATTGAACAAATACAAGCATTATGTTTTCACAAAATCGCCATCAGAACAATTTGCCCATGCCCTGAATATATAGTGTGATGCAATATAAAAACACAATTTCATATATTTTCTCTTTTCCTAATCTCTCTAGAGTTATGATCTTCGTCTGTCCACATATTCACTTTTGTAGTCTGTATTTTATGGATGAGTAATGCGGTATTGACATCTATACATGTGCATTTGCTGTGGTTGAGTAAAATACTTTTGTTGTCTTCTCCCCCGAAGACCTCCACCGTTCTCAACCATCTAGCCGGCCGAGAGGCCCTTTGCCCGACGTGTCGTGTCCACTGACAGGATCAGGCCTCCTAAACTGGTTCTCGGTCGACTTTGGTTTCCTCCTGTGCAACGCCTTCAGGTGTCTGCGATGTTGGCGTCAGGTGAGTACATTTATTTCATCCTTTCTACCGCTTATCCTCACAAGGGTGAAATAGACAAAAAATCACAAGAGTTTGAGCACTGTTATAGCCAATGACATGCCATAGATAAAGCAAGAGAAAATTAAATTATTTGGCTTTCAACGTGGCTAATTGTCCACACCATTTAGTTGTTGAAGTGTAAATCATGACCGGCAAAATGTCCAAATATATATTCAAGCCATTTTTCTGTATTGTCCAACAACTCTGCTTTGGTCAAATGACATTTTGTCTTGGCTTGTTTTCACATGGCGTATGTCTGCAAAAGTCTATAGCTACTTCATAGTCAAGAACCTAGAGATCCCCCAATATTTATTGGTGCATTTGAAGCAGCACAAAAAAACCATCAAAAACAATGACGCTATATATATTCACAATTGATTATTTTCCTCCATCGCTTCATGTGACAAGCACAACACCAAGATACACATTTTTGACTTTGAGCTAAGCGTCTGCAGATCGCACTCCCGCTGCACTTATACGATTGCGCTCGCTGCCTCAGAAATATACACTACAAATCCCCCCTGGCCTCCCACCGTTCGTTTTCCCCTTCAGATGTCATCCAATTATTGCCCCATCTGTTTCTATAGCATATTTGGCACACCATCATTTTTTTTGTACGTGTCCATTCTGACAATACAAACCTCACCCGTCTATTTATGGACTGCCTCCACGCTATTTTCATGATGGACGATGAGAAGCAATGTTAGCATACTATTGTAGATATTGAATATGAATATTATGAATGTTTGCTGGTATTCTCGGAAAAAGTGGTCATTTCAACCGTCGGAATATTTGTCCAATTTCCCACAACAGTCAAAGACTTCATTCTCACGGTCCATTTATACGTTATTTCTTTTTTTCAAGTCCGCAACTTTCCTACAGGGGGCGTCATCAACACTCCTTCCTTGTTTTGACTACCTTGCTGGCGTACTTGACCGGTATCCCCCAGCGTCTCATTAAATAGACATCAAACACATAAGCGGTTCCCGGCTCCAGGTTCTCGATCACGGCCGTGGTGACGGCTCGCTTGGGGTTCAGCTCCTGGAAGTACTTGCAGAGAACTCTCTCGGTGTCCGAGCGGGATTCCGGTCCCAGGCAGGATGCCCCCAGGGCGTCCTCGTCTTGTCGGCTCCCCTGCTTTCGCCGGTACACGCAGTAGAGGCTTCTCTCCTCGGTGCCCATCCAGGCTAGGGTGACGCTGTTGCACCCCCGTAGGCGATTGAAGGATTTGACTTGTAAGGTAGACGGTAGGGATGGGACGCCCCGCCGGTGGTAGGCGGAGGAGGTCTGCATTTTCAAAGAAGCTTGCAGACCTCCAGGTAAGGAAGCGAGGGAGTTCTCTTCCCTCTCCAAGTGAATGAGATACGACGGACTTCCCTGGAGCCAAATCTGAACCAAATCCTTCCCCACTGTCTGGGTGGTCAGCACCCGCCCTTTCCCGGAGACTGCGATCTTGACCCGGACCCCCCCTCCGCAGCTCTGGGCGGTGAGGAGACCGCTGCGCCCGGAGCCGCGAGGTCGGAAGCTGAAGAACTGCCCCGAGGCGGTGCCCCTGTCGTGTAAGGCTACCCACCTCAGTTCCCCTTCCTTCAACGCGGCGACGGCGGGACGGGCTTCCCCGTGGGTCCGGGCCAGCGTCCCCTCGTAGGCGGCGCCGGTCCCGTTCACCCGGTCCCTCACAAAGACGTCAAAGTAGTAGCGCGTGTCGGGCAGAAGCTCGGAAACGGTGCAGACGTTCTCCGTCCCCTCGCAGACGCACTGGAGACCTTCGTCGGGAGGTTGACTCTGTTCCTCCAAGTCCATCTCCCACTGCTCCCACCACCATTCCTTCAGGATGGGCCACGCCGTCCCCCTCCTCTTCTTCTCCATCTTCTCCCGGTTTTGATCCCGCTCCTCCCTGGCGCTCTTTTGGGCAGCGCAAAGGCTAGGAAGGTTGCGTTCCGAGTTGACCAAGACGCAGTAGTCGTACTTGTCCCGGGTTGGGCCGGTTACCGAGGCGCTGGGAGCCCAGCTGAGGCTGACGCTGGTCATGCCCACCCCCAAAGTGTGCACTTTGCGGTCAGATGGGAGCAGCGGGAAGGCGTCCGAGGGACCCGAGCCTTGGCGGAGGTACAACGTCACTCTGCCGTCCTGCTTCTTGGAGCACAGTCTCAGGATGTAGACGGACGCCAGGGGCGACCCCGGACCGCTGTAGGTGTCCGGGGAGTTGCCGGAGAACGTGTGTATCTTTTCCTCGGTCCCGGGACCCCGCCACCACATTTCGGGGACGCTCTTTTTGGAGGTCCCTGCGGAGTAGCAAAATGTTGTTCAGTGCACAGTGGCGCATTTGTGAACAAATATGGACGATGACGATCCGGAATGGGTAAAATGAGATTGGTTTTACAAAAAACATACTTAAAAAATCCCGTACAAAAGTTATTATACGGCATACACAATTTGAAATGATAAAAAAAACGTATAAAATACGTGAAAAATGTATAAATTGACAGGTATGTTGTTGACACACAAAATGTCTTTGGAAACACTGCCACAGTCTGTCAACACATTTCCTGAAACTTTTTGCTTCATAAAACTATAATGGCATTAGATCAAAAAAAAATCCTGAAGTCGCCTTTGTGCCTGTCCTACATTTGCAGACACATGAGAAAAGTATCGAGTCTAAATCCCAACAGCAAATAGACTGTCGAAGCATTTTGAAGTGCGCAAAGCACAGCTGAATGATGTCACTGGCAAACGAAGAGATGAGGGAAAATCTCTTTGCAAATCTTACTGAATCAAAGTGAATAATTCACACTGGAGAAGCTGAATGATTCATGTCTCATTTTAGGATTTCATTTTGTCAGACTGAAGCTTGTTTAGCTCATTTTTGAATCTCGTAAAAAGACCCAGATTAAGTTTTGAGTTCTCCAATTTACAGAAGAAACAAACAAAAAAGTCCATTGTTTTAGGACACCACGAGTTTGAACTTAACGTTAAAATCTTTCCGGAATCATCTTCCCGTGGACTTCCTTCCTCATCCGACCCCCTTTCAATTTCCTATTCCGACTCCTCTCAAGATTGAGTCCCATTTTGAGTCATATGCCCCTCCCACCTGATTTCGACCATGCAGAGGCAAACGTAACAAATGATTTTTACAGCACAGTTTCAATCTTGAGTCTTCATAATTGATTTTTCTAATAATCAATCACTTAATGAGTGTATCCATCGTGACCGTGGGACTTTAAAGAAGGTCCACTCACACTGCTGAGTCTTAAGGGGTTTGTCCTTCAAGGTCCGGGCAGCAAGACTCCACTCGATGGAGGAATCGCATGGGCTGACGGTCAGCGACAGGGCTGGCGTCTTCCTCAACGTGAAGTACATCCTGTAGAGGAAGAGCGGAGAAAGACAGCGATAGTAGCCAACGACCAACGACGTCGTCGACCTCGTTGCTCTACCTGCGAGTACGTCCTTTCGGAAGCGTCACGGTAGTGATTTTGCCCTCCGACAACCACGCGCCGGGCCCGAGAGTCACCTCGTTCTCAGGCGCCGAGGACGAATGAGACCGGGTTGGCAAGGCGATCCAGAGTAGCGCCAGAACGGCGGCGACAGACCGGTACGGCGACGCCACTGCCATTTTCCCACTGTGTTTCATTGCTTTCTGGTGCTGGAAACACACAAAACAAGTTTTTCAGTTGACCTAATACTGAACTAGTTTCAGAGAACTTGCCTTTCCCCAACACCAGTTGATTCCACTGGTTTCCCCACTGCCTTCCTTGTACAAATTGTCTTGAGTCTCCTTTGTCTTGTGCCAGACTGCCATTGTCTGCTGACACGTCATCCGAGTCAGCATTCTTCGAGTAAAACTAATCTTGGAAGGGAGACTGACTACTTTTGTAAGGCAACCGAGTTTGTTTACGACTTTGACGTTCCTGTCCTCTGACATGGGAGTTTTAGTTTGTTGTTTTCCTGTTTTGGAGTGTTATTGCGTTTGAGGTTCCCAACCTGGTTGGAAAATCAATACTTTGGGGATTATTTTAAGTACCTTTTTTGTAAAACCGATCTCGTTTGACCCATTTCGGCTCTAATCCGGATAGAAGACAGCATTTTCAACTGCTAATAGTCATTTTTTTAAGCTTTATCAGTAACTTTTGCCTTTTCACTATATAAATATACCGAGTCAGCAAGCAATGTACCCAGACAGTCAATCAGTCAGCGTCACACAGCGACATCTAAAGAATCTTGAATTTAGTGCATACTGATTGGGCACCTTAAAATTTTATGTGTGCCCTATGTGAGTAAATATGTTGCATTTGTAGGTTTTTTTCCATGGCTTAATAAGGGGAATCACAATCATTAATAAGACAGGTATGCTAGCATACATTCTCCCTCATCCCCCAACAATGGACAGCTGGATTGCTAACTATTCCCCTGCGTGGGACCCCCAAAGCCTCTTAGACTTTGAACTTTCTCAAAGTCACGTTTGGCATACGATTGTATGAAAAAAACTCATTTCCATTCTGATCCCTCCGTCTATTTCCGTCCCGTGCAGGTGCACGGAGCCCGAGTTGACTCAGACGCGATGATTACAGATCGGCGTGTACTTTTCGCCTCCCTGGAGAGGCCCGCTTTCGTTCAAAGGGATGCCGTCTCCGCCACCGACACCGGCGGCTTTTTCCCTCTAACAAGATGTAACCCCCGCGCCCCCCCCGCGGATCAGACGACGATCCACCTCGGGGGGCGTCCGCCCGCCCGCCCGCAGACACCGGGACGCTCCCAGGATTCCAAACTCCGCCAGCTACAAAGTCGCCCGTCATGAGGCAGCGGTTGAAGGCAAGCGGAGGGATGTTGTTGGATTCTGGAGTAATTAGAGGGGAAGGAAAGTCACGACAGATGAGGGGAATCCGCCAACAAAAACCAAAGTCAGTTGACGTTTTAAGGACAGGCTGATTGACTTTCGTGTTCCTGCGCAGACGCCGATGAAATATGCATTTGGCTACTCGGCAGATGAATTTTCATAAGGCAGAAATGAGAGAGGGAGCTTAGCGAACTTAACCGGCGCCCTCTAAAAATACACGCGCCGTCCACTTAAAACACTGCTTCTTACCACTTTTCATGTTCTCGCTATATTTTCGATTTCAATATATATTTACCCCTTTCCCCCCCCCCCTACAACTCCCTCCTGTTGCGAGTCCCTCGGTGGCTCGCTCAGAAAGGAGCCAAAGGGACAGGTTGGAGAGCCGTGTGGGATCCATTCGCACGTCCTATCCGCTTCCCGGACCATCTGCCTTCTGTTATTCGTACGGAGGGAGGGATTAAGTTCCGTGGCGGTAGATGTCTTTCCATGGAGGGCGCCGTGCGACTTGATGCTTAACGCTCGGGGATGTTCGGATAGACTTTTTTTTTTTGTCGAGCGGTCGGACATGCGGGCATGCGTCAAAAGCCGGGAGAAGTTGCTTACCGTCTCCTCCGCCGTGTGGGCTCTCCTCCGACACCGGGGTGGCATCAAGTGAGGGATGGAAGAGGAGGAGGAAGAGGAGGAGTGGTGGGAAGAGGAGGAGCAAATGGCAGGTTGTTGTTTCTTCTTGGCGGAGGAGCCTCTTGGAGACAACTCCGTTGGGGGTTCCAAGCTGGAAAACAAAAAAAACACGGCAAGAAAACAAAGGAATCAAATGAGGAATATGATACTCGGTGAAAACAAAGTTGTTGTTTTTTGCAATAGAGTAGGTTCATTTGAGTTGGTGAGATTTTGCGATTGGCCAAAGTGTTTTCTAAATTTAACAACCCTCGCAAAATATTGTTATTAATAATCCTGCCATATGCAAAGTTGCTATTGCAGCAATATTCAGCAACACTTTTTTGTAACGGTTCGCCTCTGCATAGTTGAAACCGACGACGTCGTCAAAAGTAAAGGTTGCACCAGAGAACGTATGACTCAAAATTCCAAGTATCCCATGAGGTGATCGAGGGACTTTGAATAATTGAAAAACAGTCACCTACACAAAACAAAACTTCCAAATTTTTGTCCCATCTGCTTCGGGGTCCCAATATACAAGACCTCAAAGTACTCGTTGTACTCTTAAACGGTCCTAAAATCTACCTAAACAATAATACTGTGTCAGTGTAAAATGTTTGGTCCAAATTTCATCCCATCCCTAGACTGGAAATTTTAGCATTTAACGTAGCATTTGGCTTAGTGACGCAGTAGCATCAATGTCATCATCGCGCGACCTTTCTTGCCCTTGTTCCACGTGTCCCCAGCACCCCACATTTGCGCTTTGCACGGGCTGGCGTGTTGATGATGAGCTTGCCAAATGCGAAGGCTCTATTTGATGTGCAAAGCGGCATTGTTAAAAAAAAAAGTTAATTCTCCCGATAACATCTGCAGGAGGCGGGCCGCGGGCGGGCGGGTGGCTTTTAGAGGTGACACTGACTTTGGGCCCGTTATCGCCGCGCTGGATCGAGACACTCCCGCAGCCTTTAATTGAACATGTTTAAATGCAACGAAAAGCCCATCAGACATTTCATGGATTTTATGCAAATGAGGCGCGCGTGGGAGGGAAGCACGGCTCCAAAAACTCATTTAAAATCTCGTCGCCATCATCAACAAAATGTCCGTGTGGAAGGTGTTTCGCTTATGAGGGTGAATTTGACAAATAAGAAGACTGATTAACAAATGATCACTTGCACACCAACCGGCTTCTAAATATACTAAACGTGAGAGGAAACCGGAATACCCGGAGAAACCCCACGCAAGCCCGGGGCGAACATGACTGAAACCAACAACCAATCACTCATTAGGGGCAATTTAAAGTGAGTGTTCAACCAGCTAGCCTAGCCTATCATCCATGTTACCCGGAGAAACCCCACGCAAGCCCGGGGCGAACATGAATGAAACCAACAACCAATCACTCATTAGGGGCCATTTAGAGCGTTCAACCAGCTAGCCTAGCCTAGCATCCATGTTTTTGGGATGTGGAAGGAAACTAGTGTACCCAGTGAAACCCCACGCAAGCCCTGGGTGAACATGCCAATGCGACACAGTGAGCACCCACCTGGGCTCAAACCCAGGACCCCATAACTGCGAGGCCAACGCACTAACCACTCTTCCACCAGACCGCCATTGAAATTACAAAACTTTTGTTTAAAACAACAAGCCCGGGGCGAACATGCCAATGCCACACAGTGAGGACCCACCTGGGATCAAACCCACAACCTCAAAACTGCGAGGCCAACGCACTAACCACTCTTTCACCGGACCGCCAGTGAAATTACAAAACTTTTTTTGGAAACGACAAGCCTGGGGCAAACATGCCAACGCCACACAGTGAGCACCCACCTGGGATCAAACCCACGACCCCAAAACTGCGAGCCCAATGCGCCAACCACTACCCCCCGGACCACCAGTGAAATTACAAAACTCTTGTTTGAAACGACGGCATCGATTTAACATTTTGGGGGAGGACGGGTGTGATTTTCTCCCGCATTTTTGCCTCCGGAACAATCCCCGGCTGCGGACAATCAGTTCTCTTTGTGTCCACCGTTCAGTGGGACAAAGTTGAGAGGTTTTCGCACATGGAGTGGATGGCGTATGGTGAGCTTTATGTCTGCCGCCTATAGGTGAAGTGCGTCTCCCGGGGTGGGGGCGCCGGGGTCCTTCAGACGAGTGGAGAGCCCTCCCCGTTTTAGCGACCACTCCAGCGTGGGCCTATCCGGGTCATTGTGAATGCGACCTCCGTAAGCACCCCGAGGGAATATTGCCGGCTTTCCCGCCCGCCTCGTGGCTTTCAAGTGGAATTTTCTGGAATCTCCGCCACCGCTCCTTCTTTTGGATCCGCCTTCAAAGTCTCCCGCTCCGGACGGCTCTCTCCGGGCCGGCCCACTTTGTAGCGAGAAGTTGCGTCTGTGAAAGTCGGCAGTAGGCAGTCTGGCAGCCGCAGATACGGGGAGGGAGTGCGTTTGATGGGCGGATGGTGATTAACCTTGGGGAGATTAATACGCGCCCGCAAAGGATATGCGATATGGAAAGTGTATAGTAAGGCTTTGTGGGGGTATTTGGTTACCAAGTCCTTGTTTAATAAATGAATGCATGATGATGGGAAAATAAAATGCACGTGTTCGGAAATATTGTGTATATATGGATGGATAATTAAAACAAATCTAAGTCAAACTTTCATTTCAAAGGTTAAATAAAAAGCGGTGTGTTACATTGGTTAAAAAATTATAGAATTGCATTTTGAGATATGAAAATGTCCACTTGGATACAAAAAAAGTCAAAATATGGCCAAAAAGAAGGGAATTGTGATGAGTATAATTCAAAATAAGTGGTATTTGGAAAGATTTTTTTTTTTAAATTGACAAATTATTCTTAATAGCAATTCAAATGTGTACTGATAGAAAAAACAAAATCAATAGAGCTGTATCCAGTCATAATTTAGCCAGTTGTTATACCACTTGCTTAAAAAAAGTCTGCTTATTTTCCTTTTTTTCCCTGTTTTTTTGCTAACTGACTGCCATTGACTAATCCATATTCAATCAATATTTGCGAATGAGTTAATGTTGGATTTTGCTTTGTAAAAACTATCTACTGCATTCAGTTAAACATCTATACGAACAATACAATGGCCCATTAACGATGACACAAATCAGGAATAGTTGATTAAACATTCCATGGGTGAGGGGAGGGATTCTTATAAATAAATACATTACATAAAATTCCGTGGCCTCAGAGCTTTTGGGTTGACGTGCATTTGACAATCGGAACATCGACGTGGCTCCAATGGGAGACTTTAGTCAGAACAGGAAGTGATGGAGCCACTTCCTCTCCCTTAATTCCATTGGCCCGAATCTTCCTTTTGATCAACCACCGCCGCCTCCCCTCGTGCGTCCATTCAATAATTAATCGACGCGCGCATACTACAGTCGTCTCGCTGATAGATCTTAATTCTCACTCGTCATAATTGCGGCAAAAGCAGTCTTTTCATCTATTATGGATGGGCGCTTACATGCTATATATAATGCAGTGGGGGCGGGCCTCCTTTTAAAATATCACTTTGCCCTGGCGGACATGGGAGCGGGGGTCTACGGTTTTTACACGGACGGCCTCCCATCTGCTCAATATGCGTGTCTCGGTTCACATCGGCACCCTAAGGCGACGGAAAGGGGGGGTGGCAAGGGTAGAAAGGGCGGCCCGTGGGTGGCGCCGACTCGGTAGGCGCCGTCTTCGGTCCAAACGAGGTGTGACGAGAGGTGAGAACGGCGAGGCGGGATTAGGGGGAAGCAATCTACGGGGGCGAGGGGATTTGGTGTTGAGAATCTATTAGTGAAGATGAGGAAGAGGAGGAGGAGGAGGAGGAGGAGGAGAATGAGGACATAAAGAACAAGGAGTAATGAGGAGGTCTCACGGGTGGGTGGCCTTGACATTCCGCGTTTTAGCTGACCGCTGGGAATGGGGTAGGCCACGTCTTGGATTGGGGGCGTCGCTAGTCGGAAGAAAATCGAGGAGAAATGGCAAGGCCCAGTTTGCCCGCAAGTCCATATTTTGTCCAAATATGTACTCGCAATTCGCATGATGAATATAACCGTATTAGCTAAAGCACATGTGTCAAAGTGGCGGCCCGGGGGCCAAATCTGGCCCGCCGCATCATTTTGTGTGGCCCGGGAAAGTAAATCATGAGTGCCGACTTTTTGTTTTAGGATCAAATTAAAATGAAGAGTATAGATGTATATTACATTTCCTGATTTTCCCCCTTTTAAATTAATAAATGTAATTTTTTAATCTTTTTTTGTGTGTTTTTAGTTCAAAATGTATTTTGTAAAATCTAAAAATATATTTAAAAAAGCTAAAATAAATATTGTTTTAGATCTATAAAAATCTGAATATTCAGGGCTTTTAATCCAGTTCTTTTAATCCATTTATTAAAAAAATCTAAATATTATATCTAAAATGGTCCGGCCCACGTGAAATCAAGTTGACGTTAAAGCGGCCCGCGAACCAACCCAAGTCTGAGCTAAAAAAATGCACAATGAAAGGGACAAAAATAGAGAAGTCACACCAGAGTATCAGTCGGACTTTTTGGGCCAAAAATAAAGTAGTCCAACCCACATTGAATTGAATTGTATCCTTTTATTGTCATTATACAAGTATAATGAGATTTAAAGCTTCACCATGTAGTGCACAAATAACAACAAACAAACAAATACACACCTGTAAAAGGATAACATAGTAACCATTTATTTTTTTATAACTAGCCAAAAAAACAACAGCTTGTTGAATTAAATACCACTTCTTTGATATCTGATCATTTGCGAGGAAAACATTTGTAGCAACGAGCAAAAAAATCAGATGGAATAATCTGAGGAATACAATGTCCTGACATTGGTGGAGGTCAAGTGTTTCAGCTATAGAAGCTTTAGAATGCCCAATAGAAATCTCTCTTCTTTTTCTTCTGTGCAGCCTTTCCTTCCTTTCATTACTCCGGCCCTCCCCCATTCTCTCCCTCCTCCATCTCCCCCTCATTTCAGATCCATTTTTTATACATTACGCCATCACTCCCATTTACCGAAGCGTTTCCTCCCGTGTCTCCCAAACACACTTTGTACATTTCACTCCCCATTTGCCATGTTTACGATCGCCCCGCTTCCTCTTTTCACCCCCGGTCGGACTGCGGCGTTCTTTACAAGGTGGCATCGATGTACTTTTCGCTTTTAATCGCTTGTTTGTCAAATGTCAGCCACTTTACAGGACCATACTCGGTCGTTTATTCGTTTCGGAGCCCCGCCATGGACGCGGGCCAGACGTGATAAATCCCAGTCGTATTGCCCAGCGAAATTTGATTGGATTGGGTCGGTGACCGACCGACAGGTGTATTCGAGGGAGATTGGTGTCCAGTTGCCGATTAGGGATAATTAGGGAGCAATGAAATAACTTTAGCTGTTAACAGTTTCTAAAGAGTAAAGATAATCAGAAAACAGTATTTTCTCGCATATACGCCGTATTTGTCACAAAAAAAAATTATGACTGATCGAGGGTACGGCTTTTATGCGCACAAATTAGACTTGACATGCACGAAACGCCATGATGCAAGACAATACGGTCACTTATTTCAAAATAGAGAAAAGATAAATAGATAAAACGTTTTAAAACATTTTTTGACATCTGTGAAAGAAATTCAAGGAAAAAATAAACGGTATGTTGTGAAACCGGTCGGAGTCTCATACGTGAGAAATTGTCAAATTCAACGATTTTAAGGCAATTTTAAGGGTACAGCTTATACGCGGAGGCGGCTAATATGCGAGAAAATACGGTACCTTGTATTCAATGTTCCCTCTAAGCTGTGCGCATGCGCAATTGCGCACTATTCTCGTCTTCTCTGCGCACAGCAAATCATATGGAGCGCACAAAATAAAATCCCAATTTTTATTTTTTTTTTTTTTTTAGCTGTGAGGCCGACGCGCGAACCACTCATCCGGCGGGCCGCCCATTCATAGATATTAATCATTACATTTTATTATTACTAAATCATTTATGTATAGTAGACATGCACCTGCTTATGGCAGGTGTGATACTGGTGTGTGCCCATAGCGAGCAATGATGATGTTGCTCACACCGGTACTCAGTGTGCTCAGGGAGGTTGTCTTTCTGCCCAGACAAACAAAAAATTAGAGGGAACATTGCTTGTATTTAGCAGTTTTCCCACAAATGATTGTACGCACCCTGCCTTGACAAGATATATTAAATCTGGGATACTCACCATTAGACTTACTTAATAGAGTGAGAAAAATGTCAGGATCGGTCGAGCTGATAAAGACCGGGCGCAGTGTTGAATTTTTAATAAACGAGCATATTTTATGACATGAAACTCGATGTTATGGCGGCGGTCACGCAAACTTAAACACAGTGCTTAAAAGTGCGGTTTGGCTTTGAATATCTGCATTTGGAAAAAGACGAAGCTGGACTTAACATATCTTCAATTAAAATGCATCATTAAACTTCAGAAAAACAGTCTTTGCAGTTTGGGAATGGCAGCCTGCCTTCAAAAATTGGATTTTACAAATTGCACACCAGAAAATATGAGTGTCAATTACGAGCTTTGCCAAAAATGAAGGTTTCCAAAGCTTTTCTTAAAACTCAATTTATACCAACATGGCATTCATAAAAACATGTTTGGATTGGATTGGATAACTTTATTCATCCCGTATTCGGGAGGGTGAGGATGCAGAAATAGGAAAGGCATTTTAGACATAAATAGATAGGTAATAAGTAAGTTTGTAAATAAATACATGAATAAATATATATTATTAGCTCCAAAAGTTTGTGTACATGAGCGATTCGTACATTCTCTGAACCCGTTTTTTTCCTCACAAAGTGTTTACTTCTCTTGTCACAAAACCCCAAAACCACGACCTTTTTGTTCACCGCAGTGAATTTGCCTGCTGGGTAATAAACATTATCATTGCTGCCAAATGGCTTGACATTGAAACCCCGCGTGTCCCCATAGACTGGCTTAATGGACGTGATGTGAAATGTGTCGACTCTCAGAACGAGATGCAGACGGAAGAGGAATGTAAAGCAATTAGCATTCGGGATGTCCCCGATCCTACCATGTAATCGGAAATTGGGTAATGATCTAAATTGGCCCTCGTTATGAGTGTGAATGGTCGTTCTTTGTTTCCTTCTGCCTTGCGATTGGCTGTCCACTGATTCGGAGTGTCCCAAACCTGGTGCCCGTAGTTAGCTGGGATAGGCTCCAGCACCCCTTGTGAGGCTAAGCGGTACAGAAAATTAATGTTTACATTTTTTAGTATTAAGACATTAGCCAACATTGACGACAAGTGACGTCTAATCCATTTTGACTAGGTGGATTGGCAGCAATCTGGTGTAGAATTAGTTTTTTAGTTTTTATTTTTGGTTCCCTCATTAAATGAAATTAAAGAAAGTACAACACAGTACAACAAAAGATGATACAAATGCAGTTTCTATTGGCTAACAAAGAAAACAAAATGATAATCCAAAAAGAGCAAGCTTCTTGGGTTACACCAGTGGTCCCCAAACTATTTCAGAAAAGTGGGTGCGGGTTTTTGTTCCAACCTGTAAGAGGAAACCTTTCCACCAATCAGGTGCTTCTTTTTTCAGCAGAAACCTCATTGGTTAAATTGTTTATGTTGGATCGGTTGGAACAAAAACCTGCACCCACAACGGCCCTCGAGGACCAGTTTGGAGACTTCTGGGTTACAGCATTCAACAGGAGGGAAAGCGCGATCCCGAATTACACGTGTTGAATTATTTAGTGTTATTGACCAAATCTGAAATGTGTTGAACGATCACCGACGGGTAGGGGCCCCCAAAACAGCTCTGATCATGTTGCGTGCATATATTGTGAGTTCAGTGTTAGGTTTCATAGCTTTGGAAAGGGAGCCCTTTTACATTGTTCTGCCTTCCGTATCCGCTAAAGTGGCTCTTCTCACGGAAACCTCCTTTAATATGCGAACGACGCCCAGTAAGGCCAAAAGTTCAATGTTTCAAACAGAACTTTGTCACGTAACTGCATATTCTTTTGGAAAACTGCCTTACGCAAAGTATGGCTAATATTACACACAAAATAATAACAAAAATACATATTGTAGGAGTCTCTCTGTACATCCAGCTAACATAAGACAAGATACAGTACAATTTTCAGGCGTTGAAAACAACAAGGAGCCTCTTGGATGGATGTTAGAATGCTTCTCTCTAGCGGTCACTGTAGAGAAGCGCAACTATGCTTGATTCATGTTAGGGCGCCCCTTGTGGTTACAGTAGTTAAAAAAAACCTTTCACCTGAAATCAATTGCAATTCATACGATGCCATTTATTACCAGGTGTGATTTGTAGCCTAGCCTTACCCCAAATCCAAAAAAATAAGAAACTAAGTACCGCTATTGAAGGTGCAAGGCCAAGACAGAGTTGAATTTAGATGCGAAATTGTCAATTAATGCCATCTTTTGCTCGTTGTGCGCCATTACAACAGAATGAAAAGTCGCATTATATGAACTGTGCTTCTTGGTAGGGATAGCCAGTGTTGCCAGATTGGGTAGTTTCCCGCAAATTGGGATATTTTCTAAAATTCGAGAAAGGAGAAAATGCATTGCGTCTGTGGTAACTTGTAAAAATTGTGGTTTTAAAAAGAACACCTTTGATTGGTTTGAACAGTTAAAGTTGGATATACATACACCTTAAAGATCACTACTGTCTCCATAATGCACTTTGAATCAGACAGTAAAGAAAGTACAACTCCCTGTAAAATATTGCCAGTGGATTCCTTTTGAATATGTATTTTCTGACGTTTTAAAAAAGTATAATTTAACTCTTTCTAAACATCAAATTATAGATCAAGTTGCATAATAACACCGACTTATTTTGAACTGGGTTTTGCAGTGACACAGTCTTTTTGATCTGGCAACCTCGGATGTCAGTAACGAGTGGGGTCGCTCCATGGTAGTAGTGCCACATTAGTCGGGCATTTACACGAGCGTCTTTACTCCGATCTCATAGACCTTCCTTTTTTTAAACGCATATTTATTTGGTTTCGATTTCACTTCGAATCCACCAAAGTTCCTCTTTGGGCTTCTAAAGCCCAACATCACGTGCCGTCTCCGGCTGGGAAGGAATAAATAACGGCGTTGCTGAATTGTTTGTTGACTGGAAGCATCCGTCCGTCCCTGAACGCGGCTGCTACTTTTCAATGTACATCTTTCAGATTTAACTTTCCATACCGCCTTCTTTCACAACTCGATTATTTATTCGCATCTTCAAGACTTATTCGGACGTGGAATCATGTACGAATCGCGATAGTTTCCAAACAACTTGGCTCCAAGTTCCTATGGGCTAACCTCGTTAGCATACACAATTCCCGAGGAAAACAAGAGGACTGTTTACTGGAATCCAGTGCGATTTTAAATCTAGTAAGTAAAAATGATTTATAAAATGTATGCATTTCATTTGAAATATGTTTAGTTTGGGGATTTCCTATGCAATCAACGCATTTGTGCGTTTTATATCGGGAACTCGATGACGTGATTTGATGACGTCACTCAAGAGCTATTCGAATTGCCTGATATAAAATGTTTTAATAAATGAAATGTAATTCTGCATAACGCCGCTGAAGTTGTGAATTTGCAAAAAAAATACAAACAAAGAATAGTTATTTGCAGTTCCTCCTCAATGTTGATGTCCGGTTTTATTATGTTTGTTTTTCTATAAATGCACATTAATCAATATTGTTTGGTACTGATAGAAAACTAACTTTTTTGGTGAATTGCATTGAAGTCAATGAAGATACGTGCTTATCTCATCTGGCTATATTAGGTCAACAAAATATGAGAAACCGCTTTCAGCAGGTGTACAAGTTATTTTATCTTTTTATGGGTATTTACTTTGGAATCTACCATGGACACATGGGCCTCATAATTCTATAGATTCCGTGAGAAGGGAACACGTGACACGATTAGAATTTAACCAAAGATGTCATGTTGTAAACTGAGCTCTCACGGGCACCAGTTCAAATATAACTCTGGGCTTTCACTTTATGCCAGACGTCACCTATTCGTATTTATACGCCACGTCTTAAGCGCCTGTCAGTCAAATGTTTGTATTTAAATTTGATCTACCGCAGTTTTGACGACGCGTGGTGCCGTGACATCAGCATGTCGGCAGAAACACGGAAAGGTGGCTACGCGTCAAATCCACGTGTGTGTTCCTCAAACACCTGTCATTTCTGCTTCTGGGGTGTCGCGTCACCCTGGCTGGGAGTGTTTTTATAATCATATCCCCACTTAACAGCTGAATTCCAGGTTGCACGAGAACTCCCTCTTTAAATTTGGAGTGTGTTTACTCTCTGAGATTTCTATTTACCGTATTTTCCTGCATATACACCGTATTAGTCGTTAAAAAAAGATGACTGAATCGAGAGTATGGCTTATATGCGCACAAATTAGACTTGACATGCACGAAAATGCAAGGACTAAATGCCATAACGCAACACAATGCAGCATTTATTTCAAAATGGAAAAAACATAAACAGATAAAACGCTTAACAAGATTTATTTTGACATCTATGAACAAAATTCAAGAAAAAAATGTATCTTGCATAAAACGTGCCATTGCTCGTCACCATCTTACCTAGGGATGCCAAACTAGACCGCTATGGACACACTTCCTGGTTGTATTGGTCACATGACTTCCTTTTTGAATTTTTCTATGTGCAGGCAACACCCTTTATGAATATGCAATCCATCAGATGATCCTTCCGATTCATACAGTATCTCAGAAATACCACGCGTGATGATTTTTCTTACGATTTTCCCTTCAAAGTAAAACATTTGTCCTCCCTATTAAAACCATAAATATGGAGGTGAAAAAATTATGAATCAGAGGGCTTCTTATACGAGAGAAATTGTAAAATTTGAATGGTGCGGTTTATACGTGGAGGCGGCTAATATGCGAGAAAATACGCTATATGTTTATTGTTTTCCAATATAGAACGGTGTGCCTGTCACTTCTTCTCTGTGTGGTAACAACCCTGTTACAGGTGTCCTCGAGGTTGGCTAGATAAGACGGACCAGTAAATTTTGCAGTCTGCAGGCTAGAGTGACTTTTATAGCTGCAAAGTCTAATAATCATTCTTTATAAAAAAGCTATAAAGAGGTTCCAGTAACTCAGTTTCAGTATCTCAGTCCATAAATTGACTGTCTAGACAAGAGTGCTTTAATGGTAGAAAAGTGATGTTTTTAAGGGGACTATGACCACCCTGGAAAATAGTCTTTTTCAATTGGTGACAGTGATAAGTCGAGGTTTTCTGAGTGATCCTGATCTTTGACAGCTCAATCTTCAGTGCTATAGTGTCATCAGGCCTCAAAATTAGTTTATAGATTTTTTTTTGGTTTGTTTTCATACCCTTGACATTGATACGGATTCCTGAGTAGACATTGTAAGACTTAGTAGAGCATAGGTATCAAAGTGGTGGCCCGGGGGTCAAATCTGGCCCGCCGCATCATTTTGTGCGGCCCGAGAAAGTAAATCATGAGTGCTGACTTTCTGTTTTAGGATCAAATTAAAATTAAGAGTATAGATTTATATTAAATTTCCTGATTTTCCCCTTTTTAAATCAATAATTGCAATTTTCTTCTTTTGGTATTTTTAGGTCAAAAAGCATTTTGTAAAATCTAAAAATAAATATATACAAATATTTTCGGTTTTCCCTTACTAAAAAAAAGTTCAAATAAACAGTTTTATATCTATAAAAAAAACTGAATATTTAGGGCTTTTGATCCAGTTCTTATAGTCCAATTAAAAAAAAAAAAAAAAAAAAAATATTATATTTAAAATGGTCCGGCCCACATGAAATCGAGTTGATGTTATTGCGTCAACAAACCCGAGTTTGACACACTTGTAATCCGATTGGTCAGTGAATTCCTGCATGAGATTCACTTTAAAGAAGGCTGGGTTACTTTGCCTTCTACTTTGAGCCTCCATGCTCCTCGCCGGGTTGTCATCGGAGCTAAATTTAGCCCACTTCGGTACTTGTTAGTCACTCTCTGGATAAGACTGCAGATGTTTAAAGCCTTGGAGTCGATTCGCTTGCAGAAGGCAGATTGGTTGATTTTGCTCGGTTTGATTGGTTGAGTTTGCAAAGTTGCCAAAAGCCCCTCCCCCCGCATCCATCTACGCCCATCTTTTGGAAATAGCAACGATCAAAGATGCTCATAGTGACCGACGCATGCTAATACTGGATTAGCACGACGGTCAGGCTGTGACAATTAAATGTGACTCTTAAATGCACAATAATCCCATTTGCCGGGCTCAAGTCAAGGTCGTGTTGCAGAGCAGCAGGAGACGTCTGCTTGTGTGCTTAATGATTACGACATCAGCTTCATTATCTAGTTTCTTTTGTGCTTGTCTACGTTAAATTCGTTAGTCGCCTGAACTGGTCGCCTGCCAGTCAAAGACCATTCAAGAGTCAAGAGTCACACGGTGTTTGATATTTTTCGAGCCCGAGATGGGGCAGATTTTTATTTCATAATATTTTTGTACATTATAATGAATCTAAGTATCTCTAGGGTCGCAACACGTGAGCAATCGAACAGAAGTTTTTGGAAGTAATTCAGAGACTGAAACTTTTACTAAGAGAATTTCCTGTCTGAAACAGGGCAGGCAGGCAGGCAGTGCCTACTTTGATATTTTGTTCTCTCTGGTGAGCTCATGACATCATACGCTGGCATGCACATTGCACACTGACAGGTTGATGTGGTTTCCATCTGATCTTGGTGCCAGGTTCCTTCTTTGACTGTCATGTTTCTGTCTTCATTGCAGATCTTTGGACTGACTTTGTTGTCACCTCTATTTTTTTTTACCTTGCCTTTCTTCAAGCCACATCTGGAGATTGAATGATTTATATCGCGGGGACTTTGTTTTTGTCCCCAAGCAGAAGGCGAGTGCCAGCAAAGCTTACGCTACGAGATTTATGTCCCCGCTAAACAAGGAATAGCGGCAGTCACAGATGCATGCATGTTTCAGTTGTTGAACTTTCAACTCTGATGCTTAAGCTTTGTTTTGACTATATCGGAAACTGGTTGGATGGTTCTCAACGTCTAAGGGTAAGACTTTAAATTTTTGTTTTTGCAACTGCGAAAGACAGCTTTTACGTTCCCGGGTGCCACACCCGCCTCCGTCTCCACTTGTACCTCTGGTCGTGTCCCGTCGTCGTCCTTGGCGTCTCATTGGATTAGCGTCGCTTAGCATCAGAGCCCTCTCGGCTCGGTGTTGTTTTCACTCAATACACATTAGCGTAGCGTCAGCGTGGCTTTCATCCCCACCTCGTTCTATTAGCTCTCTCTAATGGCGCTCTGCTAATCGTTTCGCGGTGAGCATGGCGGCCCCCACCGCCGGCCTTTCCGCATGACCGGTCCAGGTTATTACTCTGACGAGATGCTGGTACTGTCAATATGAGCAAGATGAAGCTTTGGTAGACGGGAAAGCTTGGAGTCTATAAATGGCTACGTTGAATTTGAGTGCTTTTCCATTGCTATTTGATATGCAATAATACCTAGGATGCACTATCAATGTTGGCCCATCCTAATTAATATTTGGAGTATTCCTATATAATTATCGTATTTTCTCTCGCATATAAGCCGCCTCCACGTATAAGCCGCAATTTTAAAATTTGCCTTAAAATCTTTGAATTTCTCGTTTTATGCAATATACGTTAATTTTTTTTCTTGAATTTCATTCATAGACGTCAAAATATTTTTTAAAAAAGCGTTTCATGAGTTTATCTTTTCTTTATTTTGAAATAAATGACCGTATCGGCCGTATTGGCCGTATTGTCTTGCATTATGGGATTTTGTCTTGCAGTTTTGTGAATGTCAAGTCTAATTTGTGCGCATATAAGCCCTACCCTCGATTGAGTCATCATGTTTTTGAGCGACAAATATGGCGTATATGCGAGAAAATACAGCAGTTCGTAAAGATAATCTTTCAAAAAGAAATAGAAATACTCATTTAGTTTTTGAACTTCTTAATGAGGTTTTTCCAGCCACAAAATGTCTCTCCTCCTAAACCGTCTACCCAGGAGCTCAAGACCACTCCTGGAAGAAAACATTTTATATTCAGGTCAGTCCCAAACGACGCCTGATGACTGCAGTAAACAAAAATCAACTTATGCAAAATTGCAAAATTTCCCATTAGAATTTTCCAGACTTTTTGTCTTCATTGCCTTGTCATGACTGACTGAATCACGATCTTACCTTACATAATATCTAATCCCGTCCAAGAAAGTGGAGGTTGGGGAGCCAGGGGTTTGACAGATGGCCATCACGGTCTACTGACCCACCGTGGAATGTGTGCCAACTCTTTAGATACCCGATTTCCACTAGTGATCAGTCAAGTGACCCACATAAAGGCCCATCACAGCAAATTTGTTAAGGTAGTACCACTGTGTGATGTGAATGAAATTTGAGAGGTTGTAGTGGAGGGTCAAACTCTAATGTAGACCACTTTAGCACAAAGATTCACGCCCGTCGCTGGGGGCAAGTAGGTCGTTGCAGTGGCCCTTCCCTGAGGATGTTGACCTGATTTTCAGAGTTTTTCTCCTCTACGCGGATTTACGTATGTGTGTTTATTGATGCGGATTACGGCAGTCAGACTGCGCCAGTGGCAGAGTGCGACTGATTGGATACACACACGTATGTGTGTGTGTGTGCATGGGAATGTGGGGCACCCACACTGATGTCCTCACCCGATACGGTAGATAAATTAAATATGGATTATATATCTTGAATCAGCAGTGCTGGTCAATTGTGGTGGATTAACTGGCAAAATTGTCACTGCATTTTAAACGTATGCAGGAGTAGGTCGCTAAGGGGTCAATCTTTCATGCAAAAATGATCTGTTTCATATCTCGATTCGCCGTCGATAGTCCAATTTTGGGACGATTCACAAAAAAACTAGAGACGATTGGAACCGAGTCTCCACAAAGTGACCATTTCAACCCCGATACAGTATGCTACTGCGAAAAGAACAGTACAAATGTTAATTTCAAAATGGTCGCATTTTTCAAAGTATTTCGAGATAAACATACGACATTCAGAGAAGATAAAAGCCTTCACAATACAACTGAAATCTGCAAGTTTATCAAGCGACATATCTAAAGCTCTCCCAGCATTGACTCGTCCTGTTCACATTCATCAAACAATGTTGGCCCTATTCCCGGATTCCATTTCATCCCGCAGCCTTTGTGTCCGTCAGCTCTTTTTGTTTTTGACCCCGTGTGCTCCATTGATTTGTTAGCTTAGTTTCACTTTGGTTCTTATGATGAAGTGCGCTATTTTTCTCTTGTCCCCCATTCTGTTCAGCCATCTGTTTTGAGTAATGTCGTCCTGATCTGATATTCAGTATCTGTGCCCGATACAGCTAATTTTGGAATATCGGATTTGGTCCCGAGATCGGCCTCGATCACATAGTCGTTTCTTTTTTGCAAAACTGAGGTGTATTATGTTTTTTTTGGGATAGAGATGTATGTGCCTGCCCCATATTGTTTTTTTTACTCCAATTCCATTGACCTGGTTTTGGACATACCTGAAAAAGAACTGCTAGTTTTGCCAGAAAAGAATAACGTGTTGTCTTTTCTATCCGCAGCTGTGTGCGATTTCACCCTCATCCATGTCTCCGTCGGGATCTAATGGAAGATAAAATATTGACCAAGTCTGCCATGGTTTCGAGACTGCCCAAGTTTGGTGGGCGCTCTGGAAGTGGCGGGGCCGGACATTTGTCCAATGGTTCGTCGACCCAGGAGCCCAAGACGGCTCCGACACGGCCCAGCGGTACAATTCGAACCTCTCCTTTCACCTTGAAATGGAAGAAAGATGAAGAGACAGCCCCCTCTAGCCTTACCAGCTCCGCGGACGGCGGCAAGGACAAGTCGAGACAACTTCCCTCACCGGGGACACCTATAATGCGGAGGTCTGGTGGTTTGGCGGTGGCTGCCGCAAGCCCCAAGGTCCTTCCAAAGCAGTCCTTGAAGGTAGCGCCAAAGGACAGCATCAAGCTTGGCCAAAGCTCTCTCAACGGCGCCCCTAAAACAGACCACGCCGACACCGAGTCCCGCCTTGCCCGGCCCAAGTTATCCTCTTGTTCGTCGACGACGAGTGGTTCCCAAGACCCACTTTCTCAGTCCGGCGAAAACCTAGAACTGGAGCAGATGGTGCGTTCGCACAGCTTCACGCACTTGAAGCAGATTCCCTCTCCCAACAGCCAGCCCATGATACGGTCCTTTTCCTTCAACCGGGCTGTGGAACTGGCCAAACCTCTGGCCAACACCCAACTCCGACCACCTCGAAGCGGTTTCCTCAAACCCCCGCAACTTAGCAACGGACGATTGGCTTTAGGACTCGGGGGCATGCGATCTGGCCTTGGCGGTTCCGCATCTTCTGGTGGACTTCTGTCCAACTCGACATCCTCGCTACCCACACGGTCAGCTCCCTCAACGCCCAGGGCTTTGAAAAAGCCTATGATCTGCACTAGCGGTTTCAAGAAATTGTTGGGGAATAGTAGTGGATCTCCAGGCCTCAGCCAGGCAAGTCCCACGCAGGCCAAGCAGCAAAAAACAATCGTTTCTGGTTGCGTTCAAAGAACTACCAAACCGTCATCGGTCCCTCCACACGTAGACCCCGCAACCGTCGGTAAGGGTGAAGAAAGAGACAGTCACAATAACATCTACCAATGTCCCACTGGCGAAAGACCGAAAGAAGAAACCGTGATTCCGCCAATCTCAAATCAGGCGGCGGGAGATTTTCAGGAAGACATGTCCCTGTCTTCCGCTTCATCTCTCGACAAAGGGAACACCAGCGAAGAGTTTCTAGATGACCTGGACAGCGTAGGGGATGTCTTTAGTGATGGGGACCCTCCTCCAAAAAATAGCTTTCTCGCTGAAAACGGGGATTGGGATCTGGCAGGTAAATCGATCATCTTAAAGTGTCCTCAAGGAGGAATTTGTCGTTGAATTTTTGTACTGTCGCCCAGATCCCGGTGAAGAAAGCCCTATGCAGGACTCTCAGGGACCAATCGGGAAGCGTCCGGAGGATGGTCACGTCTGCCCGGTCTCGTCCTTGGAGCTGTCCCCCTCCAACAGCTCTGGGGGAACCTACATGTGGGACGAAGAAGGCCTGGAACCACTGGGAGAACCTGGCTCGTATTCGTCCCACCTCTACGACGGCTCTGGACTCAACAACGTGGTGAGTTCCTTTACCTAGAATCTGATCATTTGGTACCTAATTAGATTAGATTAGATAACTTTATTCATCCCGTATTCAGGGAAATTTCACTGTCACAGTAGCAAGAGGGTGAGAATACAGACACAGCAAAAGACATTTTAGACATAAATAGGTAATAAGTATAAATAAATAAATAATACATAGAAAATGTCCTTTCAGTTCTGTTTTGGAAGTGATCTGCTCAGTTAATTTTTAAAAAGGCAGCTAAAAATACTTTAAGTGATTGTCAATAAATTAAAAAGCGAGCTTCATTTCTAAACCGATCAACGGCATATTTTATTCCAATATTTAGTCCTGTATTCAAATAGATGTTTTCATTCACACAAAAAAATCCCAAATTTTAATACATCGGACATGTAGCAGATATTTTACAAATTGGTTCAGTCATTTGTATGTTTTCATTTTAAACTTGTGAAGAAACAAAATAGGGAACCGTTACCTTCTTCTTTGTAGTCCTCATGCCAGATTATATTGGGAAAGGCTGTCGCCCCTCGTTCGCCCACTTACTTCCCCATGAAGCAAAGTGGTTATCCCTAAAAGGAATGCCGCTGTGCTCTCGCCACCGCTTTTGCTTTAATAGCATTTCCAGTTCTGCGCGTTCACGTACCGTGGCACTTGATCTCGAGACCACGTAAAGAGCTTTGCGGAAGCCAGATTAGAAATGGCATAATAAAGCATGTCTTCTAAGTACTCCGAACCATGTGATAGAGACATTCAACTGGGAAACAAATCTTTTGTCCTGTTGGATGAAGCTAGACAAAACATTCATGAAGCAAATTGAACACAGATTGCTCATCAAAAACATTGAGTCATTATTAGATGGAGTCTGTAGTACTTAAGCACACATTTAGGAATACCTTTCAGATTCGTATATCTGTTCGCATTGTTGCTCACGCTCCAGACAGAATGGATGAAAAATAAGTTGTCAGGAATGAGAGCTTATGCGCAAGTGTGTTCTTTCCTGCTTTCATTTGACTTGCACATGCCTGAACCCTGCATATCCGATTAAAAGTCATTTACTATGTCTTATGGATATTTTGTGCACAGGAGATTAGTGCAGCTAATGTCATGTGCTATTTTTGCTTTTCTGACCGGATCGTGACTACATTTTTAGGAAACATACTTTGAATCCATTGATTGGGCATATACAAATTGGGTTTGTTCCAGAAACATAATACAATTGTGGTCAATTGTGCATTGTTTCTTTGCAGGCAGGATGAATTTTGAACCTATGGACTCCAGCACCTTATAATCAATTTTTTTTCATTACACTCGTTTGCATGGATATTCTCATTGATACTCATTGATTAGCAACAACGTAACAATGTTGTCAAAAGAATTCGGAGACTTTTTTGGGTGGTGAAGTGACTAAAAACGGCACAGATTTCCATGTGTGTTGACTTTTAAATTCGGAGCATGGCTCTCAAGGATTAACATTTAAAAAAATATGAATTGTTTATGGCTCTTTCCATCAAAAAGCTTCCCAAGACCACTGTTGTATGGTGTAAAGTTGTCCTAAAATGATCCATTGTGGTAGCAGAATCGCTCCAGAAGGTGGCAATGTACGTCTATGAAGCAGCTCCACGTGTCTCGCACTTAAAATTGCTCCTTTTGTGTATGGCAGTCATGTTTGAGCTGTATTTGGCTCTGTCTGCATTCTAATGGCACAGTGGAGAATCAGAGTGTAAGCCACTGGGGCTTGATAACATTTAAATAATGCACCCTCCAGGTCAGAGGGGAGGGCATGTATCAAATTTTACTGCTGCTTGCATTGCATCCCAATGGATACTTTTATTTATTTTTCTTAAATTCATTAAAACTGTCAAAGCAGAAGAAAAAAAAATCACATAAGCATGACGACTCTTTTTCATTGAGGAAAAACACATCTGAACAAAATGACGTGTAATTCTCTGACATTTAAATTGTTTTAATTTTACTGTCAAATTGTAGGTAGTACATTTCCGGGCAGTACATTGAATGCAGATAGAAATGCACTGCGATCCGACCAAAAAGGTGCTGGCATTTGACACGTAATTGTGATTTGAAAGTGAATGTAAGCAAGGTGATTATTTCCTACAGCAACAAACTGAGGGAAAATGGAGCCAAAAATGTCCATATGTTATACAAGTGAAATAATCACACAACTCTCCTTGTTGTAATTGGGCTACAGTTCCCGACGCTTTGCAGTCATGATGCAGCTCTACAATTTTCTTTCATTTTCCTAGGATATCCTGAACAACTTGCCCGTCGAGGTGGATGACGACGACAACGAGCTCATGCTGGATTTGGACCTCCCGGAGGATGGTTTACATGGTGAGCGAACATTCTGAGTTACCCTGCACGTAACAGTCAATGTAATCAAACTTTAACATGAAATATCCTGAATACGTTAGCCAACTAGCACTGAAATCTTTTATTTTCCAATCCAATCCAAGTACAGCCAGGGCAACGCACTCGTAACCGAACAAACAAATTTAAATGAACTTGGATTAATATATACAGACACACTCAAACATACGTTTAATATAACTTTACACAAAACTGAATTCTAATTTTGTTTAAAAAAAATTACCTTCTCCTGGGCGGGTTAGCTGTTTGCCACGCCTTCACCCTCTCGTTTGCTATCGATGGGCTGTTTGCTGTCGTACTATTCCCTTCAAAATATTCCGAAAATGATGCACACAAATGTCCTCACAATAGGATAACGCACGACCACTTGCCAACGAGAAGTAGTCTTGAATAAGCGATCGCGGGAGCTAACAGGCTAAGGAAGGAATAACAGGAAATGCAACAGCTGAGCTTACCCACGTATTGATTGTGGGAAATGAAGTTTTATTCTGAGAAAGGGTGCCATTGGCTATCGGTGTTGTGTACACGAGTATACTTGATTACCCAGAAAGCCCTCTTTTTGCCCACGCATGCGCGTTGTGCGTTTCCTGGTCGAAACTCATCTGAATAAATCGTTCAGTGCTCGTAGATATCTGTTATACATGAAAGAGATGCGGCAAAAAAAGACAGTGCGCTACAATGATAAACAGCCTCATGTCATGGCCACCTGGCTTCCTCGCATCTCGAAATTTTTCATTGTATCTAGAGCAAATTATTTGCTCAAAATTTTCATTGTATCTCGAGCATCTCGTAGGTAGGGCTTCTCGTATGTAGAGGTACCACTGTACCAGGAATTGGTCCCATTCCAATTGCAGGCCCCAACGAGACAAACAACCAATCACTCGTAGCTAGGGGCAATTTAGCATATAATTGGCCTAGTTTGCATGTTTTTGGTATGTGGGAGGAAACCAGAGTACCCGGATAAAAGCCACATAAGCCCGGGGCGAACATGCAAACAACCCCACGGGCAATGTTCCCTCTAAGCTGTGTGCGTGCACAATTGCGCACTACTCTCGTCTTCTCTGCGCACAGCAAATCATATGGAGCGCACAAAATAAAATCCCAATTATTTTTCTTTTTTTTTTTTTAGCTGTGAGGCCGATGTGCGAACCACTCATCCGCCGGGCCACACATTCATAGATATTAATCATTATATTTTATTATTACTAAATCATTTGTGTGTAGTAGATATGCACCTGCTTATGGCAGGTGTGATACTGGTGTGTGCCCATAGCGAGCAATGATGATGTTGCTCACACCGGTACTCAGTGTGCTCAGAGAGGTTGTCTTTCTGCCCAGACAACCACGGGTAGGTCCGGACCTCGGACCGAACCTCTTCTCTCAGAACAGTGGGGCCGATACGCTAACCACCACCGGATTAGCAATAAAGATAATACTATATCCTGCGTCTGATTCCAGAATGACAGAATCCCCAACATCTGTTTGAACGCTGTCTATCGTAACGCGTACGCGGTTGCCGAAGAGTTATTTATAGGTGATTTAACACGCTGAAAATGACAGCTCGGCAGCAGAAAAGGATGTCGCCTGCTGTCTTCAGCGTGTCGGAACAAACAGATGAAAACACAGTGAAAATGGAGGCGCGCCAGCCAGCTGTTGGATTGCCTTGACAGCGGTAATAAGGCCATTCGTTTTTACGCTTTGCGTTTCGCCACTTCACATGGCCATCCACCGCTGTGACGTCAACGCCGTCGCCGTCCTTTTGTCGTGGGTTTTTCATTATGGCCCTTTGAACGTAGTAATCTAATTTGGGCCTCTTTAAATCCGAGCGAGACGGCATCATCGTATGCGCTCGGGCTAATCAGGTCACGGTTATTATGCCGGCTGCTTTTGTTATGTGTTTATCAGATGGCGTGTCACGTATACGATGGCGGGAGGTGGAGTGACGTTGACCTCTCCCGTCGTGAAGTATAATGACTTCTGTGAGGATAATTCGCTCCTGTCAGCACTGAATCAAATTCAGATCGGCCACTTCTTTCCAGGCTTGCTTATCGCACCCTTTTGATGTGGAATGTTTCTGACGTGGCCCGACTTGGAATGTATGACAAGGCCTTCTCCGGGAACCACAAAATCTAATATGTGAAGGTCAAATACAAGCCTCTGACTGTATATTCACAAGCAAATGGTGATGGACGGTGTCGAATGCAGTCAAATTAGACAAAAGCTGGATTCACATTGAGTTACGTTGCCAACGGAGACAAACAACACGTGACCGCGGCTTGATTCGCGTGTATGCATTTGCATGCATTTGGCATTATTATCTAGTTTCGCAGAAAAATATAGCATTTCATTTAATTGTCAACCTCCTACTGCAGAGGTGTTGTGATATTGACGACATGCAAATGTGCACTGTTGAATTGGACTCGATTTGACTGTTTGGATTTTTGCTTTCTGGTATCAGTTGTGATGCTAAAATAAAGTTAGAATATAACACTGGTCTACAAAATGGAGGAAAGAATCTGCCTCAGGTAGAAAACAGCTACATCATAGTTGTGCTAGTGACATGGACGGAAAAATAAAAGATTGTCTTGCACTGCCTGCGTTATGGTGGACATCGCTTCCCCTTTTATGATATTGTTTAGCCACAATTGGATTCATGACCTCATTGCTACTCCTCTTTGGCAAAGCCACTGGAAAGATCAAGTTCTGTCCAAGATCCAGGACTTTACGACGCCCACAGAAACAAGCCGTAGACCACTACCATGAAACTAACCGAACATGAAGTCCACACGGCATATTCTGGAGCACACGTGTCAAAGTGGCGGCCCGGGGGCCAAATCTGGCCTGCCGCATCATTTTGTGTGGCCCGGGAAAGTAAATCATGAGTGCCAACTTTCTGTTTTAGGATCAAATTAAAATGAAGAGTATAGATGTATATTAAATTTCCTGATTTTCCCCCTTTTTAAATCAATAATTGTATTTTTTAATCAATTTTTTCTGTGTTTTTAGTTCAAAAATCATTTTGTAAAATCTAAAAATATATAAAAAAAGCTAAAATAAACATTGTTTTAGATCTATAAAATGAAGAATATAAGATGGATATTACATTTCCTGATTTTTCCCCCTTTTAAATCAATAATTGTCATTTTTTAATCCATTTTTTCTGTGTTTATAGTTCAAAAATCATTTTGTAAAATCTAAAAATATATAAAAAAAGCTAAAATAAACATTGTTTTAGATCTATAAAATGAAGAATATAAGATGGATATTACATTTCCTGATTTTCCCCCTTTTAAATCAATAATTGTCATTTTTTAATCCATTTTTTCTGTGTTTATAGTTCAAAAATCATTTTGTAAAATCTAAAAATATTTTAAAAAAGCTAAAATAAACATTGTTTTAGATCTATAAAAAACTGAATATTCAGGGCTTTTAAACCAGTTCTTTTAATCCATTTATTAAAAAAAATCTAAATGTTATATCTAAAATGGTCCGACCCACATGAAATCGAGTTGGCCCGCGAACCAACCCGAGTCTGACACCCTTGTTCTGGAGTGTTCACATCACCCTTAATTGTAAACAGGCAACGACCAGAACAAGAATGCGACTGACGTCTTTGGCCCGTTGTGGCTCCCTTTTTGGGAGGTGTCCATATTTATATCCCCGTGTGTTAGGACAAGTAGCAAAAGAGGCACTGTGAAAGTGAGACAGGGGCAAAGGAGCCCAACCCACAAGGCCAGCCCCGTTTGTTTTCGCCCACAGAGTCTCCACAGGCCCTCCCTTAAATCTGTCCTTCATTTCCTCCCTCCCGGAGACTCCCCGACTCCTCCACATAACGGGAAGAAGACGAAAAGGGAAGAACGCTGGGCCAAATCACAACCGGATTAGAGGCTCGCGCGTGACACTTTCCCTGAACCCCGTTGTCAGCCCCTTCCGGATGGCCGCGGTGTTTTCTCTAAGCTTTGGATTCAAAAGCACCAGCAGTCTTCTTGGAAAGTGCCCGAAAAAGAAGCCTGACAACGCAGACAGGGCCATGCGGCGAGGGCTTGGGATTCCTGCCTAACCCAATGGAACAGCCAGACATTTCTTATGCTGATCTTCCGCCTCCCCTGACTGGAATAAACAGTATTCCTGTTGTTTGGCTTCTTTGTTGACTTGGATTTTGCAAGGTTTCGGCAATGTAATACTGCGAGTTTCAAGGCAAGCTGCCTTCTTCTTCTTCTCTTGCGTGTTGTCACATTAGGTAAAGTATTTTAAGCAGCAGCAAGCATTCCATCATCCCGTTATTATTTATTCTCTTTTGTGTTTGTGGCTGTTTTCTTGCTGTCTAGCCTTCTCACTTTTCTGTGAGGGAGGTCAGACTCGATTATTTGTCAGTTTTTCCCCTTAGTGGCTCATTTCTCAGCTCTATTCTTTCCAAAAACACTCTGTACTTTTTTTTTCCCTTCCACATCCTTGAAAAAGGAACGTCACTTTCTGTTTGCATAGCAATGAAGGAGACGGAGGAAAGCGTTTGAAAAATGTACAGACGTATTCATCGCCAGAAAATAGGAGAGTTTGGTTTAGATGTGCGTCTGTGAACCTCCTTGAAAACCAAATTCGTACCTTCCCGGTTTGCATAGCATATCTCATTTTTTTTCAACGAACTTTCGAGGCCGGCCCAATTTTCTATGCATATTTCTTTTGAAATGTTTTCCTTCACTCTGCCTCACCATATTTCTAACATTCCCCTTAGACTTCAACACAATGTCCAATGGTGATAGCGTGCCCCATCGACAGGGACAGAGACGACGGAATCACCGCTGGAACGGAGGCGACCACTTGGCCAACGATGGCAGGTGAGTGACTTGACCCAAAGCTGAACGTCTGTGGGTAATAATTCAATTAGTCACAGTGTGGAATTTCATACAGTATATTAAAGACTGTTTAATACAAGTCAACTTGACTAAATTTGATTGGGTAAAAGAAATTAACGCTGGAATTCAGCGGGCCCTTGGCGGGATCGTAGCTGATTAGTGCTCTATTACAAATAAACGTCATAACATAAAACACATATTTCCCATATATTTTGGACCAAACCAGCAAAATGACTGCCATCCATTTAAAAAAACCACATTTGATTAGATTGAACTTTATTCATTCTGTAGTTTATTCATCCCGAAATTTACTTGGTGGCAGTACCAAGAAGGTGAAAAAACAGACACAGGAAAAGACATTGTAGACCTAAATAAAATAGATAATAAATAAATAAGCATGGTACATGAAATATACATTTATGTGTATATATACACAGCAAGACTGAGGTCAAACTTGCACAATTCTTTCAACCTGATTGCTTTGTGTCTCTCAGGGCACCGTTCTTCCACCACTACGATGCCCTCAAGTCTTCCAAGATGTATTTACAGGCCGTCTCTCCCGAAACAAGGCAAAATAATCACGCATCCGTTCCCGACGAGATGTCGCTGGACCATATGAGCCAAGACTGCAGCTTGGTCAAGAATCAGCTACTCAGACTGAAAAACCTACTGCAGGTTCGACACTCAATACTTAGACCCGACCGGCTTACCTTTTTCGTGCGTGACTTTCCGACTCCTATTGATATCTGAAACATTATTTTCTCGGTTATCATAGTTCCAAGATATTTGGGATTTGCATATTTAAGGTTTTCAAGAGAATATTGTGATTAGTCCATCCCTATTTTTTAGTTTGTAGCTTACTCAAAATAACCAGCACAGAAAACTAGGCATAATGATTTTAAAAAAAAAAATCCATAATGATACCATCCATGGTCATAAGTTGTAGTACCAAGACTGACCTGGAAGAGGGAGCGTATTGCCACAAAATGGATTAGCAGTAAAAGCAAACATTGATTTATATATGCCACATTTTATCTTGTGCTATTACATTGTAACTTTACCGACTGGTAAATAGACGCATCATTAGGAATTGTGATTGGAAAAAAATTAGGGAATGGAAAAGTGTGTATTTGCATGCGTACACGATCAGAACCAAAAAAATGGAATATCTACGTTTGTCGGTGGCAGTTATTGTGTTACATCATTTGTCTCCCAAATAAGTTTGCCTTTGAGCCTACGAATACGATCGAGAATATAATGTACATCGCTAGATTTATTCAAGCGGCTCGCTGACATTTATTCTTCCTTGTCAAATAAATGTTTTGAGTATACTCCAAGATCTGTGTACCGAGTGGATGTGTGAAGGAATAAAATTATTCCACCTTACAACATTGCTCTTGAGGCCTGGCCTACGGCAACTGTCATTGATTGTGCTCACCGTGTACTTTCTGCCTTTCCGTGTGTGTTTTCCCAGATGGAGGATACCGACTCGCCAGCAGATGTTGCGGGGGAGACCAATTCTGCATCGCAGGTAAGAAAAATAGCATTTTATTCCATTTTTTTTCTCCTGCATTGGCCGTATAGTTCTCTCTGAACATCTGCGTGCTCGTGTGTGTGTTTTTCTGCAGTTTGATGAGATGCTGAAGGAGGTGCACATGCTCCGAGAAGAACTTCGGAGTCGAGATAAAACCATTGTTCAGCTGACTCTTCAATGTCAGCAGCATCAGCGAGAACAAACGGTAAAACAGGCCACAAAATATTCTTTCTCATTGCTTGCAAACCTTACTTTTGTATACTTTGGTGTTTTTAACCAAACAAGTGAGGGGGCGGAAAAAAATCAGTTCACGAAGAAAACCACAACAATATATATAAAAAATAAATTGATGTCCCAGATCCGATCATGTGATCGGAAACCGGCTCCCAATTATGTCATTTTCAGAGGATCCCATTGGGCTAAAAGAAATTGTTTCTAAAATATATTTTTTAAATTCTAAGTATTAAGGGCTAAAAATAAAAATCCTAACGTATATTACAAAAAATAGAAATACAGTACGCTTTATTCTCTATATCTTTTAGGGTTTATTTTAAAGAGAGACCCTCATCCGATCGAGATCACTAGGTGCTGCCAATGAAACTGAATCCAGAAGCGAACAGTGGGGATCTACATCACCCTGCTAAAAATCAAGAACCCCCACGCTAGCCTTTATCGCGAATGGGCGTTGGGAGACCTCGAGTTTGCACCGCTGCCTACCAGTAACCTCTATCCTGTTTGCTGTTAGCGCCTCTATTCTCATCCTAACTCTCATTAGTGTCTTGAAGAGACTCCCTTGTTAGCCAAACAACCGTGCGCCCATCTGACATTCAAATCCGCCGCCGCATCCGCAAATACCAAAATGTCAAAGCCGGGCCTAACTCGCTGCCGCACCTGAGCTTTTTCCAATTAGAGTTAGCACCCTCCCCCAGCCGCTTCTCCCGTACGATATCGCTGCACCCCGCGGATGGGGAGGAAGCAATGGCATTATTGGATATGGAGGCTGACAGATGGAGTTAAAAGAAAAATAGAAGACGTTTTCCACTGTGAAGAATCCTGATGATATTGGGTCTCTGCATCAGGCCTGGACCAAAAATATACAATTTTGCCAGGGCTATTTGAAGTTGGTTGCCATTTCGTTTTCAGCTTTGTCGCACAGGCCTTGAAATTGGCTGCATCGGGTTTTGGCTCGTGGTGAGTGGGAACCTCTGGGTACCTCGCGATGGCACGTGCTTTACGATTACAGAAGGGATCGATTCGTGGCTCAATGATATCTGAAATACAACTGGATGAACAGAATAACAAGCTCTTTTCATCACTCTGCTGCAAATTGAAGACGCACGGATGCCGAAAATCCACCACCACCCGTTCTGTCAGTTGTCGTCAATTTGTAGTTCATCGTCGTGGCATCGAGTGAAATTGCACCGGTGAACAGTGAGTGAGTGACACTGGCTTTTTTGGAGAAAAATCTAAGAGCGCTTGGTGTCTTGTAACAAATGCTTCAAAAGATTTGCTGAGTTCTGACGGCCTTTGACTCGTTCCGGCATTCAGTCGGAAAGTTTGTTTTGGTGTCCGCGAATGAGATTTCACGTTGTAAAAGCAATAGTGTCATGGTGTCCCACGCAAAAGCAGCCTCTTCTTTAGATTGATGGGAAAAAGATGACAATGCCCAGCTTCCAAAACCCCCAGGGGTGTAAATAAATCTCTCTGGTGGGCTTGGGATTCGTCGGTCCAGATTGGACCAGAAGGAAAATCCAATTGAAAGCACAGAAGACCAGACTGACTTGTGCCATGTGTCTTATAAATGACAAAAGTCCAGCTAGCTTGGCAGGCTATGACCACGTCTCCACATCTCCAATAATTTTAGATTTAGATTAGGTTCGAACTTTATTTCATCCCGCATTCGGGAAATTTCCTTGGTTGCAGTAGCATGCACAGACACAGAAGACATTGTAGACCTAGGTAAAAAAACTGGAGCCACACACTGTAATTGCATAAAACCTTCTGCAGACTGAGACTGATGTTAAATATGCATAATCACTTTTAAATAATAATCACACTTTTAAAATGTTGTTGTTAATGCTTGCTTCTTGGGGGGTATTTTTGTAGTTTTGATCCAAAAATGCGTATTTACTAGTTTGGTAAAAACTGGCAAAGATCTGTCGCATTTGACAGGTTCTTTCCTCGTAACATTTGCAATGTATCTTCCTCTCTCTCTGCCTTTCTTCAGCTGGCTCAACAACGTCAGGTTCGGTGCCAGTGCCAGCAACAAAGGGCGCCGTCGCTTTTACGACAGCCAGGGGACAAGAGACTGCAGCGCCCATGCGACAAGGCCACTCAGACCTCCTGGAGACCCCCCAACCACGCTGTGAGTCAACATCTAATCCACTTCCTCGTATACATTCGTCATTCGATAGTTGATTCAATTTTCCTTGTTCCTTTTTTTAAACATAGTAAATGTGTAAACAACACACACACAGTATTGTGGTTTTCTAGCACATATTGCTGAGTCACTCATCAGTTTCCTGTTTGGCACCCGCAAAGCTCTGACCTCCCAGCGGAGAGGACACTTTATGAGCTTGTCAGTTGCCTTGTCACTCCGCTTCACACTTTTAATAGCCAGCGTGAAATGCGAGGCCGCCTTTTTTGTCGGAAAAAATATCGAGGAGACGAATGAGCAAAAGACACAGGAAGGAAGTTGTTCAGGGGGAAAGATGGCTGAGCAGCAACTAGGTATGGCTGAAGTTGGAATTCTGGCTAAAACCATTTCTGAAATTTCAGATGGGCTTGGATCGATGCGTGAGTTGACGATGCAGCGATCCAATCAAAATGATTTGAAATGCAAAACAGGAGTCAACTTCATCGCTCATGCAGTTTTGTAAATGTCAATTGTGTTTTCTATTGCTTTAGGTGAAATGGAACTGATTGTGAAGTGTCTACTTAATATTGTATTAAATTATTTGAAGATCTTTGAAATTAATCCAATATGGCAGGCTTAGTCACATCAGCAAATATCATATGACCATCCCAAAAATTAATAATGTATTCTATGGTCATGAAATTGCTGATTTACACACCTACCTGCTACCAATTGCCAATATTTATGAAATACGTTAATATAAACGATAGTAAAGCAGATTACCGAGTGACCGTAGAAGGTTTGCGAATTAGAACGTCTGCTCATTATCATTTCCTGATCCATTAAGACTTTCTCGCGTGAATTTTACACCTTCAAAAAGGCCATTTATTCATCAGTCGGGCGATATCAAGAGAGTCTTAGCAAGTCTTAGAATCGACCGCTAGCAAACTGGACTTGAGGAGCTCCCTAAGCAGAGTGTAGCCCCTGTGCCTAGCGCAACAGCATGTGGTTTTACTGTTGCCTTGGAAACCAGCTCGTGGAGCCTTCTTCTTCCCGATAGGGAATCTCATCCATTTGAGTGCTTCTAATGGAAAAGAATTCTAACAATAAGGGGTCTGATTTCTCTATTTCTACTTTTGAATCGTGTCAGTCCGACTTTACGCCGCCAATCCTTACGGCAACAAGCATAGATTAAACTGATGAGCGTTGAATTAATCAATGAGCATTTCCTCAAGCTTTGGCCAACAAATCCCCATTAAAAGCCATCTCAGCTGCCCATCTATTTTTCCATCCAAATTTATGTTGGCTGCAAAGTCTGAGTTTTGTCGAAGTAACTGACAAAGCACTAGTCGCAGCGGGACACGCTCGTAGAGTCGAGCTAACTGCCATTTAAATGTCAATTGTTGGAAAACCCCCCATCTATATTCTTGAATGGCTCCCAGAGGCAATCTTGAGAAGGGGGGGATGTTTACTTGGCGTAGTCAGCCTCTCTGCAAACTTGACTCATTTCAGTCGTTTGGGAAGTGGCACTTTGTACGTCCAAATGTAGTTTACACGCCAACGTCACACTTTCTAATAAATCAAATCAACTCTGATTTAAGAAAAGCCCATAAAGACAATGATGCTGAATTTCCAATAGCACAGTTCGTACGACTTTAATATATTCGCTTATTCAGCTCGATAAAACCGCCAAGCGAAAAAACGGTGATGCGCTTTTGATATTTTGGTGACAAACCATGCCAGTGACGATATATTTTATTTTTAGTCGTCTCGCATATTTAGCCACTTGTAATCTTTACCGCAAGGGTGTCAGACTCGGGTTGGTTCGCGGGCCGCTTTAACGTCAACTCGATTTCATGTGGGCCGGACCATTTTAGATATAATAATTAGATTTTTTAAAATAAATGGATTAAATGAGCTGGATTAAAGTCCCTGAATATTCAGTTTTTTATCGATCTAAAACAATGTTTATTTTACCTTTTTTTATATACATAATAATTTATATATTACAAAATTATTTTTGAACTAAAAACACAGAAAAAACGGATTAAAAAATTACAATTATTGATTTAAAAGGGGGAATATCAGGAAATGTAATATACATATATACTCTTCATTTTAATTTGATCCTACAACAGAAAGTTGGCACTCATGATTTACTTTCTCAGGCCGCACAAAATGAAGCGGCGGGCCAGATTTGGCCCCTGGGCTGCCACTTTCACACCTGTGCTTTACCGTATTTTCTCGCATGTAAGCCGTATTTGTAACAAAAAAAGATGAAACAGTGCTAGTTGTGTTAGAGAAAAAAAGTGGCTTTCCCTGGAACCGAGGACCGAAAAGGAAGAGCGGCAGACGCCTTCTTGTTCTCGCCATCAGAGATTTTCTCCCTCTTGTTAATGATAGCAGCAAGTTCTGCACTCATGGACAAAAGTGATAATTCCATCCCTCCTTCCAGCAGGACACAGCGGGAAGGCTCGCGACCGCGCACGGGTTGGGGTCAGCCCTCCTGGGAAGTCCACGCCTTTATCTTCTTTATTCTGGAAAGTCGGATTTGTCGTCTCAACGTGACGTCTGTCCGACGTCTCTCGCTTTGTATATCCTTGTAGGAGATTGAGAGAGAATGGCTTTAACTCCCTGAATAATTGGCACTCAGTGGAAGTGTTCAGAGAACAAAGTAGCCAGGCAACCAGTCATTCAGTCTGTCCGGACCTTCGTATACTTGTGGTTTTATTTATGTTCTAAATTTTAGATTTAAAAAAAAATCGATCAAAAAATAGGGGGCAGGACTCCAGTAAATATTTTTGTTTTTTTTTCTTATTCTTAGGAAGAGAAAACATTAAATATTTCCTTTTTTATCTTTTAATTTAGCTTTTTTTTCAAGAAAAGACCAAAAATAGTTGAAAAATATATATTTAAATTTACTTGGGTTAAAAAAGGGAAAACAGGAAATATTCAATTTTATTTGCTTAAAAAAGGGAAAACAGGAACTATTCAGTTATATTTGCTTAAAAAAGGGAAAACAGGAACTATTCAGTTTTATTTGCTTTTTTGGACTAAAAAAACTGACTGAAATAAGCAGAATCCGTTGACTTAAGAAATTAGTATTTACCTTTTTTAAAAAAGAGGAAAACCTACACTTCCATATTCTTTAGAATATTATTATCAAATTAAAGTTGACACCCATGACTCTTGCGGAAGGTGCAAAATTAGATGACAGCCCAGATTTGGCCCCTGTTCCCCCACTTTGACACCAGCGATTAAACAATTTAGGCCTCACTGGACTAACAATAGAACATTGTTTTCTGCACATACTTCTAATGCTGTGCAGTCCCTAGTCTCTCTCTGTCACATGACAAACACAGTGGATAGAAATAAGTGATGGATGAAATGTCTTCACCGCTGCCCGAGCTTGTGAGAGTTCTCATCTCAGGCTGATGGGTAACATGTCGGGGGACCAAAGTCAACTCGTGAGTGAATCTCCCACGTTACGGCCTCGTGCGCATGTGCCGTGACATGTTTACTTGTCGCCAGTGTGCTTTATTAATCTTTTCCGCCGTGTCCGTGTCTGCTTGTTCCGCTTGGTCATGCCTTTGTATTTTCTCCCCGCGTAGGGTGTGCTGCCCACCCCCTCGCCACAGAACCAGGCCTCGACCTATGCCGGCATGCCCCAGCGCAGACAGAGTGAGTCACTAACCCGCTTTTCTGCCACATTTTTTCGCATTTAATAGCCCCAAGTCATCTCATATCTCATGCAAATTACAGGCTTTATTTGGGGGTTTAAAGTCCCGCCATCACACGTTTTTACACACTGATTAAATGAGAGAATCTTCTAGTGATCCAAAAGTATTATATATTAGTATAAAAAAATAAATGTTTGCTTCTAAATAGATGAAACTGATAATGGGGGAGAGGAGGCAAGAATACGGAAGAGGGCGTATGACTCAATGGAAAATGGTAGTCGAGACTCGTTGTGTTTATCGTGCGACGAGTCGAATTCAGTCAAAGTAAGTCGCAAAGAACATGATCATGGGTTGATTTTTACGAACCGGACGCCGAATCAACATAACACGGCGCAATCAAATAAACGAGAAAGAGAACAAGACAACCTTTGACACCGAGGCATCTCAGGTTCCATTAACATTGGCCCTACTGAATGGTAGATATCTTACATTTTTACGCCCCGAAACTCTTCCTACAAGCAGTAGATAGTGACTCTGGCTTCTGGCTTTTAGGGGTTATTTTACAAAGAAGCGGACTAGGGTCGGTGGCACAGTGAAATCCAATCTATCCTATTCCGTCATGTACCCCCTCGGGTCCTAGTGGGACTTGAATTCTAATAATTTGGTGACTAGCACATCCTACTCGGCAGTGGTATTTTCCCTGCATTCTACAATTGCAACGACAGCATTTGAGGGCGTAGTGTTCTTTTATGTAATTGCAGTCTTCATGAGATGTATTTTTTTTTTTAATGAGAGTAAGGTTTTGGCTTGTAAAATTATGGGTTTGTTTCACTCAGTCATTAGTGAGTCCTTTGAGAAAATTGCAGCCACTGCTGATAATATTTGCAGATAAAAAGGCAAACAATGAAGACCACTTGCAAGACAATAATAGATTTTTTTCAATCAATCGGGAAGGTGAAATAAATTATTTCAGCATTGTCGACGCCTCTAGAGATTTTTTAAAAATAAATAAGCATAGGAAGTGTACATTATTTCAAAGTATTTAACCTAGAAATAAACATACTGTTGATTATAGTCCATTTGTGCTAAAATGTGGCTATCCTATTATTGTGAATTCATTGAATTTCCTCCAACTACAGTGAGTTGCTTTCTCTCTTTTCTCTTTGATTCCTTCATTTTCTAACACCACCTTTTGCTCATCTTCCCTTCTTAACTCTGCCCACACATAATGACCATGACAAGGAGTGGAACACCTAGTGCAGTACTTCTCTGACCGGGCATGGTATGGTAGAACTTCTCTCTAAAAATCCTGACCCATCAAGCATGCCTTCCTTCTTTCATCCGCATGCTTGAGTTTCGATTAGTTTGCCTATATTTTAGTTGTAATATGTCTTTTCTTCTAGCCTGAGGCTGTGGGGAAAATGATTTAAAACTTATTTGTGTGAATTCATTTGATATAAGGACTTAAGTATTGGGACACCATTCCACTTATATACTGGAAATATGAATGTGGCGTGCATTAAAATTAACCTTTGTCGAATATAAGAGAAAGAAATATTCTAACACCAGATATTTATGAAACTGTACAATATGGCTCAGAGAAACATGTTTTTATTATTTTTTAGCAGTCGAGGAGAGGTACGCTTAAAATTCAATCTTTTTTAAATAGAACTGCGTCGTGTGAAATTGTCTGTAGAATTTTAGAGTTGAAGGCAGTTTTTTTTGCAATGTTGACTGTAAAATTTGTCTCAGAATTGGAATTAAATTCTCTCCTAAGTAGCTTAAAAAGTCATAAGTTGCGCTTTATAGACTGGCAATTCCGCTATTCACATCAAAAGTGGCCTTTTTCGACACTAATTGCATTTTAGCACACCTTGTATTGAGAGAAAGAACAAAAAAGTTTATTTTTCTTAACAAAAAAACATGTGGGTCCTAAGACTAAAGTCCATATATGGTGGTTCTTGGTTTACAACATTTTTACGTCGGTCGAAAAGTAGTCGTCAATTGCGAACCGATGCTAAAACAGCAAATCATTAAATTAATGTATCAAACACTGAACTTTTTCTGGTTAGAAATGTTAGCTATTTGACATTGTTGTACACCAGGAACTCCTTTACAGTATTTTCAGTTGATTTCCTTTCATTTCTTCAAATGCCACCAGACGTTGCATGCATTGGTTTCATCTTCCATGCGGGTGAGTTCTACTGTTCAGATATTTTGATTGTGGTGTATTTCGCGGAAAAAAAGCCACGTTTTCAGACTAAACCAGCTGAGCCGTGCTCTGGCATCCCAATCGCTATTTTCCCTACAAACTATAAAGTACGTGCCGGTCTCGTCCTACTTGGAAACGGAGAGCCGCCTCTTATGGTGAATCGTCTCTGTAAATTGTGGAAAAATTTAGGTCATATACTCGGGGAAATTAGCATAAGGAATTTTGGGAATCCCCCTATTTTCGAGTGTAAATATAAAGACTTACGGTTTAAAGTTCTCTGTTTTAGTGACAGAAATCTGTCAGTAGGAGGCATTCAGGATAAACACCTGCTGGAAACCCCTCAGTTACCGTTCCTTGCACTCCGATGTTTTTTTATGCTTGATTTTAAAGCACTTGGCAATTGGTTTGCTCCAAGATTTTGTTCATTTTGCATATACGTTATTGTATCGTATTGTTTTTGAAATACACTCTTTTTATCTGTCCAATGAGTAAAAGCAGATTTGTCTTAAATTAAGCACCCCGAGTACCAATAAGGAACTTTCTCTTCGCAATGATTAAAACAAGACTTTCAGTCAGTCAAATGATTTTATCCATGACTAGAAGCATAATCAGACATGTACCAAAAATACTGTCTCTAGTTCTATTGTATTAATGCGCATATTGTAAAAATGCTAAATGTTTGTCATATTTTTCTCAAGCCATTTACTTCATACACAACAGGGATCAAATATCAGACAGGAACTGCATTCTTTGTTAAAATGCAGTGCAATTTTACACCAATCCAATCACAACGGTACATATTATTAGATCCAAACCTTGTTTTGCTCACTGCAAAAATCAAACCAATGCAGAGACGGGGAGTCTCGAGTAAACATTTTTTGGCCGGCGGACCAGCAGATGGTGCTGTGGTCTCGGACATACAAAGCTAGCACGTGCGAGACGAACGGCGGTGGCATGACCGGCACGGAATCTTGCCTTTATGGCTGTGTTGAACCACGCTTCATGTTGTTAATAGCTCTCGATAGCTCGAGGCACCATTCAGACGCACAGCGCAAGTAAAGCGCCTGTGCCTTCTAGAATCCCCCACAAACACAACTAAGTTGGATTTCATCCTCACGGGGGAGTCACAGGTCATCCAGAAAGCTTTATTTATGCACTGCGATATGAACACTGATGGTGCAGCGTTTGCTTGTGTTCTGACCTGAGCAGCTGCACCGTCGTATCTTGTTGACTGGATTTATCTAATAAGCCTCCTTAGCTTCCTTCTGGGCTGCCGGAATGATTGCAAGAAGGTCAAAGTTACCTTAGAACACCATACGTCCTTTGGAAAACGCCATAGGCCAGCCGGGTCAGAGGTCTAGTCTTGCGTTTTTCACGGTAATCATTCCAGCCCACTTGAATTGTCTCGGTGGCGGATCATTAATTTGTTACATTGCCCTCCTTAACTTTAGCTTACGTTAACCAGAAGTTGTTTGACTTTGACTCTTGGCGGCGAAAGGTCCTTGTGACCGTAAAACGGCATTTAATGACAAACGAGGCAGGGTCGATTAAGCATATTTTTACCGATAAGTGTTGGTACCGCTTTCCTTTCACTGTGTTTTGTATATATGTATATAAATATCTATATGTATGTATGTGTATGTATGTATGTATGTGTGTATGTAAACGTATGTGTATATGTATACACACACATATATATATATATATATGCATGTGTATGTATATGTGTATGTACACGTATGTGTATATGTATTTGTATATATATATATATATATATATATATATATATATATATATATATACATACATACATACATATATACACACACATATATATATATATATATATATATATATATATATATATATATATTTTTTTTTTATGTATATATTTTTTTTCTTCAGCAACACGCTTATTTATTTATATATTAATTCATGTATTTATTAACTTACTTATTACCTATCTATTTATGTCTAAAATGCCTTTCCTATTTCTGCATTCTCACCCTCTTGCTACTGTGACAACGAAATTTCCTGAATACGGGATGAATAAAGCTATCCAATGCAGTCCAATGCTAACCCTTTTTTCCATTATAATTATTATTTATTTTCGGTTGAAGCTTAAAGTTTCCCTTTTTTTTTGGAACGTAATGTTTAAAAATGAATGGAAAATTAGGAAAAGGCAGGGGACTCGATGGTGTCTTAGGTCCAGGGACTCCCTGTAGTCAAGAGTAGTACTTCTGCTGTGTTTTGTGGCTGTCCTGACATACCATGCTTTTACTTTTAGATTTGGCTCAACACTTTGTCACATAGGTGCCACCGTGATCTTCCGATTGGTTGTGAAGTGACTCGTCACACAGCCTCAAAAGACGCCAATCGCGAGTCACATCGAAGACTTACTAAGTGCTGAATCGGGGCTTCTTCTTCTGTGACTTTGTGTCTCCCTTTCCAGGAATAGTTCAATGACTGACATTGCCAACACGCTGCGATGTTAAAAGCAAATAAACCAGCCAAAGAAACGGAGGCTCTTTTGAGTCTGAAATTTTGTTTTGCCGCCGCAAAAACATTCAAATGACTGAGCGACCTTAAACAAGAAAAAAGAAAAAGTGCCACTTCTGGAACGCCATCATAAAACGACTCCGAGTGCCTCTTTCTGCCGTTTCATAACTATTTTATCCTCATCTTTTAATCCTTTGGAATTTCCTTTTGCTCTTTCCTGCAGCTTCAAATACCTTTCAACATCAGCGAGCGTTTCTGCCCGGGAAGGCCAGTAAAAACCATCCCCACCCAGGACCGCAGTGAACAAACCAGGGACGCCGGCATTCGGCTTCAAAGCCGGCAGGTCGCGTCGTATGACCCCGGTCAGCCCCCACGGACCCTCGGCTCGTCACCCGCTTCCATCGAGCCGCTCGGGAGTAGGCGGCTGCCCCCTCCGTCCAGAGGCCTTCCATCCTTTAACGCGGGGCCCCAACAACGACCCCCCGGCCCGCGTTACACCTCTACGCTTTTGTCTGGCGGGGTCTCGGAGCCCCTTCCCGGCGGCGCCAACCGTGATTCGCCGGAAGTGGCGAGCGCCCCTTCCGGTCGCTCGTGTCTCCCCAAGCCAAAGATCTCCGAAGGGGCGTCTCACGTCAACCCAAAATAGAAGAAGCTGCAACATGGTGGACTGCATGCAGTTTTCTATCTATCCCGGAAGTCCGTACACACGTCACTTTTACAAGCATTAAGCACAAGGTGGGTAAAATATGACCTTTTTTTTCATGTTTTGCCAATCTATTTATTTTTAAAATAGTTATATTGTGATAACTTTCTAAATGGTTTTAATATTAAGAACAATGACACCTTTGGTTTGTTATTTTAATCCTCACATGATCAAATAATATTGTTGATGGGCTGAAGAATCCAATTAATTGACAACCTAACCGAAAAATATTTTTTATATGCCTGTTTTTAGTTTAAATTATATATGTATTAAAAAAAACTCTTTACTCCTCGATGTGTTCATTTTTAGCGATTAGCCTTAATATCTGACTTCACTGAGCAAATCTTGAAATACTGATTATTAAGAATAACTGGGTCCATTGCAGTTATAGATCAATTATTTATCAATGGATTTAGCGATGAAAATATCTATTTTTATGTTATTTTACACGTTTTTAAATGACTTTTATTTCAGCTGTTGGCCAGAAAGCTAGTGTTGCTACCAAGTGACGTCGGCGGGTGGATGGTCTCTTTGCACCTTTTCTTCGGTTCCGTTTTATTTTTTCTCAACCAATTGTCTTATCGGAAAATGGTTAATATGTGTTGTAGGAAATTGATACAACACGAACACTGCCGATGTAAGCTTGTATTTTTTTGAGCTGAGTGGATTGAGGACGTGGAAGCAAGTGGAACAGCCGGTAAGCCCCCTATTCTATTCTTTTGATGCAAAATTTTTACTGAAAACCTCTTTGACCAAGTGACAAATTACGTGTATTTTTAATTTCGTATTCTCGTCGTATGGCGAACACAACAAGTTTACTCCGTTTCCATTGAGTCATGATCCTGCCCTGCCATTAAGTCAATCTTTTTTAAGAATATATATATTCTAGATCTGTGTCAGTCTAGATCATTTATTTTTGAATATTCTGACACAATTCTATCTTTCAACTAGTGTGTAAAAATCTGTGACTGAGAGACCCCAAAGGTTTGCAGGTGTCATTGCTAACCCCTGCGCAAATGATTTTTAGTCCCTTCTGTTGTCCAACTTGGCCATTTGACCAGCAAAACAAGCTTTGCCTGCTCCGGCACGACCGCACCCCCTAACCCGCGGTGACGTGCCAATTTAAAGATACAACACAGACGTGACCTTTACGGTGTCGCTGAAGGGCCGCCGGGAGGCGGAGCATCGAGGCTAAAAACGAAACGTGCTGAAAAAGAGAGTCACAACAGAATCGTGAGAGACGGACGGTGCTGTCTGGCAGAAAGAACTCGTGTCGGCTCAGCGGCAGACAGCAGCGATATAAAGTCACTAATGAGATCCAATACCAGACCTGTTCTTCTTTACAAAGACTTCCATCCATTTTGTATAGCGCTTCTCCTAATTAGGTTGGCGCGCGAGCCTATCGCCGCTCATCCCCGGATGGGACGCCAGTCAATCACGCGACACAGACAACCATTTACAGCTTTACAATTAGGTTGGCGCTTGTATTCGCTCAATGCAATTTGTCAGTAGTTAGTCATCAAAATCCTTAACTAGCGACACCAGAGAGCCATATTGTCGGCCAACCCCTTGGAATATTTCCATTTCATTGTTACTCGCACCCTGATAGCAACTTTATTTTGATATCAAATTCCAAATCCGGGACTGAATCTGAATCGCGCGGTTCCGCCGAAACGAACAGATAAGGGATTACGTTCAATTAATCCATTAAACAGCTGCTAGATGTCTCGGCTTGCTTTGCTTTTGCTTTGTTGTTCTGTGTATTCACCCTCTTGCTACTGTCACAATGAAATTTCCCGAATATGGGATGAATAAAGTTATCCAATCCAATCCAAACCCACCAACGCGGAATGCCAAAAGCCAATGAAATGTAGGATGACGCGAAGGGAGAGCCAGAATACGTTTGTTTGGACACACCGTGTTCTGGGGGAGGGACGGCCACACACCCCGACTCCCTAATTCGCCCCTCTCGGCCGTGTCGCTCGACGCTCGTTAATGCCAACTCAGAAATCAATGAGTGCCAAAGACGCATCTGGCTGCGGGGTAGGTAGGGTAGGGAAGCAAAAGCAGGAGCGGTGCCGTCCTCCCCCACAGCACGCTGCCGTAATCTCCCCATCAATGCTCCCGTTCTGTTTAAGAGCACGCCGCCGTCCATCGATTCGCTCTGGGGGGAAGGCAACACGCTCGACTCTTGTTTAGGACTGTTTTGTTCGAAGAAAGGCATCAGGGGCGTTTGAACTATTGAAATTGTGCAATAAAAATCATTTTTTTAATCGTGTGCCGCTGCTTAGTTAAAATGTAATCAAAGGCTGGGTTTCCAGGAGCAGGGGTGCGACTCAAAGGAAAACAGTAGTCGAGACTTGTTGTGTTTCTCGTGTGATGAGTTGGAATATGAATGTGGAATATGAAATTGAAAGTGGGGCAGAGGAGGATGTAAGCCCCAAAGAACCTGATTAACATACAAGTTCAAACCAGGGGCAGAATAACCAGGAAAGAGAGAGAGAGAAAGAGAAAGAGAGAGAGAAAGAAAGAGAGAGAGAGAAAGAGAAAGAAAGAGAAAGAGAAAGAAAGAGAGAGAGAGAGAGACAAAGAGATCTTAAATTTACAACTTGATTCTACAAGAAAGCATAGCAAGTAAAAAACTGGAAATATTAATTTCAACTAGTTATGGGAAAATATTAAAACTGGGATATTTTACTGGTGCACCTTTGCCGATGCTAGCCGCTAAGCCATGTTGTTTTGTTTCCCCTGTTTTTGTTAATGACTTCTAATTGGCAGCAAGCCCCTTGCCACTTGGTCAAAGCAGTAAAATGTTTTTGTTCAAACAACAAAATAGGCTACTTATACACTAGCTTCCTTCTATGTCCTCAATCCACTGAGCTCACCGCTTGGTCGGATGGGAAACAATTTGAGGCTTATGAAAGGAAAGAAACTAAACGGCTGAAAAAGGCTGCCTTTGCTGACATGCCTTCAGCTAAGTGACTTCCTGGCCAACAATGGAATGGGATAAAAAACAGTTTTGTGCTTTTTTCGGGGTTATTTTACAAAGAAAAGGACTACGGTTTGTGGCTCAATGAAGTGCTACTTATCCAATTCAATAAAGTATCCACTGATGTGAGTTGGACTTTAACCTAGAGTCAAGTCATTTGCCATCTAACTTTTCATTTTGAGGCTTTTGAAGCTTTCCTTTACTTGGAAATGACTAAAAACTTTACTGATTGTTCGTAAGGATTCTCTGACAATTTCCAAATCAGTAAAACACTTGCAGGAGTAAACATTTTTATGTTCATCTTGTAAATGCAATCTTTGTCCGAGAATGCGATAATTAGTAGCTCAACATCAACACGGGCCAGCTGACAGTATTAATCACTGACTTTCATGCCTACACTCATTTACCTGATGCACTTTAAATTATAGTAGGAGTATTATTTAGACTCTACATTTTAGAAGTTTGCCCACCAATGAGAGGTCGTGTGTCGTGTTATGGGAGGAGCCTAGAGTATACAACGGATTGGTTTCAGAGATTCCACACTGTTAAATTCAACTCTGTTTGTTGCACCACTGTGGAAATAAACTACTTTGGTCCCAATTTTTTTCCCCTGTGTCTGTGTCTATTTGTTTTTGCAGAATGGTATTTAGCGTCTGATACCAGATCATCAAACATGGAGTCGAGTATTTTCAAGCTATTAGAACGCCGGCAATGAAGCATTGCAATGAACACTAATTATGCAGCATGTGACTGCGGTCCCAGTTCTATTTAGCAAGGTTAATGTTCACGGAGACTTTTCTCTTCAGGTTGCAGCTTCCGTCGCTCCTCGCTGATTAAGTCCTGAGGGAGTCACTCCTGCCGGGTTCTAATTGCTTTTCGCGCTTGGTCATTGTGGAGGAGGTGTGCATAAAGTCCATTACCTGACGTTACAAAACTCCACTCGAGTGGCACCAAAAAGGAGAGGTTATTATTACATCTGCCGATCGGTTCATCACAAATTCATTGCATGGCACTCAGTGAAATAGAGATATTCATCTATTCTTCTTTGGGCTCCCTCTCGAGTGACCACGTGTGGTTTTCTAAAGTCATTTGGTAGATGATGTGCATTTTTCTTCATATTTTTTGAAATCCTCCTCCAATCACGGCCAGTAATGCATTTATTCTGTTGCATTTACTTGAGTAACTTTTTGTGAAAAATGTACTTGGAGTAGTTTTTCTACGCTAGACTTTAATTTTACAGTACATTTGTGAATAAGAAATGCTAATCTTATTGGGCTACATCAGAGCCATTAAATTTTTCCTCGTTATTCTACGTAATAAAGTTTACTTTATTTTTACCAGAGGTGCCTCCAGCAGTTTTGCCAATGAGACGTTACAACCATAATCACGTGACTCCATTGTAATAATACAGTCATCTGACCACACAAGCTTGCTGTCTCGCCGAGTCCTACGATCACATCAGGCTGTTCAGTCATCTTTAAAGCACTGTGAAAATGTAAGTATTTGACATCAAGTTGGTATCACTCAGAAGCGGGGATTTCAAGCTCTCACCCAGGTTTTAATTACCACCGATAGTCCACGGTTTCTTTCACCACTAGAGGGGACACATGCTCTTTGAATGGGGATGTTTAAGATCTATATTTTTCTTGAAGAAATTTGATGATTTTTTGGGGATATTTGTTGGCCTCATGATAGTTTAATAATAACAGTTACTTACAATGTACGTGTTCTTTTCACCAAAAATTTGATTCATTTCCCTTCAGTAATATTACTTTGAACAAGAACTCTATTCCTAATTGTCGTTTTTGGCTATTCTCCCCACTTCTGGTCATAAGATATCAATTAATTGGTGTGGAAATTCTGATTTTTTTTTTTCCATCTAACTTTGTCAGCAATTCATTGACCATGACGGACCAGCTAAGTCATTTAGATTTCTTATACAGGCAAACTTAGAGCAAAAAAAACAAGAAAAAATGAGAACAGTGGTCCCGTATATATCCTTGCTCCCAATTCCCTATGTGACATCATTTGCAGGTAAAATAAAAACAAGCATCTTTGGTCCGGGTATACCGCAAAGTATGCTTCGGTCTCTTGATCCTCTCTGGATTCTTTTGTTTTTCTGTCCGGGCTCCATCTGCAAAGTAGATTCATGTCCCCTGGAGAGGGAGTGTATTAGTAACAGAACAGCCGCTGGTGAGGCCCTGGCAGGTACCTCCATCACCTCGGACTTGCCTCCCTCCCACGCATTGATCAAATCCCCGCGTGTGGTTAAGTGCTGTGCAGAAAGTGATCTGCTGCCAGAGAAAGAGAGAAAGACTCTCCAACAAGCGCTTTGTGCAGGCTTGTCATGATCCCTCCTGCCATTTCCCCATTTGGAAGCCCACAAACACTTCAACGGTTTTCACAAACCAGAGGCCTTTTAGTGTGTGAAACCTGCACAGGCGCAGTTTGCGCTTTCTGGACCTCAACACGCAATCCCTAGCGGTAGCATAGTCCGAGGCGCAGCTGTGTGGCACGCTAACGCTAACGCGCTGTGAACGGGACTCCAACTGGAAGCAAGGTGTTCGCCGTCAAGGCATTTGGAGGAAACGGTCACGCGAAGGAAGGCTGTTTTTATTTCACTCCGGCGGGCCCATTTTTCGTCAACGAAATGGTGGCCTGGAAATAATCCGTTCATTCGAAAGGTTAGGGATGTTCATTTTGGAAAGGTATGATCATTTTACAGGGAAAAAAAGGACACGGCTTTCCTGTTAAGGACAGAACAAGTTATAAATGCTGACTTAATTTAGTGCAGCCTTATTAAAAGGCCGTTACGATAATGTGAGAAGAACCGGAGAACTGCACGGATTAAAAATACTTATTAAAAACACCAATGAAATGATCCGTGTGGCATCGAACCCACTTGATAATTTTTTTTCTGCTGGCAGCTTTTATTTCTCCATTACTGAGTTGCGTCTAACGGCTTATTTGATATTTATGCAATTCACATCAAAAGTAAATTAGCATTCATCCAATCTAATGAGTTGTAAATGAGAGAAAAGCCCGAAGACAAAAAAACACAACTCCAAACAATGGTAATAAGTGAGACATCATTACAACTGGCAGCACTCTCTGCTCCTTGGACGCAAGCCTCTAATGCCAGGGTTGGCCCTCACATTTGCCAGGTCCAAACAGATCGATGAGCGCTTCTTCCAAACATGCTAAACTGGGCTTCTGACTTTAATGAAATTCTACCTCCCTACAAGCCAACAGAGACGATTGGAGTGGGAACAAATGACTCCCCGCGTGATCCTGCAAAGACAACAACAATCGCTTCAATTGCCTTCTCCCCACCCCTCAAATGGAAAACACAAAACACTCCAAAAGAGCTTGCTGAATTTGAACCGAGAAGAAAGAATGAATATTTTGCTTGGCCCCTTCGAAATCCAACGTTTGCCATCAAAAAAATATGCTTGAGTGGCCCAGAAACAGAATCAATAGAGATCTGAAACATCTACCGATCAAGCAACGGAGTGGATCGTGGCTTACTTCTTCTTCTTCTTCTGTATGAAGGACTTTCACTTTTTTTCTGACCAAGAACCATCGCCTCAGATTTGGAGGCGCAGTTTTTTCATTCCTGACCATTCCGGCGAGAGTTAAAATGAACAGACAGAACCGGAAAAACTGCAATAAGCAGAGATGGAATACCGTGGCCGCCGAACCCGGACCTCTCGACACCTTGGCGTGGAAGCTTAATGGCCGACGACATCTTGGAGTGGTCACCATTCCATAAATATCTGTTTTCCGCTTGTCTAAAGTAGGGTAGCGTAGACCCAGAGGAGCCAAAGTACCACCAGGAACAAACACGTCTAGACGAATATCCATTTTCTTTAGCATTCATCCTAAAGGCTTTTCAAGCTCCGTTTACAGAAGAGGCAAAGGCAGACGTCGAATCAGCCGCCACTCCATCGCCAGGTGGTGGATTTATTCTGAAAAGTGAAATTGCTTATTCCGCATCCAGACTGAAAAACGCCGCACAAGACAAATTCTGGTTTTCACCATGAAAACAATTTGTACTTCAGATTGGACACGTCGGTTCCAGCTCCTATTTCTAACAAGTCGGATAGCCCATTTGGGCTCCGGAGCAGATTTCTCCAGCCATTTTGGGGCCTCTCGCCGTGTTCCCGTCAATTATCCGGCGACAGTGGCGGCACGCGTGGGCGGAGGCTGAGGCGAGGCCTCCCCTCGGACTCGCTTGCGCTGATGCAGAGTGACGCTTGGCGTCGAAAGTGCCCTGGCGGAAATGGCGCAGAGGTAGAAAAGTGTCAAGTTCATCAGGCGGCAGAGGAAGACTTCCCATCGAGTACGTTTAGGAGATCGCGGCGTCTTGGCCCAAGTGCACGTCGAGTGACAAGAGGACTCACTCGTCCCTGACCTTGGCCATCCGGGGGAGCTGTGAGTCAGCACCTGTGTCGCCCACTCGTCTTTAAAAAAAAAAAGCTCAACTCATTCCTTCTTGTCAGGCTGTCTTCAACAACTTTTTTAAAAATATGAAAAATTGAAGGGCTTTCCATAGCTTGAGAGGTCTAAAGGTTGTGGTTATCACAAGCTCAGCAAACCATGGATATTTCCATGAAAATGCATTTACTTAGTAGCGTGCCTTTGCTAGGTATGCCCATTAGTTCCACAAATTTTATATTTTCTCAGCATTGCAGTTTGCAGTGGCTAAAAATCGCCTCGTTCTGTATTGAAAACTTTTTCCTTCATTTACTACTATTAGTGGTATTTTACTCAATTTGATACATTGGACTTTACTGAGACGCAACCGGTTAACCAAAAAAAAAGCTGTGGCGGTCTATTAGTTTTTTTTATTTGACCAAGAAATTCTGAAGAATACTGCAATTCGGTACCTCAATTATTTTATTGCACAATTTCAATAGTTATGGATCAGTTAGCTTTAAAATTATTTTTGAAGACTGACAAGATTCTGTCATTTACAGTGAATTGAATTTTACTCCGAAACTAAATTCAACCTTTCTAAAATCACAGACTCCAACTCCAAATGCATATACGCCAACCTCAAACCCACCCCTGACTAAAACCCCATCATGATCCTTAAAAATTATATTTGAAGACTCTTTGACAAGATTCTGTCATTTAGAGTGAATTGAATTTTACTCCGAAACTAAATTCAACCTTTCTAAAAACACAGACTCCAACTCCAATTGCAAATACCTCAACCCCAAACCCACCCCTGACTAAAACCCCATCATGATCCTTAAAAAATATATTTGAAGACTGTTTGACAAGATTGTCATTTAGAGTGAATTGAATTTTACTCCAAAACTCTGAATTCAAGCCTTCTAAAAACACAGACTCCAACTCCAAATGCCTATACCCAACTCCAAACCCACCCCTGACTAAAACCCCATCATGATCCTAAAAATTATATTTGATGACTTTTTGACAAGATTCTGTCATTTAGAATGAATTGAATTTTACTCTGAAACTCTACATTCAACCCTTATAAAAACAAGACTTCATCCCCAAACCCACCCTTGATTAAAACCCCATCATGATCCTAATCCCAAAAACAACCACTCCTCAAACAAAGCTACTAGTGCTCATGTAGCTTGAGAATGTTCTATTTTTCATGTTAGCTGTCGTGAAAAGAAAGTCGTCCTCTCCAAAAAAATCAATGAACATTCTTTCTGAACACAGCCTCAAAGAAAACAGTCGCTCTCTGGAATGTTCTCGTCAAGCATTCACCTCGCGCGCTTGCCGAATTACACACTCCATGACTTCATGGCTTGTCCACTTCCCTTTCGTCGCCGTCTTCTCCCCCGCGGGCGTCGGCCGCGAAACACGCGCCCGTGCCAAGTGGCCGGCGTGTTGCCCACAAAAGAAAAAAATAAAAGGTTACCTGTCCTCCGCAGCCCTTTTAATGCGGCTCCTCCTCGGCAATGGCGCCGTGAAGTGATGCGGAGAGACGAGGCAGGCCTTCAAATATTCATCGTGGAGGGCCCGCCGACCACATTAGCCTGACTTTGGCACGCCGCGCCGGGCAAAGAGGCCGCCACGTAGCAGGCGCGAGTGCGTTAAATGAGGTCTTCCGATACAGCTGTTCCTCGCTGCCTCGTCTTCACGTTGGGCTTCAAATATTTGTCGTGACAGCGAGAGTGCAAGGAGGGGGGGGCGCTCCAACGTGGCGGGGATCGGTGCTAATGCCAGAAAATATGGTGACTTGAAACATGGCGTTTTGCGGGAAAGGAAGCATAATGTGTAACACATAAGCTAAATTAATAGGGTTGAATTTTTTGACAATTAGACCCAGATTCCATCACCACATTTTCAGCATTTTCAAACGTTGAGTTATTTTCAAGTATTGCTCATTAGCTGCCATAAAAAAAAAATGCTTGAGTGGCCTGGAAACAGAATCAATAGAGATCTGAAACTTCTACCAATCAAGCAACTTGGAAAGTTGGCAGCCATTGCTTTTTCCATTTACAGATTTTCTTATCCGGCAACGATATAGAAGTCAAGAAAATCGCAAAATCAAGAGTGCTCAATTTATCACATTGCACTATTTCTATAAAAGAAAATAATACAGTAACCAGTAGTGTGATTTATAATTTGTACTTATATTCTACACCAGTGAAACAAACTTTACAGACCAGAAAGAGCATAAAAGTCAAGAAAATCATAATTAAGAGAATCTTTTTTGGTCTAAAAGTGTCCATACCAGAAACCAAACCGTTAAAATGAACCCTCCCAGTTAAACAGGACCCTTTAAACTTGCTAAACGAAACTCTCACTCCATAAGTAAAGTGGATTTTTAAAAAAATCATATGTCAACTCCTAATGTCATTTTACAAGGGCTTGCACGTGTGCTGCTGTTTTTATTTTCTAGAAACTTTTAAATTGTTTAAAAAAGCTGAAATCTATCTGCCTTCACACCATTTTCCCCCAATTGTGTGTTATTACTTGCCCACCACTGACGCACAACCAAAGAATAAAAGCCGCTCCAGAACATGAATTATAAATGCGCCACATTAATTATATCTCATCGTGACGAAATCAAAAGTCCGTCCCGCGGTGCCGTTAAAGAGCGAGTCGGCCAACGAGTCGCGATGGCGGCCGTGTAAAAACCTGCGACTGTTTCCTTAAGTGGCCCCTGAATGGTCACCAGTTAGCGACCGTTCTAGAAAGCAATATGCATTTTGAAGTATTCAAGAAAATGAATTTTGAACGTCGGCCTAAATCCTCGAAAGGGACGACCGGCGTCATCCGACGACGGCTCCCCGCTTTCATTAACGCTGGTTAATTTGCCGCAATTTTATGGCCCTCGTCGAGAGCGCCACGCGGCGCCAGTTAACTTTGCTGGCCTCCTCGTTCAGCATCGTCTCTCCCGCGAGCCGGGCCTCCGCCGAGACCTGTTGTCGGTCACCCGTACCCGAACGGAAGGACGTCGGCGGCCATAACTCGGGCGTAATGATCTTTAAAAGCCGCCATTTGCCGCAGAGAGACATTAGGACATTAAGAGGCTGACCGAGTGTTGTCGGGGGGGGGGAAAGCTGGCAGGCAGGATTACTTCAAAAGGAATTCCAATCATTTTCAGAGCAGCGCTATGCAACTCGCTGTAGAATTTTTGATTTTTTTTCCTTTCTCTTGCACATACGAGTCCCGTGTTAGCATTTCAGCAGCGCCGAAGAAAAAGCAAAAAGTCCACTCTTCACCTGATGTGCCTTCTAGCAGAATACGACTGTAATTATAATCCAACTATTGCCTTTTAAATTGCAGCTCAATTGCCACAATTCCCGGTTCATGTGACAACATATTGTTATTTGTGCACTTTGTGGCGAAGCTTTAAATCTTATTCTACTTGTATAATGACTATCAAAGCATTCAATTCAATTCAAAAACTAACTACCAACAAATAATAACATACATCACTGAAAATCAGGTTAACAATGTAACCAATTGCGTTGCAAGAATACTTCAGATTGCAAGGTTGATGTGTTGAGTTCAGTGTTTTTGTCTTTTTTGGCTTTTGTTAACAATAGCCGTGTTCTTTTTTGTTGTTTTAGATAATCCGTTGAAAAGCCGAACTCTATCCACATCTCACCAAGAAATGTAAGTACAACATCTTATTATTATTTTTTAAAATTGATTAGATAACTTTATTCATGCCGTATTCTGGAAATTCACTGTCGCAGTAGCAAGAGGGTGAGAATACAGACACAGTAAAAGACATTTTAGACATAGATAAATAGGTCATAAATAAGTACATGAAGTTGCAGGCTGCTTACCGTAGTTGCTAGACCTGTAGAGGATGGTGTACCCTATCGACTGATTTATTTTATTTTATCATGATAACAATTTTAATATTGGTCCATATATAAGGCGCACTGGATTATAAGGCGCCCTGTCTATTTTGGAGAAAAATTAAGACTTTTATGTGCGCCTTATAGTCGTGAAAAGACGGTAAATAAATAAATAAGCGTGTTCAGACGTTTCTTTTGTTAATTTTATACTATGTAGTATTTTGTAAGTCTCGGGTTCAGGAACAAAAGTTTTGGTTGAAACTGGAGGACTCCCTGTACAGTTATTTTAATTGAATGATAGTACTTGGACCTGCAGTGTAAATTAATCTGCCCATTTTGTGCAATTTCAATAAATGTCACATTAAATGGCAGTTTGTACTTAGCTCCAATGAGCCCCCCAAAAAATTTAAGGGTGCCTCTCACTTGTATATGGAAAATTTTGGACGTTGGGCGTGAAAATGGGGTCGATTGTCATCTTAGCCAAAATCCTCACAACCATCTGCTCTTCCCAGCCGGCCGTTCGCTCACACCAGCTTCAAGTGCGGCTGTTCTTTGTTTTCCCCCTCAAAAAAACACGAATGGCCGTCTGTAGACCTCCGCCAAGGCACGCCAATCCTATTTGGAATTGGTCGTGAAGGGTCGCACAGAGAAATTGGAGGAAAATAGTCCAATGCTTGAAAAAAATATCCAATCATTTTGCTAGTGGATCAGTGACCTGATTAAAAATGCGTCTGATAGTGTTTCACAATAGGTTTTTCTGACAAAAGGTCAGGGCGATAATTATTGGTTTGGAAAATAGCTTTGAAAAAGTACTTGAGATCCCTAAAAATACATATTTCTTGTTCGAAATGATTAAATCTTAGTGAAGAGGATCAGCACACTGACCAGTAACAGCATGGCTGTTAATTAAAGCCGTACATCACGGCAACAAATTCTAAAATAACAAGTACATGAGTAAAAAAAAGTGCAGCTGTTGCCATAAATAAGTGATAAAAGCATAATGAGCGCATGATGTTAAAAGTTATATCACTGACATCAGTAATTGATTTTTTTGTTTGATTTTTGGCCGTAAAATATGTATTTGTGGATCAGTTGATCAATTCACGTGGAGAATGTTTTCTTTTTCTTCTCTATTTTTTTTAAATGAATTTATATCCGACAATAGTAGACAGATGGTGTTTGGGGATGTGTGTGTCATGTAGTGCTGTCTGCATTTGGGACAAAAAAACTGATAAAAAATTCAACAGACGTGCCGGGCTTGTAAAATGATGACAAAATGCCAGATCAGTTAAAATTAGTTAGAATAAATGAGATTTTATATTGACATAATCCCCCTAAAAATGCACAAAAATAACACCAGCAGGTATATTCAGTATATTCAAAAAGTATGAATCGAAAGGCTTCTATTTTTTAAAAAAAGAAGTAAATCTGCAAGGGGTATAAAAACATAATGAAGACAATGTGTTTGTCGAAAACAACAACAACAAGGAGCGGAAAAAATTGCAAAGATTGACGGACAAGTTTTTTTGGTTGATCAATTGAATGTCTGCTGCTTCATTGGACTGGATGGACACACAGCCTATGAAGTACTGAGGACAAAGCAGTGGAACAGACAAGGACATGGCCCAGGATCTCCATTTTACGGAGATTTTTTGCTCTCTTTCTGTCCCTGAATTCTTTTCAAACATTTCAATGCTTTTTCAGCCTCTGATTTTAAAGCAGGCGGCCATGTGCGCCATTCTTCAAATCTTTTTTTTTTTACCCTATTATTATTTTTTTATGCTTTAGAGGACTTGGAAAGATCGCAAGCTCTTGCCTCCCTGTTACTTTGTTTTTTTATTTTATTTATTTATTTTATTTCCCTTTTCCACTGCAAAGTTGCTCTGTTCTTTCTGGCCTTTGGTGATAGGTTTTTTTTTTACATTTTCTGCATCATAATATAGACATTTTTATGAAAACAGACACTTTCAACCCTTTGATAACAGAAAATCTTTGTTGTCAATCACCCAATGCGTTTATTAGGTGGGTGCAGACGACATCAATGGAATCATGTTCTCATTGTGACGCGACGTAAAAGAGTAGAAGGTCGTCGTATATTCGGTACGCGGGACGTTGCTGCCGAAACGTTTTTTTGCCGTTAGCTATATCTCCTACCATGTTTTTTACGAGTACTCACCTGTACAACTTTACACGAGGCATCAATGGCGTAGAAAATTGTCAGATTTACCATAATCCATCTACAATTTAAAAATTGTCAATGGCGTGTAGGATGTGCGAAATGAACAAACAATGGAGTGACCGACCAAAACAGACACACACACAAAAACCCACCATTAAAACCATAGTATTCACCATAACACTTTCTTCCCCTTACTTATTATTTGTTTTTAATGGGCCCTAATGATGTCTTTTAAGAGAGAATGAAAGCATACCTGTCAACCTTGGCCAATTGCTCCCCTTATTAATGATTGCAATTCCCATTATTAAGCGAAAATGCAACGCGGTACAAATTTACTCACATAGGGCGCACTTAAGTCTAAAATTTTCTCCAAAGTGGACGGGTTGCTTAATCAGTATGCACTAAATTCAAGATTCTGTAGATGTCGCTGTATGAATCTGACAGCTTGACCGTCTGGGTACATTGCTTGCTGACACGCTATATTTATATAGTGAAAATGCGCATATCATGCTTGACATCGATAGTGTCTTTGGTAGCTATGCCCATTAGTTCCAAAATTTTATATTTTCTCAGCATTGCAGTTTGCAGTGGCTAAAAATCGCCTCGTTCTGTATTGAAAACTTTTTCCTTCATTTACTACTATTAGTGGTATTTTACTCAATTTGATAAATTGGACTTTACTGAGACACAACCCGTTAACCAAAAAAAAGCTGTGGCGGTCTGTTAGTTTTTTTATTTGACCAAGAAATTCTGAAGAATACTGCAATTCGGTACCTCAATTATTTTTTATTGCACAATTTCAATAGTTATGGATCAATTAGCTTTAAAATTATATTTGAAGACTCTTTGACAAGATTTTGTCATTTAGAGTGAATTGAATTTTACTCCGAAACTCTAAATTCAACCCTTCTAAAAACACAGACTCCAACTCCAAACCCAGCCCTGACTTAAACCCCATCATGATCCTAAAAATTATATTTGAAGACTCTTTGACAAGATTCTATCATTTAGAGTGAATTGAATTTTACTCCGAAACTCTAAATTCAACCCTTCTAAAAACACAGACTCCAACTCCAAATGCATATACCCCAACCCCAAACCCACCCCTGACTAAAACCCCATCATGATGCTAAAAATGACTAAAAATATTAGCAGTCGACGATGATGTTTTCATCCGCTACCAGTGAACGAGACGATCCGGATTAGAGCCGAAATGGGTAAAACTGAATCGGTTTTACAAAAAAAATCATACTTTAAAAAAAATCCCATACAAAAGTTGTTATACACAATTTGAAATGACCAATAAACGTATAAAAGACAATGTAACCCCCCCAAAAATACTTCCGTTAATGTAAAAACCCGCTGAATAAGATTTGCGAAAAGCGGCTGGTTGGTGGCTCGTTGCCATGACGATGCTTGGCTCTCATAAAGCATGTTTTTGTGTTGCGTCCTCCTTTTTGGAGGCTGATAGAGCGGACGGGTGGCTAGCGGAGCTCCAGACAGCCAATCCATTCTCCTGATTAGCCCTCGTCGTTAGGCCTCCGCTCCCACTTTTCATGCGCTGTAATCATTTAGCACACGGCACTTCTTTAAAAGCCTTTTTCTATTTTTTTTGCTTTTCTTTCCGTGCTGGAACATCAAATAATATCGCTCGCTTGCACGCGCGTCCAAGTTTTGCTTCTAATGTCCTCGCATTAATAGGCGAGGAATAATGGAAACGTGGCAAATCAACAGAAAGGGAGGACGGCACCGCAATAATAGAATGCACAAACAAACCCTTTCGTCCATTTTTTATGTACCGTTTATCATTTAAAACCTTCAATTAAAATGGTTAAACAGCAAAATTATATCCGCATGCATAAATATATTTGTTGTTGCAGTGGCTAGAGAAAAAAAATGAAATCGTTCATGAATGTATACTTTGTATTTTTTTAAAAAATAGGATCAGTAATAATATGAATGTATACTTTGTATTTAAAAAAAAAGGATCTGTAATAATATTAATGTATACTTTGTATTTTTTTAAATAGGATCAGTAATAATATGAATGTATACTTTGTATTTAAAAAAAAATAGGATCAGCAATAATATTAATGTATACTTTGAATTAAAAAAAAATAGGATCAGTAATAATAATGTATACTTTGTATTTTTTTTAAATAAGATCAGTAATAATATGAATGTATACTTTGTATTTTTTTAAAAAAATAGGATCAGTAATAATATTAATATATACTTTGTATTTTTTTAAAATAGGACCAGTAATAATATTAATGTATACTTTATATATATATATTTTTTTAAATATGATCAGTAATAGTATTACTGATAATGAAGATTTTCTGAAACTGAATGCTAACAACTAAGGCTAATTTGATTACCTCTTATAATTGGAATGACAATGATAACAACAGGCCAGTCAAGAAATTGATGTATTATTTATTATAATATGATATACATTGCTTCGCAGTTCAAAATAGGAACCGTCCTTCATCGCCAAGCCAGTCAGGTCAAAATTAATTAAAATATGACAAAAGCTCAAGGTGGAAGACGCCACGTCGTTTAACAAGGATGCCGGCATCGTATTGCACATTAGCTTATTAACGTCCGACACGGTTCACGGCGTAAGCTAATCCAAAGTTAAGTTATTACCCAAAGTGGGCCCAACCGGTGTAAATGGAAGCCTAATATTATGCCGTGGTGTATTTAATGGAGTTTCAAATGCTAAATGTAATTCCATCTGGTGCGCATAATGGCTCCGCGTTTTATGCGTCTCGAGATTGTTGCGTCGGCGAGGAATTGCTTTGCGACGCACGTTCTCTACCGCGCAAATGCAATCGGAGGGTGATGGAATTAGTTTGAAAACAGCTCATTATTAGGATTATACATAATTAAGAGGCTATGGCGGCGCTTATATATATATACACACATATGCATATACATATACATTTATATATATATATATATATATACACACATACACACACCCATACATAAACACATACACACCCATACGTACACACACACACCCATACATAAACATATACACACACATACATAAACATATACACAAACATACACATATACACACACATATACATAGATATACACACACACATATATATATATATATATTAAATATATATATATATATATATATATATATATATATATATATATATATATATATATATATATATATATATATATATATATATATATATATATATATATATATATATATATATATATATATATATATATATATATATATATATATATATATATATATATATATATATATATTACACACACAACAACTTTTAAGAGCTCAACCTTTACAATTACGATTTTTTTTCCAATTTTCCGTAATGACTTTCAAACCTCTTAGCGATTTGCTCCTGTTGACTATTCCTTCCTGGATTTCAGTTTCTCTATTCCTTTCTGGATTTCAGTTTCTATGTTCCTAAAGACCCCAACGACAGTCTCGGAACCAAAAACAACTTCCAGCAAATCCCTATGCGGTAATTTATTAACTATTGTCAAATGTCCAGCACGTTAGTTTGGGCAAAAAACGAGACATAATTGTCACAATAATGAGGTAATAACTCATACCCGCATCGCCCAACAAAGCAGCAGAATGAGCCCATCGGTGCCAGGCTTTCTCGGGCCGTCCCCCGAGGCATCCATCTGGACAACAAGCCATTGAAAATCTGGACTCTATAATATATATGAGGGAACCACGGCGCCCCCGGGGGAGCTACGAGAACCCTCGGGCTCGTCCGTAACCCGGGCCCGTACCGAGAGACAAAAAGTTCCAGCGGAGACATGACGTGATGGTTCGCATGACCGATTGACTTTCCAAATGACCACCACAAGTTCCCACATTGTAACCTCCAAACTTATGGTAAAGTCTCACGGGCAAAGTGGAGGTTCCTTAAGCGAATCCGATAGATTCAACTTCACTAAGCTACAAACCGTAGTCCTTTTCTTTGGAAAATAAACAAACAAAAACCCTGCAAAACACAGTCATAATCCCATTTTGCTGTTGGCCACTAAGCCACAGTCTCCAACCAGAAGAAATGTTAGCAAAGACGGGCTTTTTTGTAGTTTTTTTCCCAATAAATGAAATCATTTGTAACGAAAAAAAGTTCTAATGTAATGTAATTTTTCTTCGTCCCACTAGGTGGTGAGCTGAGTGACTTGAGCAGATCGAAGGAAGGGAACCAGCCAGTAAGTAGCCTATTCTCTTGTTTTTATCAAAAGATTTGACCAAGTAGCAATGGACATTTAGCCAATGAGAAGTTAATTTCGTATTCTGACTACCGTTTTTCATTGAGTCAATCACACTACCGGAAACCTTAACTCCCCTAACCTCCTCGGTTTCAACTATGCAGAGGCAAACTGTCCCCCAAAAAGATTTTTTTTATTGCGCAATCCCCTTACGTCATCAGTTTCAACTATGCTGAGGCAAACTGTCCAAAAAATGATTTTTATTGCTCAATTTCAATAGGTTTGGTTCTATTCGTGCCTTGATAATTGTTTTTTTTTCCCCCGCAAGATTTGACTGGCATATTCGAATGAGCCATCAAAGCAAACACAGATGTCTTTGTCGGTCTCGCATTGGCAGATGTTGTTTATTCTCATTCGACTTGCGTCTTTTAACAACGCTGGTTTGAGATTCCTCATTGTTTTTGCATTTGCACAACATTAATCATAAAAGGCATAAACTGGGCAGCCGGCGTTTCAGTCAAAGCTTGATGTTGTCATCAGATTCACTTTGTTTATTTACTCTCCCCAGTAGAAAAATGGGGCTGACCACGCAAACGCGAAAGCAATTATTAAGCTTGCCACGTGTTTTCCAACGACCGCCGCTTAATTCTGTAGCTCTCGGCTAATTGAAGAATTATTCACACGGACCGGAAACCTTACATTAACAAATCTAGCACGCCTAATTATCAAAATGTTTCTCATTGGATTTTTGAACAGCCTCATTAGACTTGGTTCGTATTTGCTGTGGGCGACAACGCTTGCTTTCCCACTGATGACAATTCAATAATGGATTTGTCATAACTTTCCAATAAGTGGAAACGATACAAATGTGATTCAATTTCATTAAACCATGACAGAAATAGATGAAAGAATTTGCCCGTGTCTTGAACATCTTGCTTAGTTTCTCCTCTAGCTCCTCTTTGTTTGTTTATAAGGAATAATTAGTTTCTCGTTCCCGCCAGGTGTCGTTTGTAACATTAATATTGTTTATTGCTTGTCAAATTTAGCGGATACGGCTTTGAGTGTGTTACGTTGAGAAATAACAGTATGGTAATCCCTCGAATATCGCGGTTAATATAGACCAAACATGGCCGTGACCATCGAAAAACCGCAAAGTAGGTTCACCCCTATTGTAACTTTTTTTGAGTCCAGGTAGCAAAAGTGGCTTCCGCTCACCGATTTTTAGCGTGGATTTTCACATTTTTATGAACTTTAAAAAAAAAGTAAAAAAAAACATGTATAGTAAGGCATTTTTCTTGAAAAAACGACCATGTATAGTAAAGCTTTTTTTCTTTAAAAAACGACATAGTATAGTGAGGCTTTTTTCTTAAAAAATGACATAGTATAGTAAGGCTATTTTCTTAAAAAAATGACATAGTATAGTAAGGCTTTTTTCTTGAAAAAACGACCATGTATAGTAAAGCTTTTTTTCTTTAAAAAACGACATAGTATAGTAAGGCTATTTTCTTAAAAAAATGACATAGTATATTAAGGCTTTTTTTCTTAAAAAACGACCTTGTATAATAAGGCTTTTTTCTTAAAAAACGACCATGTATAATAGTAAGGCTTTTTTCTTTAAAAAAATGACATAGTATATTAAGGCTTTTTTCTTGAAAAAACGACAATGTATAGTAAGGCTTTTTTTCTTAAAAAATGACATGGTATAGTAAGGCTTTTTTTTCCTAAAAAACGACATAGTATAGTAAGGCTTTTTTCTTAAAAACGACCTTGTATAGTAAGGCTTTTTTCTTAAAAACGACCTTGTATAGTAAGGCTTTTTTCTTAAAAAACGACCATGTATAGTAAGGCCTTTTTCTCGAAAAAATGACTATGTATAGTAAAACGACCAAGCATTTATATTTCCCCTTGGTTGCCGGACTGCCTTTTTATCGTTTTCTTTTGCTTGGATTTATGGTACAAAATCCAAAGAGGGAAACAAACAAATGTTTATCGTCAATATCTCATCGGAAACTCTGAACGTCTAAAAACAAATGTACTTTCCCTCTTGGGAACGTGAAGCGCGTTTCTAAAAAGAGCGAATCCATTCGTCGGTCCCCATTCGTTTCTTCACCAGAGACGAGAAGAGACAAGTGAGATCTTTGTGGCAGCCGCCACAGATTGGAGCTGCCACGGCGACATTGACGGGCTCCGGGAAGCCATGTTGTGCTTTGATTGGATGCTGAAGATAAACACGACTAAGGGGAGGACTGTCTTGCTCTTTAGGACTCATGCTGTCGTTTAGAATCCCCCCTTTTTTTATAAAGTGATGCGAATGGCTTCCTCGCTTTGACTTCAATACAAATGCGTTATTGGCAGGGAATATGTTGCATTTCACAGCAGCTGTAATAGGAGGAGTCTGTCCAGATATCACACAAAGATGCGACAAACGCTAGAAATGGACTCGAAATTACGCTGTTACAATTTTGCGCTTCTCACGAGGGACTTTGATGCGCTCTGAAATGAACGGGCGACCGATCCGGGGGCGCCGTGTCGGGAGTTTTCAAATCAGACTTGAACTTTCTGTGACCCAAGGGAGGATAAAATGGACCGACAGACAAGAGAAATGTCTTTTATAATGATTGTTTCTACTCCATTAGTGGAAATAATAAATCAAAACAGATAGATCAGAAAAAAACTTAGTTTACACTTCTAAATATTACACGGATTGTCATTAAAAATGTATTCTTTTGTAATATGTAATGAGGAAAAAATTCAATTGTCATGTTATATGATAGTTTTCTGTAAAATTTTCCCAAATTCAATGTTTTAATGATACGACATCTTCTGACGTTGTTTCCATTAAAGCAGCCAAGTATGCTTTAAGTCATTTTGTTTGTGTTACAGCAGAGGTAGGGAACCTATGGCTCGGGAGCCACATGTGGCTCTTTTGATGGGTGCATATGGCTCTGAGCTAAAATATGGAAACCGGTGGTGAGAGAGCCGAGTCCTGAACAGACCAATGAGAACATCACGTCGGCATTGTGGTATTGATTTTTTTTTCCATTAGAGTCTTCTGCATCAATTTTCTCATTGATATTCATTGAAATTATAGATATTCATTGATTAGCAACAGCGTAAGAATGTTGTCAAAAGAATTCAGAGACTTTTTTTACTTTAAAAGTGGCAAAATGAATTTAAAAAAAAGCGCATTTTCCTGGATTTTTTGACTTTGAAATTGTGAGTATGGCTCTCAAGGAATAACATTTGAAAATAATAATTGTTTATGGCTGTCTCTTTCATAAAGGTTCCCGACCCCTGTGTTACAGGATTAACGAATTGACGTCAACTACAAAAAGTTGCCTCTAACAATGGCTACCGCTCCGAAATCTTGCTGTGAACCGCCATCAACTACGTGAGAACTTCATTTTTTCCCTTTTCAAACTTACAGAAAGATGTGTTTCTCTCTCAAGGATTTTCAGTCGAGTCTATTTGTTTCCATCAGACACTTTTTACGAGCCCAATCACGTTTTCCCGGTTGGGACGCCAGACTGGGAAGCGCCCGTTTTTGATTGAGCTGATGGCGTGAAGGTTTGGCAGACGACCTTGACTTTAAAAGGAGCTTTTTGGAGGCTTCCCTGACAATCTTTCACTCTCTTCAAGTCTGCTACTTTCTCTTCTCAGGCCAGACAAAAGGATTTCATAGGTCAATTACAGCATGATCACCAGGGATCCGATTGGAGCCGGCCATGGACTGTTGACGTCTGAAAAAGCTTTATGCGGTATGAAGTCACTTTTGCATTATCTTCCATCAGATTCTCAAAACTTTGCCAAGAAAACATCTTAAAAGGACCCCAAAAATATTTGTATTCATCGTTCTTTTTAACTTTTCTGAAATTGCGTAAGCTGTTCACGCTACATCGACCCACGGTTGAGTTTACCGACAGCTAAAAATGGCGACCCCACGCTCATCCCACCGCAATCCATCGGTCACGGGGCGACAGGTCCGACTCGGGGCCGTCCGGACGCCGAATGAGAATCGCGTTGCCGCGCTTTGTCCTTTTGTAGCACTTTAAAGAGAGATTAATATTCCGGCGACGACGGCGACCACGAGCCGCCATTACTCATCCGACATGGGCGAACGGCGCTTTGCGCCTACGAGGCCTAACGGCGCTCCGCAGAAGTGGGGCCAATTATTTCCGATACAACTGCGCTCCCTTCAACACAATTCATCACACGCCGCAAGACAAATATTGTGTCTGGGAAATTCCTCGCATGTGAAATAAGAGAAAGGCCGATTAGCAAATCTCGATAACAGACGGGAAATCGTCCTTTTGCTAGACGTTCTCCCCTGAAATTTAGGAAAGTTGGCGCATTTTCCGAAGCCGCCCGCAGGAATATAAGATGTTTTCCGTTCTTTTTGCGTACCGTTAACGTCAGTTTCATCTCCTATTATTATAATATATGACTCAATTCTTGGGATAAAATGACTTTAATCACATTATGACTTTTCGCTTGCACGATTACAATGTTTGACTTTATACTTGTAACAATGTGACTTTAATCTAGTGTTTTTGACTGCTGTTTTCGTCCTATAGACCAAGGGTGTCAAACTCGGGTTGGTTTGCGGGCCACATTAACGTCAACTCCATTTCATGTGGGCCGGACCATTTTAGATATAATATCTAGAGGTTTTTTTATTTTTTAAAATTTGATTAAAAGAACTGGATCAAAAGCCCTAAATAATCTGTTTTTATAGATCTAAAGCAATGTTTATTTGAGCTTTTTATGTCATGGGAAATGTATTTTAATCATGTTTTTATTTCAAATGGAAACAAAATATTTTTTAAGTGGAAAATGGAAAATATTAGTATATTTATTTTTAGATTCTACAAAATGCTTTTTGAATTAAAAACAACAGAAAAAAATTGGATTGAAACTATTGCAATGATTGATTTTAAAAAGGGGAAAATCAGGACATGTAATGTACATCTATAAACATTTGAATTTGATCCTAAAACAGAAAGTCGGCACTCATGATTTACTTTCTCGGGCCGCACAAAATGATGCAGCGGGCCAGATTTGGCCCTCGGGCCGCCACTTTGACACCTGTGGTTTAGACTTTTTTTTTTTTTACCAGGTCTTGAGGAACGACCCAGGAACTGAATTCAGATGGGAAAACATTTGATTGGCCGCTTCCTCGTCATGGCTGAAATCTGGAAAGATCCAATCGGACGTCTTCTACACTGCGCGAAAATTCAACCCACAAACTAGCAACCCACAAAAACTTCATAAGGGAACCAGGTGAGAGAAAAAAACAACGTAAAACCACCCACCCATCTCCCCTCGTTCCCTAGTTTCAGTTTGATGACATCATCTTTTAACGAGATCCCTCTGACCACCCCAACCTTTGCGCCGAGACCAAAATTGCCGCGGTCTGCCGTGTTTACGTTATCACCGAGCAATTTGGAAGCAGAACGCCAAAGCAGAGAACAAAATACCACTCTTTGCGTATCGATGATGAAGAGAGCGAACCCACATGCGAGAAGCAGAGCCGTATTAGAATTCTTGCCGGCCGCCCCATGTCTGGCGCTCGCCGCTGCGGAGGCCATAAAACTTTCATGGCTCTGTCTAGATGCTGTGTTTCTGCTGGTTTATTTATCAACTAGCGCAACGTTGTTTATTGCGCGCACGTAATAACGGGAACGCTAAAACACGCCGTGTTTTGTAGGAAAGTAAGAAACGTGACCCGGCCGTTAGCGTGGCAGAAAATGTCATGATATCAACACACTCCCGTCGGGAGATTCTTTTAAAAAAATGGCCAGGGTAAAAACACGTGGGTGATTCGGAAGAGTATATGAGCGAGAGAACCCGCTGTTTTTCAAAAGGTTAACAGGCAGCGCTGACCACTGCTCTTGGCACGCATGATCTTTGGTGTTAGGGGTGCCGCTGTCAAACACTTGTGGGCACTTTAATTGGCACCCGCGAACTTTGACAAAGTTGCAGTCTGTCAGAAAAAATGTTGCATGGGCAGGCGGAAACAAAATGACGGTAATTTTGCGGAGGGGCCTTCAATTTGAGACGTTTTACAGTTATTGGGTCGAGGTTGATGGGATTTTCATTAAAGGATAGACTACACAAATGATGATAAAAATTGGGGAGTAAGGAAATTTGGCGCAAATGCCGAAAATTAGGGGAAAATAAAACTGAAGTTTATTTGCGAAACGGACATTTTGAACTTGTGCGCACGGTATTCTCAAATTTTACGTTGAGAAATCTATGATCGAAACAAAAATGGGCAAAACGTAAAAAGAATTGTGTTATCGCAAAACAAAATTCACCAGTAAACAAAAAAACTTCTAAAACAATTTATATCATTGTTTTTTTTTTCATTTGTAACTCCTTCTTTTATAAAACAAGATTTGGGAATCCTTTTTTTTTTAGTTCTAATACAATTTATTTCATAGTTTTTTTTCATTTGTAACTCCCTTTCTTTTACAAAACAAGATTTGGGAATCCTTTTTTTTTAAGAGTTCAAAATGATCATTTTTCTTTTGATATCTATCGACCCCCATGCACCGTTTTAATCCAAAAAGTATTTCTGGACACTTTACATATTTGACTGACCCGACCTTGGTGAAGTTGACACTTGGAAAGGTTTTCTACCCACCATGCAAACACCCAATAACGTTTGGCATTGGAATGGTAGGTCACCGTCAGCTGATTTGGCCGTCGCCAAGTCACGACAAAGCCATTAAGTCATCCTAATGAATCCCTTTATGAGCCAGGAGAGGTCAGCGATGGCGGAGGGGGGTTCACTACCCCGAGGCCATCCGCCATCTGAATCCTAATGAGCCGACGGCATCGATCCGTACGTCCGTTTTCTGTAGCGCTGGTGGTCTTCATTAGGATTTGGAGGCAGATGACTTTTGGGTGGAGGATGAGAATTGAAAAGCCATTCTTTATTGAGATTCGCTTTCTCCAAAACGGATTCCTCGAGACGGTCCGTTTCATTTTCCCAACTTTCCCTACAGTGCCGCTGGATGGGCATCGATGGAATTGACGTTGGCACCATGTGTTCATTTTCTGATGATTTCCTCTTGATTTTGTGTCGCTTCCATAGATTGGACGTCTAACGCCGAAAAAGATGAGCATCCACAGCCTCCCTATTTAAGTGAATTGGACATTAATCGTCGCCAACGACAAGGTAAGGAGCTGATTTTATGTCACTAGCTTAGAATTTCAGACTGAATTTGGTTTCAATTCGTATTGTTTTTTTTTGTGGGGGCATTTCTGTCGTTTCCTGTTGATTAATTTTGCGGCATTTTCGAATTACTTCCAAGCATTTCATGTCACTTCCTGCTGATACCTCATTGGCTGCCATTAACATGAACATTATTTAATTCAAAACAAATTAGACGACAATCCGCCCGTTTATGGCAATTAAAAATGAGCGTTCACGGCCTGTTTAAGTCAATTGGAAATCCATTATAATCAACCAGTTCATTTTTTTCCACTTCCTTAGAATTTTGACTTTCTATTTATTTTTATTTCAATATCCATTTTTGACCAAACAGACATTGCTTCAATCTTTAAGAAACAAAAGAAAAAAAGTGCAGCAGCAGTCAGGAGGGGATAGAAACATTATTTCTTGGTGGGAGGCAATAAGGTTAACTAAATGCATAATTGACAAGCGGGCCACTTATCCATTTTAACTTAAATAACAGTGTGTTTTAAGCTACCTGTAATTTCCCAGCAGAAGCCGCACTGGCCTCGTGAAAAATTCATGTCGTCTTCAAGTCACAGTGCGCTTTTTTCCTTCCCGTTGCGTCCCAGAAGTGAGCGCCGGCTTTTGTTCCACCTCCAAATATTCTTTTTTTTTTTTGCCCCGTCAGCACGAAGCGGCACGGGAAAAGGTGGGACTAAATTATTCTGTCGCATCAGAACTATGATTAGAATTGTGTTGGTTAGGTCGCTTCTTGAAATGCTCCCAAAATCCCACGCACATTGAAAGAAACGTTATAACTTGTTAGCGCGTTTGTGTTTTATTAAAGATGTCAGAAACGTTGAAAAAAATGATAGTTTTGAGTTAAAGGTAAGTAGAAAAAATTGGGATACAATTTTTAAGAGTAATCTTATACTAAAAAAAAGGTAAAACATAAAATATTTCAGTTTTTTATGATTTTTAGAATAAGGAAAGACAGCAAGTATATTTAAGGGAATATATTTTATTTAAATAAAAGTAATGGTAAGAAACAGGAATAATTTGTTGCATTTATTTTATATATTTAAAATACTTTTTGTAATGAAAATTATTATAAATAACTTAAATGTTTGATATTTTTTCATTTAAATGTTTACATTTTTTTCTCTAAAAAAAGGGGAAAAATCTCTAATCTTCACTGGAGAGTAAAAATTAGACTACAATGTGTTAATGAAAATGTGAAAAACTATTTTCGGTCCTAAAATTAGCATTAAATTCCGTAAAATAAAACCAAAACAGTCGTCGTATTTGCAAATTTCACACATCAAGTCATTTTTTTGTTTGCATTATAGCCTTTTATTCTTTTCATAGGAAACAATAGTCATTGAAATGCCCCGCCCGCCCTCCGAAATGTCCTTGTTGATCATGATTTCTCACAGTATACATTCAGTTATCTGAAAGAAAACATAGTGTAACTTGGCACTTAAAAAACAACCACAAAGAATTGCCACCTTTATTCGTTGAGAACAAAAATTTACAAAGCCATTCAAAACAGTCACTTTTTTTCCCCAAATACTTTTCCATTTTTTTTCTTCTTCTTTAAACTCAACTCTGGAGAATATTCAAAATACACTTTGTTATGTCGCTTTTCTCTCTCTATAGTTACAAATATGTACATTTTAGAGTCTCTTTAGTCCCCCTCCCCCCCGCGTCGCCTCCCCATTCGTCGTAAAAATGTATTTTTTATTTTTTTCCCCCTTTTTGTTTGTGTTCTATTTATAGCTCTCCGAGACATCGGCGCTCAGATGGAGGTCCCGTGGCCGGCTTCGCCTTCCGGGATGGCCACCACCCCCGGCATGGGCTGGTAGGACATGGGCACGGGGGTCTTGATGGGGCTCTGGCGGAAGAGCCCCCCGTTGGGCGCCCTGTGTTTGCAGCGGATGGATGGCATGGTGGCGCTGCTGAGGGGCAGCGGGAGGGTCCGGCCGCCCGCCGCCACGCCCAGCGTCCGGACCGTCCCGTGGCCCTCGCGGAGAAAGGCGCTGACCGAGAGCGGCGGCGGCGGCCCCCGGCGGGACGGGTACTCCCTGGCCGACAAGACCTCCAGGGACTGGCTGGGCTGCACGCCGCCGATGTCCAGGGCCGAGATCTCGATGGACGGACCCGGCAGCTGCTTGTGGGCCAGATCTTCGTCCAGGAGGCTGTTCAAACGCTGGTGGACCTGCTCCAGGTTCACCTCCTTGTCCTGCAAAGGGGGAGATGGAATGCAAAGAAAGGATGCAAGAGGTGGGTGCCGTGACCCAAAAAAAGGTGAGGATTCGTGGGAAAATAGTTTCAAATCAGAGTGGAGGAAAAAAAAAGGGAAAAGGAGGAAGGTTATTCGGGTTGTTTTGCCCTCGGGCATCGCAACATCATTCTTAAGTCTGTGCGCTGTAGTGGACTCACCGAGGCTGGGTCTACACCGGTGCTATATCGTCGCGGAGCTAGCTGTATTTAAAACATATCCTATTGGTTCCATGACATCTTATTAATCTTTAAAGTTCTCCAAATTTTAGATCTTTTTTTGTCCGATCAGATTTTTTACTACAGTAGTACCTCACCACTTCACAGATTCACCACATCGCTGTTTAGATCCGACAAATATGTATGAAAAGTTTATCGTGTAGGAAGACTAATAGAGACATGAAACAATTGTAGATTATTTTACTGGCTAGTGACTACCATCGGGAGTTAAATAAAAGTACAGAAAGGGTTTTAAAGGTTCCAATAACATTAAATAGACAACGCGGTATTCGCCTATTGCGGCAGGTCTTGGAACCTGTGAACCGCCATAAACGAGGTATTACTGTAAATCTAACAAATGTGGTCATATATACTTGAAAATCAATCGTGCTAGCAGATGTAACATCAAGCCAAGGAATCGATTCAACGCACATCCGAATAATGTAGAACGTTAAAACTATATATGCTAAATTTATTTCGCATTGCAGGTGCAAAACCCTTAAATGAAAAAATAAGTTGACAGTAGTTCAAGTTAGTTTCCTTCGACTAGACTCGAAATTGCGGATTGTTTAAAATCTGTACTGTATCATTTCTTAAATGATTGTCTACTTCTAATGTAAACACACTTTCTTCCAGGAGTTTGAACCCTTTGACCTGCCGTGTAAATCCAGCCTCAGCGAGTCCGCTACAAGCCAATTAAATAGCAACGGTGAGTCACCTTTTGTTTACTTTGCAGACATGTGTACAAGTTCACTTGGTTACACACACAAACAATCACGTCGCCAACAAACACAGAAATATTTGCGAGCCGATGCTTACAAATAAATGAAATGACGATCAAAATGGCCAAAATACTTGATGCAAACATTCATACTACATTAATGATAGATGACAGCATACAAAAGGTGGAGGCGTCATTTGGAAAAAGAACTTTGACCATTATTTCAGCGTAAATTACTTCAGATTTGCCAGTTTTTTCTGCCTCCAGCTTCCGTATTGATGCTAATGCGAAACCACAAAAGACATAAAGATGAAGCGGCTAGCTCGAATCTTCCCCTGCCCAACCGGCCCCGTGTCCCGACCCCCATATTTTTACACCAGCCAATCACAGACCATGATTTTTTAGTTTTCAAGCCGAGCCTGACCCATGTCAACAGTTTTGTGACTTTAACTCGAAAACAATTTTTAAAAAAAAGCTTGTCCTGATCGCATATTTTTGCATGCAAGTCCAAGTCACCTGATTTAGTGGATCTGCCGAAACGATAGCTCAGAAATGGATTCAAATATTAAATAACCTTTTTTAATCCGACATTAAGGCCATATATAATTATCGGAAATATTACACAGTCTTTGTTCTCCTAACTTTGTCTCACTAGTCACTAAGTCCGGTCCCCGAGAGCCACTATCTGGTCTGTTTTCCATATCTCCCCCCTCTAGCACACCTGAATCAAATAATCAACTCATCAGCAAGCTTTCCAGAAGCTTCCTAACGATCCCGATGATTTGACTCCGGTGTGTTGGTTGAGGGAGATATGGAAAACAGACCGGATCGCAGCTCTCAAGGACCGGAGTTGGCCACCCTGATGTGTAGTAAGGTGTTTTCAAAATGCCTGTGTGTAGTGAGGCTTCTATTCTTCAAAACGAGTCTAATTGTAATCTTATTGTGCAGGCTATTCTCCTATTGTTTGGTCAACTCTGTTTGAGCTGAATTGAGAACTTGGAAGATGCAGGAATCGATCCAACTACCTTTGGCATGGTAAGCAGGCACTCTACTACTTGAGCTAAAGAGCCACCCACCTCCTCACTATACCATTGACTGGCTCACTATTTTCCTGTTTCAGTTGAAGAGTGAGAACTTGGAGAATGTGGGAATCGATCCAGCTACCTTTTGGCACGGTAAGTGGGAACTCTATCCTTTGAGTTAAGGAACCTACACACCTTACTGTGCACTGGACTAACTTACTATTTTTCTGTTTCAGATGAAAAATGGGAATCGATCCAACTACCTTTGACATGGTAAGCAGGCACTTTACCATTTGAGCTAATGCTACCACCCACCTCCTACTGTACCATTGACTGGTTCACTATTGTTCTGTTTCAGCTGAAAAGTAATAATTTGGAGGATGCAGGAATCAATCCAACTACCTTTCACAGGGTAAGTGGGGACTCTATCCTTTAAGTAACCCACCCACCTGCTTACTGTGCACTGGACTGACTCACTATTTTTCTGTTTCACCTGAACAGTGAGAAGTTGCAGGATGCAGGAATTGGTCCAACTACCTTTTATGTACTCTACTATTTGAGCTAAAGAACCACCCACCTCCATACTATACCATCGACGACTTCACAATTTTTCTGTTTCAGTTGAAGAGTGAGAACTTGGCGGATACGAGAATCGATCCAACTACCTTTGACACGGTAAGCAGGCACTCTACCATTTGAGCTAAGGCTCCCAACCACCTACTTACTGTTCACTGAACTAGCTCACTATTTTTCAGGTTCACCTGAACAGTGAAAAGTTGCAGGATGCGGGAATTGATCCAACTACCTTTGACACAGTAAGCAGGCACTCTACCATCTGAGCTAAGGCTCCCAACCACCTCCTTACTATGCACTGAACTAGCTCACTATTTTTCAGGTTCACCTCAACAGTGAAAAGTTGCAGGATGCGGGAATTGATCCAACTACCTTTGACACAGTAAGCAGGCACTCTACCATTTGAGCTATGGCTCCCACCCACCTCCCTACTATGCACTAAACCGGCTCACTATTTTTCAGGTTCTGCTGAAGAGTAAGAACTTGGAGGATGCAGGAATTGATCCAATACCTTTGGTATGGTAAGTGGGCACTCTATTGACACAAGTTCCCTCTTTTCGTCCTCGCAGTTCAGCTGCAACGGAAAAATAGTCGGCCAGTTCAGTGCATGGTAAGGAGGTGGGTGGCTCCCTTAGCTCAAAGGCTAGAGCACATGGTTACCATGCGAAAGGTAGTAGGATCGATTCCTGCATACTGCAACTTCTCACATGGTTACCATGCGAAAGGTACTAGGACCGATTCTTCTCACTGTTCATCTAAAACTGAAAAATAGTGGGCCAGTCAATGGTGTACTAAGGGGGATCTTTGAGCAGATCCTTAGCTCAAACAATCTTAGCTCTTTGAGCTAAGGATCCCCCTTAGTACACCATTGACTGGCCCACTATCTTTCTGTTTTAAATGAACAGTGAGAAGAATCGATCCTACTACCTTTCGCATGGTAACCATGTGAGAAGTTGCAGTATGCAGGAATCGATCCTTCCACCTTTCGCATGGTAACCATGTGCTCTAGCCTTTGAGCTAAGGGAGCCACCCACCTCCTTACCATGCACTGAACTGGCCCACTATTTTTCCGTTTCAGCTGAACTGCGAGGACGAAAAGAGGGAACTTGTGTCAATAGAGTGCCCACTTACCATAGCAAAGGTATTGGATCAATTCCCGCATCCTCCAAGTTCTTACTCTTCAGCTGAACCTGAAAAATAGTGAGCCAGGACGAAAAGAGGGAACTTGTGTCAATAGAGTCAAAACCATAGAGCATTTATAAATATTAGTATCCTACTGTTTTTCGCTATTATTTTGATCTACATAAGTAAAGCATTTTCTTAATGTTTATGCTATCTTTGTTCTGCAAAGTGTGTTTCTCTAGAGTAAACACTTAGTATTAAATCTACTGTATGTATATCTTTGAATTATTTAAATTTATGTAAGATGTAAAGCAATGTATTAAAGTGTGATTTACTTGACTTTTCCAACGTCGCCGGACTTTTTCTCTTGCTCTGTAAAGTTTGTTTCACTGCTGTAAATATAAATATATAATGACAAAGTTTTCGGCTTATCCCCAGAGTGAAACAGTATACGAGTATTGTGCTGTATATGTTTTATTTATGCACCTCAGGATTCTTTTATTGCTTATTTCCCTTAACTCTTTTCAGCACTGTTGACAGCCATTTAAAAAACAAAAATAAAAACGATGTTTTTCAGCCAATTTCCAAACGCATTTTGGGTATGTGTACGCTAACTTGGTAGCCACTTACTGCTATGGGTCGGGTCAGGTCAGGTCAGGACTGGGCTGGTGGGACAAGTCATCAAAACGGGCGGGACGAGGCTCAGATTCTACGTCACGGGCTGGTGCTCACACTTTAGTTTAAGGATCCATGTCAAGCCTTAGTAGTTCTGGGTGCCTCGTGCAGTTGTGGGCCAAGCTCTACGCCATTAAGACTTGAATGGATGAGCTAAAGAGAGCCAGCAATCGTACCGCTGCAGTACAGTGTCGGCGTCGAGCCGTCGGAGCCTTCTAAGCTAGGTAGGAACCCACCTGCATGTAAGGTCATTGGACATGGGCTTCAAATGTAGTTATCAGACTGAAATTGTTGTTTGTATCGTAATGACGGTTTTAAGACGCGGGTGTCCAAAACAGTCCTCAAAGCCCTTTACCGCAATAGTTTGGAGAGAGAACTCGACTTGACTGAAGGCCCGGCCCGCCGCTTTTTGCCGTCGCAGCCGGGGTTCCTCTCACGCGAGCCCCAACGATTAGGCGGGACCCGAGGAGAGAGAACCGCAGCGATTAGGCACGCCCCACGACCGCTCTCCCGGCATGAGAAGGAATGATCACAGACCGATCACACTACGATGGGGGGCACACCTATTATAACTGCGTGTACTGCAGCTCGACTAAATCGGGGCTGGCGTCTGCGCTTGTCGGATCCATAAAGTAGAGTGTGGCAGTGGCGTCTCTGGGCAGGACCGGGGGGCCCGGCGGTCTGGGTCTGGACCGGGGCCTCGGCGGAGCGGGGAGAGCGGCGGTGGCGGCCCGCTCGGGGCCGGACGAGTTGTCAACGGTCACCTCTTTGGGCTCCTTTCGCCGGCAGTGGTTGCTGTTCCACCAGGTCTCCAGGGCGGCCACCAGCAGGGCCAGGAGCAAGCCGGCCGCCAGGATGCAGAAGACCCCGGCGAAACTGTGCAGGCGCAGCGCTCGGCCCTCCGTCTGGGCTTCGGCGTGGCTCTGCAGGTCGCAGCGCCCCTTTTTCGGCCACCACTTTTGTTTCAGGATATCCAGGTCGCCCTTTTCCTGAAGCTCCAAGATCCTGAAAACAATAAACAATACAAAAAAAGTGGTCATTTTTTAAATAAACTTTTCACAAAACAAAGCTCACCTATAAATGGTCATCTTTTTAAGTAAAAAAAAAGCCTTACTATACTATGTCGTTTTTTAAGAAAAATAGCCTTACTATACTATGTCGTTTTTAAAAGAAAAAAGCCTTACTATACTATGTCGTTTTTTTAAGAAAAAAAAGCCTTACTATACTATGTCGTTTTTTTAGGGAAAAAGCCTTACTATACTATGTCGTTTTTAAAAGAAAAAAGCCTTACTATACTATCGTTTTTTAAAGAAAAAAAGCCTTACTATACTATGTCGTTTTTAAGATAAAAAGCCTTAATATACTATGTCGTTTTTTTAAGAAAAAAAGCCTTACTATACTATGTCGTTTTTTAAAGAAAAAAGCCTTACTATACTATGTCGTTTTTTAAAAGAAAAAAGCCTTACTATACTATGTCGTTTTTTAAAGAAAAAAGCCTTTCTATACTATGTCGTTTTTTTAAAGAAAAAAAGCCTTACTATACTATGTCGTTTTTTTTAAAGAAAAAAAGCCTTACTATACTATGTCGTTTTTTAAGAAAAAAAGCCTTACTATACTATGTCGTTTTTTAAGATAAAAAGCCTTACTATACTATGTCGTTTTTTTAAGAAAAAAAGCCTTACTATACTATGTCGTTTTTTTAAAGAAAAAAGCCTTACTATACTATGTCGTTTTTTAAGATAAAAAGCCTTACTATACTGTCGTTTTTTTTAAAGAAAAAAAGCCTTACTATACTATGTCATTTTTTTAAAGAAAAAAAGCCTTACTATACTATGTCGTTTTAAAGATAAAAAGCCTTACTATACTATGTCGTTTTTTTAAGAAAAAAAGCCTTACTATACTATGTCGTTTTTTAAAGAAAAAAGCCTAACTATACTATGTCGTTTTTTAGGGGAAAAAGCCTTACTATACTATGTTGTTTTTTAAAGAAAAAAAGCCTTACTATACTATGTCGTTTTTTAAAAGAAAAAAGCCTTACTATACTATGTCGTTTTTTAAGATAAAAAGCCTTACTATACTGTCGTTTTTTTTAAAGAAAAAAAGCCTTACTATACTATGTCATTTTTTTAAAGAAAAAAAGCCTTACTATACTATGTCGTTTTAAAGATAAAAAGCCTTACTATACTATGTCGTTTTTTTAAGAAAAAAAGCCTTACTATACTATGTCGTTTTTTAAAGAAAAAAGCCTAACTATACTATGTCGTTTTTTAGGGGAAAAAGCCTTACTATACTATGTTGTTTTTTAAAGAAAAAAAGCCTTACTATACTATGTCGTTTTTTAAGAAAAAAAGCCTTACTATAGTATGTCGTTTTTTAAAGAAAAAAGCCTTACTATACTATGTCATTTTTTAGGGGAAAAAGCCTTACTATACTATGTCGTTTTTTAAGATAAAAAGCCTTACTATACTGTGTTGTTTTTTAAGAAAAAAAGCCTTACTATACTATGTCGTTTTTTAAAAGAAAAAAGCCTTACTATACTATGTCGTTTTTTAAGATAAAAAGCCATACTATACTATGTCGTTTTTTTTAAGAAAAAAAGCCTTACTATACTATGTCGTTTTTTTAAAGAAAAAAAGCCTTACTATACTATGTCGATTTTAAAATAAAAAGCCTTACTATACTATGTCGTTTTTTTAAGAAAAAAAGCCTTACTATACTATGTCGTTTTTTAAAAGAAAAAAGCCTTACTATACTATGTCGTTTTTTAAGATAAAAAGCCATACTATACTATGTCGTTTTTTAAAAGAAAAAAGCCTTACTATACTATGTCGTTTTTTAAGATAAAAAGCCATACTATACTATGTCGTTTTTTTAAGATAAAAAGCCTTACTATACTATGTCGTTTTTTTAAAGAAAAAAAGCCTTACTATACTATGTCGATTTTAAAATAAAAAGCCTTACTATACTATGTCGTTTTTTAAGAAAAAAAGCCTTACTATACTATGTCGTTTTTTAAGATAAAAAGCCTTACTATACTATGTCGTTTTTTAAAGAAAAAAGCCTTACTATACTATGTCATTTTTTAGGGGAAAAAGCCTTACTATACTATGTCGTTTTTTAAGATAAAAAGCCTTACTATACTATGTTGTTTTTAAGAAAAAAAGCCTTACTATACTATGTCGTTTTTTAAAAGAAAAAAGCCTTACTATACTATGTCGTTTTTTAAGATAAAAAGCCTTACTATACTATGTCGTTTTTTTAAGAAAAAAAGCCTTACTATACTATGTCGTTTTTTTTAAAGAAAAAAAGCCTTACTATACTATGTCGATTTTAAAATAAAAAGCCTTACTATACTGTCGTTTTTTTTAAGAAAAAAAGCCTTACTATACTATGTCGTTTTTTAAGAAAAAGCCTTACTATACTATGTCGTTTTTTAAGATAAAAAGCCTTACTATACTATGTCGTTTTTTAAAGAAAAAAAGCCTTACTATACTATGTCGTTTTTTAAAAGAAAAAAGCCTTACTATACTATGTCGTTTTTTAAGATAAAAAGCCTTACTATACTATGTCGTTTTTTTTAAAGAAAAAAAGCCTTACTATACTATGTCGTTTTTTTTAAAGAAAAAAAGCCTTACTATACTATGTCGTTTTTTTAAAGAAAAAAAGCCTTACTATACTATGTCGTTTTTAAGATAAAAAGCCTTACTATACTATGTCGTTTTTTAAGAAAAAAAGCCTTACTATACTATGTCGTTTTTTAAGATAAAAAGCCTTACTATACTATGTCGTTTTTTAAAGAAAAAAAGCCTTACAATACTATGTCGTTTTTTAAAAGAAAAAAGCCTTACTATACTATGTCGTTTTTTAAGATAAAAAGCCTTACTATACTATGTCGTTTTTTAGGGGAAAAAGCCTTACTATACTATGTCGTTTTTAAGATAAAAAGCCTTACTATACTATGTCGTTTTTTAAGAAAAAAAGCCTTACTATACTATGTCGTTTTTTAAAGAAAAAAGCCTTACTATACTATGTCGTTTTTTAAGATAAAAAGCCTTACTATACTATGTCGTTTTTTTAAGAAAAAAAGCCTTACTATACTATGTCGATTTTAAAATAAAAAGCCTTACTATACTATGTCGTTTTTTAAGAAAAAAAGCCTTACTATACTATGTCGTTTTTTAAGATAAAAAGCCTTACTATACTATGTCGTTTTTTTTAAGAAAAAAAGCCTTACTATACTATGTCGTTTTTTTTAAAGAAAAAAAGCCTTACTATACTATGTCGATTTTAAAATAAAAAGCCTTACTATACTATGTCGTTTTTTAAGAAAAAAAGCCTTACTATACTATGTCGTTTTTTAAGATAAAAAGCCTTACTATACTATGTCGTTTTTTAAAGAAAAAAAGCCTTACTATACTATGTCGTTTTTTAAAAGAAAAAAGCCTTACTATACTATGTCGTTTTTTAAGATAAAAAGCCTTACTATACTATGTCGTTTTTTTAAAGAAAAAAGCCTTACTATACTATGTCGTTTTTTTTAAAGAAAAAAAGCCTTACTATACTATGTCGTTTTTTAGGGGAAAAAGCCTTACTATACTATGTCGTTTTTAAGATAAAAAGCCTTACTATACTATGTCGTTTTTTAAGAAAAAAAGCCTTACTATACTATGTCGTTTTTTAAGATAAAAAGCCTTACTATACTATGTCGTTTTTTAAAGAAAAAAAGCCTTACAATACTATGTCGTTTTTTAAGATAAAAAGCCTTACTATATATACTATGTCGTTTTTTAAGATAAAAAGCCTTACTATATATACTATGTCGTTTTTTTAAAGAAAAAAGCCTTACTATACTATGTCGTTTTTTTAAAGAAAAAAAGCCTTACTATACTATGTCGTTTTTTAGGGGAAAAAGCCTTACTATACTATGTCGTTTTTAAGATAAAAAGCCTTACTATACTATGTCGTTTTTTAAGAAAAAAAGCCTTACTATACTATGTCGTTTTTTAAAGAAAAAAGCCTTACTATACTATGTCGCTTTTTAGGGGAAAAAGCCTTACTATACTATGTCATTTTTTTAAAGAAAAAAAGCCTTACTATACTATGTCGTTTTTTAAGAAAAAAAACCTTACTATACTATGTCGTTTTTAAGATAAAAAGCCTTACTATACTATGTCGTTTTTTTAAGAAAAAAAGCCTTACTATACTATGTCGTTTTTTAGGGGAAAAAGCCTTACTATACTATGTCGTTTTTTTAGGGGAAAAAGCCTTACTATACTATGTCGTTTTTAAGATAAAAAGCCTTACTATACTATGTCGTTTTTTTAAGAAAAAAAGCTTTACTATACTATGTCGTTTTTTAGGGGAAAAAGCCTTACTATACTATGTCGTTTTTTAAAGAAAAAAAGCCTTACTATACTATGTCGTTTTTTAAGAAAAAAAGCCTTACTATACTATGTCGTTTTTTTAAGATAAAAAGCCTTACTATACTATGTCGTTTTTTAGGGGAAAAAGCCTTACTATACTATGTCGTTTTTTTAAGAAAAAAAGCCTTACTATACTATGTCGTTTTTTAAAGAAAAAAGCCTTACTATACTATGTCGTTTTTAAGATAAAAAGCCTTACTATACTATGTCGTTTTTTAAGAAAAAAAGCCTTACTATACTATGTCGTTTTTTAAAGGAAAAAGCCTTACTATACTATGTCATTTTTTTAAAGAAAAAAAGCCTTACTATACTATGTCGTTTTTAAGATAAAAAGCCTTACTATACTATGTCGTTTTAAAGATAAAAAGCCTTACTATACTATGTCGTTTTTTAAGAAAAAAAGCCTTACTGTACTATGTCGTTTTTTAAAGGAAAAAGCCTTACTATACTATGTCGTTTTTTAGGGGAAAAAGCCTTAATATACTATGTCGTTTTTTAAGATAAAAAGCCTTACTATACTATGTCGTTTTTAAGATAAAAAGCCTTACTATAATATGTCGTTTTTTAAGAAAAAAAGCCTTACTATACTATGTCGTTTTTAAAAGAAAAAAGCCTTACTATACTCTGTCGTTTTTTAGGGGAAAAAGCCTTACTATACTATGTCGTTTTTAAGATAAAAAGCCTTACTATACTATGTCGTTTTTTAAGAAAAAAAGCCTTACTATACTATGTCGTTTTTTAAAGAAAAAAGCCTTACTATACTATGTCGTTTTTTAGGGGAAAAAGCCTTACTATACTATGTCGTTTTTTTAAAGAAAAAAAGCCTTACTATACTATGTCGTTTTTTAAGAAAAAAAGCCTTACTATACTATGTCGTTTTTAAGATAAAAAGCCTTACTATACTATGTCGTTTTTTTAAGAAAAAAAGCCTTACTATACTATGTCGTTTTTTAAAGAAAAAAGCCTTACTATACTATGTCGTTTTTTAGGGGAAAAAGCCTTACTATACTATGTCGTTTTTAAGATAAAAAGCCTTACTATACTATGTCGTTTTTTAAGAAAAAAAGCCTTACTATACTATTTCGTTTTTTAAAGGAAAAAGCCTTACTATACTATGTCATTTTTTTAAAGAAAAAAAGCCTTACTATACTATGTCATTTTTTAGGGGAAAAAGCCTTACTATACTATGTCGTTTTTTAAGATAAAAAGCCTTACTATACTATGTCGTTTTTTAAAGAAAAAAAGCCTTACTATACTATGTCGTTTTTTAAAAGAAAAAAGCCTTACTATACTATGTCGTTTTTTAAGATAAAAAGCCTTACTATGCTATGTCGTTTTTTTAAGAAAAAAAGCCTTACTATACTATGTCGTTTTTTTAAAGAAAAAAAGCCTTACTATACTATGTCGTTTTTTAGGGGGAAAAGCCTTACTATACTATGTCGTTTTTTAAGATAAAAAGCCTTACTATACTATGTCGTTTTTTTAAAGAAAAAAGCCTTACTATACTATGTCGTTTTTTTAAAGAAAAAAAGCCTTACTATACTATGTCGTTTTTTAAGATAAAAAGCCTTACTATACTATGTCGTTTTTTAAAGAAAAAAATCCTTACTATACTATGTCGTTTTTTAAAGAAAAAAGCCTTACTATACTATGTCATTTTTTAGGGGAAAAAGCCTTACTATACTATGTCGTTTTTTAAGATAAAAAGCCTTACTATACTATGTTGTTTTTTAAGAAAAAAAGCCTTACTTTACTATGTCGTTTTTTAAAAGAAAAAAGCCTTACTATACTATGTCGTTTTTTAAGATAAAAAGCCTTACTATACTATGTCGTTTTTTTAAGAAAAAAAGCCTTACTATACTATGTCGTTTTTTTAAAGAAAAAAAGCCTTACTATACTATGTCGATTTTAAAATAAAAAGCCTTACTATACTATGTCGTTTTTTTAAGAAAAAAAGCCTTACTATACTATGTCGTTTTTTTAAGAAAAAAAGCCTTACTATACTATGTCGTTTTTTAAGATAAAAAGCCTAACTATACTATGTCGTTTTTTAAAGAAAAAAAGCCTTACTATACCATGTCCTTTTTTAAAAGAAAAAAGCCTTACTATACTATGTCGTTTTTTAAGATAAAAAGCCTTACTATACTATGTCGTTTTTTTAAAGAAAAAAGCCTTACTATACTATGTCGTTTTTTTTTAAGAAAAAAAGCCTTACTATACTATGTCGTTTTTTAGGGGAAAAAGCCTTACTATACTATGTCGTTTTTTAAGATAAAAAGCCTTACTATACTATGTCGTATTTTTAAAGAAAAAAGCCTTACTATACTATGCCGTTTTTTTTAAAGAAAAAAAGCCTTACTATACTATGTCGTTTTTTAGGGGAAAAAGCCTTACTATACTATGTCGTTTTTAAGATAAAAAGCCTTACTATACTATGTCGTTTTTTAAGAAAAAAAGCCTTACTATACTATGTCGTTTTTAAAAGAAAAAAGCCTTACTATACTATGTCGTTTTTTAGGGGAAAAAGCCTTACTATACTATGTCGTTTTTTTAAGAAAAAAAGCCTTACTATACTATGTCGTTTTTTAAAGAAAAAAGCCTTACTATACTATGTCGTTTTTAAGATAAAAAGCCTTACTATACTATGTCGTTTTTTAAGAAAAAAAGCCTTACTATACTATGTCGTTTTTTAAAGGAAAAAGCCTTACTATACTATGTCATTTTTTTAAAGAAAAAAAGCCTTACTATACTATGTCGTTTTTTAAGAAAAAAAGCCTTACTATACTATGTCGTTTTTAAGATAAAAAGCCTTACTATACTATGTCGTTTTTTTAAGAAAAAAAGCCTTACTATACTATGTCGTTTTTTAAAGAAAAAAGCCTTACTATACTATGTCGTTTTTTAGGGGAAAAAGCCTTACTATACTATGTCGTTTTTAAGATAAAAAGCCTTACTATACTATGTCGTTTTTTAAGAAAAAAAGCCTTACTATACTATTTCGTTTTTTAAAGGAAAAAGCCTTACTATACTATGTCATTTTTTTAAAGAAAAAAAGCCTTACTATACTATGTCATTTTTTAGGGGAAAAAGCCTTACTATACTATGTCGTTTTTTAAGATAAAAAGCCTTACTATACTATGTCGTTTTTTAAAGAAAAAAAGCCTTACTATACTATGTCGTTTTTTAAAAGAAAAAAGCCTTACTATACTATGTCGTTTTTTAAGATAAAAAGCCTTACTATGCTATGTCGTTTTTTTAAGAAAAAAAGCCTTACTATACTATGTCGTTTTTTTAAAGAAAAAAAGCCTTACTATACTATGTCGTTTTTTAGGGGGAAAAGCCTTACTATACTATGTCGTTTTTTAAGATAAAAAGCCTTACTATACTATGTCGTTTTTTTAAAGAAAAAAGCCTTACTATACTATGTCGTTTTTTTAAAGAAAAAAAGCCTTACTATACTATGTCGTTTTTTAAGATAAAAAGCCTTACTATACTATGTCGTTTTTTAAAGAAAAAAATCCTTACTATACTATGTCGTTTTTTAAAGAAAAAAGCCTTACTATACTATGTCATTTTTTAGGGGAAAAAGCCTTACTATACTATGTCGTTTTTTAAGATAAAAAGCCTTACTATACTATGTTGTTTTTTAAGAAAAAAAGCCTTACTTTACTATGTCGTTTTTTAAAAGAAAAAAGCCTTACTATACTATGTCGTTTTTTAAGATAAAAAGCCTTACTATACTATGTCGTTTTTTTAAGAAAAAAAGCCTTACTATACTATGTCGTTTTTTTAAAGAAAAAAAGCCTTACTATACTATGTCGATTTTAAAATAAAAATCCTTACTATACTATGTCGTTTTTTTAAGAAAAAAAGCCTTACTATACTATGTCGTTTTTTAAGAAAAAAAGCCTTACTATACTATGTCGTTTTTTTAAGATAAAAAGCCTAACTATACTATGTCGTTTTTTAAAGAAAAAAAGCCTTACTATACCATGTCCTTTTTTAAAAGATAAAAGCCTTACTATACTATGTCGTTTTTTAAGATAAAAAGCCTTACTATACTATGTCGTTTTTTTAAAGAAAAAAGCCTTACTATACTATGTCGTTTTTTTTTAAGAAAAAAAGCCTTACTATACTATGTCGTTTTTTAGGGGAAAAAGCCTTACTATACTATGTCGTTTTTTAAGATAAAAAGCCTTACTATACTATGTCGTTTTTTTAAAGAAAAAAGCCTTACTATACTATGTCGTTTTTTTTAAGAAAAAAAGCCTTACTATACTATGTCGTTTTTTAGGGGAAAAAGCCTTACTATACTATGTCGTTTTTAAGATAAAAAGCCTTACTATACTATGTCGTTTTTTAAGAAAAAAAGCCTTACTATACTATGTCGTTTTTAAAAGAAAAAAGCCTTACTATACTATGTCGTTTTTTAGGGGAAAAAGCCTTACTATACTATGTCGTTTTTTTAAGAAAAAAAGCCTTACTATACTATGTCGTTTTTTAAAGAAAAAAGCCTTACTATACTATGTCGTTTTTAAGATAAAAAGCCTTACTATACTATGTCGTTTTTTAAGAAAAAAAGCCTTACTATACTATGTCGTTTTTTAAAGGAAAAAGCCTTACTATACTATGTCATTTTTTTAAAGAAAAAAAGCCTTACTATACTATGTCGTTTTTAAGATAAAAAGCCTTACTATACTATGTCATTTTAAAGATAAAAAGCCTTACTATACTATGTCGTTTTTTAAGAAAAAAAGCCTTACTATACTATGTCGTTTTTTAAAGGAAAAAGCCTTACTATACTATGTCGTTTTTTAGGGGAAAAAGCCTTACTATACTATGTCGTTTTTTAAGATAAAAAGCCTTACTATAATATGTCGTTTTTTAAGAAAAAAAGCCTTACTATACTATGTCGTTTTTAAAAGAAAAAAGCCTTACTATACTATGTCGTTTTTTTTAAAGAAAAAAAGCCTTACTATACTATGTCTTTTTTTAGGGGAAAAAGCCTTACTATACTATGTCGTTTTTTAGGGGAAAAAGCCTTACTATACTATGTCGTTTTTAAGATAAAAAGCCTTACTATACTATGTCGTTTTTTAAGAAAAAAAGCCTTACTATACTATTTCATTTTTTAAAGGAAAAAGCCTTACTATACTATGTAATTTTTTTAAAGAAAAAAAGCCTTACTATACTATGTCGTTTTTAAGATAAAAAGCCTTACTATACTATGTCGTTTTTAAGATAAAAAGCCTTACTATACTATGTCGTTTTTTTAAAGAAAAAAAGCCTTACTATACTATGTCGTTTTTTAAAGGAAAAAGCCTTACTATACTATGTCGTTTTTTAGGGGAAAAAGCCTTACTATACTATGTCGTTTTTTAAGAAAAAAAGCCTTACTATACTATGTCGTTTTTTTAAAGAAAAAAAGCCTTACTATACTATGTCGTTTTTTAAGAAAAAAAGCCTTACTATACTATGTCGTTTTTAAGATAAAAAGCCTTACTATACTATGTCGTTTTTTTAAGAAAAAAAGCCTTACTATACTATGTCGTTTTTTAAAGAAAAAAAGCCTTACTATACTATGTCGTTTTTTAAAAGAAAAAAGCCTTACTATACTATGTCGTTTTTTAAGATAAAAAGCCTTACTATACTATGTCGTTTCTTTAAGAAAAAAAGCCTTACTATACTATGTCGTTTTTTAAAGAAAAAAGCCTTACTATACTATGTCGTTTTTTTAAAGAAAAAAAGCCTTACTATACTATGTCGTTTTTTAAAGAAAAAAAGCCTTACTATACTATGTCGTTTTTTAAAGAAAAAAGCCTTACTATACTATGTCGTTTTTAAGATAAAAAGCCTTACTATACTATGTCGTTTTTTAGGGGAAAAAGCCTTACTATACTATGTCGTTTTTTAAAGAAAAAAACCCTTACTATACTATGTCGTTTTTTAAGAAAAAAAGCCTTACTATACTATGTCGTTTTTTGAGATAAAAAGCCTTACTATACTATATCGTTTTTTAAAGAAAAAAAGCCTTACTATACTATGTCGTTTTTTTAAAAGAAAAAAGCCTTACTATACTATGTCGTTTTTTAAGATAAAAAGCCTTACTATACTATGTCGTTTTTTAAGAAAAAAAGCCTTACTATACTATGTCGTTTTTTAAGATAAAAAGCCTTACTATACTATGTCGTTTTTAAGATAAAAAGCCTTACTATACTATGTCGTTTTTTTAACAAAAAAGCCTTACTATACTATGTCGTTTTTTAAAGAAAAAAGCCTTACTATACTATGTCGTTTTTTAGGGGAAAAAGCCTTACTATACTGTCGTTTTTTTTTAAAGAAAAAAAGCCTTACTATACTATGTCGTTTTAAAGATAAAAAGCCTTACTATACTATGTCGTTTTTTTAAGAAAAAAAAGCCTTACTATACTATGTCGTTTTTTAAAGAAAAAAGCCTAACTATACTATGTCGTTTTTTAGGGGAAAAAGCCTTACTATACTATGTCGTTTTTTAAAGAAAAAAAGCCTTACTATACTATGTCGTTTTTTAAGAAAAAAAGCCTTACTATACTACGTCGTTTTTTAAAGAAAAAAGCCTTATTATACTATGTCATTTTTTAGGGGAAAAAGCCTTACTATACTATGTCGTTTTTTAAGATAAAAAGCCTTACTATACTATGTCGTTTTTTTAAGAAAAAAAGCCTTACTATACTATGTCGTTTTTTAAAAGAAAAAAGCCTTACTATACTATGTCTTTTTTAAGATAAAAAGCCTTACTATACTATGTCGTTTTTTTAAGAAAAAAAGCCTTACTATACTATATCGTTTTTTTAAAGAAAAAAAGCCTTACTATACTATGTCGTTTTTTAGGGGAAAAAGCCTTACTATACTATGTCGTTTTTTAGGGGAAAAAGCCTTACTATACTATGTCGTTTTTTTAAGAAAAAAAGCCTTACTATACTATGTCGTTTTTTTAAAGAAAAAAGCCTTACTATACTATGTCGTTTTTTTAGGGGAAAAAGCCTTACTATACTATGTCGTTTTTTAAAGAAAAAAAGCCTTACTATACTATGTCGTTTTTTAAGAACAAAAGCCTTACTATACTATGTCGTTTTTTAAGATAAAAAGCCTTACTATACTGTCGTTTTTTAAAGAAAAAAAGCCTTACTATACTATGTCGTTTTTTTAAAGAAAAAAAGCCTTACTATACTATGTCGTTTTTTAAGATAAAAAGCCTTACTATACTATGTCGTTTTTTTAAAGAAAAAAAGCCTTACTATACTATGTCGTTTTTTAAGATAAAAAGCCTTACTATACTATGTCGTTTTTTTAAGAAAAAAAGCCTTACTATACTATGTCGTTTTTTTTAAAGAAAAAAGCCTTAGTATACTATGTCGTTTTTTAAGATAAAAAGCCTTACTATACTATGTCGTTTTTTTAAAGAAAAAAAGCCTTACTATACTATGTCATTTTTTTTAAAGAAAAAAAGCCTTACTATACTATGTCGTTTTTAAGATAAAAAGCCTTACTATACTATGTCGTTTTTTAAAGAAAAAAAGCCTTACTATACTATGTCGTTTTTTAAAGAAAAAAGCCTTACTATACTATGTCGTTTTTTAGGGGGAAAAGCCTTACTATACTATGTCGTTTTTTTAAGAAAAAAAGCCTTACTATACTATGTCGTTTTTTTAAAGAAAAAAGCCTTACTATACTATGTCGTTTTTTAAGATAAAAAGCCTTACTATACTATGTCGTTTTTTTAAAGAAAAAAAGCCTTACTATACTATGTCGTTTTTTTAAAGAAAAAAAGCCTTACTATACTATGTCGTTTTTAAGATAAAAAGCCTTACTATACTATGTCGTTTTTTAAAGAAAAAAAGCTTACTATGTCGTTTTTAAAGAAAAAAGCCTTACTATACTATGTCGTTTTTTAGGGGAAAAAGCCTTACTATACTATGTCGTTTTTTAAAGAAAAAAAGCCTTACTATACTATGTCGTTTTTTAAAAGAAAAAAGCCTTACTATACTATGTCGTTTTTTAAGATAAAAAGCCTTACTATGCTATGTCGTTTTTTTAAGAAAAAAAGCCTTACTATACTATGTCGTTTTTTTAAAGAAAAAAAGCCTTACTATACTATGTCGTTTTTTAGGGGGAAAAGCCTTACTATACTATGTCGTTTTTTAAGATAAAAAGCCTTACTATACTATGTCGTTTTTTAAGATAAAAAGCCTTACTATACTATGTCGTTTTTTAAAGAAAAAAATCCTTACTATACTATGTCGTTTTTTAAAGAAAAAAGCCTTACTATACTATGTCATTTTTTAGGGGAAAAAGCCTTAGTATACTATGTCGTTTTTTAAGATAAAAAGCCTTACTATACTATGTTGTTTTTTAAGAAAAAAAGCCTTACTTTACTATGTCGTTTTTTAAAAGAAAAAAGCCTTACTATACTATGTCGTTTTTTAAGATAAAAAGCCTTACTATACTATGTCGTTTTTTTAAGAAAAAAAGCCTTACTATACTATGTCGTTTTTTTAAAGAAAAAAAGCCTTACTATACTATGTCGATTTTAAAATAAAAAGCCTTACTATACTATGTCGTTTTTTAAGATAAAAAGCCTAACTATACTATGTCGTTTTTTAAAGAAAAAAAGCCTTACTATACCATGTCCTTTTTTAAAAGAAAAAAGCTTTACTATACTATGTCGTTTTTTAAGATAAAAAGCCTTACTATACTATGTCGTTTTTTTAAAGAAAAAAGCCTTACTATACAATGTCGTTTTTTTTTAAGAAAAAAAGCCTTACTATACTATGTCGTTTTTTAGGGGAAAAAGCCTTACTATACTATGTCGTTTTTTAAGATAAAAAGCCTTACTATACTATGTCGTTTTTTAAAGAAAAAAAGCCTTACAATACTATGTCGTTTTTTAAAAGAAAAAAGCCTTACTATACTATGTCGTTTTTTAAGATAAAAAGCCTTACTATACTATGTCGTTTTTTAGGGGAAAAAGCCTTACTATACTATGTCGTTTTTAAGATAAAAAGCCTTACTATACTATGTCGTTTTTTTAAGAAAAAAAGCCTTACTATACTATGTCGTTTTTAAAAGAAAAAAGCCTTACTATACTATGTCGTTTTTTAGGGGAAAAAGCCTTACTATACTATGTCGTTTTTTAAAGAAAAAAAGCCTTACTATACTATGTCGTTTTTTAAAGAAAAAAGCCTTACTATACTATGTCGTTTTTAAGATAAAAAGCCTTACTATACTATGTCGTTTTTTAAGAAAAAAAGCCTTACTATACTATGTCGTTTTTTAAAGGAAAAAGCCTTACTATACTATGTCATTTTTTTAAAGAAAAAAAGCCTTACTATACTATGTCGTTTTTAAGATAAAAAGCCTTACTATACTATGTCGTTTTTAAGATAAAAAGCCTTACTATACTATGTCGTTTTTTTAAAGAAAAAAGCCTTACTATACTATGTCGGTTTTTTTAAAGAAAAAAAGCCTTACTATACTATGTCGTTTTTTAGGGGAAAAAGCCTTACTATACTATGTCGTTTTTAAGATAAAAAGCCTTACTATACTATGTCGTTTTTTTAAGAAAAAAAGGCTTACTATACTATGTCGTTTTTTAAAGAAAAAAGCCTTACTATACTATGTCGTTTTTAAGATAAAAAGCCTTACTATACTATGTCGTTTTTTAAAGAAAAAAGCCTTACTATACTATGTCGTTTTTTAGGGGAAAAAGCCTTACTAATCTATGTCGTTTTTTTAAAGAAAAAAAGCCTTACTATACTATGTCGTTTTTTAAGAAAAAAAGCCTTACTATACTATGTCGTTTTTAAGATAAAAAGCCTTACTATACTATGTCGTTTTTTTAAGAAAAAAAGCCTTACTATACTATGTCGTTTTTTAAAGAAAAAAGCCTTACTATACTATGTCGTTTTTTAGGGGAAAAAGCCTTACTATACTATGTCGTTTTTAAGATAAAAAGCCTTACTATACTATGTCGTTTTTTAAGAAAAAAAGCCTTACTATACTATTTCGTTTTTTAAAGGAAAAAGCCTTACTATACTATGTCATTTTTTTTAAAGAAAAAAAGCCTTACTATACTATGTCATTTTTTAAGAAAAAAAGCCTTACTATACTATGTCGTTTTTTAAAGAAAAAAGCCTTACTATACTATGTCGTTTTTTAAGAAAAAAAGCCTTACTATACTATGTCGTTTTTTAAAGAAAAAAAGCCTTACTATACTATGTCGTTTTTTAAAAGAAAAAAGCCTTACTATACTATGTCGTTTTTTAAGATAAAAAGCCTTACTATACTATGTCGTTTCTTTAAGAAAAAAAGCCTTACTATACTATGTCGTTTTTTAAAGAAAAAAGCCTTACTATACTATGTCGTTTTTTAAAGAAAAAAAGCCTTACTATACTATGTCGTTTTTTAAAGAAAAAAAGCCTTACTATACTATGTCGTTTTTTAAAGAAAAAAAGCCTTACTATACTATGTCGTTTTTAAAAGGAAAAAGCCTTACTATACTATGTCGTTTTTTAGGGGAAAAAGCCTTACTATACTATGTCGTTTTTTAAAGAAAAAAAGCCTTACTATACTATGTCGTTTTTTAAGAAAAAAAGCCTTACTATACTATGTCGTTTTTTGAGATAAAAAGCCTTACTATACTATATCGTTTTTTAAAGAAAAAAAGCCTTACTATACTATGTCGTTTTTTTAAAAGAAAAAAGCCTTACTATACTATGTCGTTTTTTAAGATAAAAAGCCTTACTATACTATGTCGTTTTTTAAGAAAAAAAGCCTTACTATACTATGTCGTTTTTTAAGATAAAAAGCCTTACTATACTATGTCGTTTTTAAGATAAAAAGCCTTACTATACTATGTCGTTTTTTTTAACAAAAAAAGCCTTACTATACTATGTCGTTTTTTAAAGAAAAAAGCCTTACTATACTATGTCGTTTTTTAGGGGAAAAAGCCTTACTATACTGTCGTTTTTTTTAAAGAAAAAAAGCCTTACTATACTATGTCGTTTTAAAGATAAAAAGCCTTACTATACTATGTCGTTTTTTTAAGAAAAAAAAGCCTTACTATACTATGTCGTTTTTTAAAGAAAAAAGCCTAACTATACTATGTCGTTTTTTAGGGGAAAAAGCCTTACTATACTATGTCGTTTTTTAAAGAAAAAAAGCCTTACTATACTATGTCGTTTTTTAAGAAAAAAAGCCTTACTATACTACGTCGTTTTTTAAAGAAAAAAGCCTTATTATACTATGTCATTTTTTAGGGGAAAAAGCCTTACTATACTATGTCGTTTTTTGAGATAAAAAGCCTTACTATACTATATCGTTTTTTAAAGAAAAAAAGCCTTACTATACTATGTCGTTTTTTTAAAAGAAAAAAGCCTTACTATACTATGTCGTTTTTTAAGATAAAAAGCCTTACTATACTATGTCGTTTTTTAAGAAAAAAAGCCTTACTATACTATGTCGTTTTTTAAGATAAAAAGCCTTACTATACTATGTCGTTTTTAAGATAAAAAGCCTTACTATACTATGTCGTTTTTTTTAACAAAAAAAGCCTTACTATACTATGTCGTTTTTTAAAGAAAAAAGCCTTACTATACTATGTCGTTTTTTAGGGGAAAAAGCCTTACTATACTGTCGTTTTTTTTAAAGAAAAAAAGCCTTACTATACTATGTCGTTTTAAAGATAAAAAGCCTTACTATACTATGTCGTTTTTTTAAGAAAAAAAAGCCTTACTATACTATGTCGTTTTTTAAAGAAAAAAGCCTAACTATACTATGTCGTTTTTTAGGGGAAAAAGCCTTACTATACTATGTCGTTTTTTAAAGAAAAAAAGCCTTACTATACTATGTCGTTTTTTAAGAAAAAAAGCCTTACTATACTACGTCGTTTTTTAAAGAAAAAAGCCTTATTATACTATGTCATTTTTTAGGGGAAAAAGCCTTACTATACTATGTCGTTTTTTAAGATAAAAAGCCTTACTATACTATGTCGTTTTTTTAAGAAAAAAAGCCTTACTATACTATGTCGTTTTTTAAAAGAAAAAAGCCTTACTATACTATGTCGTTTTTTAAGATAAAAAGCCTTACTATACTATGTCGTTTTTTAAAGAAAAAAAGCCTTACTATACTATGTCGTTTTTTTAAAGAAAAAAAGCCTTACTATACTATGTCGTTTTTTAGGGGAAAAAGCCTTACTATACTATGTCGTTTTTTAAAGAAAAAAAGCCTTACTATACTATGTCGTTTTTTTAAGAAAAAAAGCCTTACTATACTATGTCGTTTTTTAAAGAAAAAAGCCTTACTATACTATGTCGTTTTTTAGGGGAAAAAGCCTTACTATACTATGTCGTTTTTTAAAGAAAAAAAGCCTTACTATACTATGTCGTTTTTTAAGAACAAAAGCCTTACTATACTATGTCGTTTTTTAAGATAAAAAGCCTTACTATACTGTCGTTTTTTAAAGAAAAAAAGCCTTACTATATTATGTCGTTTTTTTAAAGAAAAAAAGCCTTACTATACTATGTCGTTTTTTAAGATAAAAAGCCTTACTATACTATGTCGTTTTTTAAAGAAAAAAAGCCTTACTATACTATGTCGTTTTTTTAAAGAAAAAAGCCTTAGTATACTATGTCGTTTTTTAAGATAAAAAGCCTTACTATACTATGTCGTTTTTTAAAGAAAAAAAGCCTTACTATACTATGTCGTTTTTTAAAGAAAAAAGCCTTACTATACTATGTCGTTTTTTAGGGGGAAAAGCCTTACTATACTATGTCGTTTTTTAGGGGAAAAAGCCTTACTATACTATGTCGTTTTTAAGATAAAAAGCCTTACTATACTATGTCGTTTTTTAAGAAAAAAAGCCTTACTATACTATTTCGTTTTTTAAAGGAAAAAGCCTTACTATACTATGTCATTTTTTTTAAAGAAAAAAAGCCTTACTATACTATGTCATTTTTTAAGAAAAAAAGCCTTACTATACTATGTCGTTTTTTAAAGAAAAAAGCCTTACTATACTATGTCGTTTTTTAAGAAAAAAAGCCTTACTATACTATGTCGTTTTTTAAAGAAAAAAAGCCTTACTATACTATGTCGTTTTTTAAAAGAAAAAAGCCTTACTATACTATGTCGTTTTTTTAAGATAAAAAGCCTTACTATACTATGTCGTTTCTTTAAGAAAAAAAGCCTTACTATACTATGTCGTTTTTTAAAGAAAAAAGCCTTACTATACTATGTCGTTTTTTAAAGAAAAAAAGCCTTACTATACTATGTCGTTTTTTAAAGAAAAAAAGCCTTACTATACTATGTCGTTTTTTAAAGAAAAAAAGCCTTACTATACTATGTCGTTTTTAAAAGGAAAAAGCCTTACTATACTATGTCGTTTTTTAGGGGAAAAAGCCTTACTATACTATGTCGTTTTTTAAAGAAAAAAAGCCTTACTATACTATGTCGTTTTTTAAGAAAAAAAGCCTTACTATACTATGTCGTTTTTTGAGATAAAAAGCCTTACTATACTATATCGTTTTTTAAAGAAAAAAAGCCTTACTATACTATGTCGTTTTTTTAAAAGAAAAAAGCCTTACTATACTATGTCGTTTTTTAAGATAAAAAGCCTTACTATACTATGTCGTTTTTTAAGAAAAAAAGCCTTACTATACTATGTCGTTTTTTAAGATAAAAAGCCTTACTATACTATGTCGTTTTTAAGATAAAAAGCCTTACTATACTATGTCGTTTTTTTTAACAAAAAAAGCCTTACTATACTATGTCGTTTTTTAAAGAAAAAAGCCTTACTATACTATGTCGTTTTTTAGGGGAAAAAGCCTTACTATACTGTCGTTTTTTTTAAAGAAAAAAAGCCTTACTATACTATGTCGTTTTAAAGATAAAAAGCCTTACTATACTATGTCGTTTTTTTAAGAAAAAAAAGCCTTACTATACTATGTCGTTTTTTAAAGAAAAAAGCCTAACTATACTATGTCGTTTTTTAGGGGAAAAAGCCTTACTATACTATGTCGTTTTTTAAAGAAAAAAAGCCTTACTATACTATGTCGTTTTTTAAGAAAAAAAGCCTTACTATACTACGTCGTTTTTTAAAGAAAAAAGCCTTATTATACTATGTCATTTTTTAGGGGAAAAAGCCTTACTATACTATGTCGTTTTTTGAGATAAAAAGCCTTACTATACTATATCGTTTTTTAAAGAAAAAAAGCCTTACTATACTATGTCGTTTTTTTAAAAGAAAAAAGCCTTACTATACTATGTCGTTTTTTAAGATAAAAAGCCTTACTATACTATGTCGTTTTTTAAGAAAAAAAGCCTTACTATACTATGTCGTTTTTTAAGATAAAAAGCCTTACTATACTATGTCGTTTTTAAGATAAAAAGCCTTACTATACTATGTCGTTTTTTTTAACAAAAAAAGCCTTACTATACTATGTCGTTTTTTAAAGAAAAAAGCCTTACTATACTATGTCGTTTTTTAGGGGAAAAAGCCTTACTATACTGTCGTTTTTTTTAAAGAAAAAAAGCCTTACTATACTATGTCGTTTTAAAGATAAAAAGCCTTACTATACTATGTCGTTTTTTAAGAAAAAAAAGCCTTACTATACTATGTCGTTTTTTAAAGAAAAAAGCCTAACTATACTATGTCGTTTTTTAGGGGAAAAAGCCTTACTATACTATGTCGTTTTTTAAAGAAAAAAAGCCTTACTATACTATGTCGTTTTTTAAGAAAAAAAGCCTTACTATACTACGTCGTTTTTTAAAGAAAAAAGCCTTATTATACTATGTCATTTTTTAGGGGAAAAAGCCTTACTATACTATGTCGTTTTTTAAGATAAAAAGCCTTACTATACTATGTCGTTTTTTTAAGAAAAAAAGCCTTACTATACTATGTCGTTTTTTAAAAGAAAAAAGCCTTACTATACTATGTCGTTTTTTAAGATAAAAAGCCTTACTATACTATGTCGTTTTTTAAAGAAAAAAAGCCTTACTATACTATGTCGTTTTTTAAAGAAAAAAGCCTTACTATACTATGTCGTTTTTTAGGGGAAAAAGCCTTACTATACTATGTCGTTTTTTAAAGAAAAAAAGCCTTACTATACTATGTCGTTTTTTAAGAACAAAAGCCTTACTATACTATGTCGTTTTTTAAGATAAAAAGCCTTACTATACTGTCGTTTTTTAAAGAAAAAAAGCCTTACTATATTATGTCGTTTTTTTAAAGAAAAAAAGCCTTACTATACTATGTCGTTTTTTAAGATAAAAAGCCTTACTATACTATGTCGTTTTTTAAAGAAAAAAAAGCCTTACTATACTATGTCGTTTTTTTAAAGAAAAAAGCCTTAGTATACTATGTCGTTTTTTAAGATAAAAAGCCTTACTATACTATGTCGTTTTTTAAAGAAAAAAAGCCTTACTATACTATGTCGTTTTTTAAAGAAAAAAGCCTTACTATACTATGTCGTTTTTTAGGGGGAAAAGCCTTACTATACTATGTCGTTTTTTAGGGGAAAAAGCCTTACTATACTATGTCGTTTTTAAGATAAAAAGCCTTACTATACTATGTCGTTTTTTAAGAAAAAAAGCCTTACTATACTATTTCGTTTTTTAAAGGAAAAAGCCTTACTATACTATGTCATTTTTTTTAAAGAAAAAAAGCCTTACTATACTATGTCATTTTTTAAAGAAAAAAGCCTTACTATACTATGTCGTTTTTTAAGAAAAAAAGCCTTACTATACTATGTCGTTTTTTGAGATAAAAAGCCTTACTATACTATATCGTTTTTTAAAGAAAAAAAGCCTTACTATACTATGTCGTTTTTTTAAAAGAAAAAAGCCTTACTATACTATGTCGTTTTTTAAGATAAAAAGCCTTACTATACTATGTCGTTTTTTAAGAAAAAAAGCCTTACTATACTATGTCGTTTTTTAAGATAAAAAGCCTTACTATACTATGTCGTTTTTAAGATAAAAAGCCTTACTATACTATGTCGTTTTTTTTAACAAAAAAAGCCTTACTATACTATGTCGTTTTTTAAAGAAAAAAGCCTTACTATACTATGTCGTTTTTTAGGGGAAAAAGCCTTACTATACTGTCGTTTTTTTTAAAGAAAAAAAGCCTTACTATACTATGTCGTTTTAAAGATAAAAAGCCTTACTATACTATGTCGTTTTTTTAAGAAAAAAAAGCCTTACTATACTATGTCGTTTTTTAAAGAAAAAAGCCTAACTATACTATGTCGTTTTTTAGGGGAAAAAGCCTTACTATACTATGTCGTTTTTTAAAGAAAAAAAGCCTTACTATACTATGTCGTTTTTTAAGAAAAAAAGCCTTACTATACTACGTCGTTTTTTAAAGAAAAAAGCCTTATTATACTATGTCATTTTTTAGGGGAAAAAGCCTTACTATACTATGTCGTTTTTTGAGATAAAAAGCCTTACTATACTATATCGTTTTTTAAAGAAAAAAAGCCTTACTATACTATGTCGTTTTTTTAAAAGAAAAAAGCCTTACTATACTATGTCGTTTTTTAAGATAAAAAGCCTTACTATACTATGTCGTTTTTTAAGAAAAAAAGCCTTACTATACTATGTCGTTTTTTAAGATAAAAAGCCTTACTATACTATGTCGTTTTTAAGATAAAAAGCCTTACTATACTATGTCGTTTTTTTTTAACAAAAAAAGCCTTACTATACTATGTCGTTTTTTAAAGAAAAAAGCCTTACTATACTATGTCGTTTTTTAGGGGAAAAAGCCTTACTATACTGTCGTTTTTTTTAAAGAAAAAAAGCCTTACTATACTATGTCGTTTTAAAGATAAAAAGCCTTACTATACTATGTCGTTTTTTTAAGAAAAAAAAGCCTTACTATACTATGTCGTTTTTTAAAGAAAAAAGCCTAACTATACTATGTCGTTTTTTAGGGGAAAAAGCCTTACTATACTATGTCGTTTTTTAAAGAAAAAAAGCCTTACTATACTATGTCGTTTTTTAAGAAAAAAAGCCTTACTATACTACGTCGTTTTTTAAAGAAAAAAGCCTTATTATACTATGTCATTTTTTAGGGGAAAAAGCCTTACTATACTATGTCGTTTTTTAAGATAAAAAGCCTTACTATACTATGTCGTTTTTTTAAGAAAAAAAGCCTTACTATACAATGTCGTTTTTTAAAAGAAAAAAGCCTTACTATACTATGTCGTTTTTTAAGATAAAAAGCCTTACTATACTATGTCGTTTTTTAAAGAAAAAAAGCCTTACTATACTATGTCGTTTTTTTAAAGAAAAAAAGCCTTACTATACTATGTCGTTTTTTAGGGGAAAAAGCCTTACTATACTATGTCGTTTTTTAAAGAAAAAAAGCCTTACTATACTATGTCGTTTTTTTAAGAAAAAAAGCCTTACTATACTATGTCGTTTTTTAAAGAAAAAAGCCTTACTATACTATGTCGTTTTTTAGGGGAAAAAGCCTTACTATACTATGTCGTTTTTTAAAGAAAAAAAGCCTTACTATACTATGTCGTTTTTTAAGAACAAAAGCCTTACTATACTATGTCGTTTTTTAAGATAAAAAGCCTTACTATACTGTCGTTTTTTAAAGAAAAAAAGCCTTACTATATTATGTCGTTTTTTTAAAGAAAAAAAGCCTTACTATACTATGTCGTTTTTTAAGATAAAAAGCCTTACTATACTATGTCGTTTTTTAAAGAAAAAAAGCCTTACTATACTATGTCGTTTTTTTTAAAGAAAAAAGCCTTAGTATACTATGTCGTTTTTTAAGATAAAAAGCCTTACTATACTATGTCGTTTTTTAAAGAAAAAAAGCCTTACTATACTATGTCGTTTTTTAAAGAAAAAAGCCTTACTATACTATGTCGTTTTTTAGGGGGAAAAGCCTTACTATACTATGTCGTTTTTTTAAGAAAAAAAGCCTTACTATACTATGTCGTTTTTTTAAAGAAAAAAGCCTTACTATACTATGTCGTTTTTTAAGATAAAAAGCCTTACTATACTATGTCGTTTTTTTAAAGAAAAAAAGCCTTACTATACTATGTCGTTTTTTTAAAGAAAAAAAGCCTTACTATACTATGTCGTTTTTAAGATAAAAAGCCTTACTATACTATGTCGTTTTTTAAAGAAAAAAAGCTTACTATACTATGTCGTTTTTTAAAGAAAAAAGCCTTACTATACTATGTCATTTTTTAGGGGAAAAAGCCTTACTATACTATGTCGTTTTTTAAAGAAAAAAAGCCTTACTATACCATGTCGTTTTTTAAGAAAAAAAGCCTTACTATACTATGTCGTTTTTTAAGATAAAAAGCCTTACTATACTATGTCGTTTTTTTAAGAAAAAAAGCCTTACTATACTATGTCGTTTTTTAAAAGAAAAAAGCCTTACTATACTATGTCGTTTTTTAAGATAAAAAGCCTTACTATACTATGTCGTTTTTTTAAGAAAAAAAGCCTTACTATACTATGTCGTTTTTTTAAAGAAAAAAAGCCTTACTATACTATGTCGTTTTTAAGATAAAAAGCCTTACTATACTATGTCGTTTTTTTAAGAAAAAAAGCCTTACTATACTATGTCGTTTTTTAAAGAAAAAAGCCTTACTATACTATGTCGTTTTTTAGGGGAAAAAGCCTTACTATACTATGTTGTTTTTTAAAGAAAAGCCTTACTATACAGAGTCGATTTCTTCAATGATAAATAGCCTTACTATACATGGTCTTTTTTTTTTTTTAAAGCCTTACTATACATGGTCGTTTTTTGTTTTGTTTTTTATTTAAAAAAAGCCTTACTATACATGGTCGTTTTTAAGTTAAAAAAGCCTTACTATACATTGTTATTTCTTTTAAAAGAACAATTCTCAACACGGACTTGCGAAGCACTTCAACACTTCGCTGCAAAGAAATAAAATGGCCGAAGGGAGAAGTTGGTACGGAACGGCAACAAGGCGGAAAAGCAGACGGATGCGAACGTGTCACGCAAAAGAAAGACGGCCGAATTGGCCTTCAATCTTATGAGTTGCCATTTTTCAACACTTTCCACAAGGACTCGCACATAAATTTGGGAGAATAACTTTGCACATTTATGCCACGCTAACAAAAGAAGCACACTGAAAAATGTGCGCACACACATTGAAACGCTCAACAAGCAGTGATTCATACACATTAGTAGTCATGAAACATCCAAGTGTTGACGCCTCATGTTTTTCATTCATTTCCTCACAAGTGATGCATTCAAGATTGTTAGCTGAAAAACATGGCTGTCATTCATCGTCATTTTGAAATTCAAAATAGATCAATACATCATTTTTAAAAATGTTTGCCTGCATCGCCAAAACAATAACAGGTGAACTAGGATAAGAATCTCCGCGCACGCCAAACGATTTCCAGCCCGGGCAAAACTTGCGTTTTTCCCAAGTTGGGTAACTGTCAATGCAAGAGAATCGTGTCTTTGATGTTCACAATCACGAAGACTAAATTCTCTCTCATGTTTACAAAAACATGAACGTTGGAGTCTTTCCAAACTTAAATTGTCTTGACGGTTGGATACTTTTTAAAAATAAAATGCGGGTTAGCAAAGTCTTCTTTTATTTGATGTTTACGGAGTGAACATTCACTAAAGTCAAAATAACATTTGATCTAAAAAACCACAACAACAAGACACATTAGGATGAAAACCAAAGCCTTTCTTTCCTAGACCAGAGCTCACATTTCCAAGTCCTCCTCTATGTGCTCCTCTGTCTCACTACAGATCACATCATCAAATGCAAAACAGCATATCCCCATCTCACCTCATCTGTTACGAAAACGTACGTCTCTTTAAAGACAAAGGGAACACGGAAAAACAAAAAACATTCGGCTGATATCGCAAATTATCCGCACTAATAACCAAATTTCCCCCGATTCTTACAAAAAACACCTTCGCTATATTCATCCAATACATGGTCGTCTTTTAAGAAAAAAAGCCTTACTATACTATGTCGTTTTTTAAGGAAAAAGCCTTACTATACTATGTTGTTTTTTTAAGAAAAAAGCTTTACTATAAAATGTTGTTTTTTTTTTAAAGAAAAAAGCCTTACTATACTATGTCGTTTTTTAAAGAAAAAAGCCTTACTATACTATGTCGTTTTTTAAGAAAAAAAGCCTTACTATACTATGTCGTTTTTTAAAGAAAAAAGCCTTACTATACTATGTCGTTTTTTAAACGAAAAAAGCCTTACTATACTATGTCGTTTTTGTAAAGAAAAAAGCCTTACTATACTATGTCGTTTTTTTAAAGAAAAAAGCCTTACTATGTCGTTTTTTAAGAAAAAAAGCCTTACTATAATATGTCCTTTTTTAAAGAAAAAAATCCTTACTATACTATGTCATTAAAAAAAAAGCCTTACTATACATGGTCGTTTTTTTTTAAAAAAGCCTTATTATTCATGGTCTTTTTTTAAAGAAAAAAGCCTTACTATACTATGTCCTTTTTAAAGAAAAAAGCCTTACTATACTATGTCCTTTTTTTAAGAAAAAAAGCCTTACTATATACTATGTCGGTTTTTTAATAAAAAAGCCTTACTATACATGGTCGTTTTTTAAAAAAAAGTCTTATTATACATGGTCTTTTTTTAAAGAAAAAAGCCTTACTATACTATGTCATTTTTTTAAGAAAAAAGCCTTACTATACATGGTCGTTTTTTAAGAAAAAAGCCTTACAATACATGGTCTTTTTTTTTTTAAAGAAAAAAGAGACCCCAAATTGGCTTCGGTGCATGGCTATGAGGTTGCCAGGCAACAACTCTCACCTGAAAGCAGCAGCCGGCGCATTAGTATATCCCCATTTCCTTCTGCCTTCTGGTTTTAACGCATCCCGCCTCGCTAAGTTTAATAGGAAAAGCCGTAACGTACATTCATTTGGACGAGGCGGCGAAACACAGCCGTTGTCCCCCGCACTCAAGATCGTGACCCGCGGGGGCTTCACGTCGAGGCGGCGAGATGGCGCTAACGAAACGACGAGTACGTACTTTTGAGAGAAGAGGTCCCTGTAAGGACTGCCGTGCTGCAGAGCCACGCCGTAGCCACGCGTGCTGATGCTGTTGCCGGCGACCGTCAGCGTGCAGTCGTCGTCGGTGAGCGCCGCGTATTCCACCACCGCCATGTCCCACAGGAAGGCGTAGGACTCTCGCTTTGCCTAGGGTTGATCACAAAAAACATCAGATGACAGTTTCTTCGTTTACATTAGAAGTTTGTTTTTTGCACTTTCTGGCCTAAGCACCCTCCACAGATGTCTACGATGGTTTGGGCGGAAACGCGCTTCAGAATTTTCAAAAACAACTTCAGGCATAATTGTATTTCAACTATCAGAATTGCATTTATTGGACTTCACTGAGCCCAAAACAGTAGAGTTTTTTCTTGGAATAATAAAACAAAAAAGCGCAAAACACCATTTTTAACCCGATTTGCTGTTGGCCAGAAAATCGTAGTCATTACCAAGTGATGTAACGTAAGATTGGCTTCTTTTTTGCATTTTTTTTTTCAATCGTGTTATCTGAAAAAGTCTGAATATGTCTTAATATGTACTCCAAATCACTCGGATGTAAGCCTCTATTTTTTTTCCTGAGTTGACTGAGCAAATCGGAGGAAGTGGACCAGCCGGGAAATATGTTGTTTTGATCAAAAACATTTTACTGAAGATTGCTTTGATATGTGGCCAATGAGTGGGCTGTTGACAAACACACGGGAACCCAAACAAAGCATCGCCAAAAGTGCATTAGTAAAAAAAAAGCTGTTTTATTATTATTTGTTTTACAATCACTAAGCTCACTTGTAGAGTCAAGGGTCATAATTATAAGATATTTAATGTTCAGTAGGCGATGGGGATCCGATGTTAATGGAGTCCAAGATACTTTTGTCTTAGGTTCTTCTCTTTGATTTAACTTATGGTTTGAACTCGTATGGTCAAAATTCTTTGGGACATCCCTCCTCTGACCCACTTTCTATTTCGTCACACGATAAAAACAACGAGTCTACTCACTCGGAACTATGCAGGCTCAACATTAGATACATTTTGGTTCTGCAGTTTTGTTCCTATTGCTTTGTTCTCTATATCCCACCTCAGAAAAAGAACCATCAAAACACACATATTCACAAAGGATAAAAATTTGAGCCTGATAAAAAACATGACTAACCATGTGTCGCATTGATTTTTGACAGAAATCAATTTGGTATTGTTCTGTACAAAAAAATAATCCTGGCTCATTACACGAGACGGCGCAGCACAACAATAAAAATCAAAAACTTTTTTTCCTGGGAAACCGAATGACTTTTTGTGCCGTCTGAAGTGTTGCATTAGTGTCAAAAAATTATATGTTTGCCTTTCTTTTCCATTACATCCTGTGATTCAACTTTGGTGAACTTTCTCTCAGTCACATTGTCAAAATATTATCCTGATGATGTGACTAAAAATGCCAAAAATAACCTGACAGCTGTTAAGGCGCTTTTTTCAAAGGCTTCTCTCAAAGTTGTCAACTTGCACTTTTGAAAAAAACATTGGCTTTTGATCTACAGTACATTTTCCAACTACAGTTCAGTTGTCTTTAACTTTCATACAGTTGCATTAAATTCCAACAAAGCATTCATTTAGGTGATTAATTTCATAATTGTGATTTAGAGCATTGCGGTTTCTTGCTTAATTTAATCATAAATACAGCTAACGTTAATATACTGAGGACTATAAATTGTTAGAATGGCAATTACAATATGGCGGTCATGGAAGGAGTTGGTCTGGAAGGTTTGAGAACTACTTCGAGGTTTTAATTGAGACGCTACGAGAGAGATTTAGCTGCGGGATAGAAAACTTGCAATTTGAATGTAGTAAAAAAGCGCAGATAAATTGACGGGGACAACATTGACCAAAATAGTTGCCGCCGACAAGCGCCGCAGAAGATGAGAATGGCTCCGCGATCCTTTTGGATTTGCGCTTTGTTGTTTTTGTCGCCTTCGCCGCTATGACGGTACGGTATTCCCTGTGGTGCCCTTGCATCCGACGGTGCCGTCAACAAACGCCACGGACGGAGCTTCTGCACCTCGCGTCTCATTAAGACGGCGCAAAGTCCAGAAGTCAACTCGCCCTCGCAAAACAGGCGTGGAGGAAGGATGCTCATTTTCGTGTCACCACCAGGACATGTTGCTTATTTAAACGACTTGGCAGAAAAAAACCCAACTCGGATCGCTTTGTAGTGAAATATAATATGCTCACTTTTGGTTGACGGCCACAAAGTTACTCATTACTTCCTGTACTTGGTGGCTAAGAAGCGAAAATTTATGGAACTGTGGATACGGAGCGTAATATTGATATTTTACAGCAAACTTTCAACCTATGTTTGGATACAAGATGGAAGTTAAACAAATCCAAAGCAGTAGTAAAGCCTTAGTTTTGGGAAATATTGATGTGGAAAAAGAAAACTTCTAGTCCTTCGATATAATAGAAACTGACCCAGAAAAAAACCCTACTTTGAAAGTAGCGCTTTGAAAATAGTGAAATATAATATGCTCACTTTTGGTTGACGGCCACAAAGTTACTCATTACTTCCTGTACTTCGTGGCTAAGAAGCGAAAATTTATGGAACTGTGGATACGGAACGTAATATTGATATTTTACAGCAAACTTTCAACCTATGTTTGGATACAAGATGGAAGTTAAATAAATCCAAAGCAGTAGTAAAGCCTTAGTTTTGGGAAATATTGATGTGGAATGGAAAAAGAAAACTTCTAGACATTCGATATAACATAGAAATTGAGCCTGATATGATACTTGAATCGATCTAGATGTTCCATTTTCATGACGGCAATGAATCCTCAACCCAAAGACCAGGAATGGTACTGATGCAATTGGACTCGGTGGAGGTCCGCGCTCAACGGGGTGCCGTCCTCGTTAGATACGTGGTCTTAACAGAGATTTTCAATTATAGATTTCACCTTCTTCAACTTACATCTGCCTGCTCTTTCTATATTTGATGAACAGGAAAGGACTCATAAAATATTACGTCGGAGGTGCAGTGCTTGAAAATCTTATTTTTTTAAACAAAATAAACTTTAAGTCGCCTGAGTATTGCTTAAAATCAAATTTTTGGACACTCACCTTCTTGATGCCTTCGAACGGGCCTGAGACGGAGTGCTCGAAACCGTTGTTTTTGTTAATCGTTTTCCAGAGGTCGGCAAAGGTGCTGTCCTGCTCCAAGGGGTTGGTGCCTTTGGCTTGGAAGTAGTCGTACACCGCCGAGTCTCTCACCGTCCCGTATGCGAGGTCCGCCTGCTTGGACAGGTCCTGGAAAGACCTGGAAAATGGCAGCAGTGGGACAAGGGTTATCGGTTTATCTTTTTGCCAAAGATTTAGGGTGGAACAAGTGTCTAGGAAGTAAAAAGACTGATTTTCAGTAGTAGCTGTTCTTGAATGTAGTCTTCTATTCTGTTGCGTTTTGAATTCTTGTCTTTGATTGACTGACCTTGGTCACTCAAAATGATAGACGCCAGTAGGAGGATCTTTTGTGACATTATTGTTTTGCAGCATGGTAGCTTTTTTTTTCTTTCTGACATGAAATTGAATTGTTTTGCACAGAATTTAACTGGTCTATTGCTATGACTTCCCAGCAAAAAGGACCGTGAGGATTAAAAAAATATTTGCGGGTGATCAGGAAAGGACAGATACCGGTAGGATTATTTAGCAATTTCCCACACATCCAATGTTGGTCAAAGTGATTTCAAATATTTGTACTTGTTCCTTTGTAGAAGTAGACTCACCAAATTTGGCCCAACTTTCTATGAAACAAAATAATCACAGGGCTTAGAATTACTTTGACTTTGTCCTAGACACATACCTTAAACTTCTGACTCTAGCTCAGGGGTGTCAAACCGGTCCTCAAAGGGCCGCAGTGGGTGCAGGTTTTCATTCCAACTCAACAAGAGGATACTTTTTGCAAGTGTAATCAGTTAATTAAAGTCAGGTGCTACTTATTTTAGGAGACACCTGATTGGTTAAAATGTCGGCACTGGATCGGTTGGAACAAAGACCAAGACCCACTGCGGCCCTCGGCGAAATCGGTTTGACACCCTTGCTCTAGCTAGACCTCCTCCGGTTTTCAGGTGTTTCTATATATTGAAGATTACGCCTGCGAACCGTTTGTCACGTCTTCACTCCCTACCATCGTGTTTGTCAGTTCTTGCCACCCAACTGTCATGGTGCCAATAATACTATATCCCTAAAAGATCCTCCTCTAAGTTAAGCGTCTCAGCCTGTCCTACACAACTTTTGTTGAAAAAAGACCTGTTTTGAATCTCCACTGGCTTGCCATCGTGTCATTGACCTTCGCTGCCTTTTAGTTTGGAAAATGCTCAGCAAACAATCAGAGGAATTTCTGGCATTTTCAAGTTTACATCTTCCCACAGTGACAAAAACGAACACATTAACATCACGGAAGACTACAACAGATTGTCCGCAGATGTGAATGTAACATTCCCGAAATAAGAAAGAAGAATTCTAGACCCGTAAGACCCTTTAGCCCAGGAGTAGGGAACCTATGGCTGGGGAACTACGTAGCTCTTTTCCCGAGCTCAACAATAGGAGCACTCAGGCGCTACATCTAGCATCTTTTTAATCATATTTTTTTTCATCACTCTTCTGCATGCATCTCATTAATACTCATTGATCTGCTGTTCATCGAACAAATGATCTGCACCTGTAACGACTCCCAAAATCTTCCCCAGCGCCGCCACAACGCGGATTCCAAGACGCCCACGCCAAGGACGACGAGAAATCCAAGGGTTAGCATTCTGAACGACTGCGGCATTAATCCCTCCAATTGGCCATTAACGGCTCATAAGAACATGCGCTAATGTGCTTTTCATGAACAAAACCGCCGATCTGAAAATGACTCTCTCGTGACGCCATTATGCAAATGTGATGAAGGCGCAGTGAAGAAAATGAGATTTTTGGGGGTTGAAATAAGCTCCGTGGGGCGTGGATTTACGTACACTTGTGCGATGGGAAAATGACAAAAATAAACTTTACTGTCAATTTCATGCAATGAGAACCGACTCAGGGTGAACTGATATTTCAAAACTCTGATGAGGAAAAGTGGGGGGCGAAACGGACTAATTTTACAGCGTTGCACTTTTTTTGGGCAACACTGATTCAAATTTCCTACTGCGATCTAACACGAGTGTGTCTAATGGTGTGGCCCGTCAATGTAATGGTTGTAATTTACAAAAACAAAAATATTTAATTAATTTACCCTGCAATTTCATGCCAGTTTCATGACTGTGTCCCCAGTTGAAACGGAGCTGTTGGATACTGTAAACAAAGTGTTTTATCTATTTTTCTGCACATAAGCAACAAATTAGCGTAGCGAGACCATGCTGTTTTTACAGCCTCAATTGACCATAATTTTTTTTTTAAACAACAACAACAAAAGGAAATCTAAAAGCTTATCTCAGATGATGACGTCGGGCCAACTCATCCGTTTAATTAGAAATCTCTAGAGCACGGCCCGGGATAAACTTTGAGCAGAAATATGTAATTTGTTAATTTGTTACGTTATTATCTGACGCCTTTTTCAGTCGGGTTGAGAAAAGAAAAAAAAAGAACATAAAAACACTGATTTTTATTTCTTGTGAAAAGATCCTTGTACTGGATATTTAGTTGCTTTGTAGCCCTGAGATGAAAACATTTGAATAGATGTCTTTTACAAACCCGATCTTTTTCTACACGATTCTAATCCTGTGAAAATTTCGATCACTTGATCAGATCGGGAACATCCCTAATTAAAAGCAGTTCTTTTTGTATTAATGGAATCATGGATAAGCGGTACGGAAAATGATATAACCAGTTTCCGATGTAAAGACAGCTAAATATAGTTATTAAAGTGCTTAAATTACTTTAATTCTAGGGGCTATCTTATGGACTATTGATTTGGGTACATGAACTTATTTCTTTGGAGTTTCTACCAAGCCATCAAGTGTCAAATTAACGACTTAATCAACCTCTACGTACACAAAGAAATAATTCCTGCCTCGTTAGCGTGTGAAATCGGGGATCATTGACACAATAGCTGACCATGACGTATTATAATTTTATTTATTCGTGACTAGAAGCACTTTTAAATTAGGAAAAAAACTATCATACATTTTCGGGGTTGCGGATCGAGACTAATTATCGGCAGATCCACTAAATACAGGTGGACTCAAGTCGCATTGAAAAAAATATGATCAAAACTTCCCTAGTTGACAGATATTTGTCTCAGAAAAATAGAAAAAAAATCCTCAAATTTCCAAAATACATTTTTATTCTACTATAACAAGAATCGGCTATTTTTATAAAAGGGTCCCTCGCCTAGATTTGACAATTTCTTAAATCTTGTTGGCAGCATGACCCTCACTTGAGAGACATAAGAAATTGACTACTCGTATAATCATAAAGGAGCTTTACCGTTTTCCGATTCAACTAGATAGGGGTCACAAATTGCACCTTGTTAAGTCTGCCTGGTAAAATATGAGGTTTTTTATGTCACTTTTCCCTTGAAAAGTAGGACAAGCGAGCAACGGGCATCATTTCTAGAGCAGAAAAGATGGAATTTTTAAGGGATGGAGTATTGATCGGTCCGGCCGAGGTATAAGGTGTGTTTATCAAATTAATTCATTAGCCTTACTTTGTAGAAAAGTTTCAATTGGAACTTTCTGCTCAGGCTCAAGGTTTTTTTTTCTTTAATCAGGCTTTGCAGTATTGCCAAGATTCTTTTTTTTTAACCTTGACACTACATGCATCCTCCTGGAGAAGAAGGCAGACTCATCGGATTTAAAAGGTGGAGCATTTCTCATCCGGCTTCTCGGTGGTCCGAAAACGCTTAAATCCCACCTTGCGTTTAAGTCAATTTGTCCTAATGATAAAATCAGTGATGATGTGCTGCTTGTTTGAACGTATTTGCTTCAAGGGCGCTCGGCCACGAATCCGGTTTGTGAATTTTGTCCTTTTCCAAACAGCACAGACACGGTCAAATTCAGCGTTGTTTTTTACGTGGAATATTTTTGTTTTGCGGCTGTCACTTTGATTGCCCCCCAAAGGCTCACTTTTCTCACAGCTTTTTTTTTGCCAACCTGGAATTCTCTCCCAAACAAACAACATGTAAGGCCTTCCCGGGTGTGTTTCATGTTTACAAAGATTACCGCGTGTTTTTTGCAAATAATCCCACGCCAGCTACATGATTTATGAAACACGTTACTTCTGAGGATGGCGGGGAGAACATTTTGACAGGCTTGTATTTGTTTTGTTTTGCTCAATTGTTATCATTTTCCATGTGTTCATGCAGTTAGGATTTGCAGTACGTTGGCAGCGTCTAAATATGCAAGACTGGACAGAAAAAAACAAAAAAGCCTTTAGAAATACATCAATAATTAAAAAATTCAGCACATATTTAGTATTCTCTCACTCATCAAAGCCCTGGAAATATCTCTCAGTTTTAAAGATAAAAAAATGACATTGAGGTAAAATACCACGTTCTTTGGGATTTACTTCCTCCTCTGACCCACTTTCAATTTTGTATTACAACACGTCGCATGACAAACACAACGAGTATACTTGTCTACCTATTCATTTTCCATTATCACGTTCTTTGGGATTTACTTCCTTCTCTGACCCACTTTCAATTTTGTATTACAACACGTCGCATGACAAACACAACGGGTATATTTGTGTACGCCTCTGTTGGAACCGGTCCTTTTTTCAATAGTTATGAACCTGTGTGCGTCTTGCTCGTCGATTTTTGAATACTCTTTCACATGACTACCCATAAATTAGTGTGTAAAAAAATTGTGATAGCGAGACTTTAAATTCCGTCAATCTTTTTTGGAACTACTCGAGGGAGGCCGGGAACCACGGATGGAAAAATTCTGACTCGGTGAAGGTATTTGACCTCCTGTGACCTGGCGTCCACACGTGTGGACATCACATTTTTGTTTGTCAAAGACGACAATGTTAAATTTTGGACTACAAGGGCGTCCACTTACGATGTGGACAGCATTTTTCTCAGAAACAACATCATGTATAAAGATAATTCTTTGTTTTTACACTCACCAGCTCCCAATTAGCCTAAATATCAAAGAGAAAATAAGAGGTGAATATTAGTGTCTTACCGTACGGCATTATCCAAGCGGGACACAGTCAGGTAAGCAGCCAGGTTAGCCGTGTAGGACGAGCACACGATGAGAGTAAATAGCCACCAGCTGCCCATCACGATACGCAGGGCCACCGAGCCCAGGATGGAGTCGCCGCCTGTGTGTGGGCAGACATGCATATTCAGTTCATTTTTTTTATATGACAAGATGTGTTTTCTCAGGGCAGAGAGATTAGAACTGATATCCAACAACATGCCGTACTGCAGTTCTGTGGGAAATGGGAACAATAGCTGAGAACCGTGGGTAAAATGACCCTAAAAATTACATAGCTGTTCATCAATGTCAGATTTTTGGACACAGGGCATCATCTAGAAACGCAAGCTACCGCATCAATCAATATATAATACGTGGGACAGTCAGTCACAGATAAGGATATTGCAAAATCTATATGTCTATAGAAAATCTACATAAGACAAAATGTCCAGCAGCAAGTTGGATTACTTTTAATGAATTTCTTATTTTAGGTTAAACTAAACACTGAAGTTGTAATTTTCTACATTGATTTCAACAATTTGACTAGCACCACCTTGTGTTAAAAATGAGAGGCGCAGCTTTATGTAGGCTGAATTTAAGCTCGTTTTGCCGGCCATATCCAACGATGTTTTTCTCCTTTGGTATGTCCATTTTATTTGATATTATTGACACGACTTCATAGTTCTGATGAAAATTTAACCACCACCTCAAAGTTTGTTTCAAAGACTACAGTCTTCATTAATAGTTGTGCTTTTCCCCCCTTTCATGTCTTTTGAGCTTTTTGCGGAAGACCAGTTCACGGCGTTAATTTTGCACATTTCATTTCTGACGCGCTGCGCTCACAACATCAAATCAAAAAAGAGCTTATAAAGTCTTCCAGAGAAATGTCAGGGTACATTTGAGTTTTTGAAAGGGAAAAAAAAAAATGTGCGCTGTGGAAATGCCACGACGGAGCCGGCTCCGGCGCAAAATGATGTGATGAGAGAAACATTGGGCTGAGTGTGTCACCCTCGACACAGCTGCGGCCTCGGGACGGAAGTGAACGCCTTGTCAGACGCGCGGCGCCACGGCATCCGTCACTTTTATTATGCGCGCTTTTGAGTGATCTTTAAAGGTCATCGAATGTGAAATGTGCGTTGTGAAAGTCAAGTGGAGCTAGCGCGGCAGTCCGTCTTCCGCTTGCAAATAAATTTCTAATAAAACTTTGTCGTCACCAGCAAAAACTTATTTGCTTGTTTTCATTCGCTGCTCCGGATGATTTTCCACTTGTCATAAAAGGGGAAATATTATGAGGGAATTGACTTTTTATGGGTGTATACAAATGGGTGGAGGAACCCATCCATGCGGCAGAGTCTGCAATTTATTGCACTTGGGAAAATGTCATTAAGAGTTAAGAAAAAAGTCAATGATTAGTTCATTTATTCATTTTCTGAGCTGCATATCCTCACCAGGATCGCCGGGGGGGTGCTGGAGCCTATCGCAGCTAACTACGAGTACCAGGCAAGGGGGACACCGTGAATCGGTGACCGGCCAATCGCAAGCAATAACCAGTTAGTTATAGCTAGTGACAATTTAGAGTACTCAACCAGCTAGCCTAGGATGCATGTTTTTAGGATGTGGGAGGAACCCGGAGTACCCAGAGAAATGCCACGCAACCCCGGGGAGAGCATGCAAATGGCACACAGTGAGGACTGACCTGGGATTGAACCCTCGACCCTAGAACTGTGAGGCCGGCACGAAAACCACTTGTCCACCAGGCCACCGGATTGATTAGTTATTTAACATACCATTTTGTTATTAAAAATACAAAGCATAAATGAACATTGAATACACATTTTTTCCCTTTCTATGCAATTTACAATATTATTTGTACGGTCATTGATGAATTATTTGAATGGTGGAAAGTAATTGGTGGAAAAACAGGCACACTCTAAGATTACGATGTTCCATCCTTTTGTCATTTCCAAATTCTGCCAAAAATGACTTATTTCCATACCTTGCTGGACGAAAGCTCCATAGACAATCCAGATGGCGCTCTGCAGCGAGGTGGTGGGCGAAGGCTGCGAGTGGCCGCCTGCGTTGCTCTGGCATCGGATGGCCTGGATGCGCCTGAGCAGGAAAATCATCACGCCCACGACCGGGATGGCGGCGGCAATGCAGGCCCACACGGCAAGGTCGAAGGGCGCCAGGAGGGAGAAGATGTTGATCTTTTCTTCCGATTTGCGCATCAGGATGCCCACTGAGTAGTCCAGATAGCGCTTGCTGAAGTCCACCACGCGTTCGCGTTCTGGCGTGATGGTGATGGCTGACACGGCCAAATCTGCTTTCTGTTGGAAAAAAAAAAATCGGATGAATTCTAAAACTACCACAATTAAAATGTCATTTTCTATCTTCACAAGGGTCGCGGGGGGGCTTTAGCTTATCCCAGCCAATGATGAATGGACATCAGGCGGATCGCAGGGTACAAAGAGACAAACAACTAATCAATCATAGCTAGCTAGGGGCAATTTAGAGTGTTCAACCAGCTAGCCTAGCATGCATGTTTTTGGGATGTGGAAGGAAAACCAAAGTACCCGGAGCCCGGGGGAGAACATGCAAACTCAGTGAGGACCCACCAGGGATCGAACCCTCGACCCCAGAATTTGGGGAACCAGAGAAAATCCATGTAAGAATACCCAAACTCCAAACCGGAAATTCTGAACCTGGGATTGAACCCTCGATCCCAGAACTGTGAGGCCACCGGGCCACTCCCGTACAAACACATTACATGCGAAATTAAAATTTAGTCAATTTGCCAAACGTTTAGCTTCAATAAGATGACGAAACTCTGTAAATGCAAACATTAATTGGGAAACATCGCATAGATTATGATTCATCATTTCCCCGAAAACGGGATGAATAAAGTTATCTAATCTGCAATTCACAGTGTTTGGACCCTCCTGTTTTGGAAATAAGATTTTTGTATTCAGTAGGCTTATTTTCACAACATCTGCAGAGCGATCTCTCAGTGAACACCAGTCGGTGGTCCTAATTATTGGGGTCTCTTATAAAGTAGAAATGTTTCGTGCAGGCTTCCACTTCAACGCAAAATAAAAAAAATGGAAGATAAGAGGAACATTTTTGAGCAAGTTGTTCTCTGTAAATGACATGAGAAAACAACCTTTAAGTCCATTAAGGGTTGCGCTAAATGAATATTACTTTTTACAGTCATGTTGTCAAACCTTTGCCTTCTACATCCCGGTAAGTATCCGACTGGCAGATTTGCAGATAAAAGCTTTTGAGATGAGACATGTTTTTCTGTTTTACTTCCATTAGAGAAAATTCAGTCATTTGTCTCTATTCCTAAAACCACAAAATGCAGCTGTGCTGCAAGAGAAATGATTTGGATCTTAATTTGGACATTGCTTGTCTGGGACGCGTAACACTTTGCACTGACCTTGCCAATCAGGTCTCCAATCATTCCGTTCCAGGAACCATTCGGGAGTGCCGAGCCGTATTTTCCGTCCCCGACTTGGTAGATGTCGTACTTGAAGCCCAGGATCTTGGCCAGGGCGTCCAAGACGTCAATGGAAAAGCCCTTGTATCTTTTGGCCTGGCCCAGGATGTTCTCCGCCGTCATCACGAAAGGTTCTTCCTGTTCACATAGATTTGGACATCCTCAACAATAGAACGGAAGCAGAACAAGCCAACAGGCATTACTGTGTTAAACTCTAAATGGATATTTTTGGAAAAATTGACCCTTAGCACCAGTTCTACTTGTCAAACAGCAAAGAGGAACTCAAGACGTTTTGGACAAAATTCTGGGAAGCTGGATCATTGGGGTGTATTACAGACCAAAAGAATGGGGGTGGGGACTTTGCTTTTTATCGATGTTGCAAATCATCATGACGATGATCAAATGGCCACTCTGGCTGCACTACGGGGTTCCTCGTGTAACAAATTTCTCTATGTTGGCCGATTCATATCTCATAAAAGTCTCCAACTACTTTGATAAATTAATTTTCCCCAAAAAATCAAATCAAATCGTTAGTCAATGCTTACTTTTACCCACACATCAAGGGAAAGTGTCATTCCTAGTGGATTTTAAAGCCATCTATTAAAACATAAAGCTTCGATTAGATCAACGCAAAGTCTATGGGATGTACTAAGAGCTGGACTACTTGCTAGAAAAAGGTCTTTTATCTGTAGACTTATTCTACTATGCAGATATTCTTTCCCTAAGAAATGTGAGTCCACCACTACTTATTTGCCCAGAGGGCCTGAAAGTTAATTACACTTAACAAATGTCGGCGAACCGTAGTGGAGAGGACACACAAACCGAAAAAGTTCATCACCCCTCGCTTGAATCATTCATGGTGATTCTCTGCGAACGGCTTTGTGGAGTTGAGGCCACGATCGGTCACCAGAAGTCAGCCTGAACTGATAAAACGATTTTCTGGCTACACAACCCATAATACCCGGCGTCACGTTGACGCCGGCACTTCATCAATATGGAAATAACCTTTTCCGTTTACAATTGGCCCGATCTTTATTTAATGTCAGACTGGAATTAAAAGTGGAGTTGTTCCGATCCCGTAGTTTTGCACCCGAGTTTGAGCCCGGGTCACCTGATTTGGAGGATCTGCCGATACGGAGTGCGGATCCAATACCTCGCAAGTTACTTATTACAAAACAAACACTTGTCTTTCTTTTTGCTGCTTGGTGGCTCAAAGGAATATAAAAAATACAGCCATCGAACAACCACTGCCAGCCTTCCCAGTCAAAATGATTTGGATGTTATTTCTGTGTCTAGACTTTTATTCCATCAGTTCTCACAGTGGCACCCTTAGGCCTTATTTCCTGTATTTTGGGGTGTTCATTTGAACACCTGTCTGGGGGAGTGGTTTTATACCTTTTTCATTTAAGGGTGCCACTTTAGTATCTTTTGCTTCCCCTATGTTGTCCCGTAGTTCCGGTTTTCTGTTGACTTTGGTGTTAATAAATTATCATGTAATGTTAATTGCCTTGTGTGTCTGTCTCCTCATTGGCCGGGTTATTCTGCAACTCCCTGGTACATCTTACTACCAGGGGGAGTTGTAAAAATGGTGTCAATGGCAGCCAATGAGTTGATACTTAAAGCGTTACATATATATTAGACAATTTGACTCGAAAGAAGGTTGAAGATGAATAATGACACATATTGGACAGCCCCACACACACGTAGCACAGTTTTAGACAGCGTTGTGATCGCAATTTTGTTCGTCTAATAGCCATGCTTTAAGATGATTGGCCAGATTGACAGGTTCAGAAACGGGAGTTCACGTATGCTAATTGGTATTGAGTTCCAGGTATGAAGAGAGAAGGTGCTTTGGCTAATTTAGCAGTCTTTTTGAAGGGAACTACACAGTCACCTCTAGAGCCAGCCTTTGTTGTGTTGGATTTTTTTGTACAAAATCTTGCAGTTGAGGAGGAGCTTTGTGTTGAAAGATTTTGTAAACTAAGGTGGTATCTGCATATTTAACAGTATTGTCCCAGTTCAGGGGTTTGTGTTTTTTTAATATCTGACAGTGGTGATGGATGGATGGAAGAAGTGGTGAAGTTGTGCCAACCGGAGTTTATGGCGTGATGAAGTAGACAGTGTTGAGCTGAACTTGTGCGAATAAATACAGTGCAGGAGAAGCCATGCGTGAACAAGACGAGGAAGCGCAGTGAGTCGGAGTGGGATGGAAAGTTGGCGGAGGGCACGTTGACTTTGAAGGCTTTTCCAATGGCCTCATTTCGTGCGGGAAAAGATCTTAAAAAGTCCTCTCGGGTGACGAGTGGTCGAGCTTGTCACGTCCTTTACCCGTTCCCAGAGGTTTTAGCCTTTTTTTTTCCCTGATGCAAAAGTTTACTTTGACCTCCACTTAGGGAAAAGCTTGCAGCTTGTCCCAAAGTGGAACATTTAATTATTTATAGTCATTTGGATACAATTGTTTTATGCACGTTTCGGCTCAAAGGAGTTTGCAATGTGCCAAATGGTAACTATTATTCTATTTTCTTATATTTTCACAGGATTTTTACATTAAGTTTTACTAGCGTGTTAAATCTCTGCTTTCCCAAACGGAAAAGTAAAGAACATACCAAATGAAGTTAATAAAAATATGCAACAATTTTTTTTTTTAATTCGGTAATTCCATAAGCCTGTGTTTTCTATGCATTTTTTTTCCAAAAAGAACAAATCCATACTGTTGCAAGTGCATAATAACTCCAAGTTTAAAGCTTCAGTGGAAATTGAACTCACCAGCAACGTGACGATCTTGAGCGTGACCCCCTGCATCCCACTCTCGATCCGGTTCTCCTTCAAGCTTCCGTTGAGACCTCGGGTAGAGTCCCATGACGCCAACTGTAAGAGGAATGGCAGAAGCAGTCAGAGACGGAGGTGCATGACCTTCAGACTCTGGTCTCTTTGTAGCAAACTACACAGAGATACTTCAGAAAAAGAATTGTGGAAGCATACAATTTACTGAATAAAGACTTCACAAAGTAAAGAGGCCATTTACGAAACATGAAATGCTATCACCCCGGCTAATAACAACAACGGCGGTATCTAAAATGGCATCTGGTCGCCAGAACGACAACCGACATCCATTAGTATGCTGTTAGCGGTCTTTGGCAAACCAATCGCCATGTTTTGCTGCACTTTGGAAGCTATTCCACTGCGGGCTTAGTGATCAGAAATGAAAGCAAGACAGATGTGGAATACCCGGATCGAAGGAGAGGACGGCTAATCTATCGTAACCCGGCTAAAAGACTTTATGAGAAAGGACGTGAAGACGTTTTTTTTTTTCCACCGCGTCAACTTTGTGAGTTGTGTCTGCGCTGGCGAAGGAAATGTCGTGTAAATTGTTAATCAGCGCTTCAAGCTGGATGAGAATTCTCTAGGATGTGACACATCACATTTCAGGTGTCTTTCCCACTGGAGCTGACAGGACAAGAAGCACGGCCCGAGGACAAATGGCGAGCCTCGCTGGATGCTGAGCACCTTTCAGCCGGCAAACTTCTCACCAAAAGTAATCCTGAAAATGTCAAAGTCCCTTAATATATATAAAAAAAAAATATCTGTGGAATTAAACAATTACTGGCAAACGATCAGCTGTTAAATTGTCCTAAAACTATTCGTTCTCATTCATGCTCTTCATTGAATTGAATGCTTTCATTGTCATTATACAAGTATAATGAGATTTAAAATAATATATAAAAATATATAATTATATATTATGTACTTTAGTGTTATGTATTAATTTTAAAAAAAACATCTTCTGGTGATGAGTAACATTCATTTAAAAAGCATCATTTTCAAACTTACATGATTTATTTCATAAAAACTAAATATACTAAGAATTAACGAGACTCATTTCAAGGTTTAAAAAGCGGATACGTATCTATTGTTAAGATCTTACCAACAACTCTCAAACAAATATTCTCAAGAACCGTTATATCAAATCTAATCATGTGTAATTTTTATGTATTTACTGTTTAATGCATAAAAGTTGCATTAAAAGGACAACTGCAATTAGCTTTGACCTTTTGGCAAACATTGACATTGTTGTTTTTCTCTCCGAGATCCCTCGCATGTGACGTCTTACTGTATTTTTTTTATACAATCCTTAGAATTTACAGTCCTAAAAACAATAATACAGCAACTGGCTTTCAACACGTGCCTGCGTTTGATCGATCTTTTCTCAAAAGTGGCGCTTTGTAGGACCCAAACGTCATTGGAAATCTACTCGGTAAGCAACGCTGCGGCACAAAGGGACGGACGGTATTGACTGATTGAAATTCTCTGATACGCCTTTTTAAAAAGTCACCATAATGACGGCTATTTGGCTAATGGCGAGCGAGCTGGATATTTAATGAGGCTGGGGAAATGCCAGTGGCTGTTTCCGACGGACAAAAGGAGCATAGGGATTCGTTATTTATCTTTTTCATTTTCTTAAACGCGGTTGCATCACAAGTGCCTCCACTACATGATGGAGACGCTTGATGATCCTTGTCATTGAACCGCTTGAACGCCGCCATTATGCATGTGGAACAATACGCTCAAAGTGGAACAAAGTAGTTTCAGAGTTGCGCATTGGAAAAGTTCACTTTGTGAGATGCCCAGTTAAAAGAGTATTGATATAAAGTGATTTTTAAAATAAATAAAGAATAAAAGATAGTTCAGTTCGCCTGGCGAAAGAGTGGTTAGCGTGATTCAGAAAATGAATGAATAAAAAAAGAACACACTATCTCATCTAATCTTTTGATCAACGATAAGAGTTGCCATAACAGCATTAAAATATATTCTGATAAAATGTGATCCAGGAAGAATTACAACCATAACAAAGCATCTCAACTGTGTTTGTAAAACGTGTCGTTATGTTCTTGCAGGTAGCTTTGTACACAATAAAAAAAAATACAAATACTTACTGTATTTTGCTGTTTAATATATCCCCCCATTTAATATACCAAGGTATATTAAATGGCAGGGGTATATTAAATGGCGGACAAATGGGAGGCTCAAAAAAGCAAAAATCATTTAATATACCCGGGTATAATAAACGGCAAAATAATAAAGTGATATAAAGAAAATATTGCTCCGTATGTTTCCTGTCACTGACTTTTTCCCCTGCGTAAAAACCCCAATGAAGCTATCGCTCATTTCCAGACGCATGAGGAGATACAAGCTGACCATTCAAACGCGTTCCGTCTTATCTTTCTCGATGCCTTCAACCAGCTGTCTGCCGCGTATTACCGTAATGTGTCAAGTTAGAACTTAATATAACAATGACAAGTCAAAGCAGATAAGTTGGAAATTTATAAGATGAGGTGACATTACGAGCGACTGTTTGGATTTCTCAACATGGCAAAAAAGGGGGGAACATTTGGAGATGATCTGTTTTATCTCCAATTACACATTTTTTCATCACACCCGGAGATAAAAGAACGAATCAACCATCGGCATTCAGATCAATTTTGTTGGTGAAGTCATCAACGTGCGACTCTGCGGATGATGATTTCATTAAAACTAGACGGCAAGCATTAAAAGTTGAAATTTAGCTGCAACTCATCTTTTTCTTGTATTTTTTTTTTCATAAGCCAAAAAGTACATTGTAATTCAGAATTCCTGCATCTTAATGAATGATTCATGGGCAGTATTGCTCATAAAAACGAGTTAATTCTCACATTATGGTAACAAAATTGACCTTTATTTGGAGAAAGTGGCATTGTAGATGTGTGCGTGTTTTTTTTTGCATAATAACTTACTGCAAATGTGAGCAATCACACACAAAATAGGAGTTGGTGTTCTCTTATAGACTGCAGTGTTCATTAGATAACCACCAACGCAGACCACACACAAAAATTATATTATATCTCTACTCACAACCGCAAATCTCCCCTCCAAAACCATTTTTGATTATAAATAGTGGCTTATGTTTGCAAATGTTAGTATTTTGAAATGAATCACAAGTAGGGAAGTTGTAATGCTTATTTTTTCATGCTTTTGCCTATACCAAAGCGAAAAAAAACCTCATTTTTTTTGCATTAACGTGAACCACGTTGGTATCTTATGAAATGTTCAGTTTACAAATTTAACACAATACTCTGTCTGTTACAATCAAAGTGTTTTAATTTACAGCAATCATCAAAAATCATGAACGATCAATGAAAACATGCAACTACGACTATACTTGATTTTATGACCAAATCCAATTCTGTCCAATACTCCAAAAATAGCCGTACAGAGTATCGGATCAGGGCTTTTTTTTTTTACACAGTACTAATGTGTACACTGCTAAATCTAGCAAACACTATTGAAAAAGATATCCTTGGCTGCATGAATTGAGCCAGGTCGCCATAATTTGGACAAAAATGGATGTTTGGCGGTTCAATGACACAGGTAACACATTCTTTGGTGATTTTTGGCCACAAAGTAAAAGTCTGTCCAGTTCTCTGGGGGCACAATGTGAGCCAAACACAAATGCCAAATAAGCACTGTTATACAGTGGCGGAGGATATAATGGCAGTCCAATTTGGCTAGATGAAGGCAGGGACCACTGGGCCTTGTTTTGGGTCTCCACTTCGTGGCATTTGGGCCAAAATTGGCAGCTGTGACAAAATTATTGCTCTGATTAGGCAGAACCCCGCTGTGTTTTCTTCGAATAAAAGAAAAAAACCTGGCAAGCGCACGTGCCAGGCCGAGGTCGCCAATGACAAAACATCTTTCTCGGTCAGTTCTGATCCCAAGTGGTTTATCTTGAAAACTGCTCTTTTATTAATTTCTCACTTCTTCATGCTCTACGTTCTCGTGTTCTACATTTAATCCGCAGAACAAAACACAGCCTCCGACAGAATTTGTTCAATATTTTCAGTTCTAAGGAAAATACGTGATGACCAAAAAACAGGATTGTAACGATTATTTTTTTTGTCATTATATGCTATTCTTAAACGCCTTACAGCATCAAAAGAACAGAACATGAACATATAATACTAGAGTTTTACCTTTAATATACAGTAAGAGAAACATTAGGGAGAGTATGTATATGTTCTAAGACCAAAGTAGAGTTACTCTTAAATGAACTGACCATGGTAATCCGAACGTCACTTTTAACCTTTGTGGTTTGTTTTTTTTAGAAACAATGTAAAGGGTCAAAATGGCCAGCTTCATGTTTAATCATCCAGAAAAATATTTCCCCGTTCTGTATCTTGGCAACGGTCGTTATGGGTCAAAAAAAGCCAACGCAGTTCACGCACGGCACTTGACCGCCAATTGAAAAAGCGTTTTGAGATTTCCGAGGCGTTTTTCTCCGGGCGCCGTGAGTCGGAAAGCTTGGTTAGCACTGTTGTAAGCATCGGTGCAACTAAGTGTCGTTTAAAAGCGTGTGCAGTCGATTGGTCGCCGTCTTTTGGTCGCCGGTCTTTTGGTCGCCCCAACCGTGACAACGGGCGACCAAAAGACCGGCGACCAAAAGACCGGCGACAAAACGAGGTAAAACAACACGGTCTACGCATCAATAAAAGCCAACAATGGACATGAGCAGTTTCACTCAGCGGACGTGTGAATGAATAAGAGTTTGTATGTACATGCGTTGTCCCTTTAAGAAGCTACGTCAGTCAGGGTCTTAACAAGTTCTCCAACAAAATCAATAAAAGTCCGGGAAATTTTGAGCTTTTCTTTAGCCTAATAATTACTAGGGCATTAAGTATGACTAAATAGTCATTCGCAGTTTGTATTTAGGGAATTTGAGCAACGATTTAAATGGTAATTATCACTCACCTTCCGGGCGACCAAAAGCGTAACTTTAAAAGTACGCTGTCACAATGTTGCTTACGAAAGCAGGGCTTTACGGGTCAAATAATGAGCAAATTTGTCATCTTCCTCACTCCAAAAAAAAAGGGTCTTAGTTAAGAGAAGCTCATACCGCAAAGCTTTTTTTCCGTATAATATCCCACTGAGCACAGATGGCCGATCCAGTCAGTGAACGCGCACCCGCACGAAATCAATTCTGACCGATGCGTGAAAGACGCCGGGCTAAGAGCGGCGATGACATATAAACGAGCGCAGTTTTCCGGGCAAAGAGCCTCGCCTGGAACGAGAGGCCGATTGCAATATCTGCTTAGGAAGAAGCTGACACATCAATAAGCGCGAAGCGGGGGAAGCAAAACAACGAGAACGGCATCGATCACTCTGCAGCAGGAGGCGAAGCCGGTGGCGCAAACTTACACTGGCCATCCAGGAAATAGTATTTCAGTCTTCATTAGGGCGTCTTAAGCAGAGAGACGCCTCATCTAAGAGCCATCAGGCTGGGAGGAAAATGGACTGGATGCAGATAAACGATGATGGAGAGGGTAGATAGCCCAGCCGGGGGAGGAGGAAGGTTACCGTGGCAGTAAGTTAGAGGCGAGGATGAGGAGATCGGAGCCTAATGGCGAGCCAGTCTCGCCCCGATGACGAGAGACTTTCTGAATATTTATACGAACGCTCTAATAAAGAGTGTTTGAGGCCGACAGCCTGCGTCGTGATATAAAGACACGGCGAGTAATCGCATCTGGCATCTGTATGGTGTGGTTTTCGGCGTCTAATTGGAAATACAAGTGAGCACGTGTTGGCTCAGGACATCTGAGATCCAACTATGCATACTTGCAAGTTAAAATTGGCTCTGGCGGAGATGCCTGGTCCTCTTGGAGACTCCTTGATGGCGGAGTGTTGAAGGATACGAGTCGTGATGTCAGCCGCGGGCTGAGCGGTGATTAAATCTTCATTACAGTTTCTGGTCAGCGCCGCTCGGCATAGATTGCGAAAGTCAATTCCTCTTCATTCAGCGGGAAGCCCCTTGACGGAATCGGGACGTCGGCGGTGGAGGCGACAAACAAATTACTGCCGAGGGGACGCAGATGATCGGCTTAATCTCTCTCGGCGGCGCTCCCAGACGAACCGTACTGGAGTTTGTCGGCTCAAGTTATGATTCCATCCCCAGACAATTTGTTGGGTTTTACATCAATTCGCTAATGAGAGCAGATAAAATCACCTTTACAAGATGATACATTTATGATTGTTTTCTTGAAAAATGAAAACTTTTCGGAATTTAAAAGCCGAAAAAAGTCCACTAAAATGTTCGTCCGCATTTAGTTTACATTCGAACCGCTGTTTGCGAAAGACGATTATTTCTTCAAATTGGCGAGAGATGGCAGCACCTAACGGACTCTAAACATTATTTTTCGTTTCTACCGGGCCCAGGGAGCGTGGTGCTAACTTCAAAACATTTTTTTTTGCATTCGGGTGTTTCCGGAAGAAGAATATTTCTTCAAATTGGCGATAGACGGCAGCAACTAACTGACTCTAAACTTTATTTTTCGTTTCTACGGGGTCCAGGGAGCGTGGTGCTAACTTCAAAACATTAATTTTGCATCCGGTGCTTATTTTCGGTCATCAGACAAAATGTGAAAAATGCATTTGACGTAATAAAAAGGTTTAGTTGAGTTACACACTACAACAAAGAAATTACAACAAGATTTCACGTCTGAATATTCTCTGGTCTTTAGAGGACATCTTTCTACTTCCACAAGGTTGTCTGATGCTTTTGTGTCATTTTAATGTCGTTCATTGTGACCCTGGAAGACATGTATCATTAATGTGTTCCTTTCTGATGCCTAATGAGCCACAACAGTATGTGTCATCCACTTTACAGTATCTGGCAGACGACGTGCCGTGAAAAATATAGCATTAAAGAGCCACCAAAGGTGTTTTAATGGAGCAGGAACACTGCAGAGGTTAGTGGCGAGGTCTCGGGGAAAATGATCTATTGTTTCCTTCACACCGGTAAGAGGTCACATGGAGAGAATATTAAAAAAGAAAAAACTGTTTTTCTTAGTGGTTCACACTGCCTGCAGAGTGCAATTCTATATCGGCTTTAAAAAAATTATATATACAAACCAGGCCAGGCTTGACACGCTGTTATATCTGTCATAAAGTATTGTGAAAAATGGAAAATTGGACACCCACTAATGTAAAATCTCATAGCTAATGTCCGTGTATGAGAAAAAAATCTTTTTAATTCATGTTACCATAACAACTGGTAATAATACGGCAAGGAAGGAAAAAAAAATGATGCTGTCAACCCTACTCTGCCCTGTACTGATTTGCCTGAATATTAGAAAATTGCAAAATTATTCTAATAATATAGTATTAGGCACACGAGTTCGAAATGGTGTCAAGAACTTTAATACTGTTTTCTGTATATAAACCTTGTCTGATGAAACATTTATTTTCTCAACTACTATGCTAGTTGAAAATGATTAGAGGTCTATCACCTTCAATGAGTTATTTGATATGGCAATTGTTGTTTCCTTACGGCAAATAACATTTTGTTCAAAACAGGTACTGACAGGTAGAATAAATAAACACTTAAGATAGTACAATTTTTGGCTGTTTGTGTTGCCATGAGAGTTTTTATTGCAAAATGCATAGCTAATGAGATTAGACTGTTCGATTTGGTGGTTAAATTCGATTGGATTAGAACTTCATTTCATCCCGTATTCGGGAAATTGCCGTAGCAAGACAGTAGCAAGCATAGACCAAAATTACCAAATAAATTTTAAATCATGCAGATTTCAATGTAAGATATTTGTGCAATTTATCCCTATTGTTGCTATTGTTAGCCTTAGAATCATGCTTAACCCAAGAACTGAGAGATTCAGCTTCTAATGACAAAGCTCTTTTTAAAATGTCATTGTGATAAAGTTTCATGTATTTTACCAGAGTAGAAGAAAATGCTAATAATACAGTATTTGTTGTGAGAGCCACAGTATGTCAAGAAATTGTCACTAAGCAGCATTATGCGTAAATGTCACGGGGACTTTTGCAATTTTGAAAATAGCACCTATAAAAATGTCTCTCTACGGCAAGGGTGTCAGACTCGGGTTGGTTCGCGGGCCGCTTTAACGTCAACTTGATTTCACGTGGGCTGGACTATTTTAGATATAATATACAGATTTTTTTTATAAATGGATTAAAAGAACTGGATTAAAAACCCTGAATATTCAGTTTTGTATAGATCTAAAACGATGTTTATTTTAGCTTTTTTTAATATATATTTTTAGATTTTACAAAATGATTTTTAAACTAAAACAGAAAAAATGGATTAAAAAATGACAATTATTGATTTAAAAGGGGGAAAATCAGGAAATGTAATATACATCTATACTCTTCATTTTAATTTGATCCTAAAACAGAAAGTCGGCACTCATGATTTACTTTTCCGGGCCACACAAAATGATGCAGCGGGCCAGATTTGGCCCCCAGGCCGCCACTTTGACATGTACTCAACGGCTACCTTAGTTAGCTTTTCCCCCATTGCATATGACTACACAAACTGCAACGGCGACCATAATCGAATACGTAACAGATTGTAACTTGCCAGAAAAATGAAGAAAAGACAAAGTACTATGTCGCAAAGCCAAATGAGTGTTCCCTCCCGACTCACCCTTTTGGCATCCTTCCCAAAGGTCTCGCTGTAGCTGGTTCCCAGAATCTCAAATTGCACGTGAGAATTGGAGCCCTCTGCTCGGAAGTCCATCAGTCCTGTCAAACCGCTGATGCGCCCCTGCAGGCATGAGTGAGAGGGGAACACCAAATGTCACAACAAAAGAGACCTAATGATGCTGATACTTTATGCACTTCCAAGTGGGAGTTAAAAATGAAAATCGCCTGCAGCCACACACTTGACTTGCGTATCATGTATCCCACTAGATCTTAATGAAATAACATGAAATTAATCAGGGGAAATCATGTTACCATTATGTAGAAACCGTGTCTGTTTTTGAAAAACGCTCGTATAGAGCAGGTCGATAGAAGACGTTGTAAATCATGAAAAAGTGTCTGTTTTTGTTACTAACGCAGATGCCCAAAGATACCCACAACGAAACATTCGATCCGCATGATAGAAAGTTTTATGCTGGATTCCCTTCCGGACAACTCGCACAAGCAGGAATGGAACTGAGCTACCAAAAACCAAATTATTTAGTTTCCTTTTCAGACCCTGTCCGCTCATCTAAAGCGAAAATACAAGTGGCGTGATTGTCTACCACCAACATAAATTTGACGATTGAGCCGAAATAATCAAAATTCAGTTTTGTGAATTCATGAAACGAAGCCATTTTTTGCACCCCCTTAAATCCGGCAGTGCTCCCAGCAGAACAACAATTTAAGAGCATACCTGTCAACCTCGGCCAATTAATCCCCATATTATTGATTAAAATTCAAGATAAAAAACGTACAAATGCAACGTGGCACATATTTACTCACATAGGGCGCACTAAAAAGTCTAAAAAAATTCTCCAAAACAAACGGGGTGCCCAATCAGTATGCACTAAAATCAAGATTCTGTAGATGTCGCTGTATGACGCTGACAGCCAGACTGTCTGGGAACATTGCTTGCTGACACGCTATATTTTTATATAGTGAAAAGGCAGACTGCTGAAAGGGGAATGAATGTGTGTGCGCATATCATGCTTAAAGCATGACAATACTATTAGCAGTCGACGATGACGTTTTCATCTGCTACCAGTGACCGAGACAATCCGGATTTGAGCCGAAATGGGTAAAAAAACATTGGTTTTACAAAAAACTTACTTAAAAATATATTGTTATTCGGCATACACAATTTGAAATGACCAAAAAATGTATAAAATACAGGAAAAACACAAGTTGACAGGTATGTATGTATATAGTCTGTATCCGTTTTTGCTACCGCAACCAAGATGGCGCCGTTCAAGTGTCAGCCGGTGGCGGTAGCTCCATCCACTCTTGCTCGTTTTGTGTTTTTGCTGCTTTTCTGTCTTAATGATTTGATTTGGTGATTCTTAATGATCCCATTTACTTTGATTTGCTTTGTACGTTGTGCTTTTGCTTTGTTGTTCTGCAGCCTTTGAGACTGTACTGTCTAATTTATGACTATGCCTTTCCTCTTGCTACTGTCACAATGAAATTTCCCGAATACGGGATGAATAAAGTTATCCAATCCAATCCAATGTAAGAGCATTTCGTATCATTGAAATTTGACGAAAACCTCGGAAACACGTCTGATTTCTCCCTGACATCCGAAAACAATAAAATAACTCCTAATCTGACTGAATCGAAGCTGTTGATGTTGAACAAGATGGACTATTCAAATAACGATACCTTTTGTATGGTGTCCAGCATGGACCATCCTCCATTCCACGGCTTGGTGGACTTCCTCATGCAGTTGAGGCTGGCCATGCTGTGCCATTTTCGGTCCTCCAGCTTCCTGTAGAAGGCGTTGGCTAGCATCAGAACACTGTCATACAGGTAAAGATTGGACACCTGTTGACAGAAAGGTTGCAAAGTTGAGCTATAGAAATGCAGCAGGGCTCAGATGAATGCCAACTTGATCTCATGTTTATTTCTGGCCCCCCAAAAATTCATTTTATGATCTGGCATCAGAAAAACATTTTGGCGATGCTATTCCCTCATGCACTGAGAACTATAATATTTCCACATTTTGGATTGCACACCTGTCTAGATAAGTGGCTCGCGTTGGTTGGCAAGAAGACAAAATGTCTGCGAAAAAGCCAAAATGACTCCGAAATTGTCGTTTGAAATCAACGTGGAAGATTTTTTCATGCGTCATTTCAGGCAAGGCTTCCAGAGAGAGTCGTTATACTTAAAATGAAATAAAAACACAATTTGGCTGAGGATTTTAAACAATTTTGCCGACTGTTTAAGAATGACATATTATTGTTTGTCAATCAATTGGTGACTTTGTTCAAACAAGAGAAAATATCAGCTTGTTGCTCGAAATAATATAACCAAACAGATATTTTTAAGTATTTTGTTTGTAGCCTTAATTGTAAAAGTGGGTCAGGTTTTGGCAAGCATCTGAGGAGAGAAAACAATAAATCTGTTCAATTTTTCAACGGACAAAGCACTTCTCGACAGCCAATTGCTGTCCTTCTCCACATGATGGAACAAACTTCTGTCTTTCAAAAGGAGAAACTCTCCGTTTGACATTTGGAGATGATAGCAAGCACTCAGCTTGATTGTACATGAACAAAAACCTAGTCTTTCTTTTGCTCTGCGGCAGTGGCTTGATATTTTCCCTCCGTCTCCCAGCGCTCGTCAGTGCGCCGTCACCCTCGCACGCTTTGCTTCCAGGTGGCGCATTTTCATATTGATCATAGTCAGGCAGACAATTAAGCGTTTATGTCCTGTGACGGCAGCGCGTCTACCGGTCGCCTTGAGGAAAGAGGCTAAGATGACTTATTAATAAATCCATTTTTTTGGCGTCGGGCGGGGGGCGGCGCTGTATGGGCCGGCGTTTAAATCAAGATCGGGGGCCGAGGGCGGCAGCGAGAAAAGAAATACAAGAAGTTGTCAAAACAGGCTTTATTTCTGCTGGGCTCATCTCGCCTCTCGGATAACTGTCTCGGCGGCGCATCCTGTCAGGAATCATGTCCGCCGCCTCATACGAGGTGTGCGAGGGTTGGATTTTGTGTTGTGTCCAATCCGCGCACGCCTCGAGATGTGTAGAAGCAATACGAGCTAGCACTCATGATGCTTGGCACATGAAAGGTTCAAGACTCTCAGGGGTAAGACTTCGACAAGTCAGCTTCTCTTCCCTTAAGGTCAGCCAATCATAGTCTGGAGTAGAATAATAATAAAGATACACCAACCACTTTGACGTTTGGGTCATACCACCCATCGCCAATTTAGAGCTCAGCTCATTTGTCAGGTTTTTCTAAGATATCACGGGAATTGAAAAAAAAAATCACCTATCTGTGATATTTTCACCATTTAATGAAAGACATCCCAGATGTGATCATGTGATCCAGACCACGTAATTTTCAGAGGATCAGAATCAGGTCAAAAAGATGGGATTTTTAAAAATGGACCAATTTAATTTCATATTATTTAACTCATTGGCTGCCATTGATGACGAAAAATGATAATAACTTACTAATAGATGTTCCCGAGCAAGTCCCCTTGATGTCGAGGATGTACGAAGACCCAAAGGGGGCGCTTTATCGTATTAGGGCGTTAATGTGCTTTTATTACACCGATTATTAAATGAGTCAAACCTAATTTTCATTTCATTGATGTTATTATCTTCTGATTTGTTCGGTGAACTGCGAGATGGGCAATCCAATTAAAAACAAAAACAACAACCTGTCAAGGCCACGGAAAAGTGCGGGAAGGTGGAAGCGACCAATTAGAAAGTCCTCTTCTGATTATACGATAACCATTAATGGAAAATGTCCCAATTGATAAAAATGGCACACCATTGTCATCTTCCTTAATATTTTAAATATAATGATTTGTATATCTTTTTGAAGGAGTTTCAGGGTAGGTTTAAGTCATTTATTAAAAAGGCAAGACCTCATACCTGGATTTACTGCGGACAAAAGCAATCTTTGCGCCTCGCTGCGCCACTTATTCCGCCATCACATAGAGCTCCCGTCATTTATATTCATGGGAATTGGAGCAGGCCACAATTACCTTATCAAGACCCTTTAATCTACTGTATATTCTCTTGCATATACAAACAGCTAATACCGGCAAAAATGTTCGCGAGACGCTCGATTCTGTCCTTTGGTGATTTGACACCGACAGTACGAGCACTGCAGATGGTGTGAAGAATAAAGTATTACGTATACATCATTATTGCAGATATTTTTCAAGAAAAAACTCGTTCAACAAAGAAATGTGGAAAACGGGAGAAATGACGTTGCCTAAATACCCGAATCGCCCAACGCTTTGCTCGCTTCTGTGCTTTTTGTTAGCTAGAAAATAATTATTACATTTCTTTATGCAAGTCCTCATTTTGACGATCCGACACGTCAATTATTTAATATTTTTTCTTTGTTTTTTTTCTGACAATATTCTTGCCCATCTCGATTATTTTTTTTATTTCCATCGATTCTGATTGTCTATCAATGTGTAGTTAAAAAACAAATATTTTTTGTTTCTTTTGTCAACATCCTTACATTGTATTTTGTTCCTTTGTAGCGCTTTAATAAAAACATAAATCTTTAAAAAAAATTACAACCAATTCCGATCTTCTTAAAATGGTCTCAGGTCCAATTTGCGAGGAAAATCAATGTATTTAAACTGGGAAGGCTGGCATTGCGTGAACATGTTTCACTGCCATTGAGTTAATACTTAAAATTGAATAAATCATTTTAACAACCCAATCGATTTTTTAATTTTTTTTTCATCAAATTCCGATTTTATAACTTTGACGTGATCTGATCAGGGACATCATTGTGTTGACATTTTTTTAATTTATTTTTTTATTCCATTTTGGAATAAACTACTATGGCAGAAGAACCACACCTGATTAAATAAAAGTAAAAAATAAGGAATTGCACAAATGTTAAGAAAAAACTGAATGTGCCTTTCAGGTTACCCCGCATTCTGCCCTTTGCGATTCAGTAACAAAACCCATTCATAATATATATAGGCGTACTTTGCAGTTTGTGGGTGGCTCGGCCGTTCAAACTAAATTTAAGCTTTGCAAAAACTAAATCTCTTGAGGTCTAATTTAATTCAACCTTCTCCAAAATGATTAAACTGGGATTGGTAGCAATATGACACCTTTCTTTGTAAACATCCCTTTTGCACGACGGTGGCAAAATATAACAGCGCGTAACGATTTCTTTAGGAGATGCAATTAATCACTAATTGGCTATTTGTTATTGGTTGAGTGTTATTTGGCAAAATGTCACGTCACGGACCATTTGCTTCGTTTTTGCTTAAAGTCGAGAAGGCAATTGCGTCGTGATTGAGAATGGTATCAATGTCGTGCCATCAGTTAGAAGGAAAACAATGGGAGGTGGAGAAAAAAATGGGGGTGACGGGTCCTTGACAGTGTCAGCGTTACCTCCAGGGACTGCAGATAGCCTTCTTGGGGGTCACACAACAGCGAGGAGATGCGGTGATTGTTCCTCATGCAGCGAACGTTGGTGTCCCTCCACAGTGGGAACACCTGACGGATGAGGGTCATTCGGCCCAGGGAACTGTGAACCAGCTCCATGATATCTGCGTCACTCACTTCCTGTTAGTGGGGAAAGGGCCACAAAACACCAGTTAAAGGTCATTCCCCCATCGTTTTCATCCAGGCTACCAAAACAAGAATAAAAATTGAACATCTTAACTTCTACCCATCCATCTGTGCATTGCTATAACGTGTACGCATGAATATGAATACAGAATATACAACTGATTAACATCTAGCTCAGCTATCAGCATCAGCTCCAGACTACTGAGGAACTGTGCGGATAAGCTTGGAAGAGTGACTCTGCATATTCTCTACCTCGGTCACAGTCTGCAGAAGTTCCCCATCTCGTGGAAGACTTCCTGTGTGTGGTTCCAGTTTTTGTCCAACTTTACGTCTTTTTGAGTCTATCCGTTTTTGCTACCGAAACTCGTGGCTCGTTTTGTGTTTTTGCTGCTTTTCTGTCTTAATGATTTGGTTATTCTTAATGATCCCATTGACTTTGATTTGCTTTGTACTTTGTGCTTTTTGCTTTTGCTTTGTTGTTCTGCGGCCTTTGACTGTACTGTCTAACTTATAACTATGCCTTTTCTTGCTACTGTCACAATGAAATTTCCCGAATACGGGATGAATAAAGTTATCCAATCCAATCCAATCTAATCTACAGTACAATAGAAAACACAAATGTATATATGTATTCATTGATTTTCCGAATTGCTTATCCTCACGAGGGTCGTGGGGGTCCTGGGGCGCTCAGACTTATAAGAACAACCTTTCTAATGTACATGTTTTTGGCATGCAAGAGAAAACTGGAGTACCCAAAGAAAACCCACCCGAGTCAGGGGTAAACATGAAAATTCCACACACTGAGAACCCTCAACCCCCAGAACTGTGAGGCCGACATGCTAAACACTCTCCCACTGGTACGCCTATACATCAATAAAAGTTTTTATATCACATATGTCCCATTGGAGTGCTATCATTTTGCGTGTTGGGTGTCTCATAATAGCATCTTCACTAAACATTGCCATTACAAACTCCCTGAAACAGCACAACATTCCCCAATAATTGCGTTCATTTATCTATTTTGCGTATTTACTTATCTGAAGAGGGTCTACGGCTAGAATGCTGCCTCGGGTTATTAAGACAAATTAGCATTATTCTAAGATAAAACACATTGTTCCTGCATTCATATTCCAAAAAAGATCCAACCACGAGTAAAGCGATTGCATGAAATTCACGGGTAGGGGGATAAACCCAAAGAAGCACAATGCAACTTGGCGTCAATGACAGCAAGACAAGCCTAAACATTAATCAAATCCAGCTCATTTGACAGAAAGGTTAAATGATCCTCTGCTAGCCACTCGGTCCTGGCTATTAATCTTTAATCAAGTTTTTTTTTTTACTAGTAATCATGGCGGCACTTTTAATTAATTAGACATCAACGTGCTGTGCAGAGGCTGCTGTGAGGAAGGCGAAATTAAAGTATGGTTGAAGGGATGCCAAGTAAACTGGACGTACTGTATAATAACGATAGATCCAAAGTAGAAAATAGAAAAATGTGCCGTCATTTTACGGCTGAATGCAAAACATGTTGCCGGGTGGTTCCAGGGAGAATTGCACTTGAACCGTTTTTGCACTTAACACTGGATTCGCGGCGAGACTAACTAATTGGAACGAAATCCTTCCCATCGGAAAGCAACAAAGTGGAATGACGTGTGAGTAATTTCATTATTTGTTTGTCTCATTCGCGTACTTGCTTCCAGTTGAATGCAACTGTGAAAATAAAATTGGAATATTACAGAGTTCAACTTCAGAGACACCCGCCTCATATCGGCATGAGCCCAAGCAAGACGAAAAAAATAAACTAAAAAAAATCATACTTTTACTAATTGGTCCTTTTCCTGCATTTTGCACCAGGAAATGTAAAACTGGTGCATCTGGCGCATTGGCAAAAGGGTGAAAAAAAATAACATATGTATATATAGAGTCTATATTTGAGTCTGTAGCAAAGTTGTCCAATGCCACTCAACATTCTGTCTAATAAGCACATTTTGTCTTGTCCGCGCTATTTAAATTGTAATTTCTCCTTCCAATCAAAACCCAACACCTTTGTCATCCAATTACTTTTAAGCCATTAAGTGTTAGCGCTACTGAAAATTGTCCTTATCCTCAATCAAGCCCACTAACCAGAGGCTCTATTGCCCCACTCTCTACCCGAGTCTACCTTCAGAATAATTTATCATCACTATTCTCATTCTACAAGCCATTATTCTGGGATATGTTTCACCATATACTTGTACAATGACCAGAAAAACAAAACTACTTACACTAGCACATATGCCCAAAATAATTGGTTTTCTCTTGATGTGCCCAATAATTGACTAGCCAAGACTCCAGGGTGTACAACCAGTGTTAGATAAGCTCTGATTGTGTTTTCAGGTTTTTTGGGGGTAGAGGGAAAGACGATCAAAGAGAACAGGATTTTCAGCTATAAACGTAGAACTGAACTGGGAAAACATTGTTAAATATGCTACCTTAGTTTACAAAATCTTCCATCACAAAGCTCCTCCTACACTGCAAGATTTCATCCCAAAAAATCCAATACAATAACAAGAGCTGGCTCTAGAGGTGACTGTGTAGTTCCCCAAAAAGCACCTTCTCTGTCCGTGCCGCAAATACCTGGAAATCAATACCAATTAACATACGTGAACTCCGTCTCTGAACCTCTTGGCCAATTATCTTAAAGCCTCGCTGTTGGACAAACAAAATTGCGATCACAACGGTGTCTAAAAGTGTGCCACTTGTGTGTTATCGTTTACCTTCAAGCTGCAAAGGGACTAAAGATGGAATTTAGCCCTCAGCTATTATAATCTTACATATGTTCATTAACATTAATATGAATATGTTCATGAATATGTGCTGTGCCTTAATAAATAAATACATTAAACTCAAGATGTGAGCCAATGTGGTTGTTTGCATAAGTGACGACCAGTTCTGGTTCAGACCTCAAACACTGGCTTTTCCATGTATGGATACGTAGCCTTAATAGTAATCCTACTTTTTTTGGGTGTCCAAAACGACGTCGGCAGGTTTTTCAATTACGACATTACCCATGGACATCAATCATCCCTCGTTTCTCCTCCTCAACTCTGTCCGTCGCACCTCATTCATCACACGCTGTCGAGTGTCACCATCGTGATTTTGGAGAGACAAAACAAAACAACTTCCAACTCCATGTGAATTTTTCGATGGCGAAACAAGTATGTGCCGCTTTCTGCACTCCTCGTTTACTATCCAATGTAGAAGGCTCTCTTCCTTTCTTAAATGACTGCGTTCTCCAACGAGTGTGCCTCTCGAGGCTCAAAGCAACTTTATTTGCATCTGAACGGGGAAAAAAGGGCAGTGAAATGCAGCTACATTTCCTTCACAGTTACACATGGCCTCTTTATAGTGGTTAACCACATAGTCATGAAATCCTGGGTTCCAATATATGCTTACGACCTCAAGTATTAAATATTAATGCTCTCCATGGAGGGCTCCTTGCGAACTTTCGAAAAATGAACAGATGAAGTTTTGGCTATTTGTTCCTACAATTGCCCGACTCCATATCCAGCTAAAGGAATGTTTATTTTTACTACAATTATGGATTTTGATCTTGAAGCAAAACAATGGTTTTAACCTAGACTTGTTCCGATAACATATTTTTGCACCCAAGTTTGAGTCACCTGATTTCGAAGCTCTGCCGAAACCGATACCTTGGGAATAATTTATCACAAAAATACCTTTTTGTCTCCCTTGACAATACACTTGTCCATTTAGATTATTGTGTTGCTTTGTACTGATCAAAAAGAATAGAAAAAAACTCAAAAACGTTTTCACCTGATTCCGATCTTCGAAAAATCGGATTGCGATCACCTGATCGGATTAGAGAAAACCCCAATTCGTATAATCCTGGATTATTTTGCACTCATAGGCCTGCACTCAATCACTGCCATTAACGAAGATATAGTACATGATATTTTGGGGAACTACGAAGTCCGGCATCGAGTGATTAGTATGTTTAAATTTCATTAACAGTGACAGACGTCCAATCCAATTTGATTGGGTCATACCATCCCAATCAAAATGGATATCATCGCCAATGGTAGCCAAGGGCTGAATATTTAAAAACAATCATCAGGAAATACCTTCTAAAAACCCCGATCTTTTTCACCAAATGCCAATCTTTACAAAATTCCGGTCCCGTGATCGGGTTTAAAAAAAACCCAGTGGTTTTGGACACAAAACCTCCTCGTGTTACATCTCACTTCAGTGTGCTTTCGCCCGTCTTTGAAGCGAAGCATCAACATTCACGCTTCGCGGTCTATGTTGGATTAACATATCCTTCAGTGGAGCTGGAGTTGAATGAAATGTGAGAGGCCTGCTGTTGGGGATACGGGGGTGTCGGGGATTGAAGCTTAGTCACTTCTGGGTGTAGAGATCATGCGCTTGAAATGAATGTCATGATTGAGTTATATGCAGTTTCTCGCGTACAATTATATATATCCCTTCAGGATTGAGCGATAAAAAGACTTGCTTAATTTGGACGCCTATCCAGAGGCATAAGAAGAGAAGGTCATGCTATTTTTTGTCTCTTCAGGATTAAAAATAAAATTGATGGACTGATTTTTTCCCCGTTCAGCTTTAGAATATAGTAAATGATTTAAACAACCTCAAGAACATCCTTTGGCCACTCACCTTTCAGTTGTCTGTTAAACAGAATTATTTGTATGTCCATGCGTGTATAAAGAATCTAATTGTCTCTCAAGTGATATAATATAAACATCTTATGTGACGTTAAAAAAACTACTGAATATACTATCCTCTTTTCAAGGTGAACATCCATTTCATGAGCACTTTCCTTTAGATAATTAAAGGCTAAAGAGTATCTACTACAAGGAAAGAAGAAGAAAAATAACTTGTCTTATAGTGCTAAGATTTAGGTTAAGTTAGCTCACCTTTCGCAAAAGAGCAATTCAAAAGGTAAATTGTAACATCATCTCGAAGACACATTTTGCCAGCACATCGAATCAACCCGCAAGGCAGAGAATACAGCATTAGCGCATCCATAATTTCTCCAAGATCGTAATAAAGGAATGCACCAGCTCGAGTATGAAGACTGCTTCAAATTAAAAATGATAGCTTCTCACTTATCAAACAGGCTCAGACTGCAAAAGCCTTTTCCTGTGCTGCCTTGTGAGGCATACAAAGCCAATAATATGAATTAAAGAAGGCAGACAGAAAGGATTTTCTGGGGCTCACGGCATCTCTACGCCATGTGGGGCAATATTTTACCCACATGCCCGGATGAACAGATTGAAAGCCAACTCTAGGTAGCAATTAGAAAAGAAATCCAAACAAAAAGAAAAACAAATGTAACGTGAGGTGAAGCCCATTTGGACTGCAAGCACGGCAAAAACCGAACGCCTCATTAACCTTTCGTAATCAATATTCACCCCACTTGGTTAATGATTTGTCACTTAAGCTAAATTACACTTTACAGCAACAATACTGTCAGTTCACAATATAAAATGGCATTGGCATTTTTTAAGTCACCGCTTGACAAGTGTCTGCAATCTTTTGGGAATTTTCCTCAGAACACAGAATAAGCACACAGTTCTTGTGAAAATCCTCCATAACTAATACATTAATGAAAAAATAATTGTTTACACGCCCTAAATATTGTAAGAGCGATTTTCGATGCATTTAAGACCGCCACGAAAGTCTTCATAAAACAGTTTACCATATTTTCCGGACTATAAGTCGCACATTTTTTCATAGTTTGGTAGGCCCGACACTAATACTCAAGTACGACTTAAATATATATTTCTTCTCTCTCTGACCACCAAGAGCCTGTATTTTTTTAGGCTATAGTTATCTCAAAATCTATTATGTTAACAAATGCCTATTTAGCCTGTTGTTTTCCATTTTACTTTAACGTATTTTCGTTCTTAATTTGTGAAAAAATAAAAAATGCCCTCCCAAAAACGTGAGTTATATCTACACATCTATATATATATTTTCCTCTTTAATGTGTATTTATTGGCTGAAGCGACTTGCAAGGGAACATCTAGTAAAAAAAAATACAATGATATAGTTTATAATAAACTGTTCCGAATTCAAATTCTACCTATCTATTTTAATACTAATAATCAATGTTTTACAGTTAGGCTTAAGGCTTAACCACTCCTCCATCCTAAACATTCCTACTCATTAATCATTTCAGCGGATCAATACAGCCTTGAACACTAATTCCAGTGACATCTTTCTGTACTTAGAATTTGTTTAAACATGATAAATGGATACCAATAAGTGTTCGTGTGTGTGTGTGTGTGTTATTCCGTAAAGTAAGCTTCCTACTGGGAACTGAAATGCAAATTCTCAGGAAGGTCAACTGGGAGCAAGCTTTTTATTTGCTTCCGTTCATCCATTTGCTTTTCAGAATAATTGGAACCATTGGAAACAAAAGAGGCTGAGGGGGAGTCGGAATTCACTAAAAGCACACTTGACTCTTAGACTACGACCTTCACTTTAGAATAGAATTTGGCTTAATGTCCGCCAAGAACATTATGCGATAGCCGGTGGACGTTTTGTTGATCAAACGGCAAAAATATTTTAAAATCTGGAAAAAAATGGTGTGTTGATTCAGCATGTTTGTATTTAGACTCACCTCGTTGGCGTACACCCAGTGACTGTCCTTGGATGCCAGGTTGGTCTCCACAGCCTGCGGAGATAAAGCAAAAAAAAGGAGTTAAGAGAGGGTACCTTTTAACAAAGTGTGCAGGTTTTGCAAAGTCATTTTAGCCCCAGGAAGCCCTAGGGCGGTATTTTTGGGATTCCAGACCACCTACATTATCAAGTCGAGAGGCCATGGGCAAAAGTGATCACCATTAAAATCACGATCTTTTTGCTAGGGGAACCTTAGAAGCAAAATCAAGATTCTGCAGCCGTCAAACGGTTAGCTCCGGACATTATTATTGATATATATTCATGTCGGATCTTTTGGATGGGCCACCCAATGGCGCACTGTGGCCCTTGAGGACAGCTTTGGACACCCATGTCCTAAATTCTCAGGAAAACAGCTTCGACGTGAGCATGGAGGCACGCGCATTAATCACCTGGGTGGATCAATGTGCGTCGTTTATTAAACGCCTGAGCACAGATTCCACAGACACCCTTCCATTTGTGAGGATGTGATGTTTCAGCATGATAAATGAACGCCGATACGTGTATGCACGTCTTTTAACGGCCACCAAAATTTCTTGACGTCAGCGGTTACCGATTTATTCCTCTAAATCTTTGTTTTTGTCAGGCTGCGTTGGCGATACCAGGCGTCGATTTTGAGTGTGCATAACATCGAAAGTTGCATGACTGAGGTATGATGAGATAAAATCAAACTCGGGGCAATGAAGGACGTAAATATTACGGACATTTTCTAGAAGTCTGTTCTGTTCAATGAACGCCGATACGTGTATAGTCTTTTACCGGGCACCAAAATGTCTTGACGTCAGCGGTACCGATTTATTCCTTTAAATCTTTGTTTTTGTCAGGCTGCGTTGGCGGTACTATGCCCCAATTTTGAGTGTGCATAACATAGAAAGTTGCGTGACTGAGGTTTGATGAGATAAAATCAATATCTGGGCAATGATGGACGTAAATAGTACGGATATGTTCTAGAAGTCTCTTCTGTTCAATGAACGCTGATACGTGTATGCACGTCTTTTACCGGGCACCAAAATTTATTTAAATCTTTGTTTTTGTCAGGCTGTGTTGGCGATACTACACACCAATTTTGAGTGTGCATAACATGGAAAGTTGCGTGACTGAGGTATGATGAGATAAAATCAATATTGGGGCAATGATGGACGTAAATAGTATGGACATGTTCTAGAAGTCTCTTCTGTTCAATGAACGCCGATACATGTTCTAGAAGTCTGTTCTGGTAAATAATGTATGTGCAAAATCGGAATACTTTTAATGTATTTTTCTCAGGGTATTGTGTTGGAAATGAGACATTAAGGATAACTTTGAAAGTGTAGATAAGGCTGTTGTTGAATATGAAGGATGTGTGGAAAAAACATGGAAAAAAACAGGCCCAAAAACAATCATACCCAGCTACGTGACTCTAATCCGAAAAAGAAATCCGAGAAGCTGTAATAATTTATGACTATTAACACGGCGCAACACTCGTTCTCGTACCGCGAGCCACGAATATTATCTCCCAACTTCAGAACAGTCACGCTTCCATTTTTTAATGCCCCTCTCATTTCCAGTTTTTATCAGGCCAAACGACATCCATCAGAGTCCTAAAGCAATATTTACCTCCACGCTTCAGACCCTACGTCTCCAGGCCTAATTGTGCAAAACTGATTTGAAATTCAAATCCAGCCAAAAACATCCACGCGTGACTTGTGAGACGTGTTGCTCATCCAGTCGAGGAAAATATTTACCCCTTTTCCACGTTTACAAATTCGCACCATCTCACCGATATGTGCGAGCTCTCTAGAAAAACGTAGAAAATACACCCGACCTTCAGGCGTACACGAGAAATGCTGAAGGACAACTTTACGTCAAACGTGTGTGTGTCACGGCGTGACTTTGTAAAGGAGGACAAGAACCGAGAAGCTGCTCGACTTGAAAGCAAAAAGCCGTAGGGACACTTTAGTCGTAGTAGATGAGAAAAAAAACAAAATGCAAACAGACGTGTCAAGTCATGTGTAGTTGGAGGATGAGCGCGTGTGTGTTCATTTTAGTGTGTTTTATCAGCAGCATTATCCTAACCAATAAAAAACACTCAAAGGCCTGAACTAAAGAAATACGTATAAATAAATAAGCACCGGTTGCCTAGTGACGTCACAGAGTTGCACGGTCGGAATATTAACAAAAAGGCGCAGAGCATTGGATTTCTTGACGAGAAGGTTGCAATTTTGCGTTAAAAATGTTTTAAAAAGCAGCAATGAAAATGAGCTGCCAAGCGGATAAAATGTAGAGGACTCTTATACAAAAATCGGTTGATTTCTTTCTCTGACTTTGAGCAATGTTCAAACGAGGCCTATTAAAAAATGTCTTGAAAAAAAGGAGGCCATAAAGAATGCATTCAATTTTAATAGACGACACTATTATCCCCATCAAATGTCAGTGTAAACCGATAATACTGACATGATATTAACCTCTGAATTTGATGGAGTACTGTTGGGAAAATAATAAAGCAATTCTCTGAAGGATATCGGGTGAAAATTGTGTCTTGTAGATCCAAAACGATTGATTTTACATGATTCCGATCTTCTAAAATTGACGGTCTGATTTCCGATGAGATGATCGGATCTGGAACATCTTTGTTTTTGTTTTTTAAATCACATTTAAACCATGGAGTAATTGAAAATTATTCACATACACTATTGCCTCAATACTATACATAATCCAGCCATAGATTTAGAAGAATTCAAAGCTATCTGGCATATAAAAGGACATGCAGAGCATGATGATAATGTAGCTTCCTCATTAGGATTCCAATCAAGCAGCACTTGGAATACAAAAGGCATCTGAATAAGAATTCTCTCATGTAATAATGTGCCTAATCAGCCTTTTTCTAATCGAATTTGGAACCAACTCCTCTCGCTTTCTATATTACATAGCGATCTCTTGAAATGCACGGAGGGGTTTAAACGCCGTTGCCGAGCCGGTTTGGGCAATTTCAGCTTTGCGTAACGTTTAAAAAATGTAAAAGATGCGCTAAACTCAACGGAAAAGGATGCCGTCTAGGAGAAGGGATGCAAAGAATGTTCTGTGCTGTTGATAACCGGCTTGTCGAAAACGGCAAAAGAAATCCACTGGCATGATTTATTTTTTTTATATGGTTTCCGTAGCCAATGAGGGAAACGCCAACTTCAATTTAAAATGGAGAAGACATTGAAAGCATGCAGTGGCGTATTTGGAAACAGGTGGTGGTGAAGACGCGAAGACGAGACTGGGGGGACGTTTGGATGCGCTCCAGACGGCTGACTTTTTTCGACGGGAAAAACATTCGAGAGAATCATTTGCCGCAAATTCACTTTGACGTTCACTTTGAATGCCAAGGGGGCGGTGGGAAATTGAGCTGAAATGCATCAGACGCCATCATAGAAACGCACCGGAAGCGCTGAAAAGACTTCTGTAGAGCAAATACTACACACCAACTGACTTCTAACGGTTAAAATGATATTTAAAACGGGAGAAGTCGTAAGATTAGGAAATTCAAATTGTGTTTCTTCTAGCACGTACAGTACAAAATATTATTACTATTCATCCAATTTCAAGTACAAGTGCACTACGTGTAAAGAATGCAAAGAAGGATAATTAGGATCCGCATGAGATCATTATTCTAATAAAAAAAGATATGCTGGTGTAAAGGTCGGGAATGTAGCAGCGAGTGAAATACAAATTCAATATGTTTCTCGATCTGACTTGGTTAATATCTTTCTTCAAATAACAATAAAGTTAACAATGACTTGTGAACATATGTCCATATTACAACGACAATTAGGGCGAGTTTCAGATGAGTAGATTAGATTAGATTAACCTTTATTCATCCCGTATTCAGGAAATTCAGTTTGTAGCAGTAGCAAGCACAGACACAGTAAAAGACAATATAGACCTAGATAAAGCTGGTTTTATATCTATCTTCACTTTTATAAATGTCTAGGAATCACATTGATGGAAATGAATACCACATACCACACGATTCCAAAGCCCTATTTCTGTCTTAAATTTCATAAACTAAAAAGTATAATGTATTGAAATAATAATTTAAAAAATGAATAAAAGTATTTGTATTTTTTTTAGTTTAGATTTACATTTAGATTAGAACTAATGCTTGGAATTGATTGGCAAGTCATCTCAATCTTCATTTAAAGCAGTAATTTTGCTTAAATTTTAGGATTGGTTGCTTGAAAATTCTAATCTAACACTCATTATAGATATTATTGTTTATTTTTAATGATTTGACAAAGGGATTCGTTAGATGATCATTTTGACGGTCGGTCTTAAAAGGGTGTTTTTAAATGGGGAAAGAATAAAAACATAGGTGTTTAATAATGAAGATGTTTTCTTGACAACAAGGAGCACTGCATCTAGAATAAAGTTCAGAATGCATTTGTCTGCCTGCTAGGAAGTAGAGCAAAAGAATGGCATTTAAATGCATCTGAATAATGCACACCATTACCTGGCAACAGTGGAGAGACTACAGGTAGGAAGGAAAGCCTATGAAAGCACTTTGTACATTTCCTATCTTTTAATGAGGCGGACAACTTTCCCCTCACACATTGGAGAGCACATCCCAAGAGAGTTCACACATTTTTTATTTGGAAACATCAAGACTACGTAATCATTTCTTGCAAGAGGCTTTTAGGAAGAATGTCTTGTCTTCAATGCAGAGTCCAAAAGTACAAGGGTGACCCCCTCACCTCGTTTAACGGATACGACGAGAAGACATTTCCGGGAGAAATAGACTTGCTTTGATATGCTGCCACGCGTGTGGCACAGACACATTAGCATTGGATTAGACTTGCGCTGCTTCTCAATCACTGAAATGTCAAGGCGTGACCTGACAAACAACCCGATGAGGCCTCGTTGTCGCCTCATGCATGATCTCTGAAGAAGCGTCAATGGATGGGATTGACTGACGGTCTGCAGTCCTTCTTTTTCGAAGGTAAATATTTGAGCTCTACCGTCTCTAGAATGCATCTTGACATACGATTTTTCTCAAGATATGTTTTGCCAATACCGATCTGGCCCATATTCCGTCATTTTCCAAACCGCTTATCCTCACAAGGCTGCAGAAGATGCTGGAGCCTATCCCAGAGGACTTCAGGCATCAGGCGAGGTTACCCTGAATTGGTGGCCAGCCAATCGCAGGTCACAAGAAGACAAACAACTAGTTAGAGGCAATTTAAAGTTTTCAACCAACTTATCCTGCATGTTTTTTGGAATCTGGAAGGAAACCGCAGTAAACGGATAAAACCCACGCGAGCCTAGGGAGAACATGCAAACACCACGCAGGAAGGTCCAGACCTGAGATCTATCTAACCCTTGATCTCAGAACTATTAGCTCTGTGCATTAAAGATAGCCATTCCAGGTTTGCGACATTCAATAAGTAACCTTGTAGTCGACCATTCCGCTAATGGAACAGTCTGTGAGGACTTTGATAATTCCATAAGTCTTAAAAATGTGTACATAAAGGCCACTATGAGGTGTCATACCTCCACCATGATATTAGGGATACCTACGAAATGTAAAGTTCTCCGAATCCAGTATTCTGAATTGAACTCGGAAGCAGATATACGCTGGTCATGACCTTGTCTATCCTTACCAAACGTATTTGCATCAAAATACAATCCATTCAGCCTCAGCCTCAATTATATTTAATATGCATTCAAAACTTTTTCATATTGGCCCATTTCAAACGTGAGTCACAGCCAGACCATGACCAAAGGTTCATCAGTTTGCCCTTGGGTCATACAATGACAACAGCCCATAGTCATGATGGCATATGTAAACCTATTTCCGTTTTGACTATGTCCATTCCACAAATATGATCTAGAACATGATCGAAAGTTAATCAATTCGTCCTTTTGATATCATCGCATCAGAAAAAATGCCTTTCAAACGTTTTTATTTCCTGATGATAGATGTCAGTATTATGGATATTCTTCAAAATTATCTTCATTAAAGCTGAAGATGTGCTTATGGTGTAATTATTAGTGTGCCTGCCTCAATATTCTCAAGATAATGTCACTTCAGTTCTAACTACATAAATAAAGATCAACTCATTACAAAAATAAACATTGAAGATTTTCCGTACTTAAAATTGCTGTCAAACCTGTCAGTGTGGGCTAACAAGAAGCTATCAAGAAAACCTATGATGATTTCAATGACTATACTCAAGGTTTTTGCTCATATTTTTCCATTAGACTTAATAAAATGGCTAGCTGGACCCAACTGTTAGAATTTCCTTCTTATCTGTAGATTTTTATTTTATCGCCTGTTCACTTGGTAAACGCAACTCATTAAAATGAAATCAAAATTTTGAAAAATGTATCCATGAATCAAGTCGACCGAAGACCCACCATTTGCTCATAAAATGCTAAAAATTAGCCAGAAAAATCCACTCTTATCTTGCATACCACGTATACATTTCCAAGCATTTTCCTAACACAATAAAAACAAAGTGCAACTGAAAATCTGACATTTTGGGCATAAGTAGAAAAGTCCAAGTAAACATGAGATTTACCCAATATACACTGTTTTCTTACATTTTAAATAGGCAGGGCACAATGACCCACGGGGAATCTTGCTAAAAACAACCAGAGAGTGGGAAAAATAAGGGTGAGCTAAAGCTCACAGATGAGTCCTGCTTATACAGGACATGTTCTCACAAGACAAGTAAAAGCGGCAGTGTGTCGAGTGGGAGTGAAACGCCATTGACGTCAAGTCCAAACAGCTCTGATAAACAGGCCGTCTGCAGGAAAGGTGACAAGAAGCAGCACTCAATTCAATTGGTTTACGGGAAATTATGCGCAAAAGAGTCCGCAAAGTGGTCCGTATGATGCCCCTCTAAAGCCATTGGTTCTTGCAAACCCAGCTCAGCCAGACATGAAGTCCTAATAAACAACCCCTGCACTTTTTTTTTGTGGACAATAAATTAGTGGAATAAATAAAGCACTCATGCAAGTGCTTTGCTGTTTTCTTGGCAGGCCGTTTGGGGCTCGCATCAAACATGCTAAGACGTTTTCACACAGCCGTGATTTATGTCTTGGCGGGAGGGAATCTAATTTGCTAGCCTGCCCGGCTTGTAGCCCCAAGTAATGGTTACACTTTTTATATAGCCTTAGCAGACATTTCAATACACCTGAGGAGGACTAAAAATGTAATCTGTCTCCTTCAGATCAATACGGCGCTTTGAATAGCAACTCTTTAAGCATTTGCTTCTTGTTCCATTAACGAAACTATTCTATAAAGTCCTGCCTTTTGACACTGTGCTATGGACTTCAAATCAAATCCAAATCTGAGCGAGCCGACTGTGCGAAGGCGCAGTTTTGTGGGGCTTAACACAATCTTAATACAGCGATAATCTTTGGCGGGGGACTGTCTGTACATTTGGGACTGCGGGAAGAGAAAGATAACGGCGTCCGGGAGGAGACGAGCGCCCGAAGCGAAGATGGCGGGGTGCGTGATCAAAGCCTATATTTTCAAATCACTTACTTCTCCATTAGGTTGATTAATGGGAGCAGTCTCTCCGTCAGACGCAGCAAAAGGGCTTGAAAGATGATGCAATTACTGCTTTTTGAATAGCAGACTGAAAAGGCCTGTTTCAAAAAGGTTTCGCCGCAGATTCTACAGGGCGACCCACACAGCTGACGACCCGCTTCTTCATCCATCTCTTTACACCCCCACGCCGCCCACTGCTGGGCGGCTTGAAGCCCCATAATCGTTCTCCTTTTCTTTCCTCAAGGAATTCCATCAGGCTTTGTGGAAGCACATTATGCCGTAATGAATTTGCATGAGCACACTTGCACTTTATTCTCAGGAGTTTCCTCATGTTCAGTCAGCCGACGTTTTTCTAGGTACACCCACAGAAACTCTTTTCTACCCTCACTGGACCGCTTTCAAAAAAAAATTGTAATAAAATCAAAGGATGTAAGGGGCAACTTGAAATTCTTCCACTTTCATTTGAACAGAGGATCGATATAAGGTGGAAAAAAATGATATTTAACCTTTTTTGGTTAAATTTTCCGCAGTATAAGGCGAATCCAAAGGACATTTTCTCATAATCCGATGCGACTTATGCATGGAGCAATTTTTGTTAATCATGCAGCTCCGTCTAGTGGATACATAACACAAGACGCAATTAAGTCACTAGTCAATATGGAATGTCACATTTCATGTTAAGCAACTCCAAGTTTTTAAGCACATTTACGTTGCTTATTTCCCAACTAGAATTACCGTATTTTCTCACATATTGACCGTCTCCGCATATAAGCCGTACCCTTAAATTTGCCTTAAATTTGTTGAATTTCTCTCATATGAGACGCCCTGTGATTCACAATTTTCGCATCCATATTCATGGTTTTAATACGGAGTACAAACGTGTTACTTTGAAGGGAAAATCTTAAGAAAAATCCTCACACGTGGTATTTCGGAGATACTGTGTAAATCGATTGCTGGATTGCACATTCCTAATTGGTGTTGCCTTCACGTAGACATTTTCAAAAAGGAAGTCACCTGACCAGTACAACCAGGAAGTATGTCCGTAGTGGTCTAGTTTGTCATCCCTAGGTAAGATGGCGGCGCCCTGAGCGAGCAATGGCAGGCACAAGTAAGTGAGTTTTTTTCACATTTTATGCATTTTTTCCCTTGAATTTCATTCATAAATATATATTGTTTAGCATTTTATCTATTTATCTTTTCTCTATTTTGAAATAAATGACCATATTGGCCGCATTGTCTTGCGTTATGGCGTTTCGTCTTTGTCACCTTGCAGTTTCGTGCATGTCAAATCTAATTTGTGCGCGTATAAGCCGTACCCTTGATTCAATCATCATTTTTTGTTTTGTTACAAACAAGGCCTATATGCAAGAAAATACAGTACTATAACATTACTGTGGTGGATTGGGAGATATTTAGAAAACTGTTGTTGCTAGTTTAGTGACAAGAGTAGCACAGTTCATGAACTTTCTAAATAAACAAACCCGTGTGGGAAGACAGGCTGTAATAACTCCATTGTTCGCTCTGCTATTGTAAGCGTCGACTAAAGTGTTGAGAGCACACATGGGATGCGAAACCACAATCTGTTCTAATGAATTTCATTGATGGGTGGGCCATGGAGAAAATCAAATTTGGAAAAAAAGACAACAACGTCAAATGATGGAGTGGAACGAGAGGTATGGTTTGTGTTGATGTTCTTGTCACAATTTCTGCTCGCACAAGAATGTTTGGAGAAATATGTTAGGGGAGGCGAAAGGGCAGCAAAACATTTCACTCTCGTTGGCCCTTATTTGAAATGCCAAACAATGTTTGTGCTATTTTTTGTTTTTCTTTTACTTGCTGGCTTTCGTAGCTGTGATTACATTGTGCACTCTGTCAGGACTGTCCACATTTTGACTGTGGTGAGACACCCAATGTTTTCTTTTTAATGGCCGGCAGTGCAGCTGGCAGACGTCTAAACGAATTTTATTATTTTCTCGTCTGCTATCTCGGAGTTTTTCGTAAGCGCACGTGGATCATGGCTATTTTTTTCCATTTTTCATAATGTAGGTATTGTGCTTTGTGTTGACCCCAAAACATACTTGTTGGGTTAAGACTACAATTTGTGTGAGAGTACAGGAAGTGTGAATAGAGTCTAGCTCAATCATTGGACAAAATGTTCAGAGGTTGGGAAATTCAATAAATATGGAAGGAAGAAATAACAAAGTTATTATGCTAACCAGACAACATTTCTCATAATGCCGGTTGGTATCGGTAAGAAGAAGACCGAGTCGGACCAAGACCTTAAACCAAAACTACTCTGGAGTACATAACAGCAGTTTACAGTTTAAAATAATATGTTGGGCAAAGTACAATGTGTACCTGTATACTACAATGTTCTTATATTTGCAAGTTTTGATATAGGATAATCACAACTCTACTTGAAATGCCTGCAGTGCTGAATCTGATGTTTTTGTGAACGTTAATCTAAAATATGCTCTATCCCGGCTTTGGCCTTGATTGAAAATAGATTAGCTAAAACAACAACGGTGCCGTCGTTGTTGTTTTAGCTCATCTATTTTGTCACACGGCAGCAGAGAGGCGCGGTATTTCAGGCTTTTTGAATCTTCCCAAGTGTGAATTAGCTTGGTTTCCCGCATCAAAACAAGTTAAAAAAAAAACCTGTAAAAGTTAGGTTTAAGAAATTCATCACTCTGTAATCTGAAAAATATGAGGTAGGGATTTAGACACCTCTGCCAGCCTTAAACTGTTGACAACATTTTTTTAAAAAGTGGATCAATTTTGATTGTGTTAGCAAACGCCTTCATATACAAAGAACGAAAAAAAAAGTTCGACAATTGACCATAACATAAAAGCTATCTTAACGTGAGGAAAGGCCTCCAAAATAAAACGCCCCAACTCCCTAACCAATAACTTTGGTGGTGAATGTACCAACTAGCCACCTGTCGACAGAATTTTCCTCAATTATCAACATTTGGCATAATTTCCTGGCAGAGAACAACGTTAAAACACATCCGACTGAGCTTATTAACACATTAGCATTTACACCAATGGGGTTTACGTAAAAATTTAGTTAGGGATTTCTTCTTAACACTCCACATGCAAAACAAAGCCGTTAATAGCGTTACAAAGGCTCTACTCGCGGGCCGCCGTGGTTCGCGTGCTCCTCTCAAAACAACACATTTCAGAGTCAAGTGTTGGCGCATGAATAGCCTAATTGAATAACCTGGGAAATAATCCACCATGATTATGGCGAAGCGGGCATCTCCACTCACTCTTGGTAAGTGAATGATAAAATTAGCATTTTTCACCCTTCACTGGGACACGTGGGAGTTTTTTGTTGCGCCTGAATCACTATTAAAATGGAACGATTAAGTATGGTTAGCTTTGAGCTAAAAAAGTAGCTGTTGAGAGAAGAAATTGCCCGATAACGGTGGTTTCTCTTAAGGAGACAATAAGGAGGAATAATATTTATTTCCCGAGTTATACCCCGTCCATCCATATCTAGAGAATAGCCTTACAAGCACGCATAAGAACCACCCACTTCACGTATAAGCCGCGTTCACACCAGCCCGTTTACGACCTAAAGTCTTGTTTCCACAAATAGTACTAATGTACGCCTATAGTGTACGTTTTATTTCAATCAATATGCCAATAAATTATACTAATATACACTTTTATGCACACGCATGTGGCGAATAATTATTTGTACTACACCGCAATGCACGATCAAGAGGGTAAACATCAAACCCACATTTATATATGGCTGCTACATACTAATTGAACATTGTATCAAGAACATTCGTGTACATTGTGGTTTAGTCTGCAGAAAAACAATAATAATAAAAAAAAGAAGTGTTTTTTTCCGAGTGGTTGGATTTGCAATTACCGCCATAACTCCCTTTATATTTTTAGACAGCATCTGAAAATAGGGAAACACATTCTGGGGGCTTCGGCTCCCTGACAGCATTGTGGCTCGGGTATAATTGCATGTCATGTGATGCTGCAGGGAGACAAATATGCACCGCGCCGAGGCCGTAAATGTTTGTAAAGGGACTCTTTTAAGATATTCTAATTTAACAAGAACCAACAAAGAGAAGACGAAGTGGCCACTTCATGCACAAAGTCAAAATAATGAACCCACTGGCTGGAGAATCAGAATACAAGCACTTGTGAAGGGCATACCTCCACCAAAAAAGAGCAATAATGAATCATTCTCTCTGGCCCTTCTTTAAATATTATGTGTACTGACTGAATGATTGCAAAAATAATTCATCATAATGCACAGTGCTGCTTTTCGTTTCACCGGCTCCGCATTATGCATGCAACTGTATTTTAATGTATGTATTTGGTCATAAACAGCTTTTCTGGATCCAGATTCCTGGGGCTCTCTCAATCCAGGTCATCCCAGAAACTCAAACTACTTAGCCTAGTAAACGAAAAGGCAAAAAAAAATCCTCCTCCATCTCCTTTAATGTTTGGTGCCTCCTTGGACAAAATCACTATTGTCTAATTAAGTGGAACTGATCCGAAAATGGTCGGAAAACGTGTTAAATTAACCTAAAAAGCATCAGAGGGCAGTTGCTTAGGAGGTTTGAAACAGTGGACTCATGCTTAGAAGAGACTGGAGTTTGAATCCTGTGTAGAATTTTCACATTTGTCTAGCTCATTCCAAATTGAATTGAATTGCTTTTATTGTCATTTTACAAGTATAATGACATTTAAAGACTTTAACTTTCAAAGAACTTTGTTTTATAGAAAACAATGGATAATTGAACGTACCACTTGGCTCCTACAGGTGTCATTATTGAATTCATTCATACATTTTCCGCACTGCCCATCCATACCAGGGGTGCTGCAGCCTATCCCAGCCAACTAAGAGCACAATGAACTGGCAGCCAGCCAATCGCAGGGTACAAGAAGATTGATGACCAATCACTCATAGCTAGGGGAAATTTAGAGTGTTCAACTTGCTAGCCTACCAAGTTTTTTGGGAGTACCTGGACAAAAAAACCCAAACGAGCCTGGGGAGAACATGCAAACTCCACACGGGAACCCAGCTGGGATTCCACCACGCCGCCTCACTAATGAATATTACAGAAAAATGGCAATGGGCAAACAAGCAGAAGAAAGACAAATTGTTGGGGTTATTCTGGGATGTTATTATAAGTTCATTAATCATTAATAGGTAATGAAGCTATATTTCAAGTTGGGACCGAGCAAGCTCGAGGACACTTCCCCCCACAGCTGTTTTCGAGCCCATTTAATTGTTTTCAGGACTATTGACACCACATTCCAGGCCAAGGATTGTTGATCTAAGTTAGCAATGAAGATCTACGAAGGACTCTTAAATTGCTTTGACTTGGATTCCGGCAGATGGCGATAATCAAATCAACTTCCGAAAATACTGGCATATTGTTTAAAAAATACTGTCGCTCTCTTTACCTTTTATGAAATTGTTTGCTTACTTGTGCAAATTCTTACGCAGGGGGTTTTTGGTTTCCGACCTGATATGAAATTGTTGTGGCAGTTGTTTTTTGACCTTAATGGTGTTATTCGGTTAGCTTATGCACTTGTTTGAATCAGAATACCTTAAGTGTCTTGATTATGCGCCGACTAAATTGACAGGAGGATGCCGTTTCTTCAGAATCATCTGGGACGAGGACGAGTCACGGTGGATTCTCCTTGCAAGTTTGTAGCTAGATTATGTCAATGACGTCTCTCTGATTTGATTAAAGTATACGTAATAATAAACCTATTACAAAGGGTTCAGTATTCACTCAAATCTATTGTATCATTATTAAGAGGAACATCAATCAGATCACCTTCCATTAATTAATTTATTTGGGCTATCTAAAATGTGAGAGTACTACTACTTCATGAGTCGTAGCAATGACATTATCTTTCCGAGCGTGGGTTGGACTCAGTTCAGGAGGCAATTCCAAAATATCAGTGGGCTCTCTGATATAAATGACCATAATGACAGCCATCATGGAGGTGTTTCTCATTGCCATTCTCAGCTTGTTATTTGGCCAAAATAACTGATGAGAACACAAATGGTCTCCTTTTGTGTTCTGAAACCCCGAGTGCAAATAACACAAAAGGCAAATTATTTATGCAAAAGCTCTTTAACTTTGAGAGCGTTATTCATTGTCGAGCGCACAAGCGCCATCCATCATGTTTAAAAGCTCGCCGGCTTAACACCAGACTTTGGGTACAAAACAATATCTCTTGATTATTCTAATCTCCTGCCGCCGGGGAAAAGACATTTGGTTATACTTAGATGTCATTGTCACAGTTTACCAAACCTATTCATACAAATATTCGTCACCTCCCCAAAAAATAGAAGCGTATTTTCTCCATTTCTCCGCAATCTATGCAACCTATCATCCTAGGTTTTTTTTTTTTAAATGATCAGCTCACAAGAAAAATACCTTAAAATGTTGGATGTGATCAAATTCAGCTAAAGAAGCCGTGTACAAACTTTGTATTACAAGGATTAATTTAATGTTTAAGACGGACAGATGGGGCCAGGGGATGCGGCTTAAAAATATATGATTGGAAACAATATAAAACTGTTTATATTGATAATGATTCTGTTAGTTTGATGGTCCTGGAAAATTTATCTCCTGCCCAAAAACTTTCAGATATTATTTGGGGGGAAAAATTCGTCATTAGAGAAGCAAATATGCACGATTTAAATAGATAGAAAGCAAGGACAGTGCCAACCTATAGAATGCTAACCAAAAAATTTTGTGTCATAAATTCACAAAGAACGGAGTCGCAGTCTTAGTGTCCTCATTAAGAAGAAGAACAAAGTGAGCGAGAACTTTGAGAGCTTCATCCCTCACGGTTTCCAAAAGTTTGTCACTGGCAAAATCATACAGATGCTCCTAACATTTCTACGGTACTAAAAGCAACGCAACTGGGACAAGCTGGTGTTCACTCAGAGTGCACTCGTTTATGACGTCACGATGTACTCGTGTATGTTTTAAGAGCTGCGAGGCGCCGGAACACGGCTTAACCCACGCGAGGGGAATATCACAGAAGAGCTAAAGAGAAATGGAGACGATGACAAAAACGGGGCGAGGTTAACGAAGAGTAAAGACAAGGGCAGAAAGATAGTAAAGGGAGAGAGAGGGAGCCATTAGGATGTGGAGAAGGGAGGTGGTGGGGGGTCTTAGTCAGAGGAAATGTCCTGTAAAGAGGACAGAAGGGGAAAGAGAAACAATGAAAGAGGCGGATAGTGAGGGGGCACGTGGGCCCGAAGAGGATGAGATGTAGGACAATGATAGATCATCTTCTGGCAGCTGCTATTTGTCATGCTGTTATTGGGAGGGAAATGGAATTGGGGTGCAGCGGCGGAAAGTGCCAGAGTCCAGAGGTGTGGCCATTACGGCAGGAGGGAGCAACGGGAGGCAGACGGTCGGAGAGATAAACTCCACCTTTTAGCCGGCCGGACTTTCGCGGGGGTCTAATAAAGTCCTAGGAACCATGTTCTCCGCTGGGCTGACTCAGCTGGCTTTTTTACACTGATGGACGACTCTGCGCTGTCAGAGATTCAGATAAGGTTGGGGGATGCATCCTTTAAAAATGCAGTCTGGCCGCTAGTCAGCACGGTAATCAGAGTACAGCAATATTTAAGTACTATATTTTGATGACTTTATATTGGTTTTGCATTGCTCCAATGGCGACTCCCACACAGCAGTTTCGTTCTCCGCATGACTAACACTTTAAATGGGTACATGTATGACTAGGTGGCACTGGACACAAAACTGTTGGTGCCAGGACTAGTGCAAGACTTACAACGTCAACTCAAAGGTTATTTCTGCTAATAATGCCTTCTCCCATTACACATAATACTAAAATTGTCTGGGAAGGTGTTTCCTTACCCGATCACACTCTTATCTGATCTATCTTCCCTCTTCCAGTGGCTAGCAATACCATACCTATATGGTATCTCCTTTGGTCAGAGTTGCCCTATCGAGACAACAATGCTACCTCCAGGAGGTAGCATATATATTCAACACTAGTTTTGTATCACTATTTCCTGTAACTGTTTCTTTCTCTTTGGGGTTTGGTGGCGAAGGGTTAGAGTCGTCGTACCCCGACCAAGAGGGTGCGGATTCAATTCCCCGCCGAGTATCCTTGAGCAAGATACGGAACGCAACGTTGCTCCTGATTCTGTGTTAGGATACTGCTTTTGCTACTTTTGTAGTTCTATACAGGACAAAGGGCAGGGAGCATGGTGTCTTGACCGAATGAATGCTGTTTTTTGCGTAGTGTTCTGTTGTTAAGACAATTTAGAAAGAGAAAAATCTGACAGAAAATATCTGGAATCCACGGTTGCATTGTGAGGGACTGAAATCAATAATAAATATGACCACTGAATTAATGTCAAAATGCCGACATTCGCATTAGCCGTGTCTCTTCTTAACCAATTAGGTGATGTGGCTAGACTTTGAAGATTTAATTAACGACTTCAGAAAGCACCGTCTGGAAGATGCAACAACAGGAAAGCTGCATCGCTGCTTACAAACAGCTGGGCGGGCAAGATAAAAGTAAAGACCCGGTCAGGGTTGGGGAAATAAATACATAAATGTCACAATGCGACACAGAAAAATCGTTTTTCTTTTTAAATTTCTACTTCAGTTTAACATCCGTTTGTTTCACTTTTAAAGGAAAACATTTATGCTAGACAATTTTATTTCGTTACTGTCATGGGGCTGCTCAGAGTGTTTTGTGACTACAGAACGTCTGCATCGTAAGAAAAGTAAATAAAGCTCTTTACAAAATGCTATCTGCTGTTCACGCCAACAAGAAAACGCATTTTAAATTAGCAGTGGAACTAAGATATGCTTTTTTAAATGTTTGTGTGTTCATCGACATTGTTTTGTGCCTCCTCGTGCTCTGTGATTGGCTGGAAACCAATTCAGGGAATTCTATTCTTGTTTATTTCTAACCATCAGGGCAGACTTATTGGACCCACTCAGAATTTATTTTAATAAGCGGGGCAAGTGGATAAATGCTGGTGCAACATTGTTGTACCGAAGAGCCCGCTAAAAGAGTTTACAATCGGTACAGTCTAATATTTTCTTAGTGATTGCATGTCTCATTCCCTTTAAGAGAAATACGGTTGGGACGACGGCGGGCCCAGTTGGCCAAGATGGTCCATAAAGTCACAGATTGAAAAACGAGCGGCGGCTGCGCTGCTCAATAAAAGCAAGAAGTAAAAAAAAGCAGCAGTGGTCAAGTAGAAAGCATTCTATACAGGAAAGTCCTTGGGTTAAAAGGTCCTCCACCTACGACGTTTTCAACTTTACGACGCCCCCGTGCCTCACCATTTGGTTTCTTCTTAGCTTATGTATACAGTGGTACCTCTACATACGATCTTAATTCGTTCCGGGACTGAGCTCGATCTTCTCGTAACTCAAGCGAACGTTTACCATTGAATCCACCGCAACGCACTCGAAACCGAAAAAACAAATTTAAATGAACTTGGATTAATATATACAGACACACTCAAACATACGTTTAATGTAACTTTACACAAAACTGAATTCTAGTTTTGTCTTAATCTTTTGTTACCTTCGTTTTCCTGGTTAGCGGTTTGCCACGCCTCCACCCTCACGTTCGCTATCGATGGGCTGTTTGCTGTTGTATTCCCTTCAAAATATACCGAAAATGATGCACACAAATGTCCTCACAATAGGATAACGCACGACCACTTGCCAACGAGAAGTAGTCTTGAATGAGCGATCGTGGGAGCTAACAGGCTACGGAAGGAAAAACAGAACTGAAAAAATGCAACAGCTCAGCCTACCCACGTATTGATTGTGGTTAATGAAGTTTTATTCTGAGAAAGGGTGCCATTGGCTATCGGTGTTGTGTGCACGAGTATACTTCATTACCCAGAAAGCCCTCTTTTTGCCCACGCATGCGCGTTGTGCATTTTCTAGTCCATGTGTAGGAGAAACTCGTGTGAAGAAATCGTTCAGTGCACGTAGATATCTGTTATACACGAAAGAGATGCGGCAAAAAAAGACAATGATAAACAGCCTCTCATGTCATGGCCACCTGGCTTTTTCGCATATCGAATTTTTTCTCGTATCTAGAGCGAATTATTTGCTCAAAATTTTCCTCGTATCTCGAGCATCTCGTAGGTAGAGCTGCTCGTATGTAGAGGTACCACTGTAGTTTTTGTTTGTGTGCCGGGATGAACTTTGCCTTTTTCAACCTATTTTTTTCACATTTTGGTCCCCTGAGATTCATTTGGCGTGGAAATCAAGTTTGACGTCAGAAAAAGATTGGAAAAATGTGGATCAGATCGGTACGCAGAAGCTACGTTCAGACCAACGTTAAACCGTCCGTCATAGCTGGTCACCACAATTTTTTTTGTCAACCTTTCGTCAGCAACAGGCAAAGTCAGCAAAAGCAAGCAACTTCTAGTTCACGTAATGTAAAAATATGTCCAGAAATGTAACGAATTGGATAGCATTTATATTTCATGTTGCAATGTTGAGTCTGACTGGAGTGAAACGAAGAGATATGGACTGACTGGAATTGACTTAATTTATGCCATTAAAAAAACTGTACTAAAATATTTGTCACGATAGTAAACAGAAGCAGTATTTGCTTTTGAGCAAACACCTATGAGTCATAGATTTTTATTTGAATGACATTTAAAAAGCGCAATAATGACACACAACAATGCGTCTTGACTTAGTCGGCATTCAAAAAAGAAGCCTCATGTCGACTTTTACTGCTGCCCTGAGAAAAAAGTGATGTTTTTGACTGTCGCGGTGGTAGAAGTGTATAATTATCTTTCAAACTATATAGTGTATACTTTTTATTGCTTATGTATGACATGCCTGACAGGGCCTAGACTTGTCAAAACTCATTAATTGGATTTCTTCCCAATGAGAAGCCTTTTTATCCCTCAGCACAAATTGTCTCTTTAAAACCTACTTCTTAATAATTTTATATATAACAAATAGTTTGTATTCACATGGTATTAATCTATTTAGTATTATATTGTTTGCTATTCAACTCCATATATGTTGACTACTACTTATGTTGTTTAATTTATTTTGTATTTATTATTAATCATTTATTGATCATTTATGTTTTTTAGTTATTTATGCACTTACTGACATATTTATGTTGTTGACTACTTATTTATTATTTATTGATTATTTATTTCTCTGTTTCTTTGTTGTTGTAATTTGTGCAGAATACTTATTATGTTGAGTACTTATTTATTATTATTTATGGATTATTTATTTGTCTGTTTCTTTGTTGTTGTTATATGTGCAGAATACTTACATTTATTTTGTATTTATTATTAATCATTTATTGATCATTTATTAGTTTTTTTTGTTATTTATGCACTTACTGACGTATTTATGTTGTTGACTACTTATTTATTGATTATTTATTTGTCTGTTTCTTTGTTGTTGTTATTTGTGCAGAATACTTATTATGTTGAGTACTTATTTATTGATTACTTATTTGTCTGTTTCTTTGTTGTTATTTGTGAGGAATACTTATTATGTTGAGTACTTATTTATTGATTATTTGTCTGTTTCTTTGTTGTTGTTATATGTGCAGACTACTTATGTTGACTACTTATTTATTATTATTTAATGTTTTTTTTTGTCTTTTGTTAGTTGTGCATGTGGTCGTGAAGCTTAAAATCTCATTATACTTTTTATAATGACAATAAAAGCAGTCAATTCAATACAATTTAGAGAATAGCTGACCAGATCATATTTTTTTTGTCATTATTTCTGCTGAAAATATCCGAGAGGCAAAACACTCCATATAATAATAACAACAATAAATTACCATTTTACATGCCTAAAAGATCTATTCCTCGAAGCAATTCACTTGCATGCTAATTGGAGAGTGACTTTGGTATCACATGAAACCTGCCATGTTTTTTGTTGTTCTTTTTTCACGCTTTAGAAGTGCTAAGCGCTTTAAAAAAAAACGGGCTAATATATGCCAAGGATGCTTGGGCGCAGCTTGAAAATGGCACTTGGCGGCCCGCGGGAGAGGCTGGCGTGACTCGGCAGAGAGGTCGCCTCGCATGAGGGGTGCGGAGAGGCGTCAGGTGTCAAGGAGGGAGGCAAGGCTGAGCTGACACCAGACGCCGCACCCACTCACGGCCAATGTGAGAAGAAAGGCGATGTGGCAAGTGTACGTCTGGCTGCCTGGCTGCAGTCGGACCCAAAAAAAAGTGAGGATTCCGTGCATGGAAACATGACAGGCGTCGGAGCGTCACGAGAACAAAAAAGAGGATGCTGAGAAGAAGGGCGATATCTTGCTAATCGTGAGGGCTAAGCGTTGGAAATTGTCGTTAGCAAGGGTTTGGGACAAAGTCGTCCTTGGCGAAAATGTGACATTCGTAAGCGAGAGGCATCGTGGGATATAGAAGAGTGAACTTGACAAGGATTAGGTGCAAAGACGCAATGAATACAAATGTGCTATTATGTCTATTTCATGGAATCTTTGTTTAGCCATGTAAGGCAAGTGAGAAAACGATTACCATCGGTAATGCTTTTCAGGCCTAGAGCGTTAAAAAATAAATAAAATAAAAGCGAACTAAACCCAAATGCAAATACGTAGTCAACAAAGAAGTAAAAAGTGACATGTTACATGGAATTATAATGTAATTATACATGACATGAGACCTTACACGAGCCATTCCACCAAAATCGGACACTCAGAAAATGACAAATTTTTGTCTTCCTTAAATGACTAAAGATTTGATAAAATTTTACATCATAAAATATGAGAAAGTTTTTAATATCTTATATCTGGAGGCAGAACTATCCCCAAACTGTACTATGGCTTGACCAATAACTCAAATAATCTTCATCATTCAACAATTCTGACCGTTTCCCACCCTATTTTTGACAATTGTGACTGAAAATCATCTATAATGCTAAAATTACCGTATTTATTTCTCCTTGTATAAAGGTCTTGCCTCTTCCCCAAAACTAAAAGACACATTTCCATAAATAATTAACCTGGGTATTTTAAATTCCCTCTTTTATGGGCAGGCAGGCACAGGAGACCAAACTGTTTGAATAGAACCCAAGTAATAAAAAAACTAACATTTCCCCAATATTTGCCTTGAAGCTGTCATTGTGGGTCATCTGTAATTAATTTGAGATAAAAAAAGGTGCTCTAGGCATCATCAAAATGATTGTCATTCCTCACTCAAATATTCCCATAGTTTATCCTCATCACGACATCCATCAGCGTCTCAGGTGAGCTCTCTGACAACAGGTATTAATGAAATTTAGATTGATTATCAAAGTAAGGAATAATTCAAAATTGTCCGGGAGTCGGCGCCGGAACGTGACGGCAACCCATGAATTATAAGAGGAAGCTAAATAATGGAAAGCGCAACTTTGGGTGAGCCATAAAAAAAGAGGAAAGACGATTTTATGGCTCAAAGTGCAAGCAAAAGCTGAAAGACATGTCATTAATTAAAGGACTGCATGTGGTCACACGCTAAGTGATGTCTTTGTAAAAGCCTCACTTCCATATTTCATGGAGTGAGATTAATAAGAGCATTTTTTTCAAACTAACTACTATAGGCTCACTTTTGTGACAAAAATAAGTCATCATTTTCTCATCGAGTCATCAACACAAATCCTACAAGTCTCAGGAATTTATCTGTTTGTTTGTTTTTTGTTATTTATGCACTTACTGACTTATTTATGCTGTTGACTACTTATTTATTTATTTATTATTTATTGATGATTTATTTGTCTGTTTCTTTGTTGTTGTTATTTGTGCAAACTACGTATTTTCACGACTGTAAGGCGCACTTAAAAGTCTTACATTTTCCCCAAAATAGACAGGGCACCTTATAATAATATTATAATCAAAATCCAGTGCTTTAAATATGGAAAAAATAAATAAAATGTGTCATTCATTGAGGGTGCGTCTTATAATGCGGTGCGCCTCATAGTTGTGAAAATACGGTACTTAATGTTGACTACTTATTTATTTATTATTTTTTAAGCTTTAAATCTCATGATACTTTTTATAACGACAATAAAAGCATTCAATTCAATTTAGAGAAGAGATTAAATTTGACCAGATCATTTTTTTGTCGTTATTGCTGCTGAAAATATCCGAAATCCAAAACACTCCATATAATAACAATAAATTTCCATTTTACTTGCCTAAAAGATCCATAAAAATGCCATATCTGCTAGACATGACCTTAGCATGTTTCACAAACATATCTTGCATGTAAATCCATATGCCGGGACTTTTTTTGTATTCTGAGTTGGCTCCCGAAACCAAAGCATCAAATAAGAAATCTTCAAAAAAAATAATAAACTGATGTCCACAAGCAACACAAATGTGCGTGTGTGTTGTGTCCAAGTGACTTTGTATTGTTGTAAGTAGGATAGAAATAAAAGGTAAATGATCTGCTATGCAAGTAATAACAAAGTTAGCAAATAGGCACATTGTGTCATATTTTTCCCATGACAAAAGTTAAGCTTTGGATTTACAAGTATTTTAGAGCACTATATTTCCCACGGGACAAAGTGGATTTGATGTTAATTCTCTCAACCCTGACAGCGACAAAACTCTGCCAGTCAACAGCTTGCGCGGCAGACACTTTGGAAGGAAAACACGGGCACGGATCAGCCAAAGGCAAATGAATTGAAATGGAAATTCAGCCATTTAACGAAGCTTGCCTTTGCAGGTAGTTACGCTCAATTCCAAAGGTTTTTCCAACGCTGCTTCCTCTCCCTTTACTTCTGCTTTACAGTCAATACAAAAAAAACGGATGCGAGATCAACGTTTCTGTTTGTTGTACCTACTGCACTACTTTTCTACATTTTCAATCTTCTCCCTTGCTATATTATTGGGATTCCTATGCCATAGCAGTACCACCAATCTATCCCAAGATGTCCTCATCTATCTCTCAATAGTTAGCCAATTAGCCACACTGAGTAATGCATAAAAGACAATTGAAAGTAGCAACATGTTTCAAACAGCACACATAACAATCATCCCAATATCAATTATCATTCATCCATTATTAATTATATGAGACAGAGGATAGTTACTCAAAAAATTGATATGTTAACAATTTTGCAAGGGTACGGAGTTATATTGTTGTTTATGTTGTTGCATTACTTTAACATTTGTGGCAGATCAGTTCATTATCAATGAAAAAGTGGAAGGGGGGCTGTCATATTTGTATTATTTTGTACAATTTTTCAGCAAATAAATTTAAATGTATTTTATCCTGGCAATGGGCATCATGGTCTAAAATAGCTCATATCGGAACAGATTTTATTTTTTACTTAGCACTGGCCTTTTCATGCCAAAAAAATAAATAAATCAAATTACCTGGTCGATGAACACCTGCGCTCCTCGGGGGCTCATGAGCAGCACTGCCCGCCGCAGAGTGTCCCGGTAACGGTTGAGTTCCTCGGTGCGCAACGTGCTAAAGAGGTCGCTGAAAACCCGGCTTACGTTGCGGTCCACCCTCTGCAGGGAGACATCCAGCCCCAGTCGGGAGGCCTGGTCCATGAAAGTCTGCAGACCGCGGATATCTGGCGGGGAAAACAAAAGCATAACGGTCAGCTCAAATGATATTCCCGGTCGCGATAGGACAAAGCAGGACAGGATGGTCAAACGTGACGGACCATTAACTCTCAAAATGTATTCACAGCAGTCCGAGTGTGGATGAAGTCGGTAGTACGAAGACGTGACCTTGACAGAATGGGACAGTTTCAATCCCACCGGACAGCACGTTTAAAGTAGACTAAAAAAATAAAACTTGGACAAATTGTGGAGAAAGTGCCTGGAATCAAACCCACACCCCCATTACTGTGAAGCAAATGTGCCCACCACTCTACACGTTACCTGCAAAAAAAACAGTGTAAACCACTGTTGATTCATCAATTGAGACTTCATAAGTGGTGCAATATTTTCCCTTTTATTACAAACTCACACAAAAGTGGACTATTAGGGCCACACTGAAAAGGTCAAAGTATAACTTTTTTGTTTCCCTTGATATTGTTTCAATATATTTTTTTCCTGAAATGCCCTAAAAATTGTAATTATTAATCAATCAGTGCCACACAAATTGGAATTTCTAACTGGGATTTTTTTTGTAGCATGGAAATTCTTACACTTTAAAAAATGATCAGTTAATACAGATGTTTTTCTTCCATACTATTCACCCAAATTTATTCTCATATTTAAAACTGGAGCACAGTGTCAAAGTAGCGGCCCGGGGGCTAAATCTGGCCCCCGCATCATTTTGCGCGGCCCGAGAAAGTAAATCATGACTGCCGACTTTCAGTTTTAGCATCATATTCAAATTAAGATTATAGTTGTGCATTATACATCCAGACTTTTTAAATCAATCATTGCAATTTTGTGATCCATTTTTTAGTTAAAAAGAATTTTGTAAAATTGGACCCCTCGCATAGTCGGAGATAAAAAAAAAAAAAATTCTATGTCATGAAAAGGCATATTTTTTCATCTCAGAACGATGTTATCATCAGAAGACGGAATTAAACTTCCTTCTCCAACCTCAACTGGTCTCTAATGTACTGTATGACATTCTAGTTATGAGTACTCACACAATACTGTACGGAGTATTAAACATTTACTGCTGAATATGAGCCTCCCGCTCCATTTTTTTTTATTTTTTACTAGGCTCCACCATCCTTTTCCCATCTTGTCGACCGCTGCTACTTTTACACATTAAATGTCTTTTGTTCTCATTTTCAAAAGTGAATCAATAAGATAGCTATTCATAATTTCAAAGGTCGGCAGATAAATCCCGACCGCTCTTCTCTTTGCAGATGGCGTCCCCGCAGTGAAGCGTTTAAAATTTCAGCGAGAAATGTAATTTTCTCCCTCCCACAACGGCTTCGCTTTCATTTATTTTTTTTAGGAGAGTTCACTGTGCCTCTCTTAAGAAAGTCATATTAAAATCAAATGTAAACGCTGCATAATGAAGGATGCCATTAACAGTTTACTATATTTTTAGGAGTGACTCCCAAAGGGTCACCTAATTTAATTTTTTTTATACCTTCTATTAATTGTAGTAAAATTCCCACTCTCAAGACCAAAGTTTAAAGTCTCCACTAAATTGCAAACATGTCAAATGAATTTTATATTTATATTATATTACATTTAGCTTTCGGCGAAGCACGTACTTGTAAGAATAGTTTTCCCAAATACTTTTTACTTTTACTAGAGATACAGTGGTTATACAGTTTGGTCAATAAGACATGACAACAATAATAATCACATGACTCCGTTATACCAATCAGACACAAGCTTGCATCACGTGGCCGTAAATAATTAAATATGACATGACAAGTGACCATTAAAGATTTTAAAGAGCTGTAAAAAATAAAAATATTTCACAGAATGTTTTTTGGTCAATTCAATGACTTTTGTGACTTGTTTTTGCTCAATCAGGTCAAATTCAGATGATAATAAACTGTAAAATTGGTAATTTGCCTGTAATTTGTCTTCTCTAGCCTTGAAATGTTTATCAAGCTTCTTTAAACAGAAGATGAGCAGTTGGATGTTATTTTTTTAATTAAAAACTGCACTTGGATTTTAGCGCTACAATAAGTATGCTTGTTTTGCAAAACAAAACATACGCATTCCATTTCCAGGCACTGTGATGCCTTTTTATGTTTTAGTAGTGCAAACAGGCAACAGGAAAAAAAGCTCTGTTGCATGACAATATTCACAGAAATACAATCACAGGAAAATCCATAACATTAAACAGCGGGAGTGCGGCTCTTCTAATTAAGTTGGAGTTTTAGCTGCTTGGGGCGGGCTATGAAAATTATCTTAAAAGGTTTTTTTTCCATACCCGATGTCGAGACCGAAAAACAACATAACGGTGAGTCATTGTCATCAAGCGTACATGACCAAGCAACCTACCAAAGCATATTGTCTTTTTCAATAAACAGTAAAGCTCACTTATGTCATATTGCAATTTAAATTTAAAGCGGTATGAATAATAACGGTTGCTGCTTGATGAAACTTTTCAATGTGCAAAAACATGACATAAAAATCATTTGTCAACTCTAGAAAATTGAAATAGCCACCTTCCACAGTGATTCTTTAAATATGAATGGACATTAGCTAGGACAATTTTTTTGACAAAGCACAAACATGATTTATAATCCAATCACCATTCCCTCTGGCCGCACGAGGTGACTGAAATGAATAAGTTCTGGCAGCAAAATTATTCATCATAGTAATACATTGTGATAACTCCACGGGTTCCGGTTATAAAAAAAGAAGAAAAAAAGCTTCTACAAAGAGGACACTCTGTTTAAGTTAAATATGACATGACAAGTGACCATTATACGCACCTGCATTGTTTTCCTCAATGATCATATCTCCAAATTTTACAAGTGCTCCTTCAGCATTATTACCTCCCCTGAGATCAAGTTCAGGGAGGACCTGGTTTTATGAGCGGGTTTATTTTATTTACAGTCTCTGAAACAGGGGGTTTCCAAACTATAGCAAAAAAGGGCCATTTTAGCTGCAGGATTTCATTTCAAACAAACAAAACAACACATTTTCACCGTCATGGTGTCTTGCTACAACTGTAATCAGTTGATGGCACCCAGCTGCTGTTTTTTCAACAGGAACCTGATTGGTTCTGTGTTGGATAGGGTGGGACCAAAACCAGGAATAATAAGTGAACTGGACTACAAGCTGTGCTTTTTTTCCCCTTGTTTGGCTGGCCTGAACTAATACTTAATATTTTCTTTCATTTCTTTGACCAGCAGCCTCTTAATTTTTTTTAGGCTATATTTATCTTAAAAACTTTTTTGTTAACAGATGCCTATTTAGCCTGCTACTTATTTATTCGTGCACTTCATAGTGAAGCTTTAAATCTCATTATTGAACTGAATGCTTCTATTTTTAGCACAATGTGCATGAATAACAACAACAAACAAACATACAAGTAAATAATCAATCAATAATAAATACTAATAAATAAAATAAATACATAATAAATAAATAATAATAATAAATAATAAACACATAATAAATAAATAATGAATAAATAATAAATAAATAATAAATACATGAATAAAAAATAAATAAATAATAAATAAATGAATAAATAAATCAATAATAAATAATGGATAATGAATAAATAAATAATAAATAATGGATAATGAATAAATAAATAATAGATAAATAATAAATAAATAATAGATACATTTAAGTAGTAGTCAACAACATAAAAAAGTATAATGTATTATGACAAAGGCATTCAATTCTCCATTTGACTATTGTTAATTTAACGTTTGTTTTGCTTATGGTTCTTGATAAAGTAAACAATAGCCCTCCCAAAAAGCGACTATATTTTTATATCTCCCTGGAAACAGCAACTATATTCGAGCCAGTTTACTGCAGGCATTCAATACAAAGTTTCTACTGGGTTAAGAGGCGAAATAGTTGAAAATTAAATTCTGAATAAACTGTTACAGATGAGGTCATTGCTACAGTCTGCTCGATCCGTTTTCATGTCAACAACTTGGACAGCCAGTGAAGGGACAACTAACGTAATCCAATCAAATCCAAGACCACAACAGGTCGGTCCCACGACCACCTAAGCGTCAACTCTCTGACCGTTAGCGTCAAAAAGGCAGATTTTCTTCTATATTTTTAGATCTGGATTTGTTTTAAACTCAGTTTTCACTCGTGTGAGCTCCAAGTCCCCATAACAACGTTTCCCGGCGTTTATTCCGCCACCGCCTTAAGCGTTCCCCCTCGGACGGCGTCGCTCCGGCGATGAGCGTATCATGATGAAAGGGCTCACAGCTTTTTCCCGAGCTGTCAAGCTCCGTCACCACCCGAGCGGAAAAGCCCGCCAAATGGCGACGCTGTAAGCCCGTGTTTACTCAACAAAAAGATGAGTCTGTTTAAGTGATGGCGAGAACAAAAATCGTCGTTTCATCCCGTGTAAGATACTGTAAATCTATTTTTTTTAAACGCCATCTTCACAAGTGGGAAAACTGGCATCATATCTGGCTCTTATGTAATCCCCCCCGCCATCGAGACTGTAATTTCCAAGGAGTGGGATGTTCTGTCTCATGCAAATGAGTTTTGTGCACCCCGGGGTTGGGTATTTGTTGAGCACCGAGCATTTAAAAAAAAAGCAAGCGTGAACTGTGAAGCGTACGCGAGCTGCACTTCATCACCGCGACGCCGAATTACACTTCATTAAGAGTTGGGAACTGTGTACGTGGTGGCATAAATGATGGGAGAAAGTGTTTGCCCCCTGCTGGATTGTGGATTTTTAGGAGCGTTATGGAAAAATGAATGAAGTAAAGCTTATTTAATCATTTATTTATTGCACTTTTGTCCCATTGAAATGTTTGGCATCCTCAAAAGGACCTTTATACCTCACGAAGAAGAAGCAATTCATTTTAGAAAAGGAAATGGGGTTTGGATTCAAGTCACTGGCAATTTGGCGCTCAGTTACCAAGTAATTGGCTTCTGGATTATTATGTGACTAGTATCAAATTTTATGCCATTGGTGTCAAAATGGTGGCCCGGGGGCTAAATCTGGCTCGTCGCGTCGTCTTGTGTGGTCCGAGAAAGTAAATCATGAGTGCCAATTTTTTAAATTCAGATGAAGATTAGAGATGTGGAGGGAATATTTTATGGGTTTCCCCTTTTTAAAAATCAATAATTTTGAAATCTAAATTTGTATTTTTGTCTGTTTGTTTGTTTTAGTTTAAAAAGATGTTTTTAAAATGTAATAATAAATATCTAAAATATTTTCTGTTTTCTACTTTAGTATTTAGCATCATTTAAATATATTTTGTTTCCTTTTGAAATGAAAAACAAATGATTAAAATATTTTTCCCTTAATAATAATAAAAAGCTCAAATAAACATTGTTTTAGATCTATAACAAACTGAAAATTACAGATTTTTAAAACGCAATATTTATTCTTTTCCTTTTTAATAAAAAAGGTTTAAAAATATGACATTTAATATTTACCCTCTTAACTGATTAAAAAAATGTAAATAGATTTTTTAAAAACCCACAAGAGAATATTTACTACTACATAACAGCCCTCCGGATGAAATCAAAACTACAATGTGGCCCGCAACAAAAAAATGAGTTTGAAATCCCTGCTTTATAGCAACAACTCAAAACAAGGTTTTAAAATAACGGAGGATTTGGGGACGTTTATCCTCAAACAAATGTTTTAACTCAGTCTGGTTGTCTGCGATAGGTCATACTACATTATCTCGATTGGGGTGAAATCCATACTTTGACTAGGCTCTTCCAGATAGCCAGAGTAACTTACTGTTTCATCCAGGTCCTGAAGGAGCAAAGCAGCCCCAAAACATCTGATACTACAAGTAGGTTTGGTTGGTGTAGACCAAAAAATAGAGGTGCACTTTATAATATGGACCAATTAGCTTAAAGACGCCGTCCTTCTTGCGTGCAGTTAAGAGCAAGAAAACGAAAAGTTTTTCGTAAGAGTTCTTCAACCGATTGTGTCACTTTTGAGACAATAAACTGAAATCACTATTTTGTCCTTAAAAAAAAAAACATCACAATGAAGAAATCCATGACCAGAATTAAATGAAACTCCTTATTTATCGATCTCCAAGTATCAATTTACCTTTCCAAACTGAAAATGTTTATTACCACAGTTGTTTCACTCTTCGAAGAAAGATTAAGCCTTCACTTCACCGACTGCCGGAAAAAAAAAAAAAATCGATGCATCAACCAACAAACAATCTTCTCCTATTTTCTCCAAATTTTCAACCTTAATCACACTCGTGTGATTGACGCTATCGCCTTCCCTCCACCATCATCAGGGATTTAATTTCAAGCGAGAACAAGACTGACAACAGCGTCAAACAACTTAACAACCTGTGTCATGTTCTCGCCAGTCAATCTCTTTACACCCTTTTCGCCTTTTATGGAAGAGCAATTAACCAAAGGTCAGTCGCACCTTCCCGATCCGTCACAAAATCATTGGACGAGGAAGTCGGCGGTGTTATGACTCTAACGACTTCAACTAGGCTTAATTGAGATCCACTCGTATAACGCGGCGAGAAATCTTACGAGTTTAACCGTTAAACCCAGAGGTCTGCCACCACGACAATCAGGAAGGATTTTTTTTTTCGGCGACCGGTCACCTGCGGTGAACCTCTTCACGATTCAGACACGCCGCAGATTTCCTTTCAACGTTGCGGCTTTCTCTTGACAAAAGGGAGTGCGCTTTAATCAAGATCACGTCGACAATAATCCCTCCTTGAGTCTCTGCTGTATTAACATGAGTAAATCCTAAAGGAGCTGGAATTGGAGTGTCAAGGAGACCCGCATAATCTCAAGGAACACATTTTAACACCTCGTTAAGATGGTTAAACATGGACTGATTACCGGGACAGAATTCGGGTAAAAGTTCGATTTTCTGATGCTTCCGAGAGATGCGATTTTGGATTCGTGATCTGCTAAAAAGTTGGTCAAATGTTCAACTTTTTGGGTCAAGCGCCACCAGTTAACAATCACAAAGTGCCCTCTGTACTTGGCGTCCAATCCGAGGTGCCCCGTTGTTAGAAAAGTCAATCTTTTCAATCCTGGGAGGCCTTTTAAAATCAATCAAGCTGCTCGAAGTTCACTTTGATAAGCAAAAATATTTTGGAAGACAATATATAATGAGATTGGGAGATGCTTCTTTCTTGGCAGAAGTTTTCCGGATGAGCTCGTGTTTTAGCACGGCCAATATTTGTTAATTAGCAGCGAAAACCAAATGCAGATGGGCTGCTGGGAATCTGCTTATTACCGAACAGCCAGGGTGATTACTTTGGATCAATTACCGAAAAACCATTATAATTGTCTAGGGGGAAGCAAATTTCCAAGCAACTCAACCATCATTTTTCAAGGTATGTGTGTGTCCAATAAAAGGATTACAACACTTACAAAACAGTCAAAATAAAAAAAACAAAAGGTTTCAATCACAAAAACGATAAAAACCCTGAACAAACAATTACGATAATCAAGAGCACCCAAAAATTACCAATGATTCCCAACCATTAAAAATTAGAATCACTTGATTTTTACTTGCTTTCTTTTTGCAAGGTTTGTTACAATAGTGAAAATTATAAATATAGGAATATTATATAACTGTACATATGTATATATTTTTTGCATCATATTTAAAGATTATTTTAGTACATTTTAAATCAATCCTGCCATGGAAAGTGATCATATTAACCGCCATTGATAGCGAAAGATGTCCAATTCCAATTTGACTGGCGGGCTGGCAACGATCCTCCTACTCAACATTGATTGGACGTCCCTCGCCATCAATGGCAGCTACAGCGATAATACCTAAATTTATAAACAAATACATTTTTTACCTGATTCCGATCTTCTGAAAATGATGGATCGGACCCATTTTCCAATCACCTGATTGGATTAGGGACATTAGCACAAAATGATTAATTCCTTCTTGCTACAAAACTGGAATAAAAGTGTGATGTTTCATTTGTGTGGATTCAGTTTTGCACTCATTACCGTGTTGAATCACACAACAGATGAAACCAGTTTCGTAGTTAAATACTAACTATTTCTTAGTAGTCCATGTTGGAATGCAAAACAAAAGAATGTCGTGCAGAAATGTAGCAAAAGCCAACAAATAGGCTGGAAAGCCAGTTTGTATCCGACGTTCAACCAAGTTATCTTCATATTTTTGGCCTCGCTTTCCTGCAAGTAAGCGCTTGCCCGCGAGGAGATTGTGCGTTCTGTGTAAATTGTAGAAAAGCAACTAAAAAGCCTGATTTGACCTCCTTTCTTTCTCTACATCTCCATCTCTGCAGGCACTTGCGGTTTGGCCTCAGTAACAACGCCGGGAGGAAAGCGAACTCCGTGGGTACTGCGACCGCTCGTGAATGAGGATCCTAATTTGTCTACTGAGTAAAGAAGTCCAAAAATCTTATCAAGAAGTCTTAAGTGAGCCTCATTTCTTTGTATTTCAAAACTGTATCCATCCTTCGAGTCCGGAGTTCACTTTCAGAGTCCACTTTCCGTTTTATAGGCTGGCGATATTTCCAAGTAAAACCCCGCTCGGGTTCATTATGCACCCCGCACTTCACCTGTGGGCTCCCTTACACCGAAACAATAAAAAGATAAAGCTCATTAGCGCTCTTTCCAAACTGGAAATGGCTCAAAAAGCCGCGTCCGAGGGGCTTCGGAGGCAACGATGCAGATAGTCTGTGAGCCGCTTGCCAATCAAGAGGTCACGTGCGGTCATTTGCCATTTTGCCGCGGAAAGGTCGGGTCCGCGGTGTCGCCGTAATGAGAGCAGAGAAACTGGGATGTACATAACGCTCTTCGGGGAGCCACTTGTCTTTCATGGTGCCACAGATGATCCAATTAGGCTCTGATTTGTCTCGTCGTCTGGATCTTAATAACCAGCGCCTATGCTATCCTGTTGTTGTTGTTGAACAGCAGCGCCCGACCAGCCAGATGGTTTGTTTCCTAAATACATCTGGGAAAGGGTCTGCGCAAAGTGTGGCAAACTGGAAAAAGGGGTGGAGCTTTCAGAACTTTTAGAGGGTGAACACCATCTCAGTCATGTTTTCCAAGTGGAATAAATCTCAATTGGGGAACCTCGGATGAGCCACTAGCTGATCTTATCATTATTTTGCAGAAAGTGACAGGCATTCCAATAAAATCAATGCAGTATGCCAATTACTACTCTCTACCTTGGGCCAGCCCGTTAAAAAGTCATTAAAAATCATCAGAGATCTCTGAAATTGTAGCGCTTTTCAAGTTCTCTCACGTTCGTTTCTCTTGTAAAGTTCACCAGCAACTTAGCGCCGTGTCTTTGGCAATATTCATCATGGTTGATTAAGTTCTCCTCCAGGCTTCTTTCTTTTCATACGGTAAGAAATGTTTAGATTAGATTCGAATTTTATTTCATCCTGTATTCGGATATTATTGGACGAAGCTCATGTTTTTAAGATGGATATAAGTTTGCCAGTCATTTAAGGGCAACATCATACCCAAAACAGGTCCATTCATTTTGCTAAAAAAAGACTGAAGCTGTACTTCATCACAAGAATTTGATTTCATCCTGTATTCGGAAATTATTGGACGAAGCTCATGTTTTTAAGCTGGAAATAAGTTAGTCAGTCATTTAAGGGCAACATCATACCCAAAACAGGTCCATTCATTTTGCTAAAAAAGACTGAAGCTGTACTTCATCACAAGAATTTTATTTCATCCTGTATTCGGATATTATTGGACGAAGCTCATGTTTTTAAGCTGGAAATAAGTTCGCCAGTCATTTAAGGGCAACATCATACCCAAAACAGGTCCATTCATTTTGCTAAAAAAGACTGAAGCTGTACTTCATCATCGGATCATAGTCAATATGAATAAACTCTCACTTCAGAAACATTCACCCCGTCAAGTTGTTTTCAAAAGTTGCCAATTTCTCAGGCACTTTCTCCGCTGACAAGATTTAAATAGGAATCATATATAAGGCCATATAGATTCCGATAACATTGACTCTCTATTTCGAGCCTGTCAACTCATCGGCAGGACTTCCTGTTAGTCAAGTTTGTTTCTTTGAGTTAACAAGAGCCGCACAGTAGGGGATAGTACATGCATCATACTCGGAATGGTGATTCATTTTCAGGTGATTGAACACATTTGTTGTGCCGCCTGTCTTCTTTGCAACATCGATTCACGACCATCGACTGACTCCCTCACAAGAGCCACAAAAGGCAAGCATGGATTCTCGGCCCGACTCTTTAAGAAGCGTTTGAAGTACTGTAAAATATCACATCAACCATTCCTTTTTCATAAAAGGCATTGATAAAATATTGATTGAAGTCCCGCTTTATGGTACATCAGCCACCATTTTATGCCGTCTTCTCTGGGCTCTGTGTAAATTACAAAACAAAAACGTGGCTTCCTCGGCTTTTGCCTCTGATGTACGAAGGTTCTCCATCTCATAAAAGAGGCTTCTAGTTTATAAAAGGATGTTCAAAGGCCCCGGCCATGCATGATTTACACTCAAGCTTTGATTTCAATGAGTATATATTAAATAATAAAATCCAATGGTTAAAACTCATGCAGGGCTCGGCGTTATTAGTAATGGAGCAGAATCGTGTCATTTGACTGTTTGAAAGACAGAGCGCCAAATTATGTATCGGCTGCTTTCTTGTATAACGTGCGTGTTAATGATATGAAAAAGTATAAATAGAATATCATGGTAAAAAAACGATATCAAGATCTGGCAGCAATTCATTTATTTTCCGTATCAAAATGGGTGCTGAAGCGCTAACATATTCCTTGTAAGGGACAATTTAGCATACAATTAAGTTTGAATTATTTAATAAGGGACAGCACATTAATGAACATATTTATATTCATGGTAATGAACATATGTAAATATGTAAGTTTGTAGCTGAGGGCTAATTTCCATGTTTAGTCCCTTCTGTAAGTTGAAGATAAACAATGACGCACACATGCACAAGTAGCACAGTTTTTAGACAGCGTTGTGATCGCAATTTTGTTCGTCTAATAGCCAGGCTTTAAGATGATTGGCCAAATTGACAGGTTTTAGAGACGGGAATTCACATATTTTAATTGGTGTTGAGTTCCAGGTATGAAGAGAGAAGGTGCTTTGGCTAATTTAGCACTCTTTTTGAAGGGAACTACACAGTCACCTATAGAGCCAGCCCTTGTGGATGTATTGGATTTTTAGAAAACCTATGCAAGCCCAAGGAGAGCACGCAAACTCCACACGGCGATGTCGGAACTCACCTGGAATCTGGCAGCGAGATCAAACTTTTTTTTGTACACGAATCATACGAGCTAAAAGCATCTTACCGTAGTCACTCTCATAGAAGACGATGAACTTCTGCCAATACAGCTCTGAAATGAGGGTGAGCAGGACGTCGTTGATGCGGACGGGAGGCCGGGCGGCTAACGTGTAGCTCTCGCCATCCGGGCTGGGGTTAAACTGGCAGGCGGTGCGTGGAACACCGTCGCCATTCCTTTGAATGAACAGGTGGGGGATGTGCATGGCGTCGGTCAGGGATTGCAGGGCGCTGGCGGCGGCACAGCCCGTGGAGGTGACCAACGCCAGGATCCCCTGGTTCATCAGTTCGCATGCTGCCCAGGAGAAGAAAATGAATGGAATTTAATTGATTAGCACAAGTGAGGAAAAAAAATGACAGACATGAACATCCAAGAAATTTGTTTTATTCATGCAACTTGAGACCCGTTTTCTACAATCTTGACCTCAGAATCATTTTTAAAGTGGCCAATTGCTGCACATTTTCAAGACAGATATCCAGGGAACACTATTTTTAGTCTCAAGACCAAGACTGGATTTCATTGCATTGATTGGCAAAACTTTCTCTGTTGTTCCCTATCTTTTTCAACTTCCATGTAGCTCATTTACATCTCTGTAAACCTATGTAGCATTTTTCAAATTTCTTCAAAAGAACCATATCATCGTTAACCAGGCGTGGCCTGAACTCCCCCAAATGTTGTTCTTGACTGGACCACGTGATAGGCTACCAGCAGGCAACACCCTTTCGGAATGTGCATTCCATTTATACAGTATCTCAGAAATAATAATAATAATAATCGGACATAGGCCCTGTCGTCATCATCAACAACAAAAGCCTAATTGTCATCACACCCAGAACTGCGTATGACGAAATTGGTAGTGCTTCTCCATAAGGTGCGTTTTCTCGGCAAAATACCTAAATAAGTGATAGTTTCGGACTCGTAATTTGGCATTCTGCCGTTATGGATACATCGCATCACCCACGTGCGATGATTTTTCTTAGGATTTTCCCTTCAAAGCAACACATTTGTTCCTAAGGCGGCTTATATGCGAGAAAATACGGTATGTTTTTATCTTCCGACTTTTTAACGTGCAGCCGGTTACTCAATACCAAATGTTATTCATTTATTTTACTCTATTAGAGTAAGCAAACAATATACATCGGGATCATAACTCTCCCATATTTGTTCCCAACTGCTTATTAAAGAGTCAAAGTTATTCCGGTTGACTTGAGACTTCTGCCACATTGAACACTAACCAATTTGTCCCTGCAGTTGCATTAAAAAAATAACTCTCAGTTCTCACAGTGGTTTCGGTTACATACATTAGAAGTAACAGATGTGGTCTTGACTAGAACGATATTTAATGATGGGAAATGACAGTTGGATAGAATGAATATCAGAACAAGGCGCAGAAGACAGAGTCAATTCCGGAAGACATCAATTTTTAGAAATGATTTTGATTCATTATTCAACAAAGTGTTCTCATCTTGGCTGCAGAATAGAAATGTCTCCGTTTGCGTCCCACTGAGCAGAAATCATTGAGGCAGCAAGAAGTTGCAAATCTAAAGGCCCGGTGAGAAAATCAACAGGGTCGGTCGGTGCCCCCCAAAACTGAGACGTTGTCTTGAAAATGGAGCTTCCCATTGGTAGCTGTCATCCTCAAATGTTGCTTGACATTTTAATCAGGCAAGATTAGAACATGCAAACGTTATGTTTGGAATGTCTGAGTTGTTCTTATCGTCCCTCCATTTTTATTTACATATGCCCCTGGGACTTTTTATCCTCTTAGGGTGGATCAGGACGTCTGCCGGGAGAGGCGCCAGACTATCTTTGAAAGATGAAAATGTCATGCTCAGCATTATTAATATGTCAGTGTCTGACAAAAAAAGTTAAATAACAAGTTTTGTCTGGCAAGGAGTAAATAATGTATCACTGTGAATAGACTTGAAGGGCATGTTTGCCATCCATTATTGACTTGAAGCCCAAGAGACTGATAAAGTAGTGCAATAACATCATATCAAAATAGCTTTGTGACACAATTCACAGTTCACAAACCTTGCGAAAACACGGCAGACCGCAATGGAATCTTTCATATGGTTGTCAATTCCAATGGTAATCAACAGTTGCCATTCTCAAAACTAGATATTCAGCTCCCTATCCAACTCATTAATCGATGAATAGATGCCAAGACAAATATTCTATTAAAACGTGAATGCTTGACTCAATGTCAAATTATCATGGAGTCTAAAACTGTTGGGGTTATTCTGGATACTATTATAGATGTATGCATTTTTAATTACTTTTGTAGAAGAGTGTCTTTAATTTGAGACTGGGGCAAACTCGAGGTCACCCTCCAGGACAGCTGGCTCCAGCTTGTTGACGTAACACCTCACCGTATCCTCGGCTCCAAGGACTGTTTACTGGGAGATGCACCTCGACCCTTTACCCAGATGCAAGTTCGCAATGAAGATCTGCGAAGGACTCTTAAATTGCTTGGACTTGGATTCTGGAGCAGATGGCGATAATCGAATACCTGATATGCGATTATTGTTGCAGTTGTTTTGACCTCGATGGTGTTATTCGGTTAACTTATGCAATTGTTTGAATCAGATTACCTTAGATGTTTTGAATTATGCGCTACTAAATGGACAGAGGAGGATGCCGCTCTTCAGAATCATCCTGGATGAAGACGAATCAGGAGTGATTTTCCTTGCAAGTTGTAACCAGTGTATGTTTAAAGATGTCTCTCTGTTTGATTAAAGTGTATTAATAATAAATCTATCAAAAACCAATACAAAACACATCTTTATGTATTTTCTCCTTGAGATGCACCCGATAACAAAATGACATACAAGGTCACCTTACGTCAGACGTTGCATAAAAAAAATCCTATCTGCCAAATTATTTTTAACATATCATTTATATTTAGATTTTAATGGGGCCTAATTAAATTGAGTCTTTTTTAAGAGAGAATAAAAATAAGAGAAACATGAAATTAGGCAAAAAAGCAGTATATATAAAGTAAGATCAGAAGCAAAGAGCCGAATTCATCTTGGCCGGGAGCCGCATGCGGCTCGAGAGCTATGTGTTCACCACCCAGGCACAACAACGTCTGCGACTAAAAAAAATGTGCTCAAACGGGGGAACATATTATGCAAAACAGTAATCCAATTCCATCTAAAAGCTTTTTATATGATCGAGTCTGTTTGAATATTAGAGCAATTTAGCATAAAAAATGCCAGTCAAATGGCATGCCCCATTTAAGAAATAGCATACACGATTGCTAGCTTGTTGAGGGGTAGAAAACAGATGAACTGATAAAGAAAATCGTGGAGGAAGGGAAAAAAAAGCCAGTGCACTTGAAGCACAGGCCGAGATGATAGCGCAACAAATCCCAAAAGGAGCTGCCACCAAATAACATCACGAGGCAGAATGGAGAAGAAAAATGGACGCTCGAGTGAGGCTCATCCTCGTGGTTGTTTTGTGCGGGCATAACTGGAGAGTGCAATCCAAGAATGAGGCTTTGTAGCCTTTTACATGAAATGAGAAGGGAGAGAAAGCAAAAATGGTGTGCAAAAAAAGAAGAAAAAAAGGTAGTCAGCAAGGACGACACGGTAAAACAAGGTCGCACAATTTGAGTGCGGATATATTAAAAATGTATTTAATCAGTGCTCAGTGATGAGAAGGTGACGCGTTTGGGAGACGTTGCGTCAATATTTTGCCTTTTTACCCAAACATTGTTTCACGTACTAGTCAACACGGTTAGTACATGGGAAAGTATTGATTTAAAGAAGGAAATGTATGATTAAAAAAGGTTATTCACGGTTCAATATTTTGTTGGCATTTGTTGGACTGTCATGTAACAAGTTTCAAACGTCTTGAGTTGATTCGCGAGATACAAATATGTAAACATAATTTCTTTGCATCTTATTTTGTGCCGCAGAACAGATTTGCATAAAAGAAAAATGCTTGTATAAATAATGGCTTTAATGTTGGATAGCTTTGTTCAAATTGGGGAAGCCAAAGACACATTTTCCCCTCCTTAATACATTTCTAAGGTATCAGATCGAGACCGAGTCTGGGCAGATCCACAACAAAAGGTGACTCGGACTCGACTCGTATGAAAAACCACACGATCAGGACATCGCTCATTTTTGATATTCCTATTTTGGCATAATTGTCAAAACGCGAACACATAGCCTCAAGCCCATCACACTACAGGAAGTCGGCTAACAGACGGGAGGGTTCCACAGTCATTGCCATGGATGATAATGGTGGAATAATGACCCTTAAATGGTTTCTCTGAAGTAGTGGGGATCCATCACTCATTCCCTGGAAGCTATCCGACATCTTTTGTCAGCGTGTGTCACTGCCATAAAACATACATCTTCAAAACGCTTTCTTTGGACTACATCATTCTCAAACTATCTTCACCCCCGGGCATGTATTTTTTATACATTTAGAGACTTTCACCTCAAGATGGATGCAAAGTCTTAAATCAGGAAGGCGAATTCATCGGAAGGTTATCGGGTAGGCGAATTTATTTTAGTTGGATTTCAAACTAGAGACAGTTTCGGTTCTGAAAAATGTAATCTAAATACGAGGACCAATAGAGAGACATTTCAATTTCTCCAGCACAGTAGGCCTGCAAATAAAAAAACAGATTGTCATCTGCCTGTCGTCTCGCCGTCCTTTTAAGGAACACAACGCGACATTGCGACTGAATCTTTGTCATGTGGAATTGCCTTATTGATTTCACAGCCTAAATTAGGTGGTTGCCGCATTGGAAACGCGAGTCACTGACGGGACTTTTGTGGTTTGCAATGTTGTCGGCGCAATCTAGCCTGCTGAGAAACAGCCGTGACTGATCAAATGAAGACAACATATACCACGTGTGATCTAAAATTACCTCGTTTTTTTTTTCAATTCTCTCTTTAGCGCATTCAACACGGAGGGATTCGAAATTGAAATGAATCGTTAGTGTCCAATGAGAGGCAAAGTAAGAAGCTTTCATGGACTCGAGACGTGAAATGGGAGTTTGGGGCAAATGTGCAGAACAACATCAGTTGCAATCAGATAATAGTGGAAACAAAGTACTTTTCTGTCCTAATTTCTCGGTGTTTTGATCTAGAAAATTGTCATCCAAAGGCCTTTTGCAAAGTAAAGACTGTTAACAAGGTGTGTCCAAACTACGGCCCGCTGCCTTGATTACGGCAAATGATGAAAATCTTGAATAAAGCCCGCACAAGATTATTAAAATCCGGCTACATTCCACTTCTCATCTTTAACATTATATGGAGTTAGTCACTTAAACAGCATCCTTCCATTAGCTAAGGGTAAAAACCTGTCAACAATTTGAAACAAATGTAGAAAACTGTGGATAAATGTAAATATCTTCATAAACTTCAAAAATTTAACCTCAGTCTGCAGAAGGTCTCTTTTGGACTGTGTGTGGCTCCAGTTTTTTTTAACTAGGTCTACAATGTCTTATGTGTCTGTCTTGCTACTGCAACAAAGGAAATTTCCCAAATACAGCATGAAATAGTCTAATCTACCGTATTTTCACGACTATAAAGCGCACTTAAAAGTCTTACATTTTCTCCAAAATAGACAGGGCGCCTTATAATCCAGTGCGCCTTATATATGGACAAATATTAAAATTGTTATCACGATAAAATAAAATAAATCAGCCTCTACTGTAGACCCATATAATGGTGCGCCTTATATATGGAAAAAACATTAAAATGTGTCATTCATTGAGGGTGCGCCTTATAGTGGTGAAAATACGGTAATCTAATCTAAGAAGACGCAAAAACTAGCAACACATCCTTCAAAAAATGCTCAATCCAAAATCTTTGACAACGCGTTTAGGAACTTGACTTACAGTAAATTGTTGACTTAGCTTGGTATAATTGTTGTTGATCATTACAAATTTAAAGAGTCAAGCTTGCCTGAACAATGTCGTGTTTTTTGATTTTCTAAATTTCCTGACTCAGCATTCTGATTGTCACAATTCAAATTGGTCAATTTAACCCTCTGCAATTGTCGATCGCCAAACCACTAATGAAACTAAATTAACTATACTATCCAGTGTTCACCCTTTTAAGACGAAAACCTTCTGAAAAGAATAACTAAGCAAAAATCCGCATTTTAAATCAAGTACAACCCGGTTTAACATTTAAAACGTCCTACAACACTGCAGTTTTGGTAACGATGACTCATCCGCCGCAAACAGCCGCCCATAAATCTGGCAATTCCTCACTTTTAGGAAGATAAACATCCGCGGCCCTCTATCCTGGCTTTCAGTCCCGCTGTCAAACTAAGGTGACGGTATATTGTCGTCAATACTATCGACGCCAAGGCGGCCGTGTCATCGCTACGGTGATGTAGTACTTCACGGCCGTAAATTGTCCCCCGCAGACGGGTGACGGGCAGCGCGGGGCAAATTGACTTAGTGCGGCAGATTTTATATAGAAAGTAGTCATCAATGACCCCGCTAGCCACCCGTGCGATGGCTAGCGGGGTACCGAAGGTTGTTCTTTAATCTTTGCCCCAAGCTGTCTTTGAATGAATTGCTACAAAAAGCACCATGGCGATAAGAAACTGTCACGAAGGCAGTGCTCTCGTTTACCCGCATCGTTGCGTAATAGGCTCGTGGTTTTTGGCGAGGACCGTATTTGTTATCGTCCATATATTCTTTTTTTTTTGGCAAATTTGTAGCACTTGCTAGTTTCGACGCCAATTCATGTCAATGTTGTTTTATCGTTGGAAGAGAATGTTTAGTTTAAAGAAAATGCCTTGTAAAAAGCGCTATTGTTAGGTTCGAAATGACATCAAATCGGCAATTTTCAGATAATACGCAACCAGGTAAAGAGCGAAAATGAAATGTTTGGATGATTGGCGGGGGGTACAAAACAATCATGTTGAAGGTAAACAAAGATTGCCAGGAAAAAGTGGACTTTTCAAGCAAAATGGACAAACTTATATACGTGATTGCGAGATATGGAGATGGCCGCCACAAGTATTGTGATGCTTCTGAGCGTCATAACAAAAAGAATGGAATGCATAAATATGCAAATGCTAATTCATCGTTTTTCTTAATCAATTATGCTGCAACATTTGTTAATATCTGTTTTTCGTTTTTTTAAGGTCCTGTAAAAGCAGTTTGACTCTTCAAGTCACATTGTCTTTTTGACAATTTTCTTAGCATGGCATATTTCCTTGATTTTGATGAATTGCTGCACATTTTGTAGAGCTGACAAAGCTGTCCAAAATGTCCAAAAATGACCCTGTAATTTAGCTCCGATCGAACTTTTATCGCAACACCAGCAAAGAAACCGAACAAAAGGTCCAGCCGGGGTGCTCATCCAGTTCTCGTCATTGTGTGACCAGCTGCTGCTACTGCGTTCCACTGAGTGACTTTATTAAACATATTACCAATAAACAATAAAAGCAGCATAGCATGCAGATTCAGCCGTGCTGTGATTGCACATCCTTTTAATCTGACTTTTTTTTTTACCCTGTATTCTAGCCGCTGCTTTATGTCCTGTGCCGCAGAATGGGTGGCAATCGATATCTTTCTCTACATATGGAGTACACAGAACATAAATGTTATTTATTGATCAGCCATGATATGATGTTTAGAACGTGTGCTTACAGATTGGAGCAAACGGGACCGTGAATAGAACATGCTGACGGAGAGAATCTGTAAATACCCTCAAGCGTATTTTGAAATGGATCTGGAGGTCGCACAAGCCAACATACAGTATGTGTACATACCCGCAAGCGTCGTTTTAAACGAATCTGGAGGTCGTGTCATTCACCCTCGGCAAACAAAACAACAGCTCGTTGAATAACACAACGGCAAATTTTTAAAAATAACACTTGGTGACTTAGGCGATTATTTTAAAAGGGTGACAAAAATATAAATCATTAAAAAAATCTATCTTCCACTACATTGGAACTTGGATTGAGCACCTGTCAATCACCAATCTTAAATATTAATTGAAAATGATTCAAATTATTAAATTATAAAAAAATAAAAATAAAATTAACTAGCTCTACAATTTCTTGTGTGTCTTGTGTCTGTCTTGCTACTGCAACCAAGAAATGTCCCGAATACGGGATGAAATAAAGTTCTAACTTAACGTAACCTAAAGTATAGACGAGAGGCCCAGCGGACGAGCAGTTAGGCTCACAGTTCTGCGGTCGAGGGTTCGATCCCATATCGGTCCACTCTGTGGAGTGTGCAAGTTCTCCCCGAGCTTGTGTGGGTTTTCTCCGGATGCTCCGGTTTCCTCCCACATTCCAAAAAATATGCATGCTATGCTAATTATATGCTAAATTGTCCCTCGGTACGAGTGTGGGCGTGAATGGTTGCCTTGCGATTGGCTGGCCACCAAGCTAAATTGGAAAAAAATACTTATACAGTATCTTTTATACTATTATTATGCGTTTATAGAAAAGAAAAGAACAGGATGATGTGGAAATGAAAATACAGAAATGCGAACTAGGTTGACCGATGAAAGAAATGCTGTTTTCCGACTGTGTGGTATTGTATTGGGATTGTAAGACTCCCGACAAGTCAGTGCTTCTTGACCACAAAGAATTGACTTGGACTCGCATTGGTCAGTAAGCCGGCAGCCATCTGCTCACAGCGTGAACAACAGACATGACATGCTCATGGACACACCGAGTGGCAGATTACGTTTTCACATCTCCCACGTAAAAGCCATCCAGACTCTGTGAGCTCCTTTATATAAAGAAACCGCAGATGATGATGCCCTATTAGCATATTTTTTTTCTTTTGTGCTAAAGTGAATAGTCCAGATCACTCCACAGAAAATAAAAAATGGTCTCACATCTTGGAAAATATTTCTTTTGCTCTCAAAAAAATATGAGATTACAAAGTATAATCTGGAGTAGGACAATTTACCGTTACCGTGTCCCTTTTTCAGTTGGGCCCCACCAAAATAAAGTGATATTTAAACAATGTCTTTTACATAAATATACTTATGAAGCAAATAAACCTGGTCACCCAAAGCCATAAATTGAGCTATTTCAGTTCCAATTTGTTGGACAATTATTTAATTTTAATTTTACTACAATGTTCGTTTCAATAGAGTCAACATAAATATAAAAATATTATTTAAAAAATGCTCTACAGTAATCCCTCGAATATCGCGGATATTGTAGACCAGACATGGCCGCGATAATCGAAAAACAGCAAAGTACGATCACCCCTAATATTAAGTTTTCGCGCCTGTACAGAAATATTAATTCATTTTAACAGTAAAAAATCATTGGCGCTAATGAGTTAATACCTAAAAATGTTAACCGATACATTTAAGATCTTTTTTACCCGATTCCGATCCTCTGAATATGGCGCAATCGGGCCCGATAGATTCCGATCACAATTTTAATCGGGGACAGTTAAGGTATATTTATAACAGCCCTCCAATCTTGACTATTTTAAAGAGCGAAAGATGACAGTTAGTTAAATGAAATGCCTTCAAGTGGATCTATTTTCTACACTAAGCACGCCAGGGGAAAAGAAAGACACATCGAGCTTCTGCTGCGACTCGCGTACAGCTGACATTCTTAGAGCGCAATATGGCAATATTTGTCTAACATGGCCGGGTCGGGGCAAGGCAGTCATCAAAACAAAACTTGCTTGCACGGCTTGTGGTGACACAGCAACTGTGACATGTGGCGGAAACGCTTCAAAGGTGGCGAAACATGTTGCCGATCGCCATCGAGATTTGATCCTTATGGGAAATTAAAAGAGCGACAGCCGTTTCAAACACTTGCCTTCGAGGAGATGTCCAATGGGAATTATTTGGGGACAAGACATTTCCTTTGGAAAGAAAGTCATCCACATACAAAAAGACAAGAGTACTGTGTGCATACAGCTATGGAAATATGTATACAGTATAGACCAGGGGTGTCAAACTCATTTTTTGTCGCGGGCCACATGGTAGTTTCGATTACATCCGGAGGGCCGTTATGTCTTCCAGCTAGGCTGCCAAAATTAATCGATTAATAAATTGACAGATTTCTCGATCGTGCTAATCGATAGATCATTTTTGGACATTCAAATTAGTACACATTTTTGCAATTATTGGTTTAAAATGAGGAAACACAGTAAATAATCTGCAATTTGAATTTCATCATAAAACAGAAAGTTGGCACTCATCATTTACTTTCTCGGGCCACACAAAATGATGCGGTGGGCCAGATTTGGCCCACGGGCCGCCACTTTGACACCTGTGGTATAGACATTTAAAAAGTTAAATGTGTTTTTTTCTCTAATAGATAATCCTAGTAGTTTATTTAATATTTAATTTAGTAATTTAAATAATGATTTAATGTTATTCTGCCTGCCTTTATTTTAGTTAAATTTTTTGGGGGGTACTCTATGCAGTTAACATAATTTTTTTGATTGATTCCCTATGTGGAAAATTTAATAATTATATATAAATATGTATATAATAAGACAATACGAAAAAGATATATACATTTAGTATAGGCACATGTGGAAACTAAATTGGAGCTATAAGTGACATAATTATATCCATCATGTGTATGATGACAATAAAGGCTTTTGATTTGATTTGATGGACAGGAGCAAAAAAAGTGGTGCAATATGAGAGGCAAATAATGCAACAGTTATTATGCTAGTAAATCAGAAAATACAAGTGTTGCAAAATGGAAGATAAGATAAACCTTATCGTACTGACGTCAGAACTTTGGTATCATAACAACGCTGTATTACAAATGCTATCATACAGTACGTATGGGATAAATGGGGATTTTAGGGTGAATAATGAAAAGTGACGGTTGTATTTCAGAGTCATACAGTCTCCTCTTTGACTTCATTATTTTTTTCCTTTGTTGTTTTTGTGTCACCAAGGGACGCGCAACTCGGAACTTACTCGAGTTAGACTTGCGACATTAATGAAGCCGAGTCGCGGCAAGATGGGAACATATGTGCGTGAAGCCCATCATTACCACTCTGCCGTGGCCGGAGATAAATGGATGCAGATTTGCAGGCACATCCATTTACTAGTCCCTTTTTTGCAGCTGAAAATATGCTTAATAAATAATCCAGGTACGACAGACAACAAAGAGGAGCAATTTTGCAAAAGGCAACATGGACGTGCATCTGAAAACCGCACAAAAATACTTGGGAAAATGAAAACTGTAATCTTCTCTTATATACTTAATTATTGGAGGGTGGTACAAAATAGATTGGATGTCTATCGTCGTTGAAAATTCAAACATTTTGAAAATACTATCTTTTTTTACCCCGTTCTGATGATCTGTTTAACAAATAAAGTGGAAGCTAGCTCTTGCATTCTTTGATTTTTATGAAAAAAAGCCCTCAAAGAAAAATATTATGGCAGCCCTGGATGACATAAAACAGATGTTTACCATTATTTGTTGGGTGTAACATGTAATTACAGTTAATTGAAATGAGACATGAAATGAATTGCTTTATTTAATAAGTAGCTTACTAACAGTCACAGCCGTTTCTTGGTTAAGAGGCAATTTAAGAGTACAGAATCATGCAGTCTCCATGAAGTTAAAGTAGGATATTGTTGTCAGGCAGATGGTTCTTCCGCCTTTTTTTCGCAGGTATTAACCTTGTTTTAGTAGCTAACAAGCAGCGCTTACAAGAGGTGTTTAAAATTTGGCTGACGCCGGAACTCTTGGCTCCTGATCGCATCGTCGACAGCGGCAAAGACCGGTCGCAAAACAAATAAGTTCATTATCCGGAGGAAGCCGGCTTCGGAAGAGAGCCGCGTGTGACCAGCAAAGGAGTAAAACTCGCAATAAGACTTTGCTGCTGCACATTAAAAACAGCAGCTAAAAGCCATCACAAGACACATTCTCGCTTATCGTGTTAATTAAGGCGCCACTGCCCATGTGCAACGGCAAGCTTCCCATAAGATGGCTGCATTTACTCTATGGTTTCAGGTACAGATGTACTGTATTTTCACACATATAGGACGCACCGTCTTGGTTGTCTATTTTCCGTTTTTTGCCAATACAAAAGGCGCTTCGTTTCAAATAACGCGTTCCATTGGTTGTGCTAGCATGACATACATGCATGCTAGTATATGTTTTAAAAAAGGAGCAATGAATAGTATGTTGGCAAGAAATGAAAAATGTTACTGACGTGGTCAGGTTCACAGAAAAAAAATTGATTTTTGTGCATAACCAAGGCGCACCGACAGATTGGGCGCCAAGTCCATTTTAGAGAAAATTTTATACTTTTAAGTGCACCCTATAGATGTGAAAATACGGTAGTTGTGACATGGTTTTCGCCTCAATAGCGTCATTAACAAACACTCGTTAATCCTTTCAAGTCCGAACTGATGTGGCGCAAAAGGCTCAGTAAAATGCTATTCTCTTCTGCCCCACGAAATGTTCACATACGACAAAAATGAAACCATTTTGCTCCTATATACAACAGAACTGTGATCGAAGCGTCCATCAAGATCAGATGTCTTTCATTTAATCCTCGCATCTGTTTAATACCCAAGAATTAGCCCCGGAAATTACATTTCTAAAAATACTTCATTCATTCAATCGCGACATCGCTTATCCTGATGAGAAAGGGGGCAAGTACATGTTTGAAATACAGCTCTTGTAGCTATTTCAGATGCCTTTTGGTGGCAGGATTTCCCCACCAGGTGACCCCAAATGCTACAAAATCCTCTCTTATGGTGTCCTGCAAATAGATTTGCTCAAAATTCTAAGCCGAATTTGAACAGACTGACCGGACGGAGGCACAAATCTTGCCTTGCAATGTTTCCAAACAACTTAAAATGAACATGTGGTGAAGCAGCTGTGTTACCCTGAACATTTTCCGAGTGTTTTGTGTGCGGGGGTGCAAACACAGGTGTGAGCGAAAGGCCCACTCGCAAGCTTTGATTTGCTTTATCGACCGCTAGCGCGTCGACAGATGCAAAGCACGCCGTCTTATTAGTGGGTTACGTCAAATCAAAAGGTCACCACAACAAAAGCCATTGCCTTAAAGTCCTTTTAGTCAGATATTGTATCCCAAAAAATAAGACCAGGTTGTCTTAAAATATGCATTCTAAAAACATGAATGGAATGAATTTGCCTGACGCGGATATATTTATTTATTTACAAATAATTATTTTGAAAAGGAATCCAATTTCCTAAACATCAGCTATTCTTTATGCTCAGTTCACCGGAGAACTTATTAATTTCCCCTATTGGGAAATGAGGAGTGTGAGGAGGAGGAGGAGGAGCAACAGCAACTACAAGAACGTGTGGAGGAAAAAGAAGGTTCTTCATGCATGAAATGAAAGTGTTTCTTTCCCTGCACAGAGCTACATGCTAAAAAAAAATAAGCTTCCAAGCCTAAATGTTTATCTGTGAGCCATAGTTGATTTTGCTTTTAGTGTTCAGAATTTGTGGGATTAGTGAATCCAGGTTTTTTTTTAAGGTTACCTCAGAAACGAGTGCTTTAAATAGGTTGTTTTTACCGAAACCATGTTTCCATATTAGTCTTATTTTTCCTTACGAATACGGTTTTGTGTCCCAGCTTTAAGCGAAGGGCCATTTCGAAGAGTTTTGTAGTGAACAAGAAGAATGATTACCTTGGTAACGAGCCCTCTTTGATGTTTATTCTACGTTGTTATTGGGGTATTTTTAGATAATATGCTAGGGGAGGTATTACGTGTTTTCTTGGCTTTCAGTGATTTGCTTTGTGCTTTTGTTTTCGAATATTGGACTCGTATTATACTTCTGTTGTCCGTCTCATTTTTGCCTGGGATTGCCTAGCAACCAATTCAGGGTGTTGACTGCCTACTGCTCGCAGTGGATAGCGTTTTTGTCCATTTTTTGCTGCATTCAATGGGCATTGTGCTGTTCATTTTCTTTATATAATAAATAAAATAGGAGATGGTCGAAGTTCTCAGTAATTTGCAATAATATTAATTCTTGTCACATGGAAAATGCAGATGATTGCATGAAATTAAATCTATACACATTGCATGTTTTTTTTTTAAAGTGACGGAGCCAGTTAGAATTCTAAACAGTAGTCGGATTTTAGCAGCAAATTCGCTCTTCTTAATAAATATAGAATATAAATGTCTGTTGTGTCGATTATTTGCTGCATTCTTTGCGACACACGCTCTGACAGAATAAAGCTAAACAAAAGTAACGTTAAGTGCATGTTTTAATACACGTTTAATGCTCTATTTTTAGTAGACGATTAGCATTAAAAGTTCGTAATCAAATATGCAACTTTCAATATTTAGTTCAAGATTTGAATGGATTCAAATTCATGTATTTCATCTGCTTTTATCGTTTCAACAACAAAATCCCAAAGGATATTCGTCAAGGGAACTCAATTACGGAATAACGTTAATGTATTCTTGCTTAAAAGGGGACGTCATTTGCCGTGTTTTCACTTTCCCAGAACATTTGTTTGATGGCGCAGAAGGACGCCACAAGGCCGGCCGGCCGGCCCATCTGCCCAAGTGGGAATATGATTTGGTCTACGCGGCCTCTAAATAAGCTGTCATCCTCCATAATGCATGGCGGGAGCTGACAAAAGTATCTCTATTACCATGTTGATAACATCCATTTGGGTTGTCACAATGGGACGAAGTGAAAGCCCGGCCCAACGAGACTGCCCGCTCTGCACCGAGCCACGAGGTTTCGGTTTTGATTAGAATCTCGGCCCATCCATTCTTCCGTGCCTTCGCTACCTCCTACGGCAATTAGATTTATATGGAACCTCCGGGGTATTTTCACTTCAGATGGAGATAAAGGGGGTTGTTTCCACCAGAAGACCAGTTGAAAATTGAGTTTATGATAGCCGTGGCGTATCGGAGCGTTGGATTGGTTGGGGGTCAGCGTTGATCGCGATGTAGCTGCGAGGGATGAACTGAAATGTGCGGAAAAGTTTACAAGCTTTTTAAAATTCCTCACTTGCTCTCATCTCAGCCTCTCTGATGTCAAGGCATTATCTGGGTGCCAGAGGAAAGAAGGTCTTCAAAAGTTTAGGTTTTTTTTTTTACTTCGCTTTTAGGAATATTGAGTTTTGATTTGAGGAGTGTGTTGAGAATACCATGGAAACAGATGGATTGTTAGATTAAAAAGGATGATATATTTTCTTTGCAACATGGGAGGTGATTTGAAGTGTTGTCCGATCATTAAATTACCCCCCCAAAAAATAGATATATTGTTTTTCTTGCTAAACGATGTGTTTTTAATTGCTTATCAATTGTAAGCGCAATTTTGCTATTAAGAATTTGAAAAGGGAAAAATTGTCCGATCAATAAATTACAAAAAATAAATACATATATATTTTTTTGCTTGCTAAAGGATGTGTTTTTAATTGTTTATCAATTTTAAGCGCAATTTTGCTATTAAGAATTTGAAAAGGGAAATCGGCCGATCGTTAAATTACAAAAAAATACATATACATATTGTTTTGCTTGCTAAACGATGTGCGTGTTTTAATTGTTTATCAATTTTAAGAGCAATTTTGCTATTAGGAATTGGAAAAAGGGCAAATCGTCCAATCATTAAATTACAAAAAAATACATATATAAATATTGTTTTGCTTGCTAAACAATGTGTTTTTAATTGTTTATCAATTGTAAGCGCAATTTTGCTATTAAGAGTTTGAAAAGGTGCAAATCTCATGCCTCTGTGGGTTTTATCTGGATACTCCAGTTTCCTCCCACAAAAATGCATGCTAAAATAATTGCATGTTAAACTGTTCTTATGTATGAATGTGAGCGTCAATGTTTGTCCAACGCCTTGTGCACTCGATTGGCTGGCAACCAACTCAGGTTGTCGCCCACCAGCTGTGCACAGTTGGCTGGGACAGGCTCCAGCAACCCCACGGATCCTTGTGAGAATAAGCGGAATGTAAACTGAATGAATAAATAAAATTATATGTAACGCAGAGTGAAAAAAAAAAACATCACCAGCAAATGGGTTGATGACAACCAGCAATTGGGTAAACCAGCGGCGGAACAAATGTCAACTGGGGGCAAAGATTAACCATGAGCCTCTGGAGACCGTAGTCCGACGGGTGTGAGAGATTAGAGCTTGGAATGGTTGGAATTTGGAACACATACACTATGACAAAGTGGCGGCCCGGGGCCAAATCTGGCCCGCCGCATCATTTTGTGTGGCCCGGGAAAGTAAACCATGAGTGCCGACTTTCTGTTTTAGAATCAAATTAAAATGAAGAGTATAGATGCATATTAAATTTCCTGATTTTCCCCCTTTTAAATCAATAATTGTAATTTTTAATCCATTTTTTTCTGTGTTTTTAGTTCAAAAATCATTTTGTAAAATCTAAAAATATATTTAAAAAAAGCTAAAATAAACATTGTTTTAGATCTATAAAAAACGGAATATTCAGGGATTTTAATCCAGTTCTTTTAATCCATTTATTAAAAAAAAAATCTAAATATTATATCTAAAATGGTCCGGCCCACATGAGATCTGGTCACCATGAATGTGGCCCGCCAACCAAACTGGGTTTGACACCCCTGCACTATGATATAGCTTCCCGCGTCATCCCCCTATTTCAGCAACACGTTTATTTATTTATATATTTATTCATGTATTTATTTATTAACCCACTTATTACTTATCTATTTGTCTAAAATGCCTTTCCTATTTCTGCATCCTCACCCTCTTGCTACTGTGACAACGAAATTTCCCGAATACGGGATGAATAAAGTTATCCAATCCAATCCAATCCAAGTCCGCCCCTGTGGAGAACGGTATTTGACGAGCTGACATGGTGGATAAATCTGTTCTGACTGAGTGTCACCTTTTATCGTGATTTGTTTTCCAAGTCGCCTACTTTAAAGAATGTATAATACGGGATAACAACCTTTGGGAAAAAAGCTGTCCGCTAAACCCTATTCCAGAGTCTTAGTCATGTTTACAACAAAAAAGGAGTGTATTTGGGCTGCGGCATAAACCAGCTGCGTGATACGCTGGGTTTACGAGTGTCGTATACTGTACAATTGTTTTCCTTCCCGATACGAGACACAGGTGGCCTGTCCTCTTTACTGCGCCGCAGCGATCAGCCATGTGAACAACCCGAGCCGCCATCTGCTGCCGGTCCTCTGCCGTCTCCTCTTGAGCTCAGCGATCTTAAAACAATGCGCGCTATTTTATTTTTTTGGTTCTTCCGCCATCGTCTCGCCTGTGGATTCATTTGCATTTGCGTTGTTCTCGTCACCTCGCAGTCGACGCTAGCTATATAAATCATCGTTTGTTAGCTCATTCCGGGAAATGAGAAGATGCTGGCGGATTTGCGTCATTGTCTCTAACGCGGTGGCTCGATCCCAACCGCTGTATGCTTGCATTATGGCTACGTGTGAAAACGGGACCTTGGAGACGCTCTTCAGAGATGCTTCTAGATAATAACCTTGAATAATTTATCATGTCATACAGAAATGATCCCATATAGCACGTTTATCATCTTCTAGTTGGAGGCCCTTAATTCGTCTGCATTAGCAATTACAAAAGGCATTTGAATGGAAGGAAAGTACAAAACAAGGCACTTCAAGGCTTAAATTGGGTTATTGAAGCCGGCCACTCGTGGATTTGAATGCATTTGCATTCAGGCCTTCTACGCACTCCCACACTTTTGGCAGGACTTTGAGGATCATGTGTTGGTTCCTCGACGACTAAAGTGGACTTCATTGGATTGGAATAAAATAACAAGATTGAAGATAACTGTACAATTTTTTAAAACTCATGTCCAAAGAGCCAATGACAGGATTCAGATAATATTTTCCTAATGGCCACGATAATCGAAAAATCGTATGGTCACCCCTATTTATTTTTCTTCAGTGCTGAGTGCTAGTATCAAGAGTGTGTTCCGCTTACGAGTTTCAGCGTGGACATTCACATTTTTCTGAACTTATTATTTTTATTTTTGTATAATTAATAGCAGAAAAAAATCGCAATCTAAGTGAATTCGCAATAAGTGAAGTCGCGATAATCGGGGGAAGACTGTATTGGCAATAGTTGTCAGTTAGCCTATTCTGGATATGCACGTTGGAATAGAAAGCCAATCCCGTCTGAATTAGGTGGACGTCAACCCAGTTCAATTGGGAAAGATGACATCACGTATTCATTTGATGGGGATAGACGTCCAATCTCATTTGACTGGAGATCAAACAATCAATAGAGCGTATAACCAGGGTGCCAGCCTAGTAAAAAAAATACTCAAAGGCAATAGAAAGCAATTAATATAATACATGGTTGCCTTCCCAAGAAGGCTTTACAGAGTTACCACGCCAACTAACAATAACAACAACAACAACATTCCTCCCACCCATCCACAATAAAAAAGCAACAGGCTCTGCAATAGAACCAATAATTGAGCTTCCCAATAGGCTTGAGTGCACTGGGCATAATTCTTTCTGTCTGGCACAATATCACCATTTGAAATTACAGCATAATATATTAGCACAGAATTTAATAGCCGGACTGCTGAACTGGTTCACCCTAAATGAAATGAATAAGACAATGTGTTAGGCCCTGGTCCAATGGGTGTGTGAGTAGAGTGATGAAATACACAAGCAAGATGGACCATGTCAGCAATATTAACCCTGTGATGACACCTGCCAGCACCCTCACACCAGATCGCTCTACAGCACGTGTCAAAGTGGCGGCCCGGGGGCCAAATCTGGCCCGCCGCATCATTTTGTGTGGCCTGGGAAAGTAAATCATGAGTGCTGACTTGCTGTTTTAGGATCAAATTAAAATGAAGAGTATAGATGTATATTAAATTTCCTGATTTCCCCCTTTTAAATAAATAATTGTAATTTTTTTATCATTTTTGTCTGTGTTATTAGTTCAAAAATCATTTTGTAAAATCTAAAAATATATTTTTAAAAAGCTAAAATAAACATTGTTTTAGATCTATGAAAAACTGAATATTCAGGGATTTTAATCCAGTTCTTTTAATCCATTTATAAAAAAAGAAATCAAAATATTATATCTAAAAGGGTCCGGCCCACGTGAAATCAAGTTGACGTTAAAGCGGCCCGCGAACCAACCCGACACTCTGACACCCTTGCTCTACAGGTATCCTCTTTTAAACGTGAAAAGACAAATCACTAGGCGAGAAGATTAAAGGTACCTTGAAAGAAGGGACATCTTTTTGATATAAATTCGAATAATCACTATGTTCAAAGACTAAGAGAGAAACCCAACCGAGATATTGCAGCGCACCACCAATGAAGAAATTTTCCGGTAGCTGCCAAAATACACTGGATCATCAATACGTTAAATATACCTGCACAGACCGCTGATGTTTAAAAAAAAAAAGTAATTTTCATGTAATCATTGGAGCATAAGATTGTGTTGGAAGTGAGAACACCTGGCTTTGCCGGAAACACAGCAAGGCTCAGATAAAAGACAGAAAAAAAGAATCCAAGCGCCATTCCCCGCTCTTTTGCTTTGACTATATTTGGCAACCCAGCCAATAGACGGACGACACATCAAATGAAACTAGATCAGAGGTTTCGTTTTCTAGGAATCCAGATATGTGCCGCTACCAATATAGTGTTTACTCACTAATTAAATGATAGAATCTTGTCAAAAGGTATTGGAGGAAATATAATCAAGAGTGAAACGTACCACAACACGAATGCAAAGTGTACAAGAGGGTGGATGTATGTTGTGTTGAATTGTTTGTGTTAGGTTTATCATTATTATAAATGTGTATCAATATTATTATATTATACATGTGCTTGCAACAAAGAGTTATTGCCATTAATACAAAGGGCATTTTAATACATCTCTTGCAAAAGTAATGACTGTGGTTCGCATCAAGAGGACTGTGCATCAAGATGGTTCACATCGAACTGTGGATTGTTTTGGGAAGCATCAAGATGGTTCACATCGAACGGTGGCTTTGGGAAGCATCGGCTTCTCAGGATGACTCACAACAAGAACTGTGGATTATTTTGGGAAGCATCATCTTCTCAGGATGGTTCACATCAAAACTCTCTTGGGAAGATTCGACAGACCTACAATTGTTTTGAGAACTGAGATAAATTGTTATGAGACTCGAAAAATGTTTAGACTTCTATGGGGCATGGTGTTAAAATCTTATGAATAAGTTAGCGAGAGAGACATCGAGTTATTAGAATTATCTTGACCGGACTCGCGGGTGGATCTATATTCTCTTCTTGCAAGAATTAAAAGGATGTGACTTCAGATGCCTCTTTTATTGAAAGGTGAATTTGGAAATACCTAAGGATAAACTTATTAGTTTGTATATTATTAGTTTGAGAATTTAAAAAAAACGTGTATACTGGAGACATAAGTACCAAAACCTTGCTTCCAAATTTACACTTTTGTTGTATAAATCTATATTGTTTTATGTGGTAGCAACAGAGAAGGAATTGCAGTCCTAATGTTTATTTCCATGAAATTTAGTCTACTTCGGAGTCATCGTTTGCATTTTTTCGTGTTGTGGCTTTTTACATTTGTGTTATGAGCAATTGGGGTTCGTGTTGTAGCTTTTTGCGTTCGTGTTGCGGCTATTTGCGTTGATGTTGTGGCTATTTGCGTTCATATTGTAGCTGTATGAATCCGTGTTGTGGCCGATTTGCATTTGTGCTTTTTATCTTTTGCAAAGTGCTTGGAATTAGCATTCGTACTGTGGGAATTAGCATTCGTACTGTGGCAATTTGCATTGCTGCTTTTTTTATTTATTTTTTTATTTTCTTAAGGCGTTTCTATTATGCGGTTGGCCTGACACTTCTCGCCCAGCGTCATTTTGGGTTAATTCAACCTCAGTAAAACGGTAAGCTGTATAATGTGCTACGACTCGGCCACTTTACTCCTTTCGTTCCTCGGGGTCTATTTGTTAGCTGTCAGTGACTATCTTTCTTCAATCGCTCCCATTGTGTTAGCTGGATGGAAAAGAGAATCTGTCAAATGTCCCTCCCTGCGGGGTAATAACAGAGCTGCGTATTTTGTTAAATCGATCCTGGGAGGCCCATTAAGAAACAAAGTGCAAGAGGGAGTGTAGGAACACCAGAGCAAAGGCCTAGTTAGAGGTTGATGCTCAGGGGCTGGCGGGCAGGTCCGCTGCTGACGAAAGATGACGAAAACAGAGGAGAAAAAGATAACGGGTAGTAGAGGGGGAGAGCTTCTCGTACAACCGATGGCCGGCAGGCGAAAGAAAATGATGGGATGATGAGAAGTAGGGTGAAAAAGGGAAATGGAAGAGACCAGGCCAGAATACCTCAGACGGGAGTTTGGTTATCATGGAACAATGAGTCATGCCCGATGAAATGACCATTAGCACCCTCTGATCCGACAGTACCAAGGTGCATGCTAACAATTGGCTAGGAGCAACCACGCTAACCTAACCTAAATACCACAAGTGCACGAATAATAATGGGTTGTAATTTGCAGTGCCTGAGTACTTCAGCTGCGATATTGAAGTCAATTTTTTCCATTGATTTTCTATCAATTCATAATAAAAGAGCCATAATAGCAGAGTATATGTCAGGATACCCAATTACAAAGGCTGGGGTGTATAATGTTTTACATTGACCAAGGCTGGATGAGAATTAGGAATATTTCAAACATGCTCCAGGGAGATTTCAGTTTAAGATAGTCTGAAGGAAAACATGTTAAGATTTGTGATTCCTTAAAATAATAATTAAGACTATCCTGTCGTTTAAACCTTGCATTGTGTTATGGTCAAAAATTAACTCATTTCAAGGTTTGGGTGTCCAGAAAATAATCGTGCTTTTGAAATGGCCAAACTTAAAAACGGGAGAATCTTGATGCAAAACAATAGACAGGAAGCTTTGTTTATTTCGGGCTGAGTTAAATCACAAATCATATTTCAGCCACTCTAAAAATGTCAGATTCTAACACAATACAAGTGGTAACACAACAATGTACCACACATTGTGTTTGTGGGAATTATTGTAGGCTAGTGTACTGAACTGCACAGTTACTGACAATGGATTGAAAAAGGGTGCATAACTCCATGAACATTTGACTTGAAATGGTCTCCGCAAACAACTGTTGGAGGTTACTGAAGCAGATGTGTTCATGTACATGTCTGTCAAGTGGTCTCAGGTTTGACAGCTAGGGGCTTTCCCTGAGACTGGCGTCCTGTCAAGGACAGACAGACTCGCCGACTCTCTGCTCCCGTCTCGCCCCGAAGGCACTGATAAGAGCAGACATTTAATTTGGTGGGTCAAAACAAATGCTTCAAAGCACCAGTGGCAGGTGCATGAAACTCTAATAGGCTCCTGAGCATCGCAACTGGCGAACGGAAGGAAGGCGCCCCCTTATTGCACGTCCGTCAAACACACTTTATTTATGCTCATCATTTCCCATTGACAACTAGCTAGGAAAAAATAAATAAAAACACTAACGAACTCTTGAACAGAGAATGCATACATGTCATTATCTTACTGTTGTGATGCGTTGTGTGCAGTCTATTCATTTGACAGTTTCCTGATATCCTAAATTAGCCAGACCCTGATTTTTGTGTATGGAGACGTCACAATCGTATCAGTGTTTAAACCATACCTGTCAACGTCGGGCAATTATTAATGATTGCAATTCCCCTTATTGAGCGATAAAAAAAACGTACAAATGCAACGTGGCATATATTTCCATTCTAAAATGTTCTCCAAATTGGACAGGGTGCCCAATCAGTATGCACTAAATTCAAGATTCTGTATATGTCGCTGACAGTTTGACTGTCTGGGTACATTGCTTGCTGACACGCTATATTTATATAGTAAAAAGCCAGAAGTGACTGACTGATGCACGTGCACATATCATGCTCAAAGCATATTGTTAGCGCAATCAACAATGACATTTTCGTCTGCTACCACTGACCGAGACAATCCGGATTAGAGCCGAAATGGGTAAAACCAGATCGGTTTTACAAAAGAACGTACTTTTTGTAAAACATTTTCTTCCCGTATACAAGTTGTTGTACGGCGTAGACAATTTGAAATGATCAAAAAATGCAGAAAATACGGGAAAAAACGTATAAATTGACAGGTATGTTAAGCACACTCAATCTTGGACAACTACAGCACTAATCAATAGTCAATTGACATCATTCCCGATCAATTAGCTAACAAACATTCTTTGTTGATATCTAGCTGGTGATCATATTAATGCTAAAAGTATTTCGAGGCACAAACTGTTTAGCTTGGTCATTAACTTTGTCTCTGTTCACAAATGAACTGGAAAATAGTTCTAGTCTAAAATTTGTGACCAGCAAAAGCCAAAATGCTGAAATGTCAAGGGATTAAAGAGGTGTTTGAGAAAGATTAGCAGAATGAGCAGTTACTGGAATAAAGATGGCTAAAGGTCTCGTGGAAAAGCAAACAATAGATTGGTGGCAGCAAATGATTGCTCATGTTTCTGCACTCGGCGAGTGTAATTGTGACTGACGGCAGCTCAAACATCGTCAACGAGACAGATGGAAGACAAAAGACCGGAATCCCAATCCCCAATAAATAGTATGCTAATAAACCTCTAAGTATGCAGTAATCAGTTTCACAATAAGTACCAATTATGTGAAATGTACTAATGCCAAGCATTTCAACTCAGATGAACGCTACAATTTGGAGCTTTGGCAGGGGAAAAATATGCCTAAATAGCAGCAGGGAATATAAACGAATAACAAAAAACAGTCAGGATGTTCAAAGTTGCTATCTGTAGCGCTTAAACAATCGAGGTTCACGGGGGTGCTTGAGCCTAACCTAGGCTACAAGCAAGAGTCAGCCAATTGCAAAATGCGTGCAAAAGTTCCATCAAAGTACCTCAATGACAATTTTTTAGCATTTCACACACTATATTGTTTAACTAAACTTATGCCCTTTTCTGGGGACATTATGTAAATTAAGTCCCACTATTACGAGCTTTTGCGCTCCAATTAAATGACAGAATTTTGTCAGAGTACTCAAAAATCACTTAGCAAGGCTCATACGCTCATTATTATTGAAAGTATGCATCTTTTGTAAGAATTTACCTCAGCATAAACTGTAACCAAAGACTGTTTCAAAGGTAAGGATTCCAGGGCATCTGACTCAATGAAGACATCAGTCAAGACTTGTTGTCTTTACCGTGTGACGAGTCGGAATACAAAATTGAAAGCGTGTCAACAAAAAAGAAGGGAAGAACGTGATTCCAGGAAGATTTTAGTCCAAACTGGAAGCCGAAAAAACTATTAAAACGCTGCTATCCACGGCCGTGGAAATAAACGGATGAACCCGCCTTTGCTCACTTTGCTTGTTTTGTGCCTTTTTCGGTGGCTTTTGCAAATAAAATGACCGTGGTTTTCGGCTCAGTGAATTCCAATCTATTGAATTCTGTAAAATAGCCCCCGAGGTGACTGACTTTAAGTGGGCAACTATTAACACTGCGTCTTTATAGCCGGGCTCTGCTGGTCAAATGTAGCGACAGGGCTGTGTGACGATGAGGAGAGCCGTGTAAGTATGGTTATATAAGTCTTTTCCAGTTGTGCTATTTATTGTGTGTTTATTATACAATATTTATATGTTGGGGTTGAGGTGGTGGGTTTACCATGTAAATTATCCCTACTGTAACATAACTGCAGGCAGAAATACAGAAGGACTTGTTTTGCTTACAGACATATTTCTGTATTTTAAGACAAACTTCCAGGAGTGTTGTCGGAGAATGCAAAAGTTGTTTAGAGCACTCGCTGGACTTTCTATGTTTTTTTATTAATTTTTTATTCTGAGGCGTAAAATCCCCGAGAAACTAAAGCGAGCCACGAAGACGATGCCAAATTCACTTCAAGTAGAAAAACATCCAGTTTTCAGAGTTCAACTTTTCCTCGCCAGCAACAGAAACAGCTGCGGCGAAACGGTAATTAACGTACTGGATGCGCCCTCGTCATCTTCCCCGTCGTGCTGCACATATAGAGAAGTGCATACCGGCTGTTTTCACAATCATAGCAGCCTGATTAAGTCGGCTCTAAACATCGCCGTTGATAAGTCACATTAACTTTCTGTAAATAATCGTATAATCTGCGTGCCTTACAAGAAAACAGCCATTACACACCAACGTACAACACACACTTCTAGCCAAGACCGCTTGGCCGGATGACTTCTTGCAAACGTCTTCCCCATTGAGCTAATTCCAACAATAGCGAGTAGAAAGTCACATTCAGTCGGTGGGCTTACTCCGTGAGGGCATTGCTATAATCAAAACTGAAGACAACAATGCTAAAAAGACAAAAATGTTTGACAATGAACAAAGTCGGGTGTTTTCTTAACCACCAATAGGAAAATGAATTTATTGTGTATGTTGATTCTAAACTAAGAGATCGTGATCCCCCGTGTACACCGTTAGTGCTGCTCTGGCATAACCGAGATAAAACTGTGATTGGTTAAGAGTAATCACTTTGTGAAGCCATCTTGTTACTTCGCTATCGTTAGCTCTGCTCTGCTGAGTATTTTATTCAGTCATCTGATGCTGTTTTTAGGAAGTTTGAATGAATTACAAGGGGGGAATGTCAAATGTTCAATGAAATCGGGACCAAGATTCGGAAAGACGCTGAGATCAGAAGCGAGGAACCAAACCAGTTTTTGTCTGGTGCCATTTTTGATCCTTGTCTGAACATTTTAAATCTATGATCAAACAAAACACACCCTGTAAAATCTCAGAGACTACGCAAAGAAACACATCAGCCAATCTAACAACAGCGAGGCAATCCACAACACCGGCACGTAATCAATAAGCTTCTTCCAACTTTCTATACAACATATCCAGCTGGACTTCATCATCATCGCCAAGGCGCCGTTGCTTGCGACAGACAGGTCGCCCGCCGTATTTAACCTTGTGAGTCACCACCAAGCGTCTCCGTGCAGTCACGAGCATACGAGAAAGAGCATCTTGCAGTACGGCTCTGCGAATCATACATCAAGCAGTAAAATGACCTTTCTCGGCCTTTGCACTTGCAATAATCAATGAGATCAGCGCCTTTCATACTTCATGCTTTGGCCACTCGTGATCCATAACATGAACATCATGGACGGCGGTGTAGCGTTTCACACTCCATTTAGTAGTCCTAGCATACATGCATGGGACTACTATCTATTTATTAGGTTAAATATGTCCACTCTGCAACTCTACATGGGGGTGTGCACCCTTTTAGCCTCTCCATATTGGTTCAGACTGACCCATTATGTTCCGGATGTGATGAAAGTGTATCGTACAAAGACAGATGAGGTACTGTCGAGCTTGCTCAGATAGCCTTTGTTCGGTCTGGCTTGATTAGCTTTGTACATGCTGCAATAAATCGTAGGCCGGCAAGGTCAAAATGAGAAAAATAATAATAATGCCACAAAGGCTTTTTTCCTGAATATCTGCATGACAATATAAAAGAATAAAATGCAATCTGCTATCTGTGGTGCTTAAAAGTTCAACAGTATTTTTGCTGTTTTGGAAGCTTGTGCATTGTAAAGGTTTCCGTAAATATTGCTTACACCACCGCATACACTTTAATGTCTCGTTTTCTGTATTTGGAAGAAGCTCCGTATTGGCGAGTCCTACCAAACAAAAGCCCAAACCAGAAGCGGAACTAATCCCTATTTAGACCTTCATAATGAAGAGTGCCTACACACAAGTGCCAGCCTTTAGAACCTCCATTAAACTTCCACCCTGCCAAGGACTACATACAGTAGGAATACAAGGAAAAGGGGAGCGTTTCGACTTAGATTTGCATAGAATAGCCCTTGACGAAATGAAATGGGTTTTCAGAAACTGCTTAACCGTTAAATGGCCAACAAAAACCTGCCTGCTAAATTTGCTGTTTTCCATTGAATTATTAACCTTGTTAAAATATGTTTTCAGTGTCCTTCATTTTCGATCAAGGGTGTCAAAGTCGTATTTGTTCGCGGGCCACATTAACGTCAACTCGATTTCACTTGGGCCGGACCATTTTAGATATATTTAGATTTTTAAAATCGGATTAAAAGAACTGCATTAAAAGGCCCAAATATTCAATTTTCGTATCCATCTAAAACAATATTTATTTGTGACAGTCTATTATTATTTTTTCGGGTATGTAGCCTATGAAAGTGATGGCTAGTCATTTCTGTTCATTAAAACACCTTGCCGTGTCAAAACACTTCTACTGATCTTTGCTAGAGCAGTTTTATGACAGCTGATAGTTTACGCACTAATCTTTATTTACAGAGTTGTCGCAGCTCAGTTATTCCCATAAAATATATTTTCTTTCTGCAAGACTCCTTTCCAATTTCCACTCATAATTGAGCAGCCCCGCAAATACGCTTCGGGAGGGATGGAATAGAAAGAGGACACCGAGAGAAATGCCTGTCGCAAATTAGCAAGTCTCAAGCTTGTTTACATGGAAAGGATTAAGTAAAAGGCGCTAGTGTTTTGTGTCGCCGTGGCCTTTCTTCTGAGTGTCATTCGTTTCGGTCTAATGATGGGAATCGCCCGCGGTGACTCCGGCTCGGTAATGTGATCTTTGAAGAGCACACCGGTCCACAATTGATGATCTACAAAGCAATTATGATAGTGACGCTGACTATTAGTTTGTCTGGTGCATGTCTTCATGAATTGAAATATGAAGAAAATACTCATCTTAAACTCTAAAAACAAGACATTCAAATGTGATTCTGAGTCTGCAAATGAAAGTATTAGACAGAAAGCCAAAAACGCACCACCACTGTCAAATATGAAAAACCCCCACAAACGCCTGAACTGGAACAACACTTAAATATGCAGATGCCACCTTAATTTACAAAATCTTCCAACACAAAGCTCCTCCCCCACTGCAAGATTTTGTACCAAAAAAATTCCAACACATCAACAAGGGCTGGCTCTAGAGGTGACTGTGTAGTTCCCTTTCAAAAAAAGCACCTTCTCTCTTCATACCTGGAACTCAATACCATTAACATTGTGAACTCCCGTCTCTGAACCTCTTGGCCAATCACCTTAAAGCCTGGCTATTAGACGAACAAAATTGCGATCACAACGCTGTCTAAAACGATGCTACTTGTCTAGCATGTGTCATGATTTATCTTCAACCTACACAGTCTTACATATTTACATACTTACAAATTTACATCTATATGTTCATTAACATGAATACATGACTATAAATATGTTCATTAATATGTGCTGTCCCTTATTAAATAAATCAAACTCAAACTCACGATAACTATTGATTTGACTGACTAGAAAATCAACATAACCATCACATATTTGGGGACCACCTATTACCCTAACACTAACCTGTTAATCTTCTTTCTAAAATAACCTTTCTTTACTACCATTAACCTTGAAATATGATCCTAACTGGATGCAAAAGATCGCAATTGACTTCACCCCTCATGATTATTCAGCTTTTAATTTTCAACGATTCAAGCAATGAAACGGAAAGCTAACATTTGCTCAATTGCTTTGGCATATGGCGTTGCGATCAGGTGATATTCCTCCAACTGTGTGAGAGTAAGGAGGGCAAAAGAGGCAGGCTGTCTCTTGTAAATGTCACCCCTTCCCTGATTAGACGTAGCACCAGGCTATTAGCAACAAGAGCAGAGCCCACCCTCCTTTCCCAATCAATGGAGAAGACGTCACGGGAAAGGGACAGGGGCGAATCACAGCCCGTGAGATTAAATTTAGCGTCTCACAAAGGAGTCTGCACAGTCTGGGGGGTCGTCAAGTTTAAATACTTTGCGACTGCACTCAAGTAGATTTTTCATCTAGCTTTCCTTTTACTGACTATCTATTTTTGACGATTTCATTTTTTCCGTCCATAAGAAAACAGCTGGAGGGAGTCATCGAGTTACGACCAAGTTCCAAGACGTTGTTGACTAGTTGTTATGTGACTATTTATTTATTATTTATTGATTTGTTATTTATTGACTATTTATTTGTCTCTTTGTTTGTTGTTGTTATTTCTCCACTTCATGGTGAAGCTTCAAATCTCATTAAACTTGCATAAGGACAGTAAAAGCCTTCCATTCAATTAAATTCAAAATCAGATTTCAACATTACAGTTGGAGTTTATGTCAAAATACTTATAAAAATCTGTGGTCCTTTGTAAAATAAAAGTTTAAAAAAGTGCAACACACACAATTTAAGTACTTTGGGTAAAGTTATAATTGCGGACGAAGTGCAAACGCCTTATGTCTGAAACATCATAAATCAAAGAGTCTCTGGCATTATTTGTTGTACTTTGAACGGTATTTTTACTTGCTTTAAACAGTAATTTTACACATGTATGAGTGTCACTACTCGAGAAACTCTCCCTGTGAAGAAATCACCCCAACAGAGTGACAACCTGCTGCCCTTTTTACCCAACCGTACAGCAATGGATAAGATACTGGAGGTCGAATGGAATAAAGACACGTGCGTGGCGTAAAATATGTTATATGAAAGCAGGTTCTTCCTTTAAGCATAATTCCATGCGGGTGCACGCATTTGCCAATGTGTGCTGTTAATTCTCTTATCATTTAATGTCACAGGAAGAAAAAAAAGCTTCCCCTCCATTTCTAAGCCAGTTGCCGTCAGTGACACGCCTGGAGAACACGTCGTCTAAAAATCCCTTCACACATGCATGCGCAGCCATAATTGAATTCCTCCTCTTTTTCTCAGTTCCCCTCTACCACCCGAATAATCGTGGAGATGCCCCCATCTTGGTCTATTTTTACCATCCACGGCACTGCCATTCAAGTTTTGAATGACAAGGGAGAGATTTATACTACTTTTGACGTGCTCATCTTTATCGAGCAGATAAATAGTCGATTTAACGGGCTGCTTTTGTGTCGTAACCTTGAGGAATGAGTGGCAAAACCATTGAGGATGATTTTTTTTATGTTAAAACAAGTCCTGTAAGTTTAAAGCCTGTCTGTCAAAGCAAGGGAATTTTAGGATTGGCATTTAAAAGTTGTTCTCCACTAGTGATGGCTTCGTTTTCAGAATTCATGTTTTTCCTACTAAAGCTGTTGTAACCTGTCAAAATATTCTTACAAGCAATTAGTACCGTACTTTCTTGCGTATTCGCCGCCTCCGCGTATAAGCCGTACCCTTAAAATTGCCTTGCAATCGTTGAATTTCATGATTTCTCTCATATAAGCCGCCCCCTGATTCATAATTTTCATCTCCATATTCATGGTTATAATAGGGAGTACAAATGTGTTACTTTTGAAGGGAAAATCTTAAGAAAAATTATCGTACATGATATTTCTGAGATACTCTATAAATCGATTGCTGGATTGCACATTCCTAAAGACTGTTTCCTTCACGTTTACATCTTCTAAAAGGAAGTTACGTGACCAGTACAACCAGTAAACGCAGAGAAAACCCGAAAACTGACATTCGAAAGCAGATGTTTAAAAATGTGAGGCGGACAGATTAAGCATTCGAATTATAAATGAGTTTCGGACCCGTCAACCCGTTCGTGTTCAGAAACATTTTCATTTCCGCCATCGTGGCGGCTTTTGTTCCAGATCTTTCGGGCTTTGTTGTCAGCCTCCGTCATCTTTTTTTTTGTATGTGTTCAGCTCGGTGGGAGGCTTCACATCTCTTTGCTTTGACATCAGGCCGGGAATGTGGGACAAGAGCGTTCCTTTTCATCTCCCCTGCCTCGTTGAGACAGGCAGCGAGGAACTGGGAGCCCGAGTCAGAGCAACAGCTGATTAGTTTGGACTTTTGTTCCCGTTTTCAAAATTCCCTTTATCTGCCCTTGCATCATGAATTTGTGCAAGTATTCGTGGAAACAAATGATAGCTATCTGCATTTTTAATTGCATTGGGAAGGACTCGAAAAGCTAACGTCCGCAAACTGACATTGAAAAAGCAAAATAAAAAGCTTTCTAAAAAAAGACAGACTTGCTGCCGATATAATTATTCGATAATCATGTTATGTAAAAAGAGCTTGCATTCAGACAGTCAATTAATTAATTAATTAATACATTAATACTATGATTAACAGTCGGCCGAACGTAAAATGTAGCGTTACAATGCAGTGGCGAAACAATGTTTGGTAATCCTTTACGGCCTCAAATAAAGCAAGAAAATAAAACGAATTGCATTTAATTCTAATAAAAATACAACAACGGTTGTTGGGAATGACCAAACTCAAAATACTACTTTATGTTAAGCTTTCTGAATGTTATTCTTATCAAAGTAGGGAAACCTCGATTCGTCTTGCCTCGGGACCCTCGCTCCTGGCTGGGATTTGAACCCTCGACCGCCCGTTACTGTCCAAGTATACGTTATTTCAAGAACGTACGCCGCGTAACCATGGGCACTCGGACGTTTCGTCAAAAGACGTTTGGTCCCCGGACGTTTGGTCGACCGGAAGTTTGGTAGAACGGACTCTCTCTCTCTCTCATGATTATAATTTTGAGAGCGAGAGATTACCTGGTTTCTCGCTTTCAACAGTAAACTCTCTGTCTCTCACTCTCATAATTTGACAGTGAGCGAACCCGGCGACCAAACGTCCGTTCGACCAAACGTCCGGGGACCAAACGTCTTTCGACGAAACGTCCGGTCACGGTGACCATGCCTTGTTTAAGCTTGAAAATCAACCACAAGGTCCAAACCCGGGTGCCGGCGGACCACTCGTCCTCCATTTAAGTCCCTCTCTTGTTATCCAGGCATCTGTCTCTATTTTAAGTATCAAGTATTGCTAATTGCTACGGCCTAATCAGACCTTGGTAGGAGGCGAGCAGTCATCGTAATTGCTGAATCGCCATTCGTTTGCAGCAGGTGGACCGTCAGCTGTCTTAATAATTAAACGCTTTTAAAGGTTGTGCTGCACTTCAAGCTATGAGTCATCAGCGGGAGTCTTGACATACACTTTGCCAACCGACACTTGACATTCAGCCTGCCTCAGCAGCTGGAGTGGAGCGCCGAGGAGGAGCCGGATACCGAGACCACCCTGGCAAACGCCCCGACCTGCCTTCTCAGCGGCTCCTACGCCGTCCAAATAGGCTTCACGCCGTGAGGCGTCTTCCCTTTGGATACTTTGGAGAGGATAATGGACAGACTTTCCATTATGCGGGGCCAAATGTCAAAGTCAAATATGGAATTAATTAACACCAGGGTGAAGCCTTGCTAAGCTTTCACCCTTGTTACCTAAGAAACGATGAGTCCACCACTCCACCTTGACTGGACACCGAATACATTTGAACTCTAACAAGGGTGACTTCCTATTTTGATATTGTTTGTGTATCAGATGTCTACGATCGATGTCTACTTGACGACATCCTAAAACGAGAGGGGAATATCATTTTTTTTTGACCACGGGTTGGATTTCCTTGGCTATTTCTCCTGGCACATACACTCGATGGGCACACCATGTGCTGATTGCGAGGAATTGATCGGGTCTCGAATGAAGGCCGAGAAAATGAAAGAAAGATGGACAGCAAAGAGCAATGAATGCGAGGAGGAGGAAGGAAAGATATTTCTAGTGTGCTGGCTTTCACGTGGATGATTTTATCGCTATCTTGAGCAGAAATTCATTAAAAAGCCTTCAACGGATGCATGCAGGTTATTTATTTTTTTCATTTATTTTATTTTTAACTGTGGTTGGGGAATGCCCCCACCGTGGTTTTGCATAGAGTCGTCTAGACCGGATCATTACCAGTGTTGATTGTGATAAGCCAATAATGGGTGTGCAAACAAGCAGGAAGATCTAAACACAGCTGTGGACTAACAATGGATCAATTTTGTTTTTGTGCCTCACTCATTGATCTGTGTTCCATATAGATTGGACTCCAACAGGCTCCATTTTTAAAGACTTGTTCTTGACATATGCATTTTCAGCCTGTTTTTGGGGTGCTTGGAAACAACACCGTTTTGTGTTTAACATTAGATTGAGTAATAATAATTGTAATTGCTATTCGTTTGGCTGACCCAGTGCACTTCTTTGTGGCCAAATTGTGAAAAAAGGCAAAGAAATTTCAGTAATTCAAGATGGCGTGCATATATTTTGAAAGTCAAAAGCCAGCATAACGAATTAAAGCCACTCCAGTAAACGCAGGACCAAAAGGCAGATGTGCAAACCACCGTTCCACCTGTTCTCAAATTTCACGTTCTTCTCACATTCCCGTTAAAAAAAACGACTTTGTGCTCTGCAACATTTCTCGACTCCTTTGCACAACATGTCAGCGCGCATCACATCGCATGGACGGAACAGATTCAAGCGCGTGTGAAGTAGCCAGTAACCAAAGGCAAAAAAACCAACCAAAAAAACAAATGACCAACCAGGATGAACATTCATCACAAGTTATTACCATCCACCCCCTAGTTTTTGTGGTCTTCGTGCAAGATTGATTGCCAGGGTAACTGTGACTAACGTGTTGTCTGACTTAATTAACAAAGATTAATGACCGCACAGTGTTGACATAGTGTCAGGCTTGTTGGCAGGCCAAAGGAAACAAAAAAAAAGGTAGCAGGATGCCCGGTGGAAGAAACAAGCGGTGAAATCACCGCACCTTGACAGCGGCAGTTGGTGGTTGTTGTTCAGGGTGAAAAACAAATACAAGTTTCCATATTTGCAAAGCAAGCTAGCTCATGACTATCCACTTCTTGCTACTGCGCATTAATATGCCGCAAACCAGAACTTTACTTGACATGCAGAGTGAAAAACTTTTATTTTCCCTTTAAAAAACAGACGCAATATAGTGTGGAAGAATCTCTATCGCGAGTTTCGCAAAGAACCTGGGTTAACCTGATAGAATTTGCATAACCTTAATAAGAAGCTCATGGTTTTTAAGTTGATAAGGTGAGCACCTCTTACACATCCTGGAGGAAATTTGATTTTGTATTCAGGGCACCAGGTGTCTGCTTGGAGAAGATTAATAGGTGGGGGACTCCTTGGGGGAATTTCTGGCTCTTTAGCTGCTAAATGCTGCGTGATAGCGGGCAGGTAGTGTGAAGTGGAATTTAAGACCTTTGAGGAGGTCCCGACCAAAACAATGCCACGAACGTGACTACACTAGCACCGTAAAGATTTTCTGGGGTTTCGACCAATGGGGAGGCTGCAACTCTTGGCTTGGCCATGCGCGATATTTAATGCTAGACCAAAAATGGCAGCCAGTGGAGTGCCGGACTTTAATCAAAGATAAATCGATAAAGTAATGAGGTTGAAAAAAGGAGCTTTTGAAAAAAAATTGTTATTTCATTCTCGTTAATTAGAGTGGTGTTGGAATGGTTTGTTATGAAAGTGCTGTGTTTAGTTGTATCGATTTGGGAGGCAAGAGTGAATATGAAATAACTTCCTGTTAGCATAGTGAACGACTAAAGCAAATTTCCGGTGCGAAATATCATGCAAAAATTGTATAAAACATTTATGATCTAATTTACACCGATGTCTAACGAGTTCCTTACTTGTTATAAGAAATAAATGTGTGTGTGTGTTTACGTTGATATGAAGAGTCGTTGTCGTCTCATGTTAAGTTATGTTTGTTACCCGGTTACTCAATTAATCAAATTAATTCATCAATAGATTAATCAATTTAACCCCAATAACCGAAAGCTGTGATCCAATATTGATCAACCCAAGTTTAAAAGATTATGTTTTTAATAGGCCTGAAATTTGTGCAGGATAATACGCAAACGGTGTGACATTGAATGCATCGCCAGCTCAAAATCGTAAAAAACAATGCAAGTCGTCGAAAGTACAACAAAAAAAATGCATTCATTGACCGTGAAGCTTTAACACAAACAAAAGCAGCATTGGCTTGTGTTATGAAAAATGTGTGGATGTTTTATATCTAGTTTTCTCACTTGTCCTACAAGCGGTGGTGATGTAGTACTAGTTGGACTTCCTCCCCCATCTTATATAAAAAAAAAAATATGGCCTCCTCTACTGTAGATTACATACTATACTAGGCGGATGTGTGCTGCTCAATCTTGGACTGAATCCGGGCTTTTATGTACGCTTGTGTCCACTTTATCACCATCAAAGTCAGCCCTTGTGCTGCATTGCGACAGCGACCCTCGTACTCACAGACCTTATATTTGAACGGCATATTACGTGCGTGGGAAAAACGGCAGCGACTCTCATACCTTCAAACTTGACTTCCAATTTTGCAATCCTCTCCGTTTCCAATAAACTCAATTTCTTTTCAAACAATTACTGTTCAGGTAACATAGACCCATTCGATTACAAGCAGATATTGTTTCTCAGCAAATAGCATTACTTGTGTGTTGTTTATATCGGTATCGAGACAGAAAATGATTTGGGTTTTGGAGATTGACTTGGTTTCTGAGGGTGTAGTCTCAAGTTAAGAATTACAGATGCGAGTACATTTGTGTACTTCTTCGATTTTTCAGATGTCTTGAGGATTTATTTTGGGTGACTTCTGATTTTTAGCTCCTTCGACCTTTTGCTACTGTCAAAATAGGCTCAGATTTGAGTCTCTGTGGATGTTAAAACTTCGACCAGAGAAGAAATAATAGGGATGGAAGAGAGCAGAGTTGGTAAACGCCAATGCCAGGTAGTGAGATCTGTTGAGGAGTAAGTTAAATAAAATTCACAGAGACAAGGTGCTGATAGAGGAGGCAACAGTTGTAATTTTGAAAAGAGTCGACAAGCCGTGGGCTGCTGCGAATGACATCTATTTGTTTTCCCTCGTCTGAGAAAAGCTAACGTGACGCTGGGATAGCTGTTTTAAAAGTGGGGATTAAACTTCTATTGATCTAGCACACAGTTTAGCCGTATTTGTGGTGGTGCTGGTCTGGGGTGCAATGACACTAGGCTGAAAAGAGAATCCCACAAAGTCCTTGACGGAAGAGTAAAGATTTGCAAATCTGAATTTGAAGCTTATACGGATTTGGTTCCTGTTAATAGTTTGAACTTTGCTGTTTGAATGTATCTTTTTTGGCCTTTCTTCTTAAAGGGACATCTTGTAGATCTAAAACTTTCAGTAAAGAGTTATTTATGACATTATTTAAGGTAACGGTAGCTAGCTTGAGATAGCCAGGCAACATTTTGAGGTGAAGACTGACATTTAGTTATGGAGTGTTTTCCATGAACCAATGAAACAGTGTGTACTCAGTCATTAGTAGGCAACGCGATGATGTCAGAACGCTGGAAATTTAATTATGAAAATGATGTGCAGACAGTTAGTGCTTTACCTCAAAACAACTCGTGCACGGCAGCCAATCACGGACTCATTTCCCCATCAGCATTTATATGCAAAAGGTATTTACGCCTGTAATTTCACTAAAGAGCTAGAAGACCCCAAGGATGTGGAAAACGTGACAATGTGTTGAGGGGAAATCTTTTGGGAACAACGAGTTCAAATTGGAATGAAGCGGAGCGATTGGAACATAAACAGGTACACAGTGTCCATGTTTAAAAAAATACGAGTTCAAAAAGTTATCAGCCAGGCAATAAGATGTTTCTCGAGGGAAGCAGGAGGAGCGCCGAGATTGGGGAACGAGTGTGTAGTACCGTTAGCCTTTTTGATCGCCATAGTCTGATGTTCAGTCGTATCACGGAAACGAGAGGCGGCCAGTAGCTCGAAATAAGCCGCTTTCGTATGTGATATCAACATGTTTATATCTGGAGGATTAGCAAAGTTAATGCGTGTTATGCATGTGTAGATGCAAAACTTGTGCTCGGCGGGCATATCTACAAATGACTTTTCCGTGTAACGCACTGAAAATGACAAAATAGTTACGCACAAGGTAACTTTAATTTGATACTCGAGATTACGCGCTACCTAAATGAGTTGGCAAATTGGAGTCGGGCATAAAACGTGAACGGCATCATTCCGAACAGCAGCTAAAGTACAAAAGTGAGTCATCCAACTACAACATGACACTGATTGTGAAACAATAGGAGCAAAAAATGGAAGCCATACATTGTGTGAGAAAACAATTCCCGGACTGAAGAACAACCCACTCATGATAATCCACTCATTTAACAGCCGTCTGTTTTTCTTCCCACATGCTCTTTTCTCATTTCATTTGCCTTCTTTTTTCCCCCCCTCGTCCATAATGGCGTAAGGCCATTTGGTGGGGGAAAAAATGGGAATCCATTACCTGCTATCTCTCTCTTTCCTCTGACCTGTGAAAACACTTTGGCGCTTCTCATCAACCACCAAAGGCGGGGTGGATACTGAGAGAAAAACTCATTACTAAAGCGAGCGCCGGCTTCGGACACAGGTGGCTAGCGCAGCCGGGGAGATGTGACGAGAAGTTGGCCGCGACCCGGAGGCCGGGCGGAATAAGTGGATGGAGTTGAGCCCGGCCGGCTCCACTGAGACGAGTTCTCCAAGGACAGCGGGTGCGCAAGTAATAGAGCAAAATAACAACATCCTAGGGGAAATATGTTTCTGTGGACAAAGTAGGTGGGCAACACGTTCACCCCTATCCAACATTTAGAGCTAAAGGTAGATAGATTTAGCGTCCTTTTTCCAAGACATTTTTTGCCAGGGTTCCAATGGACATAATTGAGTACAACGTAACTGATGTTTAAAAGATAGCCCTTACTTAAACAGCATTTTGAATCGCAAACTAGTCTGGAAAAAATGTGGGCCATTTACGGCAATATTTGTTCGTTGGCACATTCAAAAAACGAAAATGTCGTAAAGATCATGGGGTCGAAATGAATACAGGATTCTTGATGAAATCTATCAACACTTCATGCGAGAAACGTCTCGAGAGCTCAGCAGGAAAATAATTTCTTTACATGGAAAAGGTGAGGCGCAAAGAAGATCAGCCAAGCTTTACTTGTCAGTCAAAAGGCTGGAGCAAAAGTGTTGAAGAAATTCAAAAAAAGACAGAAACAATCCTTTACTGTTGGCCATCCGAGGAAGTTAACGCCTCACAGGGAGCGGCTTTAAATCTCACTGTACTTATATAATGACAATCTAAAGTTAATTTTCTCAAATTTCTCTTACATCACATAGCTCCACCTCCACTGTACCAAAAAATTCCAAGACATCAACAAGGGCTGGCTCTAGAGGTGACTGTGTAGTTCCCTTCAAAACGAAAGCACCTTCTCTCTTCATACCTGGAACTCAATACCAATTAACATACGTGAACTCCCATCTCTGAACCTCTTGGCCAATCATCTTAAAGCCTGGCTGTTAGACAAACAAATAGTGATCACAACACTGTCTAAAACGCAACTGCTTGGGTGTGTGTCATCATTTACCTTCAACCTGCACAAGGCACTAAAGATGGAAATTCTCCCTCGGCTACAATCTTAAATATTTACATATATATGTTCATAAATATGTGCTCTCTCTGATTAAATGAATCTAACTCAATGCAGTTCATGTCAATTCAATCAACTGACTGATGAAACTTAGAAACCCAAACATACAAACAATATCATGTTACAGACTCTCGTCACAGATAAGTCGCTTGTTTTGTCGCCATTTTCACTTGGGATCCGATACTACCCAACTACAACTTGCAAAGCGTTCCTAACAATTATCCGCACAAGTCCCTAAAACCCCCACATGATGTCTATTCGGGAGGATTACTCCTGATTTCTAGCCAGCATCTTTTCTTGGCTATAATCTAGCAAACGAAGCATCCCGGCGAGGGACCGCCGTCCGTGGCAATACGGGCTTTTATTCAAGTGTTAGCATTCATGACAGATACCAAGATTAAGAAAGTCTGTCTGTTTGATTCTATTCAGAGACTTCAGCGCATCGGCGTGGATGTGTACGTAGGGGAGCGACCGTGCAGAACGCCGAGCACGACTACTCGAACCCCCGCCGTTGAAACTCCGAGACAGAGACGGAATACTGATGGAGAAATCCAAAGTCTTCACACTCGGCTAGCTAGCTCTTATCTCTCTCTATCTGCCCTGAAACCTCCTTCCGCCTGGCCGTCTCGCCACGTCTCCCTCGCCCGCGTCCTTCCCTAGCCACTTATTGCAGGCCTCCTCTTGTTTATTGTCGATTGGTGCGCTGTTAAAAATGCTGCCATAGTCCACACTTCCCTCCCCAGTAGATCATACTCTGTATTATCTCTCGGCCAGTCAGAGCGCGTTTTCCAGACCTGGCTTTGAGACAAACTGCTGTTTTTCAATACACGATCCATAACTCCGACCCAAACAAAACGTGGTTTGCTGCTTCTATTTTAAAATCAAATACATTTTCTGACACCAGGGTTTGAAATTGAGGTTTTTCAAGAGCCTGATAGAAATAAATCAAATCAAATAAATAACGATACACGTTTGTTGGGGTTATTCTGGGATGTTATTATATGTTCATTAATCATGAATAGGGATGGGAGCTATATTTTAATTTGGGCTATATTTTAAGTTGGGACCGAGCAAGGTCGAGGACACTTCCCCCCACAGCTGTTTTCGAGGACATTTAATTGTTTTGAGGACACCATGTTCCAGGAGGACTGTTGATCTGAGTTTGCAATAAAGATCTACGAAGGACTCTTAAATTGCTTCGACTTGGATTCCGGCAGATGGCGATAATCGAATCAACTTCCGAAAATACTCGCATATTGTTTAAAAAATACTGTCGCTCTGTTTACCTTATATGAAATTGTTTGCTTACTTCTTACGCAGGTGTTTTTGGTTTCCGACCTGATATGCAATTGTTGTGGCAGTTGTTTTTTGACCTTAAAGATGTTATTCGGTTAGCTTATGCAATTGTTTGAATCAGATTACCTTAAGTGTTTTGATTATGCGCTGACAAAATGGACGGAGGAGGATGCCGTTTCTTCAGAATATCCCGGTGGCGAGGACGATGTCAGGGGACTGATTCTCCTTGCAAGTTTGTAGCTAGAGTATGTCAATGATGTCTCTGTTTTGATTAAAATATACCTAATAATAAACCTATCAACGTTCTAAAGTACTAAAGCACTGTTGCAATTGGTTTGCACCAGCACTTGTTATTTACTACTTGTTTAGTACTGCACTTTTCAGTTATAACTTTGAATAAGTATATAACTCGTTCTGTTCCATTGACCGTCTATAGACGTCCAAAGTATTTGAAATGATCGGATTGATCATAATCTTTCACTACGTTAACAAGTTCGGTATAGTAGAGATCATTGAAAATCTACTCCAGTTCGCTAAAGCAATGATGCTTTCAGCTTAGCTTGATTTTCAATTGCTATACTTAAAAAACTATTTTTTTTTGCACTGACACGGCAATTATACGTGCTTACACTTTACCTCAAACCGTACTATTAAATGTTTTATGATGGCGAGTTCTGCCCTTGAAAGCGTTCATCTCTATCTTGGGATATTCTGGGGAAAATTACCGTAAATTAAGAATAACAGCCATTCAACTTCCTCTAATTTCACTATACGTCTATGTGCTTGTTAGAAGAAACGGGACTCCAGGGCCCACCTAAACTTTGCCGCCTCAATTAAGAGCTGTCCTGTCAGCGAGTCCTTAATCTATAGTGAGGGGTGCTATGAAATACCAGCGTAAACGAGTGGCACCGTCACCCTTTTACGTAGTGGGGCAAAAAATCCAGGCTAGGGTTTTTTCCCTCTTGTTTAGCTGCAAATGCAAATGTTTTGCTAAAAGATATTGTTCCTGATTTCTAATTTTGTTGAAAGAAAAGCTGGCATCTTAAATTTGATAATTTACTTATATATCCTAATAAAAAGACAAATTGATCAACAAAATGTACCTGAATCTTAAATTTACCACTACAGCTGCAATATTACTTTTCTGTTTTGGGGGGTAAAATATTATTATTTTCTGAATTGTTTGCCCCAATAAAGAAGAATCTTAAAACAAGGGTATTAAAGGTGAAATAATTTTTCGTAATGCTAAGTGTAGCAGTGAGTCAAAAAATGAAGAATAAAACAATAATAACCTAATAAGAGCAATGCTACTTTTTTTTTCTACCATGAAAAGGCCAGGTAAAATTCTTAGACGCAATTATAAAAGGAAACTATTTAATTTACTGAGATGGCTCCAGTGGGGCTTTTAAGCAAGTTTAAATTCACATAGATGGAATAGATTAAACAATAAATTTCTAATTCAATGTTTCATCAAAAGTGAGGGTGTATAAATCACCATAAGAAATGTAAAATTGCAATATTTACCATGTATCACAACAACTGCAGTGACTTACCATCATAGCAAACTCATCTTTTTTTTACGGTTTAACGATTCCTGCATTTTTTGTTGTTGTTGTTCCTGTTTGTTTTGTGTTTTTAAATCATTTAAAATCTCCGAGTACAAACACAGGCGGTAAGAACATCCCTGCTTTGGCCACATGAGGTAAAAACAAGGGAAAGCAGCCAACCTTGTTTAAATAATGTACCTTTCTTTCATCCCATTACAGTGGAGAGCAGAGAAAGGGGGAGACGGGGGTCTGCGTTAGGCATTCAAAAATGTAATTACGGCTGCATATGGGCCGAGGCCCCATATCGTCCCTGCGCTGTCGCTTAGCGTGGAATTATGACAGAGTGGGGCAATGCCATTCTATTCTGTTCTGAAAGGCAGCGCCACAGGAGGCTTCTCTTTGCAAAGAGCTCCAAAACAGTGAGGTCTTTTTTAGCGACAATTTGGAACACTGACATTTTTTTTTTCACTGACGCTTGTATCGAGAAGAAAACAGACTTACCTAAGAGTCGAAGTCAGAGTCGGGGTCCAATCGGAAGCCAGACAGGAGAGAGGGGAAAAAAAGAAAGGGGGAAAAAGTCAGTTATTTATTCTGTCAAATCTATTCAAAAGTCAGTGCAAATGGACAGCCATCTTTTTCCATGCCATATGATTTGATGCCATTAATCACGACGCCACTGCTAATGTACACGATTAGAACGTCACTGGGCGTGATTGAAATAGTCATAGGGGGAAAAATAATTCAAAAATAACACTGATATAATCTTAAAGTGACAGGGAACTCTTTGATTTATTATGTGTAGCAATCTTATAGATGTATATTAAATTTCCTGATTTTCCCCCTTTTAAATCAATAATTGTCATTTTTCTGTGTTTTTAGTTCAAAAATCATTTTGTAAAATCTAAAAATATATTTTAAAAAAGCTAAAATAAACATTGTTTTAGATCTATAAAAAAACGGAATATTCAGGGATTTTAATCCATTTATGAAAAAATCTAAATATTATATCTAAAATGGTCCAGCCCACGTGAAATCAAGTTGACGTTAAAGCGGCCCGCGAACCAACCCGAGTCTGACACCCTTGTGTTAAACAATGAATTTTGGTCCTCGATAGTATCACAAACATTTTAGATAAAAAGCAGGAAAGGCTCAGGCGAAACAACAACATTGATAAAACATTTGGAGATTACATTAAAAGCACCTTTTCAATGAAGCCATAAAAATGCTGCTGTATTGTTCATATTTCCAAATGTTCTTATTGTTCAAGTCATCATAATGTAAGTCATATGTGGCAACTCAGGAGACCTCGAATGAATAGAAAGAAGGCTCTCCTGTAAAAGTGCTACAGATTGATTATTTCTATGGGTGCAAACGATTGTACGCTACAGTGTTTGCTTGTTGTCAACATCAGGCAAAGATAGTTTTCCACCAAGGCCATCTGGTTTAATGCATTGTACCATTTAGAATCGAACATCAGGAACTCCATTGTGCCCAAGTGTTGGCAAGATGGCGGAAGCTTCATCGTTTCCTTAAATAGCGTGACATCATCTGCCTATGGATTCAACAAACGAAGCTGAGGATGCCTTTTCCACTAACACAAAAGCGACTATTCCCTTTGTCCAAATCCATTTGGATACTTTCCAGCTACTCTTGAAAAACCATGCGCAGGATAAGTGCGATTAAAAAAAGACCCTGATGGATTTTTCCATCTAATTTGACTGTCTGGAAAACAATTTTAATACATTGATTCGATCTTCTACATTATATAAATTATAAATTAGCCTGTTGAAAAGTCTCCCGAGCAAAACCAAATGATCCCTCACGCAAATGCGGCAGACGTGTACAAAATCTAAAAGTTTGTATTTTCCAAACTGCAGCACCAGCAGCTATTTTCTATGAAAAGCCATGTAAAGCATCGCTTAATGTAGCTTGAAGCTATTGAGACTTTTGAACCGCACTGTCAACAGATGTGCTGTTTAAGGCAGAACGCTTCAGGGTGTTTACTTTTTTTCACTTTTATCTCCCCGCCGTATCTCAAAGTAGGAATTTAATCTTTCACCTGACCTTTATTTACCCTTGTGAATACAACGCTATTCACCTTGGTTCTTGAAGAATTACCAGAAGGAAGAGGCAACACCCACAGGTGTGTGTGTGCATGCATTTCTCCGTGCCGAGCTGATTAATCACAATTAGCGTGCCATTACTTTCTAAGAACACGTATTTACGTATGTGTGTACGTCTCAAAACCAGTCTAGGCTTTGCGTTGTTCTATAAAAAGCCTACGTCGGTTTATGACGGGGCTAGAAGTACGTCAAAAAGGCCCGAAAGATCACATGACGATATTTACGGTGACAGGTTCGGCTTTATATTGACGACGTGTCGACTTCTGAAGGGTTTTTTACCTCAGACGGCCAGAAATCTCGTTAAAATGGTTGAGAAATTTCATTCGGCAGAGGACACCTTGAAAGCAAGTTGCCAAGTGATGAAGGTGCTTCTGTAAATGACTGTCATGGGGATGGGGGTGGGGGGCTTGTTTGTTATTATTCTGTTATTGGATATTTATATAACTGCAGCCTGCATGTTTAACTGTCGAGACAAAAGGGACGTCGTAACGACTTGGACAATAACATTGGTACTTATCACTTACTAACAAGATACTATTTAACAACAGTAGGTATGATCAGAATAGTATTAAATAGCAAGTAACAATTATGTTTGTATATAATGTTCGTGTTGGCAGACATGAGCAAATGGGAGCACTTTGAGACAATGACCCTGAGCAAGTAAAAACTGCCATTTTAGTAACCATGGTGAATTCAGAATGAAATTCATACAGGCTGAGATGCGGCAGTAGTCAAATAGGAATCAACAACAGATTTTTAAAAAGACTGCAACCATAGAAGAGGACGTCATCTAAAGGACATGATAACAAAAATAAGGAAAAATCCAACATGTTTCTAAAATGTGATGATTTAACGGTTCAATTGCTCTTTGTCAAATATTCAATCATTGTTAGCTATAGATCCATAGAGAAGGAAAGATACATGAATATTTTTCGAGTTGGTAAAAGAAGTACAGGAAAGAGTATTTGACCGGCAAGTGATTGGACAACAAAACTCCAAAGTGAGCTGTGATTGGCTTCAGCTACAATCATGCCGTAGAAAAGGAAAATTGTTTCTAGAGAAGGTTGCACAAAAACAAATAATAAAACGATGTCAATAATCATTGGAGAAGATATCAATTAGATTTTCCTTCCTTCCATTGTTTGTTTACACTGAGCAGCTGCTTTAAAGGTCATATACAGTCTGTGGTTATTTCTCAAGAGCTTTGATGGAATCCGACATTTGTTGGAATGTTGCTGCAAAAGGTCGAATAAGAGCCAAGCGTAGATGGAAGGAAGTCCCTATATGATATCTTACTCTCACTAAATTGCCCTGATAGCTTGTTAGTGCATCGAGATGCGTACACATTATAGCGCCGAGATTTCTGAGGGCCTCATTTAACGAGAGAGCATTTTACTTTAGTTTCAGTGACGTGAAATTCACGTTTTGTTTTGTCTCTTGCCAAAATTGCCCTCGAACCAACACCTTGACGTAACAGAACCGATTGTGAATCTGTAAAACGAGCACCCCGATCCGTTTGCACACGTGTTTGCAAGCTTTCTTTACGGCACCACAAGTTGAGTCTCATTAGCTTCAGTCATCCCACCCACTTAAGTCCCACTGGGCTAAAAGGCTGGAGAATGCGATCAAATTAGCTCCGGAGAGCTTTAGTGGTTAAACGTTCTGACTTTGACTGTGTTTATATTTCTGGGTGGGGGCGTCGCCTCCCGTTTTAACACATTGTCGACGCACGCCGACGAAGTGAGTCACACTGACAACAACATACGGCGGAAGCAACGGAAAGTTCTTTCCGAAAGAAGGGAAAAGGACACGAGCGTGTGCACTGAGTGGGCTCGAGTCAGCATTCGAGGCTGAAGCGTGCTGGCGGCTGTCCAGCTGCTTTAATCGCAGCTCCTCCTTAGGTGGAATTCAGAGGGGGTTGCTCCGCCCCCTCTCCATCTCACAGTCACGTGACACTCTTGACCTGACTTGTGCAGACAGATACCCGTGGGTCTCTAGCGACTTCCCATCGCTTTTGTTTCTGCATCTAGTTCAGGGTTTTAACAATGAATTCTGCTTTAATGACGATAAAAAAACGGAGCTCGATTCCCCTTGTTAGCTTACCGTGTATCGGCAATGATTAGTAGAGCCATGGCTTCAAAAAAATAATGATTGGGATAAAATATGTTCTTTTTTTGGGTTCAACTTATCGTCGCAGATACACAATAAAATTCCTTTTCCGGATTTTGCCGCGTAAGAATAATAATTGTTACTCTTATCTTAGTCATCAGCAGAGCTGTAATGAACAAAATGGTACAACTTGATTAAAAACAGCCATTTTTTTGCTATTCCAGGCATTGAATATCATTCGCAATGCTGTGTTTTGACAACGACAACACAAACAGCTAATTCTTGGAATGCTTGGAATCGATTTGATGTGGGCCGGACCATTTTAGATATAATATTTAGTTGTTTTTTATAAATGGATTAAAAGAACTGGATCAAAAGCCCTAACTATTCAATTTTTTGTATCTAAAACAATGTTTATTTGAGCTTTTTTTCTTAGTAAAGGAAAATCTCTTTTAATCATTATGTTCCATATTAAAGTGGAAAACAGAAAATATTTTTATATATTTTTAGATTTTACAAAATGATTTTTGAACTAAAAACACTGAAAAAAATGATTAAAAAATTACAATTATTGATTTAAAAGGGGGAAAATCAGGAAATATAATATACATCTATAATCTTCATTTTAATTTGATCCTAAAACAGAAAGTCGGCACTCATGATTTACTTTCTCGGGCCACACAAAATGATGTGGCGGGCCAGATTTGGCCCCCAGGCCGCCACTTTGACACCTGTGGTCTAGAAGTTATTAGTGTTGGTGCATTCGTCACGGTTTTCTTTTGCGTTCTTACCCCGAAACACGGTATAAAAATTGCGAATTTCTTAGACATTTGAAACATTAAAATTCACATCCAATCGTCTCAATTCATAATGAATTTGGCTTGGAAAATAGGAAGTACACTTTATTTAATAACACAAAATGTGTCTCGACTGTCTATCCTGTCAAACCAGCTATCTATAATTACTGACCCAACAACTAAACCTTGGAGGAAGGTATAATTAACAATTAATGTGTTTTCGCCATCCAACAAGATGCATTTATCTCATAATACTTGTATAATGACAATAAAAACATTCAATTTATTACTGAAAAAGCCCAACAAGATTAATATCACGATGATATAACTAGATGAAAGATGGACATTCTTATTTGGCGAAGGGCTGTGATATTTTATCCATGTGAAATATGTCTTCGTAAGATTAAGTCTGGAAAGTACTTAGATGATACAACCGTGTAAAGTTTTTTGTCCGTGCCCGAGCAAGTTTGATCATTTTTAGAATTTACTGTGAGAAAGTGAATGTCAGGCTTTTTCATTACTGCTGGCAGCTTTATTATTACAAAGGCAGACTTTTTGACACACGTTGGTGTGAGTGCACCAAATAAATCAACGCATTGCAAATTAAACTAAAGTTTCATCAGAACTGAGCTCAAAGCGCAATATCTCGATGTAACTTTTGGCTATGGGAAACGATCACTAATTTGTCAACGCGGTCAATCATATCATGAATATGTTAATACATCATTGATGGATGTTTTTCGACAATAATTTTGGCACTGGAAACAAAAAGTCTGTTGACCAGTGGCAAAAATAGACTGAACTTGCCTTTAAAATGTAAGCCGAACTTATACATCTCCTTTCAGGTCTTCCAATTAATCAGTTGCTAGACAGGACAGATGTGAGACATAAAAGCAGGCGCCATTTTTAACATCTGTGACGTTTTTGATTCATTGACGCAAATGGACGCACTGGCCGACCCTCCCGCCCCTTTCGCTTGCCGTCACACCACCGCGAGATCCCGACGGAGCTTTATGAAAAGCGGCTACATCTGATAAGCAGAGTTAATTAGCAAGAAGCAGGATGGCCCTGGGGTTTATGTAATGTTACACCCACTCTGTCAGGCCAGATTAACCCGTAACGGAGTCGGAAAGTGCATGCACACGGAAGTGAACAAGGGAAATAAAGGCATGCGTTCCCTGGCAGTTTGGCCGTTCGCCAGCCTGGAAGAGCTGGCCGGAAAAGCGGCATCAATGCTAAGGGGACGGGAGAGCATGCCACTTTGATGGTGCCACCGTCGCTGCGTTTGGTGATGCCATATGTTCGTTGACAATCGGAATAGTCGGAGTATTCGAGTTACGACAAAGTCAAAATTTTGTAAGTTGAGGTCATCGTAACACCAGGAATTACTGTAAAGGGACTCTTATAAACTACCATGTTTTCTTGCATATAAGCCGTACCCTTAAAATTCCCTTAAAATCGTTGAATTTTACAATTTCTCTCGTATAAGCCGCTCCCTGATTCAGAATTTCCCCCTCCATATTGATGGTTTTAAAAGGGAGTACAAATGTGTTACTTTGAAGGGAAAATCTTAAGAAAAATTATCGAGCGTGGTATTTCTGAGAAACTGTATGAATCCAAAGAATACTGCGAAAAGATGTTGCCTGCAACATAGACAAATTCAAAAAGGAAGTCACGTGAGCATTACAATCAGGAAGTGTGTCCGTAACGGTCTAGTTTGTCATCCCTAGGTAAGATGGCGATGCCCTGAGCGAGCAATGGCAGGCACAAGTGAGTTTTTTCACGTTTTATGCAAGATTCAGTTTTATTTCTTGAATTTCATTTCTGGACATCAAAATAAATTTTGTTAAGCAGTGTTGCGTTATGGCGTTTCGTCTTTGTCACCTTGTAGTTTCCTGCATGTCAAGTCTAATTTATTTGCATATAAGCCGTACCCTCGATTCAGTCATCTTTTTTTTTTAGCAACAAATACGGCGTATATGCGAGAGAATACGGTAGATCTAAACATATACTTTAAGTAGAGTACAAGCAAATTCCACACAGATTTATAACTAATCATGGACTGAGTTGAAACAAATAAAATATGGCTTTTATGTGGACAGATTACACAGTGCATAACATGTTTTTTTTTCTTTCTGAGGAGCTAGGGAGGAATATTCAACGTGACACATTACCTTAATAGTTTCTATGCTTCATACAAATTAGTCCATAATTCAAAAGTTGCCCTTAGCACTTTGCAGGTATAAAATCCCCCCAAGACATTTTATTACTCTATCTGATCTGAGTTCCACTAATTGGATTTTATCTTCACTTGTCATCTCACCCAAATACAAATTCATCTGCTGGCTTTATACAAATGGAAGCGGTGACTTCATTCAAACTACGTCTGATGGCGAAGTTGTATCCACTTGACAAATAAGTTAATTATCACCGACGAGGACTTAAGCAAAGATGAGCCGCTGGAAAGTGTACTATTTGTCTTTGGAGTGCAAAGTGAATTTGACGGCAAATAACTGTGAAGCAGCTTGATGAATGATAATGACTTAACTTGGCATTTGATTCGGATCTAGAGAACAGACTCAGCAATGAAAACCACACACTAGGAGCTGATTAGCGGGATCCAATAAAAGTTTTTGTACACCAGTCTGAAATATAACCCTCAGTTTTGATTGAAAGCAAAAAGTCGGTCTATTAATGCACCCTTAGAGAATCACGGCTTTCGAATTGGACATAATTTCGCGTTGTAAGTGTACCTAATGAGTGGCCAATTCGACAAACTAACAGTTAAACTTTATAACCCCTGCAGAAATAACACAACCAATTATAATAAAGATAATTAAACACAAAAGGAAATGTGCATGACGAACACGGATGAGTGAACATAAGCCAACAAAAAAAATGAAAAGGATCCGCAGGGCAAGTTTCAAGGCGTTTACGTATGTTACAACCTGGGAAATGTTATCACTAAAATAGTGAAAGATGAGAAACTCGGATTCTAGACACATAGTAAACCTGATTTTGGATCAACTGTATATGCTAATCTAACATGGCATTGGGAACTGAAATATTGAGACCCCTTTCATACGGTATTCTAAGAAAATGAGTCTATCCGAGGTGTATGAGTCTATAATCATTCGTTTGTCCTTCTTGTACAAAAGTCACCTTTGTGGAGATTTACAATCCCGTTGAAGAACTAGCCTTATACAACAAGGCTTATACAAGAAGTCCTCGGATTACAATGTCCTCCTGTCTTTGGCCAACAATATCAGGGAGTTTGACGTAGTATCTTTAACGGCATCTAGCATGTCAAACAGGAGGGAATTTTGAAAGGAGTCCAAAGTGGCCTACCATATTTTGCAGTTTAATATACCTCCCATTTAATATACCCGGGTATATTAAACGGCAGGGGTATATTAAATGGCGCACAAACGGGAAGGTACGATCCACTATGCACTCTTTATGCCGTGACGGGGTGCATCAACGTTTTGCAAACTAAAACTACTAACTGCTCAGGTTAAAACTACTTACTGCTGAATAAAGTCTGACTTGGAATTTTAATGAACTTAAGTATCTATAATTATGCCACCATGAACACCATACAAATCTTGCCAAAAAAAACTGAGTTGCCGTTTAATATACTGGGTATATTAAACGGCAGGGGTATATTAAATGGCGCACAAACGGGAGGCTCAAAAAAGCAAAAATCATTGAATATACCTGGGTATATTAAACGGCAAAATACGGTAATGTTACTCCGCAGCGTTGTCAGCCCAATGAAGGATGTCAGTTCAATTCTAGCTAGTGCGGTGCCGTGTCAGGGTGTCCCGCTCAGCTGATGGATCTGCACGGTTCTAAATTCAGCTGCACGCTCTTAGTGAAAATTTCAATGTTTGATTAATCTCAAGCAGACACGTGAAAAACACCTTCACTGCCGCTTGAACGGGTCCAATCGCAAGGCCTAAAAAAGCAGAGTGGATTTGCAAGCACTGCCGATCAACTTAAATGAAGGTTTATCGCACGTGAATTCATAATTTTTATATATGTTGTTAAATCGCCTCAAGTTATTAAAAGCATCATGTATCATCTCACTTTGCGGATTTAACATTGGCGTGCACTAAATCTGAGTCGTTAGCTTATGAAATATACTCTAATAATCTCCTTTTAAAATGAGGTATTAGTTTAGTCAAGGTGGCTGACGGGGGGGGGGGGCTTTTCCACCCTAATTTCGTGTTCCATTTTTGCTATTCTCCTTAATTACGACCCGAAAAAAAAGTATGTGGCACACAAAAATCAGATTAGTAGAGGATAATAATGGTAATGACAACTTTGATGCTGTAGACGAGCTAAACAATTCATTAAAGTCTTAATGAGCAAAACAATCCAATTAGAGAGCAGTAAAAGATCAAAGAAAGTGGCGTCCCAAATGAATTGCTTGCAACAGAACGCAATTTTAACCAGAGGTGCTCAAAATTCATTAATAAAAATTACTCATGATCGACATCATAAAACATACTGCTACAAAATATTTCATGTAGTGTCAATTATTTCATTTAGTTACTACCATGCATAAAAAAAATAATACGCTTATGCTACGTTTTCTACACTACTGTTTAATGTATAAGATAGGTGGAAATTGGACTAGTTGAAGTGTGTTATCTATTTTGCTTTTTTAATTGAAAAAGTAGGTTTATTAAAATAATGCAGATTTCGAATCTACACATATACATTTATTATGGTTTAGTGCCATAGTTTTGTCGCCCTAAAAACTGAAAAGGCCTCAAAATGGAAACTTTAAATGCAAGTTGTTATGCGAACTTGGTAAAATGAAGTCAAATAACTTAAGAAAAAGTACGTAAGTGCCACCTAAATACAAGATATTTTTCTTTTGACATAAAAATCTACACATATACATTTACTGTGGTTTAGTGCCATAGTTTTTTCACCCTAAAAACTGAAAAGGCCTAAAAATGGAAACTTTAAATGCGAGTTGTTATGCGAACTTGGTAAAATGAAGTCAAATAACGTAAGAAAAAAATACGTAAGTGCCACCTAAATACAAGATATTTTGCTTTTGACATAAAAATATGCGGTCCGTCCGGTCTGTCAATTGAGAAAACAAAAACCTGAAGCATCAGCTGTGGACGTCCATCTTGGATTCAAATCAGCAAAGGGGCCTGCGTGAGCTCCCCCACCAGTTCATCACAGATGATGGGATGGCGCCAGCGAGCGCTAAGTGGGGTCCTGACTGCAATGCTAGCTAATGGTATTGCCTGCGCTTAATGCCCTGCAACGAGACCATTGTCCACCTATTCTCTGCTACGCCATCTCCCCAATTTGGGAAGATCATTCGTCTAATGGAGGAGGATGAGGTGCCGTGCTTTTAAACACTGCCAAACACAGCTGCACACACACGCTGTAATGGGGCATCATAGTGGAATTGTTAAATGGAGCATGTGTGGCCTACTACAGTATTATATGTGTAGTAAGGACTACGATTGAATTAAATGTGGCTTTTACTCTGGCTTGACTACCCTAGAATAAACACTGGCCAACGTTCTTCACAATAGAATATTTGTATTATATATATACATTTCATTTCCGATATTCCAAAGCCAAAAGGATGATGTACGTATTGCATAGATTTAAGATTTAAGTAATTAATTGTTCCTAGAGCAAATTAAAAGCAAGGAGGTTTCATTGGCATTTTTCTTTGACTTCTAATCAGATCGTTCTGATCCATATTGGATAGCAAGTAGTCATTTTTAACTTCTCTGATTGGTTAGCAGTTATGGATTTTAAAACTACTCATCTACAAAACATGAAATCAAGAAACCTGTTTAAATTATAGTATATTTTCAAATTATTGCATCCATAACCCGATGGACTACGTACGTATCTAGAACAATGAACCTCCCCAATTTAATTTGTTCGGTAGTTTCAGTTTTCAATCAGCGACCGCCATAATTGTAGTGTGGGGCAACAATTCACATGTCAGAAAGAATTATTCCCCTGACCACAGGTTCGTGAACAATATCGAATTTGAATTGGAACTGTCGCAGTAACCGAGGTTAACTTTATTGCTATCAAAACTATCAAAGCAGTCTCACCGCAGAGCTTCCAATTCTTTCTCAAGTCAAGTGATTGACCCGATATTCAATCCGTCAGGGATTATTGTGCTATGACAGCGCGAGACCCGTATTGATTTCCAGAGAGCCCAGGTCGCATGGGTAGATGTTCCTTGTCAGTGCTCTACCGCTTGTATTTTTCCACCGCTGATCAGTGGCGGCTATAAATAAAAAGGGCAGAGAATAAACAGGACGCAAGTAGAAGACTATTGCTCATTCACGTCACGCTCTAGCTTCCTCTCAGCCACCAGCGACCTCGAGGCGAGTTATAGCCATAACGCAAGGTGCTGATACACACCGCAAAGCACATTATACGCCCAAAAGATCCTACCACAAACTAACTTTACCATATGCTCTGCTATATTACGCTGCTCCCGCTGCTTCGATACGATAAAAATTGTGTCCTACAGGACCATAACAATGCAAAATTCTCATATGTTGTGCTATTCCCGTTTTTTTTCAGTTTCAGGAGCCATGGTTAGCCAAATAATTTGCATTGAATTACGTTCATTACAAAACCCATCTACATATTTTAAATTTACATGCTATATAGAATTGACGGCAGCAATTGGCCAGATGGCGAGATTAGTCAGCAGGAAGCATCATTGTATTCTTTGGGTTCTTCGAGGTCGAACCCATGCCGTCCTTCCTGCGAGAGCTATGGCCTCCCGTCCCGCGTGGCGGCGGGAAGTCCAAATCAATGCAGATGCATTTATGAGATGCAGGCTTCCGTTTACGCCAGGGGTGTCCAAACTTTTTGCAAAGAGGGCCAGATTTGGTAAGGTGAAAATGTGTGGGGGCCGACTATTTAGCCTGACATTCTTTGAATGTAGTAGTAGTAACTAACCATGGAAATTTGACCGTTATGGTTTTTTTACGGTGGAACAAACAGAAACAAATAAATCCGTTCCTCTTGTTTGGCCCTTCAGACTCTGGAGGTCCAGAAGCTCTTCACTCACGTTCATGTCATTGTCCACTCCTCTTAAAAAGATCAGTAACTGAGCGGTGTCGGACGCATCCGTGCTTTCATCGCACGCTAACGAGAAAAATTCAAACTCACTTCCTTTTGCCTCTAACTGTCTCTTAATATCTAATGAAACGTCTTCAATTCTCCGTACCACAGTATTACGAGCCAGGCAAATATTGGCAAACTCTTGCTTCTTCGCGGGACAAATTTTCTCAACCATTTTCATTACAGTCTCAGTGAAAGGTTTGCAGTGCTTTGCAATCAGCGTTGCCACTTTGTAGCTTGCCTTTGTGGCATTTTCATTTGACTCACGGACTCTTGTGAAAAAGCTTTGCTGTGCCGTTAAAACAGCTTCCAGTTGCTTCACTTTTTCACCGCGTTTGTTCCCAGTTAGCTTGTCGTAGCTAGCATATTTCGTCTGGTAGTGCCTCTTGATGTTGAATTCCTTGAAAACAGCCAGTCTCTTGGCAAATTAGGCAGACACAGTTGTTTCGTATTTCAGTGAAAAAATACTCAAATTTCCACTTGTCCTGGAAGCGGCGGCCCTCGCGGTCAACTTTCCTTTTTTTGTTTACAGACGCCATGTTAGAAATGGGCTGGGCTGAAACGATCACGCAAGGTCAAGGGTCACGGCGGCCAGAGTGCGGCCACAGGGCTACTGCCATCTTCTGGTGAAATGAAAAATATGAAAAATAGCTTTTTGTACACATGTATTTTATACTGTGGTCAACAGTGCTAGCGGGCCGCATATTATTGATTTCATGATGAAAAAAAAAAAAAAAAAAAAAAAAAAAAAAAATAAAAAAAAAAAAAAATCATGATAGAGGCCGCGGGCCGGTAAAAATTTGTCCACGGGCCGCATTTGGCCCGGGGGCCGGACTTTGGACATGCCTGGTTTACGCCAATAATGTGTCTCAGTGGCGTCCATTGCTGTGCACGTAAATCATCGTTTAAACGCGGCTCGTCTCCCGCGACCTGAACTTCATTCGCAAATGAACATGAATAATCATTGTTTTTTATAGGGAAAAAAGGCAATTGACCTCGTTACTGTGCTACTGCGCAATTTTTCGGAGTCTGTATTGAGTTGGCGGCAAGAGAAATGGAACATTATGACGCTACGCCTATTAAAAAGAAGCCAGGATTAGAAAAAAATGAAAAAAATGGACTCCCGGGCTGTAATTGTAACAGCGTCAAATGAATAAGGACATTAGCGTTAATGTTTGTTTGGTCTATTTGTTAAATCCCTTTATACATGAAAACACGGTCAGGATTATACTGCAAGAAGGCTAAGGAAAATATTTAACTTGGTGTAAGACATCGCTTGTTTTATTACGTTTATATTTTCCATAAAGCGTGCTTTCCATAAAATCTCTGGTTCATCCAGTAAGTGGTCCAAACTTGTGGTCTACGTTTCCCTGATGAAAAATTACATCCCTCTTAAAAGTGAAAGACGAATGCCAATTTCAAGGACTTCCACAAATGCATACCAAACAAACAGACAAAGGCCATCTGTCCATTGTGTCTCCATCAAACAACAGCCACCACACACACACAAATTCACGATGTGTAGCATCTCACCCTTGACTCCGTCAGATGCCCTTCCCTCCCCAGGCAACGGGCCGCCCCATTTGTCTACTCGTGGCGGTTAAACAGTCTGTCCGACCAGCAGGTCCTCTCGGGCCGGATTCTGGGCCACTGACCCTATCTGATGAAGGGCCATGCCGTCTGTTGGCTTGCGGGTTTGCTGTCCCGTTCGCACGAGGTGCTACCCAACATACTCAGGTCATCCACCACTTTTGGTAAATTTAGGCATAATGTGCAATTCCCAAAAACTCACTCCTTCATTTTCAAGGAGCCTATCCCAGCTGACTTAGGGCACTAGTCCGGGGACACCCTGAATCGGTGGCCAGCCAATCGCAGGGCACGAGGACTAAAACAACCAATCACTCATTGCTAGGGGCAATTTAGAGTGTTCAACCAGAACTACTCTGCATGTTTTTGGGATGTGGGAGGAAACCAGAGTACCCAAAGAAAACCCAAACAAGCCCGGGGAAAGCATGCAAACTCCAAACTGTGAGGCCCGACCTGGGATCGAACCCTCAACCCCAGAACTGTGAGGCCAATGCGCTAACCACTCGCTGGCGGACCGCCCAATTCCCCAAAATATATTTTTAAAAAAATACACAATTTTCAATTCATCCCTACAGGCAAAATTGCTGTTTTACACCAGCCATTTCAGTTACGATCTAGGTATCATATGGATTGAGATACCACTGCGTAGGTAGAGATTATCGCCACAATTAATTGAACACCCCAAACTCATGAAAATTCTCTATTAGAATAGGAAATTAAAATTAAAATAAAAAAATTCGACAGGGCGTCCATTCTCAGCAGGCGCCAAGCGGCTCTAACACATTGACCGCAGCCATATGGCCAGTGACATATTGCTCTTCATTACGCCTCAAAGCAACGACAATTCTCCAGAGAGGAACTCTGACCCTCTGACATATCCTGTGCAAAATTGGTCTACATCACTTTGATTATTCTCTCCCCAACCATTGTTGTTTTCTGTAAAAACAAAAGGCCCTGTTAGAGTACCCTCTACTTGCAACATTAGTCGGAATGTAAATATTGACACAGTGTGAATAGGATTACACAATGCTATGCTGAATAATGGCCATCGTTGTGCCATTGTATTCAGTCTGAAAGTCTACATACCTATCAACTTATGTTTTTCCCGTATTTTATACGTTTTTTTAATCATTTCAAATTGTGTACACCGTATACCAACTTTTGTATGTATTTTTTAAGTACGTTTTTTTGTAAAACGGATCTCGGTTTACCCAATTTTACCTGGATCGTCTTGGTTAGTGGTAGCAGACAAAAACGCCATCATTGACTGCTAATATTGTCATGCATAATATGCAAAGGCACCTTTTCACTATATGAATATAACGTGTCAGCAAGCAATGTACCCAGACAGTCTAACAGTCAGCGACATCTACAGAATCTTGACTTTAGTGCATACTGATTGGGTACTCTGTCCACTTTGGAGAAAATTTTAGACTTAAGTGCACCGTATGTGAGTAAATATGTTCCGCGTTGCATTTGTTAGTTATGTATTGCTTAATAAGGGGAATGGCAATCATTAATTAGGAGAGCAATTGGCCGAAGTTGACAGGTATGGAATTTTTTTCACAAATCGTGCAAAAACGATAAAATAGGACTTTGTTGAGAGCAGGCTACATAGCAAGCCAACACTAGTGTTGTTTAGTGTGGGTGCGTTGTCCTGAATGCCTATTGTGCTAAAATAACCACTGCAGCGTTAGAACACGGCACCCATTATTTCACGGTTAGCGTTCAACATGAAAGAGCCGGGAGCCGCAAACTTTTGAAATTCCCAGGACCAATCTGGCCTTTAAAAACAAACAAAAAAAAACATGATGGACTTGATAGAACCCATTTGCATGAAAGCCCTGATGTTCCATTTGCTCAGGATGAAAAGATGGCGGAAACCTCATTAACCCAATTGAAATGAGCCAGTCAGCGCTTGCGGAAAGGTCCGGACCCCTCGTCACATTCCCATTACGATGCGGCTAAAACTGTCAACGGAAATAGAGGTAATAGCGTGTCTCCGCGTCAATTCCATCCCAAAGTATTTGTGTCCCGCTTCTGGCGTAAACCGGGAATTGTTTGCATGGCTTATTTTTTCTCGATTAAAAACATTTTCTTTTTTCGGCGTGTCCTTGTTTGACAAGGCTTTAGTACGAACAATACTGAATGCTAAATGGGCAAGAAAAGAAGTGTTTGCGGAATAAATATTCAAGCAGTTGTTATGTAAATGAGGTAAGATGGAAATATATTTTTTACTAAATTCTTTGCATCCTTAAACTGCATTTGTTGTTTTTGTTAGTTTATATGGAGGATCCAAGCCGCATTCTGGATATAAACCTGTTTACGTTTGACAAACTTTCTAGGCTTGCACGGTGGCGACCGGTCTCAGCATCGACTCGCTTTGAGTCCCATCACTACAAAAACTCTGAGTTCCCTGCTCTGACAGGGACCTTTATCTGGATTCCTTTGCACGCCCTAAATCTGAGGCATTATGAAACGTGATGGCCGTATCACGCCGCGCAATCTAACTGTGCAGTTGACATTTTGAAAAAATCCTCCCTGCGTGATCCCAGGTGAAGAATAATAGTCAACTCAATACTTCTCTATAATGAAAAGGCTTTTGTGTGTGTATAAGAAGGCCCGACAACTGCGTGTCAGTGTTGGGGAAAAAGATATCTCACTTCCCCTCGGGTGACAAACTAAACTTTAATATTCTGCCATTTTTCTCGCCCGTAGACTTGCCTTTGTTTTGAAACCAGAGCGCCAATTTTCCAGGGTGACCGCGTCCTTGCTGACAGAATTGTTGTCTAAACGGCAATTGTGTCAATTACAGTGAAGCTAAGCTATTACGTTCGTCAGTGAATACATTGTGCACAGGTGTTTTTAAAGTCAACTAATCAAGTCGACCGTACAACCCATAATAGTCATTGTTATGCCCTTGCTCGTTGGCAAGGACGGCCACTGTCGCCGAAGCGCTTTACAGTCCTTCGTAGCCAGTGATGTCATTTCCAGTGCGCCGGATTAATCAGATCTTGAGTGATTACCTGACGGCGGAAGAACTGAAAAATGTCGAGGAATTGAAAAGCATTTCTAAAAAGGGGCTTAGATCCACTCCGATGTTTACAGGTCTCACTTAGAACCCCGTCTGTCTGTGGTTTTCACAGCAGCAAAAGGTAATTAGAGAAAACTGCGATGATAAATCAGAGAAACAACAACTTTTAATGACAGCATTACTTTTATACAAACTGGCCTATGACGATAAATCACGAAAGGCCTTTAAAAAAGCGCAGATCACAAATCCAGTAGGGAAATATGTTTTACAGACTTCCTGAGCTATGTTTCAGGTAGAATTTTGTTGCTCTCACTGCTATAATTTAAGGTAACATATTATATAGGCTCTTTGAATAAGGTCCCCCATAACTCCACCCAGTAGTTTTTATATACTAATTTCTGAATGTGGGATACGTTCCAGGAATTTCAATTAAAGGCTTTCCAAATGCATTTTTTTTTAAACTTCCAATCCATTTTTTCCAAGATGCATTTTGCCAATAACAATCTGATACCTATACTTTTAGACCAGTAAGAATAGTGCTAAAAACAATGTAACCAATAAATGACAAGTCATAATATTTGCTATTTTTCCAAAATATCACACTCTGTTACTAGTCGTTTATTAGTTACTAAAGAGCAGTACGTAGTCTCACTCAACCGACACATTTGCCTTTTACTTTGATTGACAGCAGCCTAAAAGCAAATAGTACTGAAAACACACACCACTACCAGATTCAATCTAATCCAATCTTGTGACCGAATCAGCTATTATCAGATCGAGACATCACTAATTTCCATTTCCTTTATGCATGCGGTGGAAAAGTTTCAAGGATTCTACTGCAGTTAGATTTTATATTTTTGGTGTAATACCTTTGCGTTTTCACTGCGGAGTTTAATGTGTATACGAGAGGATTTAAGCAGAACATGTCAACATTGCTCCGTCGATCCCGCCCTGGCAAATGTCAGCTTCCTGCGTTGAATCTATCAAAACAAGTCAAAATGCTGAGCGTAAACAAACCTCGACAGGGACCTTGATGGAAGCGGTAAAGCTGCTTGACTCCACGACTACCTGGCGTGCAGAGAGAACTTCCCACAAGCTTTTCCACACGCTATGGTCAAACTAAATAAGCGCTTCCTTGCCACCGACCACAACAAATCTTCAATTTCTTTGCTGATTTTTGCTGAAATGATCATTTGGACAATAGAAGAATAATTGAAAGTGGATTTATAATAAAATATACCGCATTTTCTCGCATATACGCCGTATACGTCGCTAAAAAAGATGTCTGAATCGAGGGTACGGCTTATATGCGCACAAATTAGATTTGACATGCAGTAAACGCCATAACGCAAGACGATGCGGCCGATACGGTCATTTATTTCAAAATAGAGAAAAGATAAACAGATAAAATGCTAAACACAATTTATTTTGACGTCTATGAATGAAATTCAAGAAAAAAAATGTATCTTGCATAAAACTTGTGCCTGCCATTGTTCACTTAGGGCGCCGCCATCTTACCTAGGGATGACAAACTAGACTGCTACAGACACACTTCCTGGTTGTACTGCTCACATGACTTCCGTTTTGAATTTGTCTGCGTGCAGGCAAAGTGCAATTCAGCAATTGATGTATACAAAATCTCAGAAATACTACGTACGATGATTTTTCTTAAGATTTTCCCTCCAACATAACATATTTCTACTCCCTATTAAAACCTTGAATATGGAGGTGAAAATTGTGAATCAGGGGGCTTCTTCTCCAAGAGAAATTGTCAAATTCTACAATTTTAAGGGTACGGCTTATACACAGAGACGGCTTATATGCGAGAAAATACGGTACTCCGTCCGTGTCTGTATGTAACGTTGCAGCCAATCGTGAGATGGCATTCTGTGAGCGAGCAAGGCCGTCTTCCACTTTAGCTTAGGTGATGTGTTTGCGTCTCCGGGTTTTTTTCGATTCCTGTTTAAACAAGGCTAAGTACATCGTTTCCCTATTCATGTCATTGTGACACTTGGCTGTGGATGGCTTGAGAGAAACACTTATCTTCTGTAACAATCCTGGGTATAAAAAAAGCAAAAAGTATTTGTATTTCTTTCAAAGCGAGAAAAATAGAAAAGCTTACGTGAGGGCTAATGAAAGGTTCTATTGTGCAGCGGTTTCGAGAGGAATTGAGGAAAAAAATGATGTTTTTCCTGTGTGTTCTCTACCAGCCAACCACATTTCCATATAAAGAGATGGCAACTTATTGAAAGTCATTACAGTTGTGCTTTCATCGCATTTTGGCACCAGATTGAATTTGTAGCTTTGAGGTATGGATATGTGAGGGTAAACAGCCTGCCTGTCGGAAGGCACAGACTCACAAAAAACGGAAAAATGAGTGAGCTTTTGCAGCCGTGGCTTGCGCCTGGTCAGGCTGTACAAGATGGAAAAAAATACATGAAAGTATCGTGATTACCTGGGTATTTTTCGAGGGTGAAAAGGAAGAAAAGGTAGACGAGCCAGCAGGCTGTTCCGAGGCTACTCCAGGAATCAAAGCCTGACAAGTGTTCGCTGGATAACAAAAAATGGAAAGCTACTACGGGGAGTTTTACACCGGCCATAGCTTCTGCTCGCATGCTTAAAGTTTGTCTATTTACTTCATATGACCAAAAAAAACAAGTATATTTCTTCAAATTTTACTTGCTTAAATGCAAACAACTTTAAAAACAAATCGAAACCGGCTAAGGAATTCTCGCAAAACGTACTGAAAACACACCTACATTTCACTGTACTAAATACATTGATACTTTTAGAGTACATTTCTAGAAAAGGAGAAAATGAGAAATACCGTATTTTCTGGAATATTAGCTGCCTTCACGTAGAAGCCGTACCTTTAAAATTGCCTTAAAATGGTTGAATTTGACAATTTCTCTCGTATAAGACGCCCCTGATTCACAATTTTCACCTTCAAATCCTCCTGACTACCAGAAGTTCAAATTTGTCCTCTGTTGAGGACATTGTTAAACCTAAATATCTCCCACCTAGTGCATCCAATCGCATTTGTGCTCTATAGAGGACATTCAGAGCTTTCCATTGATACCAAATTTATTTTCCAGTATTCCAATTACTTCACATACATTGAGGAAATCTCAAAATAAATGTGATTGGACAACATTGTTTCCCCTGGAACTGAGGAGGATATTCATGGTTTTAATAGAGTACAAATGTGTTACGTGATATTTCTGAGATACTGTATGAATCGAAAGGATTGTCTGCTGGAAAGGGTGTTGCCTGCACGTACACAAATTCAAAAAGGAAGTCAGGTGAGCAGTACAACCAGGAAGTGTGTGCGTAGCGGTCTGGTTTGTCATCCCTAGGTAAGATGGCGAGCAATGGCAGGCACAAGTAAGTTTTTTCACGTTGCAAAATACGTTTTTTGCTTGAATTTCATTCATAAACGTCAAGATAAATTTTGTTTAGCATTTCATCTGTTTATCTTCCCTCAATTTTAAAATAAATGACCACATTGGCCTCATTGTCTTGCGTTATGGCGTTTTGTCTTTGTCACCATGTAGTTTTGTGCATGTCAAGTCTAATTTGTGCGCATATAAGCCGTACCCTCCATTCAGACATCATTTTTTCGGGCGACAAATACGGCTTATATGCGAGAAAATACGGTAGTAGTCATTGTAATCATATAACGTGCTGTTCAAGTAATAGTAAAGAAGACGGTAGTTGTACAGTGGATGCTGAGAGAAGTAGAAGAATGAAGCACATAGGGCGCACAAAGCGGAGGAGTGGTTAAATATTTATAGAGGCTGCGCGCTGGAGAGGGGTGACGTGGAGCGTGCGGCAGGCGCTCAGCGGAGGCGGGCATGGGGAGTGCGATGAGCGAGGCGAGTAATGAGCACAGGGGGGGACGCCCCCTTCTTGGCAACGCAGCGGGAAACGCGAAGCTACAAGTGTGCCGTGATGGAGGAGCAAACAAAAAGTGCGGGCCAGGCGTTGGAAATAGATGTTGTTGACTTGAAAAATTCGGCTTCACGCAGACGGGAATTAGCTCAATATTTTTGTACTGGTTCTACTTGGTGAAAATAGATGCTCTCTCAATATTGACTATGAGAAAGAAACTTTTTGTAAGTCAATTGCAGGCTAAATTCGGAAAAGTACATGTTTATTTTATCTGTAAACATGCATGGATGGATAATGATGTGCACGTTAGAATAAAATTGGAAATATTTGAATTAAATAGAATAGTGGCAGACCTACATTGGCAAATATCGCATTATTTAAAGAACATTTTGTTTTTTTCCACTGCTGTTGTAGAACACTCGCTCACTTTCACTATGTAAATTCAGTTTTATTATTATTTTCATGTATTTTAAGACACTGATGTGTTTATTTTGCGCAAGGATCGAGCAATGTTTGTTAGAATGCCATGGTGGTGCTAGTGTAATAAATGTGCCTGCGTTTTGGAAATGCTGGACTCAAATTAATGGAATGCAGGCTGTTTTATGGATATTACTATGTTGATTATTTGAGAGTTGTTTGGCAAAAGTGTGAATAGCTTCTTTCATTGGTGACAACATGTGCGGTGAATTCATTGCAGGGTGCAAGAGTAAATCGTCAAGTCTGCCAGCGTCGGTGATAATTCTTACGAGTGCTACTAATTCACTTTGTGTGAAAAATATGAGGGTGCCTCACTGTATTGGCAGTTTATTAGTTTACTCTAGCTTTTCCACATATTGGATGTCTAACCTTGAGCGAACACGACACACAACACAAGTACGGAACTGGATCGGCATCTTACGTTACAGCTGTTAGATACTCTACAACTCGATAGACGGACGGACCAAGGTCTAAATCCTGATCAGGTGCGTATCGGTTTACAACTAGCTGTACTTGCGGTTATTTATTTCATTCTATAGCATTACTACAATTAGAGAATAACATCCATAAGTGCTATTATTTTTTTCAGAGAACAAATATTTTACCAGGTTTGCTCTATTTGAGGAATTTTTGTTTTAAGCTAATCATTTACCGTATTATCCGCACTAAAAGGCGCTTAAAATTGGTTTCATATATATAAGGCGGACTGGATTATAAGGCGCAGTAATAGTAGTGGTAGTAGTAGGGGTTGTAGTAGTTGTAATAGTAGTAGTTGTTAGGAGTTGTGTTGTATAGCAACTAGATGGAGTTGTGCTAAAAGGAATTTCATACAATGAATAACCAATATTGATCCATATATTTAAGGCAGACTGTCGAGAAAATTCAAGACTTAGTTGAGCAATACAGTACGGAAAATACGGTAAATTATTTCTGTGAGCAGGGTCTTAGCTTAAAACTAAAATTCCTCAAATAAAGCAAACTCTGGTCAAATAAAACTCTACCATAGGTCCAAGAAGTCATTCTCCACAGTTCGTGAAGTTCAAGAATGTTTAAATTGGATTAATGAAATTAAAAACTCTGTAACGCTTTAATGCTTACGTAAGCGCAGAATAACTCGCCGGCAATGTTTAGATCCCAGATCATTACAACAGCGATTTTTCTCATTAAAAGCCAAATCATTTCAAGTATTTGGCCCCCTGAAAAGCTCTCGGACTGACTGGCGTGACACAAGAGAGGCCATATCGAGCGGCGTCCTTTGGATTGGACGAAAACACTGTATTAGCGTGATTGGTTAGTCGCCACCGCTTGTGGCTGGCGGGTCGAATTGAGTTTTTGGGCACACGAACCCATCTCTATGAAGAAGAATCAGAATCCAATTAGTATGGACGGCATCGTTATTTCGCTGTCTGTTTCACGTTGGTCATTCCATCTCCCCGCCCGACTTCCGTCGTCCTGCCACTCGTCCTCGTCTCTTCGTATCGCCGGCGAAAACGGGCTCACCCGACCCAGAAAAAAAAGCCAAGGAACGGGATGAAGTGGAATTTAATTAGCACGGCGTCAGACTCTCTCTATCCGCGGTTCGCTATTCATCTTCGCCTCGTCGGGAGGTCAGTCCAATCTCACACGGGCCGTCGCCCACCTTCTCTCATCTCGATCTGGCCTCCGCTCCCAGCTCGCGTAAATCCTCCGAGAGGGATTGGCCGCCAAGGCCGAGAAGAAAACAGGAAAGGCAGCCAGGGAGAAAACAACAAACGATAGCCGTAAAAGCCTCCCCGCGTCCGCTAGTATATTTAAAATAAGAAAGAGGAGATAAAAGAAACTGGCAGAAGCGAGAGGTGGACCCGCGAAGACGAATGGAGGGACGAGGACGTCCGCGGGATAAATAGGCAGCTGGGATAGCAGAACGTGGCGAAGAGTAAGAACAAGAACAACAAAAGGGCAAGAGAGGTAGGTTGTTTTCTCCCTGTGGTCTGCATAATCCAAAAGTGATTCAATGCAACAAACTGCTCGTATAAGTACAGATGAAAAGCCTTTTGTCTCTCGCCTGGAATATCGTCACTCAAACCCAATTAAATCCTCCGACAACTGGCTGGAAAAATAATATTCTTAATTAAATTCTAGCCCAACGGTCTATAGAAAGTGTGGCCAACAAGTTATACACAAAGAATCAAAATTTCAAACTGTGAGAGTCAAAGAGCCAAAATTTGAAACTGTGAGAGTCAAAGAGCCAAAATTTAAAACTGTGAGATTCAAAGAGCCAAACTATACCTGTGAATCTCGGACAATTTATCCCCTTATTAATGCCTGCAATTCCCATTATTAAGCTATAATAAACCGTACAATTGCAACGCAGCACACATTTACTCACATAGGGCGCACTTAAAAGCCTAAAACTTTCCCCAAATTGGACCAAGTGCCCATAAATTCAATATGCTGTATGGCGCTGACAGCTTGAGCATCTGGGTACATTGCTTGCTGTCACGCTATATTTATATAGTGAAAAGGCGGAAGTGACTGCATATCATTCTCAAAGCAACATTAGCAATCGAATGTGACGTTTTCGTCTGGTACCAGTGACCGAGACGATTCAAAATGGGTAAAACGAGATCAGTTTTACATATAACTTACTTTAAAAGAAAATCCAGAACAAAAGTTGTTATATGGCGTGCACGATTTGAAATGATCAAAAAACGTATAAAATACAGGGAAAACGTATAAATTGGCAGCATAAAAAAATCTGACCTGCCAAATTATTTTTAAATGTAATTTATTATTTGTTTCGAATGGGCCCTGATGAATTTGAGTTTTAAGAGAGAATATAATTAGCAAAACATTAATTTGACCAGGAGCCGCATGTGTTCGCCAGCCTTGGTCTAGGACTCTAGGTGGATCGGCAGGTTTTTTTTTAGAGGGTGCCATAAAATGTTCCCCCGGAAAATATGCGCCTGGCCATAACTGGCTCACGACTGCAAAGACTTATTGATGCCTATTTTTTCCCTGAGAAGTGGTCAGGTCAGCAGAAAACAATAACGACAACAAAATACGATTTTTTTTTCCAGCAATACCGACAATTTGATTTCAGATGGCTGCTGTCTAAATGACACACACCTAAACACCCGCGTTATAATTGGACAGTGGATGACAGGAGAAAATGCATCAACCCTGTCCCATTTCAACATGGTCGGGAGTTTGAGTCCACATTGCGGCCTTTACTCTAAACTCGTATACAGTAATCCCCCGAAAATCGCGGACAATGGACCCATGGCCACAAGAAGACAAAGGACTTGGACTAAAACTAGCATTAACCTCTTTTTGGGGATTTATATCAAGAGAAGAGGAACTATTTTCACTGTGAGCACAGTATTTTAAAGTATTTACATTTTTGTATATATATATTATGTTTAGATATTAATACATTAGTCCTTTGATATGCGCATAGCTGTAATATTTATTAAATATACACTTTTTGATCATTGTACTTCTATTTCCGCAAAGGCGCAAAAACATGGGGGATGAATAAAGTTATCTAATCTAATCTAATAATCAAATGTACGTATTGCAGTCATAACGGGGGTGATCCTAGTTTGCGGTTTTTCGTTTATCGCGGCCATGCCTGGTCTACATTAACCGCAATATTCAAGGAATTACTGTACTGTTTTTTGTCATTGAAAATACTTCTGCATTTCTTTCATTTGCGAGAGAGACTTTTATCTGTCAGTCCTGGACAATCTGTATCCAGTCAACAAAGGTTTGCCTACAAAGTCGACAGAAAACAAACAGCTGCAGAGATGTGGCGGCGAATTTGACAGAAATGAGATTAGAGAGCACGGGCTGCACCTTTAAGTCATCGACAGCAGGGGGCTTAGACAAAGCCCAAGGATCACAAGAGAGGAGATAGCCGGGGCTTGACCGCCTTTGATTAACATGCTGCATGAAGGAAGATAAGATGGCGTGCTGGAGTGCCGCACCACCAATCGCTCTTCACATCTTCCTTTTTTGGGGGGTGGGAATGGCCTGCCAGAAAGCAAATACAATTTTGCCTTGTTTGCTTTACGGGTTTGCCGTTCAGGCGTGCTCGCCATTGAAGGTGAAGGCGAGAGAGGTAAACAGGAGAATGCAAGACTGAGCCTTCCAAAATTCCCCCGGAGAGAATTCTGCTCCTATCCATGCTGGTGTTTTGCAGATGAAAGCCTATATTCCGATGGCGCCCGCTGCCTCGGAGCGTTTGAACCCAATCGGCAGCCATCAGACCCAAATGGACCACGGGAGGGTGGCTTCGGGAATAAGGGTCCGTGCCGGTCCCGCCGGGCCGTGGCACGGCCAGAAATAGTGGGGGGGTGGGCGAAATGAAAAGTCGAAGACCAGTTGCGCTTCCGGAGAGAAGGCGAACCAACAATAGCGTAAAATCACTCGGCGTGTGCTTTTTTTTTTGCCAAATCCGAGCGGGAACATCCGCTGCCCGGGAGCGGGCTCACATGTTTGCCTCCTGATCAATGCCGCAACAGTGAGTCCATCGTATTGGTCAAGGAAATGCTAGAAAATATCTCAACATCTCATTTTGGCTATATGCCCCATAAAAGAAAACAATTTATATTCAACGCCGGTTAATAATTGATGTCGGGGATTTCTGGCTCTGACAATGAAATTGATTCGGTGACCTGAGTAGTACACATTCCACCAAGAGGACATACAGATACACACATGCATAAATATATAGATATATAGTGTGTGTATATGCGGCTGCGCATGTGTTTTTAAGAACAATTGGCACGCTTATTTGGACACAGGATATGATAGGGCAAAAACTAAATAAGGAATAATTATTTAGATCAGGGGTGTCTGACTCGGGTTGGTTCGCGGGCTGCTTTAACGTCAACTTGGGCCGGACCATTTTAGATATAATATTGAGATTTTTTTTAAATAAATGAATTAAAAGAACTGGATTAAAATCCCTGAATATTCGTTTTTTATAGATCTAAAACAATGTTTATTTTAACTTTTTTTTAATATCTTTTTAGATTTTACAAAAGGATTTTTGAACCAAAAACACAGAAAAAATGGATTAAAAAATCAAATTATTGATTTAAAAGGGGGAAAATCAATACTCTTCATTTTAATTTGATCCTAAAACAGAAAGTCGGCACTCATGATTTACTTTCCCGGGCCACACAAAATGATGCGGCGGGCCAGATTTGGCCCCCGGGCCGCTACTTTGACACATGATTTAGGTGATTTAACGACAGACGGACAAATAATCAGGTAATAGTCTCAACACTCAACATCATGGTAATTGTTCCTCTTCTGCATTTTGCTAAATTAATTCATCTGCTACAGTTACCAAATGGCTCACGTTTCCACAAAAATGACTAATTTCAATTTGATCAGACGCCAAAAGGACTTTAAGAGATGGCTGCTCGCTTAGAAACAGGCGATACTAATTAATGTATTCAAAAAAATAAAAAAATGTTTAAAAAAGGCTCAAAGGGGAAATCTTGTATATATCATTTTAAGGCAATGGTAAGTTGTTGCCATGGCAACCAATCAGGGTCAAGAAGTAAAATTATGTCGGGTCGGGCGGGGATTGGCCTTTTCCACAAACATTTAATCTTTAGTTAAAAAATGTTTACAGGTGCTTATAGTGAATTTATGCTTTGTCTATTTGTCTAATTTGCTGAAGCTAATACAGTATTCAATATTTCAGTAAATGGAGATAGTATTATGTGTAAGATACATTTTGTCATTCTTTCAATATTTAGTGTGATCAGTATGAAGTGGAGGAAACTACAAGGGAGGAAATCAATCATCAGCTGAAAAATATTAAGCAGGCCACAGACATAAACAGACGGAAGGTCAGCATTGACTTGCAAAACAAGCGCGAGATAAGAAAAGGCACCCGAGGAGGGATGTCGCCACAAAATTGCTACAAGTTGTCAAGTCGATACGTGGCCTTACCTGCAATGTAGGAAGGGATTCATTGTTTTTGAATTAGCCATCTCGTATCCGTGGGACTTTACTGTATTATTGACGTCAACGTCTTTTTAATGCCCGTTACCAATTATGATTAAATAAAAGATTTCAAGAACATGGAATATCATTAAACCCGTAATTGGACAGGCGCGCCGGAAATTAAAACGGAGTGGAAATTAAATGATGTCAAAAGTAGAGTTAAAACATTTCTGCCTAACTTTATCAAGTTAATTTATCCTGGAATTGTGGCCAACAGTTATATAGCAGAGCGTAAATTTATAATACTGTATTTTCCGGACTATAAGTCGTGCTTTTTTCATAGTTTTAGGTGGGCCTGCAACAAATACACAAGTGCGAATTATGTTTTTTTTTTCTCTCTGAGCACCGACAGTCTGTTATGTTGTTTTTTAGGCTATAATAATCTGAAAAGACTGTTACGATGATTTAGCCAGTCGTTCTCGGTGTTTAAACGCATGTTTTTTTCAGTTTCTGATCCAAAAAAATGTTTAAACCCTCCCCAAAAATGAGACTTTACTCCAGAGCAGTGGCGGTCCGTGCATTTTCTAGCAGCGCCTACAGCGAATCAATCCAACCCTCAAAAACAATTTTATGGCTATAAAACCTCTACTGCAGCTACAGCTGCGACACATAAAAAATAATCAATAATAACCTCATACAATTGAAATATTATTTAGGAATATAGCCATATTTTACTCACCAAAAATCATTTTAAATTGTACACAATATCCATCCTCCTTTCTTTCTTCCTTCTTTTCTATCGCCATCGAAGCTAATGCTGTCCTGTCGTATTTCTGGCATACGTTTTTATTCGATTTAGTGCTGAAAATGTTCGTTCCCGGTTGTGACAGATTTGCTTGCTTTGGAGTTGTCTGACCTTTCTTAATGATGTCCAGCTTTTTTTTCTTGAAAAGTCCATCTTGAAAATGGCTTTAAATCAACACAACAATATATTTGGTTGTGCAGCTTGCTCCAGATACAGTTTGGTAGCTCTGGCTAATCCACTCACTAGCCAATCATAGTTGGTGAAAGCGATTACGTATCCCTACACCTGCGACGAGGCATTGTGGTGTTGCCAACTCGAAATCTGATTGGTTGTTTAATGCAGCAGAGCCTGCAGAACTGATTGTGAAGGCCTTGAGGCAGATTTCTGACCCTGGCAACAAATAATGGCTGAAATGTGATTGGTTAAATGCTTCAATATGACAAGACACATCTGAAAGCAGTGCAACCAGTGGGAAAAGCAATGAAAGGAAGCTAACAGACAATTTGGAATTATTTAGTATTGATGGACAAAATATAATATATGATTCAGATATTTCTTAGGCCAGCAGAGAAGGCCTTGAAGTCCCTGACGGCCCGCCACTGCTCCAGAGTCACATATTTTTTCCTCTTGATTGTGAATTCTTTGGCTGACACTACGTCAGATTTCACGAGAGCGAGCGCTATAGTGTGTTAACATGTACCGCCATTTCTGATCCTCAGGGTATTTTGCAAGAGGCATGTCAAAAACAAACACAAACATGTTTCCCATCCCTCTACAATAGCGGCGAGAGAACGTATGATTCCCATGAAACACGTTAGCATTTCTGCAGCCGAATCAATCAGATGGCGGCGGAATTCTTTCATTTTCGGGGACATACTAGTCTAATTGTGGCGGTCTTCGGTGATTTCAAGCCAGTGTGCATTAAAACCGCAATTATACGCCAGTCAATAGAAGCCTTCCTTTCTCGCCTTCAATAAGATCAGGTTTGTTTCGTCCCCTGCGGAAAATAATGGGGAAGGATGAAGTCAACCCAACGTGGACAATTTACTACCTTAGCAGAGCGCCGCACTAGAGGGCGGCCAACGCCGTAAATACGTCGCAGTCCTTTATCCCGAAAAGTTGCTTTGCCTTCGGCGCTGAAAAGACGACAAACGGGGAATTGTTGGCAGCCGGCGCTCGTAATTCTCGGTAACAGTTTGAGAGGGAAGCCAATGACGGCTCGCCATTGATCCCAACTACTGTCCTTAAGTGATTAGGGACTTAAGAAAGGCATAGGTGGCGAGTGGGCGTCGCTTTGCTATTTCTCATCAACGTCGCCCACATGGATCATTAATGCCAAATCGTTAAGAGCGTCGTCTGGCCTTTGACCCGCGATATAATCAGTGCTGGATGGAAATAATTTTTACGGAGCTAGGAATCGCTCGGGGTTAATGATTCCGCGTCTTCTGCTATGCTAATTATAACGTAGACTGTAGTTATTAACAGATTCAGAAATCAGAAATGGTTTCTTAACTTAGGAACTTTAAGTAAGCAACAATGCGCCACTTCACACACAAAAAATGTTTGCCAACTCAACAGCTATTTAGGAATTGCGTTAAATCACAGGTGTCAAAGTGGCGGCCCGGGGGCCAAATCTGGCCCGCCGCATCATTTTGTGTGGCCCGGGAAAGTGAATCATGAGTGCCAACTTTCTGTTTTTCGATCAAATTAAAATGAAGATTATAGATGTATATTATATTTACAGATTTTCCCCTGTTTAAATCAATAATTGAAATTATTTTAATCATTTTTTTCAGTTTTTAGTTCAAAAATCATTTTGTAAAATCTAAAAATATTTTCTATTTTCCACTTTAATATGGAACATAATGATTAAAAGAGATTTTTCCTTACTAAGAAAAAAAGCTAAAATAAACATTGTTTTAGATGTATAAAAAAACAGAATATTCAGGGCTTTTAATCCAGTTCTTTTAATCCATTTATTAAAAAAAAAATCTAAATATTATATCTAAAATGGTCCGGCCCACGTGAAATCAAGTTGATGTTAAAGCGGCCCACAAACAAACCCGACCCGTTAAATGATTTACATTTTCTTGCGGCAGTCTCATACATTGGAAAAAATAAACAAAGATGATTACTTCATGTGTATGGAACACTTGAATTATTCCTCAATTAAATAAGTTTGCCATTGTCCGAGAATAGCTTTAATATTGCGTTTGAAATGACCTAACGTGCGCGCGACAATCTCTAATATTTTCTAATCGTGTGGGCAGAAACTTGAATTCAAAAATTCCGACCAAACCGTGTGATTGCAATAGCCTTCAAAACACATACTATATCTTTTATTACCCCAAAGGCACGCCGCCACCGGGGAGCGACGGCGAGCAGAGTGACGGAATCATTACACCCGTGGGAGATGCTCCGAGCTGGCGGGATGGAGCTGACAGATGGCGGCCATGTTCGAGAACACTTTCGACAAGTGCCGAGAGAAATTTTAATTTCACCACGCCAGCCTTATCAGAGTCCGTGCGGGCCCTCGGGAAAGGTGAGCTAGGCGGTCGCCTAAGGCGCATCGAGCTGAGAGGGCGACAATTGCTTTTGGGGGGGAGAAAAATACATATCAAGTACGTTTCAATATGCTACATCGAAAATATATATTTGAATAACTATTTGACTGCTAGTGAAGTACCGACTACAGAAAGATGTTTCCGTTTGAATGTAACCAGTTGGTTGTTTTCCAATTTGCCTGCAAAAAAACTAATCATACATCATATCAATTGCGAGGGTAATATTTTCCTACATGAACAAAAGTTCGGAGTAGTAATTAAACACCCTCACACACAGATGTGCTTTTTTTTACCCATTTATGCCAGCAGTTGGGCCTTGAATAAGAGCCTCATAAGTCAAAGTAGAAATGATGAATAAAAGAAGCTATAATTATAAATGAAAAATAACGGATGTGGAAAGTCAGCTAAAAAGATGAAGTTATGGAAGTGCTTATTAATGGAAGACCATCTTTTGTCAGAGCGCCGTGATGACGTCAGGTGACAATTAAACGCAAGGGAAGGCTTGTGAACCAAAAAGACAAATAGAATAAAGGCATAATTTGAATTTTGCCATTTGACGCTATCGCCATGGAAACCATGGCTGTGTTATACCAGCATTTTTCAATGAATATCGTGTGGTTGCGCCTTGTCGCAACCCCCAAATGTGAACCTTTTGTGAACCTGTCTGTGACAAAAAGCCAACATATTCCCCAGGTTGATTTTATTTTGCGAGCACATTCAAACACGATCACTTTTAACAGCCTCCACACAAACATCCGCCATCGGCGCCGAATATACGCCTGCCGTTGCGGCGTTCAATATGACGAAATCAAAACCTCCCTCCTTTTTTTTTGTTTTGTTATCAGTCTGCAGCAGCCGCCTCCTTTGACGAGAAGCACATATTGAGAGGCATCATTGCGAGCAAATTTTGCGTTGTCACGGTCGCCTCGTAAATTGAGTTTAGCACAGAGGCCAATTCATTCTGCCATTTTTCATGCCTTACTGCTTTCACTCGTCTACCGCCTGCCTCTCAGTTCGTTAGACAAAATTAGTGTCTGAAAATAATGCACACCTGGCTTTGTACAATAAACACAGCAGATGCGGCAGAACATCAGACAGCATATGTGTGTACACCCTGCTTGAATCGCTTGCCTGAACCCTTTTTAAAAGTAAATTACATCTCTTAAACATTGTTTTTTTGAACTCAGAACAAACGTAAACAGGTCTCGCCACAACACGCTTTTAACGGTACACGGTCGTTTGGTCGCCGGTCTTTTGGTCGCCCGGAAGGTTATTGATAATTACCATTTAAATCGTTGCTCAAATTCCCTAAATACAAACTGTGAATTATTATTTAGTCATACTTAATGCCCTATTAATTATTAGGCTAAAGAAAAGCTCCAAATTTCCCGTACTTTTATTGTGTTTTGTTGGAGAACTTGTTAAGACCCTGACTGACGTCGATTCTTAAAGGGACAACGCATGTACATACAAACTCTTATACACTCACACCATTGGTTGGCTTTTATTAATGCGTAGACCGTGTTGTTTTACCTTGTTTTGTCACCGGTCTTTTGGTCGCCAGTCTTTTGGTCGCCAGTCTTTTGGTCGCCGGTCTTTTGGTCGCCGGTCTTTTGGTCGCCGGTCTTTTGGTCGCCGGTCTTTTGGTCGCCCGGACCTAAACAACGGGCGACCAAAAGACCGGCGACCAAAAGACCGGCGACCAAAAGACCGGCGACCAAAAGACCGGCGACCAAAAGACCGGCGACCAAAAGACCGGCGACCAAAAGACCGGCGACCAAAAGACCGGCGACCAAACGACCGCACACGCATTTAACTATGGGCAAGATCCAAACAAGGTTAAACTCAATCACATGGCAAATATCCAACACAAAAAGGTTAAACCGACACAAGGACCTACAAAGAAGTAAATTGCATCTCTTAGGCATTGTTTTTTGAACTCGGAAGAAATGTAAACAGGTCTCGCCGCCACATGTTTTTAACTACGAGCAAGATCCAACTACGATCAAACCCAATGACACGCCAAATATCCGACACAAAAGGGTTTAAACGGACACAAAGACCTACAAACTAGTACACTGCATGTCTTAAACATATTTTTTTAACTCAGAACAAACGTAAACAGGTCTCGCCGCAACATGCTTTTAACTACGAAGAAAATTCAACCACGGTCAAAATCATAAACCTCATGCAATATATCCAACACAAAAAGGTTAAACAAGGACCTACAAACGAGTACATTGCATCTCTCAACATATTTGAACTCATAACAAACTTAAACAGGTCTCTCCCCAACGCGCTTAACTACAAACAAGATTCAACCACGGTCAAACTCATAATCAGACGTCAAATATCCAACAAGGTTAAACGGACACGAGTACCCACAAACTAGTACTGAGCTTTATATCAACCCTATAAATGTTATTGCTGTCAGCAATCATGTTCTTCTAACCTGGAAAAGAAAATCATCCAACCGTTTGCTACTGTCTTCTAACTTCTATAAAAACGCTGCAACTAAGTTTAACAGATGCCAGTGAATCAAGCGTTTGAACTGGCCCACTGCGTAAAAGACACATAAAGACTTGAACTACATCTGTATCTCAGCTTTCCAGCGCGAGGTTTCAAAAGCGAAAATTTGCCGTGTAACTGTGCCTGCGCAGCGTGAATCCTTTCATTAAAGGACTGATTCTGCGAGTCGTCGCCGACACTCTCCCTCGAGAGGTCAAGCTTGAGCGAAATCAACCATAAAGACCTTCAGAGGCCCGCTCAGCACGACCACTATATATATTTTTTTCCCTCTAGCCAAGAGCTTGAGTGCCAGCCTCGTCCCGTCGCTCTCGTCTGCCCTCGTTCATAACGGCGGTACGCGTTATCAGTGCTGGCCACGTTTGGCTGTAAGGGACGAAAAAAGCGGATGACTGATAAGAGTGATGGAGGCTGGCGGGGGGGGCCGGATGAGAGGATAAACAGATAATGCAAGTGAGGTTTGGATGTCCAGATAGCGAAAATGGCGGCCATGCCGCTTCGTGATGACAAAGATATTTTCACGGCGTGAACGCCTGTTGAGTACTCTGATCGCTAATAGTCAAAACTGCATGGAAAGTCATGAGACGGACTTTAGAAGACTAACTAACAGTATAATGGGTGATTTTTTTCTTTTAGAGCACAGGTGTCAAAGTGGCGGCCCGGGGGCCAAATCTGGCCCGCCGCATCATTTTGTGCGACCCGCGAAAGTAAATCATGAGTGCCGACTTTCTGTTTTAGGATCAAATTCAAATGAAGAGTATAGATGTATATTACATTTCCTGATTTCCCCCCTTTTCAATCAATAATTGTAATTTTTTAATCCATTTTTTCTGTGTTTTTAGTTCAAAAATCATTTTGTAAAATCTAAAAATATATAAAAAAAGCTAAAATAAACATTGTTTTAGATCTATAAAAAACAGAATATTTTTTCATCCAATTTTTTTCTTTTGTGTTTTTAGTTCAAAGCGCATTTTGTAAAAAATAAATATATTAATATTTTCTGTTTTCCACTTTAATATTGAACACAATTAAAAAAATATATTTTGTTTCCATTTGAAATAAAAAACATGATTAAAAGAAATTTTCCATTACTAAGAAAAAAAAGCTCAAATAAACATTGTTTTAGATCTATGAAAACTGACTATTTAGGGCTTTTGATCCAGTTCTTTTAATCCAATTTTTTAAAAAAATCTAAATATTAGATCTAAAATGGTCCGGCCCACATGAAATGGAGTTGACGTTAATGCGGCCCGCGAACCAACCCGAGTTTGACACCAATGTTTTGAATTTCGACACAATGCAAGTCAACAACTGCGTTTTCGTTGATTTTCAACCTGTCAAGGTACCAAATCGTGGCAGTAGAAACTGTAGAAACCGTGTTAGGTGGAGAGGAACAAAGCGCTGAATGGTTGGCTAAGTCACATTTTGAGAAATAGTGGTGCAATTTCACACCTGATCGGTGGGAAGACCCTCTAGGTACCGTTTTGAAAGGAAATGAAATTAAAAAGTAAAATTACCATCAAATGTCCCCTTTCGAGACTATCGCGGCTGCTTGGTTAGACGTAACTGATTGTGTTAGGGCTTGTGATGAATTGCACGCTACAGGAAATGAAGAGCTGTGTATGTTAGAACGTGTAATTTGATGTTTTGGGGTAGGGGGCGCAAGGAGGCATGCCGCTACGCTATCAATGAGTATCCGGATTTCGCCCGCCGGCAGCTGTAACTAATGGATTGCGTATTAGTTAAGCAGTTTTCGCGATGGCGCGGATCGGATCGAGGTGTTTTCTTACTCCCACGTTTGCCACCTTTGCTTCCCTACCCAGACGATGATCTGGATTTCTAAAGAGGGAGCGATTGGTTGCATTCAAACGGGTTTCCGGGGATGAATGGTGCTTTTGAGAGGACGGCGGTGGCCGGGCGACTTAGCGAGCTGGGACTGCAGGAATGCCAATTAAAGGTCGGTGGAAAGCTGACGCCACAGTCGGTCATCTCAACGTAAAATCTTGCAATCTTATCGTTGTATGGACTCGAGATGATGCAAGATAGTCGTCACATTGTTCAGGAACCACAGGCTCACCTGGAGTTTCTCAAAGATTTTTTGGGTTACCTTGATTTATTGGACAAATTCATCCGATCAAAGTCGGATTTTTTCACATGCCAATACGTGAAGACTTCTAACTCCGAATGCTTTCGACCAGAGATGTCAAATATAGACACAAACTAGTAGAGACTTTTTCCCAGCTGATATAATCACTCTTTCCTCTTTAAAATGATTGTTTCTCACGCAACTAAGAAAAATGCACTGGACCGTGAAGCGGACTCGCTGATGCAAAGCCTTTCTGCTCACTTCCCACAATTCTGCCATGTCAGCGCTTTCCAATTTGGTCATGGCGGCAAGTCCTTTCCGCGCTGCTATTGGACTCTTTGACAAGAGGCTGCCGCTAATGCGAAAAGGCCTAAGCTGACAAATATGGGCCAATTTGAGTATTCAGGCTAATCACAAGACTACACTCCCTGCCGAGATGCAAAAAAAAATGGGCTGCTACCTTTCACAACTCTCAGTCGGTATCAAACAACATTCAATTGTGATGAGCTATTTGAAGCAAAACTTGGCGAATCCCACCTAGTCCGACTCGAGCAGGCATTCGACTGACCTGGCAAATACGTTGCCAAATATGCACGAATACATGGAGTTCCCCGGCCTTTTTCCTCATTGCCACCGGGATTCATCACCTCTGTGTCAGATCAGACGGGGGCTTCTGTTTCAATTAAACTTTGCCTGCTGCCCGACGACATTTCCGCGAGTGGGAGCTGATATTTTCACACTGTAATTGCAGGCATAGGTCAATGAAATCGAGAGACAGCGGCTACATGTTTATCCCTAACTAGACAATGGGATTCTTCTGGATGTAGGCAAATGATTCACCGCGTGAAATGTCATTTTATACTACTTTTTTGTTGTTACAAAGTGCGGGGAAGTTATGAAATTAAAGGGAGGTCTTTATTCATTCATTTAATCTGTGGCACGCGTGTTTTTATTCAAAACTAGCATGCGTACATATATATACGTAGAGGAAAAATTATCACAACACAACCTTACTGTAAATCAACGACAATTTACAGCAGGCTATAGTAGTATTTTTCCCTTTAATTGAGAAACAGCAATGTACCAAGCGGTACATCACGAACATAATATACGCTTCCAACCCAATACGGTCTCAAATTGAGGCTGTTGAGTTGCATAAATTGCTAGTGATTAGTCGAGCAGTGTCATTAAAAGCCTTTCCTGTTGCTGATTGGCTTTATTGATCGTGCGGAAAAAGCCGAGCGACTTCAATACAAACCTATGGACAGGTGCCGTAGTAACAACATACAAATCCAATACTTTTGGAACATACATGCGCGCATTAATTGGACAGTTGCTTTTGCATACTTCCATATGGTTTGATGAAGAGGAGGCACATTAAAATGAAAAGCCATGCCACTTTTATCCCAATTGGGAACACAATTTTTCATATCTTTGGCAATGTTCCGAATGAACGCAAGGTGATGGAATTAAAAGCCTCCCTCGATCCCTTTTCTCAGCAGCAGCACAGCTGGGTCTTGATGTTGCGTTACCCTCCACGGAGAAATTTTTCATCAGAACTGGCCCGACGCGGGATGGGAGGGGCCTCATTTGGCTGACGGCCATGATTGCAGTTGCCGCCTTAGCCATTATTTTATAGATTTTGGGGGAGTTTCAGATTTACGGCCTAAGCTATTTGTCATAGGAATACGATGTAAATATTGCAGACTAATTAAAAGTTCTGCAATCACCTCAGAATGTGTTTTACTGAATTCGATAGATTGGATTTTACTGAGGCATAGTCCTTAAACCAAAAAAGGCAAAAATCTCCGTTATTACCCAATTTTGCTGTTGGCCAGAAAGCTACAGTCACTTAGCGGAAGTGAGGTAGCCGTGTGCGGTCGATTGGTCGCCGGTCTTTTGGTCCCGGTCTTTTGGTCGCCCCGACCGCGAGAACGGGCGACCAAAAGACCGGCGACCAAAAGAGCGGCGACCAAACGTCCAGCGACCAAAAGTCTGGCGACCAAACAAGGTAAAACAAGACGGTCTACGCATGAATAAAAGCCAACAATGGCCATGAGCAGTTTCACTGAGCCGACGTGTGAGTGTAGAAGAGTTTGTATGTACATGCGTTGTCCCTTTAAGAAGCGACGTCAGTTCAGTCAGGGTCTTAACAAGTTCTCCAACACAAAACAATAAAAATACGGGAAATTTTGAGCTTTTCTTTAGCCTAATAATTAATATGGCATTAAGTATGACTAAATAGTAATTTGCAGTTTGTATTTAGGGAATTTGAGCAACGATTTAAATGGTAATTATCACTTACCTTCCGGTCGACCCAAAGATCGGCGACCAAAAGACCGGCGACCAATCGACCGTGTACCTGAGGTAGCAGAAGCTAGTTTTGTTTCATCCATTTAGTTTGATTGCCGTCACGTGGTGAAGGCGAGGGGGGGGGGATATGGGGATGGACCCAATTGCGGGGCAACAAGTAGGCCAGGCAAGGTGGCGGTAACTCAAAAGGTTTCGTTAAGGAGACCAAAAAACAAAGGCAGGGGATCCAAAAATACAAAAGGAAACCGAAAGCTAGAGAATCAAATAAAGACGCAACAACAAAACGAACAAACAATTTTTTTCTTTTTTTCTAGCATTCACTACTCATACGTGATGACTTTTCGGTGGTTAGAAAATGCCTCACATAGTCCGTGATGAAATTAAAGTGGGAGAGGGTTTTACATCTGGAAAACGTTTCTTTCCCGTTTTTTTATTTTTGATGGCAGCACAGAGAGGTTCTGTTCACAGCTTGTTCATTTGGCGGCGGTACGCGCTCATGAATCATTCACTTTCCTACTACTTGACTTTCTTTCAAGTGTTTCTCAGCTTCCCGTGAAAAAGAAAATCATGTCGAGAGAATCTTAAAACTCATTATCAACTGACATTTAACAGTTTCCAATTCAGGTGTTCCGATTAGAGCAGATGGATGACATTAGTTACGCTAGGTATGAAAATCATGTTAGCTGAAATAAGAGCAAAAACGTCGCAATCATTTTTTTAAATGGCAGAAACTGTATAAAAGATAAAGGGGGTGCTGGAGTCTATCCCAGCTGACTTTGGGCCAGAGGCAGGAGACACCCTGAATTAGTGGCTAGCCAATCGCAGGGCACAAGGACACAAACAACAATTCATGCTCACACTTATACCTAGGGGCAATTTAGAGTATCCAATCAGCCTACCATGTCTTTGGAATGTGGGAGGGAACCGGAGTACCCGGAGAAAACATGCAAACTCTGCACAGGTGGACCAACCCAGATTTGAACCCAGCTCCCCCACTGTTAGGTCGACTCGCCCTATTACATATGTTTTGTTTTAAAATTATTTCAAACCCCTTTCAATTTTGTATTCCAACTCATCACACAATGAGGACAACAAGTCTCTACTACCGATTTTCATTGTGTCATATGTTCGCTGCCTGAAACCTAGCTAACAACTGCATTATCGGTTTCAACTATTCAGAGGTAAATCATTCCACAAATTAAGGCTGGTTCATGAGTTTTTAGTTTTAAATACTATTTGACAAGATTCTATTATTTCATGTGTAAAAACTTTAATCCCAAATCACCTGTTGAGGATCAAGTAGAGTCGTGCTATCCAAAAAGCGCCACAAAAAAGGTCGGAGACTGTGTTACTAACCAACATGTGTTTTTCCGTGACCTGTAGAAGTGTACTTTTATCTAACAAAGGATTAAAAAACACAATCTGCCCTTTTGCATACCCGCGTAATAGCGGTCAACGAACCAACGAGCATATGTCTGATATCTCCTCACATTTGGTCGGTACTTGTCCTAAACACAGACCGGGCTTTATGACAACATGCAGAGGAAATGAGTTGTTATTATCAGGCCACAATGGTGTATTTTCTAATCAATCCGCCGCTAGCTATCAGAAAATCGGACCTCAATTGTATCCCCCGATGCGTACAAAAACCATTCAACGAGCTTTGGGACTTCGTTTACAAAGACAAAGACACGTTTGTATTGGTACACATTTCATGCCAAGTCGCTCCGCGGAGAATAGACGGAGGAGTTCGCTTCCGTTGGCGGGACAAACAGCAGCCAGTCAATGTCAAGCGATGAAGCCGCACGGGCACGGCCGTGTACGCGTTAAATGCTATCTGCCCGTCAGCATCCCGGCCGGCTCATGCCTCGGTTTCCAAGTAACTGTCGGACGTGATCAATGGAAGGAGCCACGCGCCAGCAGGAAATCTATAGCAAGTAGGCATGCGTCTATGCAACTCTTTGTGCAATTGGCAGCTCGCTGGTTCATCCATTTGCGCAAACACAAAAGGCAAACAACTAGGAACACTCGAATGGAGAAAGATAGCACGGTTAACTAGTTTGCTGCCGATGGTATAATTCATTCCAGACCCCGACTGTTAAAAAATGGATTCATCAAGTTGAAAACTCACTTTCAGCTTAGGTCGGTACTCTACTGAATCTGACAGACTGGACTTCACTGAGCCAAGACCGGTTTTATTTTAGTTTGGAGAACAAACTGAAGAAAGAGGGTGATTTCCGATCACATAATCAGATCTGGGACATCTCTAATTTTGTATACGTGTTGATGAGCATCCAAGTTAAGAGGCATGTTCTGTCAGATTCCTACAGTTGTCTATTGTGGTTGTGGCCATAGTATCCAAGAATAGGGAAGCATATTTTCCCGATGTTTGAGAGCTTGTGAACCAAGAGAGAAACAAATTACAGTTGTAACACAAATGACATAAGCGCAAAATTGCCGGTACTCGGGCGTTTCGTCGAAAGACGTTTGGTCCCCGGACGTCCGGTCGACCAAACGTCCGGGGACCAAACATCTTTCGACCAAACGTCCGGTCACAAAAATTGCCAGGTCTGATGGGTAGCACAGTATGACAGGAGACCGGCCTTCATTTAGGGTTAATTTGGCCCGCCTCCTTCCCCACCGAGGTAGATTCTCCTCAGAGTGGATAAAGTCATTCATTTTGTTTGACTGGCCCTTACATAACACACGGTGGGTGTCCGCCACGCGGAGGAGGAGGACAGCTTCTTTTTGTCAAAGTCATTTATCAGCATGGAGGTGGCGTGCGTTTGAGGCACGAGCATGTGATCCGCCGGCTGCCTGGCGGCAAAGGTCAGCGGCAAGATAAATGTCATCTGGGCTGAATTGAGAGGAGTTGCCCAGACTGGAAATAAACATACGACAGGTATCGACTGGAAGGTGTTGCGGGGGGCCTCCCCCGTGCCCCTCCGCCAGCATGGCTCAATGACACGGCATAATGAAGACATTCACACTAAACGCTGAAAGAAAGCAAGAATTTTTTGTAAGCCCAAAGAGATTTTTGGTAGAAATAGTCCATTATGTGATTTCCCTATGGGTCGTATCAAGCTTTGCCCCTTTGTATGCTAAAGCACTGCATTAGGAACATTGATCTGGGCTCCCCACCCACTCTGACGGTAGGTGTAGCGGCACCCCGCGGCTTGAATGCCAAGCAGAAGGTTGGAGGAGGGACGGGGAGGCAGCCAGAGAAAGATCCGGAGGGAGAGATTCCACCAAAGGCGAACAAGAAGGCCCCACACAAAAGTGAAGGGGTAAAAATCATGAAAGGAGAAACTCCATTTGGAACATTTCACCCCTAAGAGGACTGTATCGACATACAAGAAGATGCTTTTGTGTTTTATGACAAATAAAAACCTCGTCATCAGTACACGATGACGGAACGCGTCATCAAACACAACAAAAATGAAAACATCAATGAAGATAGCCCATAAACACTACTAATTAGTAAGACCCAGCCAATAAAAAAGTCTAAAAAAAATGACTGTCCAACAATACCGTTTCACACGAACAGTCGTTACGACCCAAATACGGAATGACTTCCATAAAAGGGATTTATGGAAATACACCCAAGCTAGTAAATTTATTGAAATTAGCTAACGCTGCAAAACAAAATCTATCAAAGCCAAGAGGAAGACCAACGACAAACTCTCATCCAATTACCAATACGATTGTTAGGGTGTTTGGGTTTGCTAGCGTTGTTGTCGTTTTATGTGTTTTCCTCATTGTATCTTGTTCTTTTGTTCGCGCATTGATTTCACCCGTTGTTCCCTCGCGTGTCGGCCAATCCGGTGCCTTCTCATGTCCCAAACCTGTCTTGTTACGCCCTGCCTGTCTTTAAAAAGCCTCCCTTTTTCCTTTTGTCAGATTGTCATCCGTATCACGTTTCTCCCGCTGTGTATGATTGTCTACTTTGATTTGATTTGCTGATGTTAAGTTGTAAAAGAGAGTTATGTTTATGTTAAATTATAGAGATGCGTTGACACAAGGCAACGAGAGCGGGAGAGACCGGCACGTTGCCCGCAATTCGCCCATGCGTGACGGTATTCTGTCACTCTATTATCTATCTATCTATGGTAATTTTTTTTACAAGCAACATTGTTATCTGACAGGGTTAATTCAGTGATGTCTAATATAACGAAGACTATTGTGTTATTTATATATCATATATTCAAAATGCATGGTTTGTGTTTTTTAAATAAACAAACTAAACAAGGGCAACAGTGGAACAGATTTTTCAACTGATTAGGTGACATTTTTAAAGAAAAAAACACTTTATAAAAAGGGAAAAGTGCGAGTCTCCAGAAGGTGGGAACTTGATATTTCTGATGTGATAACCTTTCATTACAGCAAACAGATGCTGGAACAGAAGTGTTCCAATTTGTGATCAAATGCAATATGAATACATGAGCACAACAAGCAAAAGTGATGGGGAATTATGGCAATCTGTCAAAATTAGCGGTTGAAATTCCCTGTTCTGCTTCCACGAAAACAAGCGTTATACATCTAAATTATTTTAATTATATAGGGGATAGTGCAAGGTGGTTAATTGAGCTCACTTTTATATTGTTGTTGGACATTTTTTGCTCCACAAAGTTGAATTTCACTGGTGTAAATATAAATATTTAGTGGACTCCTCCGTGTGTATTTTTTTTGTTTGCAATATACCTCAGGATTATTTTGTTGTTTGTAGCCTGTAACTCTTTTACTGCCATTAACAGTTATAAACATTAAATCCATTTTAAATTGGCTAGAATTGAAGGATCGTGTTTCACTGCCTTTGATGGCGATCAACATCCAATCCACCTTAATACTTAAATTTTTTTTTTTCCAGACTATAAGTCGCACCTGAGTATAAGTCGCACCTGAGTATAAGTTGCACCTGAGTATAAGTCGCACCTGAGTATAAATCGCACCTGAGTATAAGTTGCACGAGCTAAAGAATGCACAACAAAAGAGGAAAAATATATAAGCTGCACTGGAGTATGAAGTTATATGCAACAATATATGTTCAAGTAATGAAAAATAGGGAACAACAGACAAAATAAGCACCTGTTCATATAACATATGAACAGATTTTGCATAACTATGACCTAAAAAATGCAACATAACAAGCTGTTGATGGTCAGAAGTGATTGGCAAGCCCATCCAAACTAAGAAACGTATAGTCCGGAAAATCCGGTATTAATAGCAGACTCTTTCGAAGCGGCGAGGAGGTGAAAGTGACTCAAGGATGGACTGCAGGCACACGACTCTGACTGAAACACACAAGCTGACATATCCTGTTACACAAGGCGCTTTCTGTCTCTCACAAACACAACGCCAAAACTGACTTTGGCATGCACAACGCCGCTTCCTTTCACTTTCGCTCAGCGGTATGCACACATTGTTAACGCTGCCAAGGAGGTTGAGTTGTTGTCACTGTTGGATTGTTTGGGAACCGGATTACGCAAAGACTCCCTAAACCATTTTCAAGCTAGTTTGTGAAGAAAGATGACGTGGGCCAAGTGACAACACTGGAATTTGGGGCAAAAAACATGAGATTAAATACTATACCGAGAAATCAAATAAGATTATACTTGTATTTTTTTTAAAATTTTGCCTGTGTCATGTTTTTTGATGGTGGTGTTGTACTACTATGATTGTGCTATTTTTGGTATTGCTGTTATGGTCAGTATTTTTTGTCATGGTTGCTGTCAGGGTTGAGATTGTTTTGAAAAGGCTGTTTTGGGCTGGCGGTGGTGGAATTGCGGATTTTATGTTGGTTTGAGGTGGTTGCTGTCGTCATTGTGATTGATGGTCTGGATACGGTGTTTTATGAGGTTGTTTTCTCTGGTTATTGCGGCTATTTCAGCAGTTATGTGGTCGAAGGAATTTTCATGTTTTTCTATTCTGCTTGATTAAAACTTGGATGCAATTTATGCAACGTTTGGAGGCCTTCTGCTTGTATTTGGAACAAATAAATCCATTTGTACACATGTAGTCCCAGCCTCTGTATGGCACTGCATACTTATGTGTTATATGTGCATCTCGCATGATTAGCTGTCATGTCGAAATTGATTTGCCCATCGCTATAGCTCATCCAAGCAGGGGATGTGTCAAGTGTAGGGGAAAAATAAATAAATATGCTTGCAGTAAATGCTCTTTATAGGAAAGCCCGATGAATGACCGCAAAGGCAGCCATTTTAATCTGGTCGGACTGCACAGGCTTGGTTTATTAAAGCTTCCCCTCCAGTTTGTTGTAGTCAACTGAGTTCACCCAAGGGAGACGACCCGTACAGGCCATCCCTCTCCGGTCGGCATCGATGCTTGGAAGCATAACGTCGATAAAACCGGAGTCCGACCACCTCCGGCCGGCTCGCATCTAACAACAAGTCCCCTCGAGTTAAACTTTACTTAACTTAATGATGCCAAACAGCACCCGGTGGCCTGCTCGGAAGAAAGCTCATGAAAAAGAAAAGGCACAAGTGTTTTAAGTCGAACTGACTGTGGAGGAGCTTTTTTTTTTCTTCTTCTTCTTTCCTCAAGAGGCTTTAAATGTCATAGTCAACTTGTTATCTGGCTGTACGGAGTGGACAAACGCAGATGGTCTGTCAATCCTCCGTCTTAAAGGGGACACGTGGTGGAAAATGGTCGATTGGGTTGATTTTATAGAAATGATTGAGAATTTAGAGGGTTTGGCTCAATCGTCAGTATAAGATTGCATTTTTAGAAAGATGATTCTGTCAGAAAATGTATCTGTGAATAAAGTGTGTGACCATATTTTGTCTCTGTGTTTGTTTCATGCAGCAATCTGCAAACAAATTAGCAAAAGGTGCCTCCATGATTCAATAAATGCTTTATGGAATACTAGGTGCGTTTCAAAGTACTATATGGGGTCGTGAAATACACATTTCTATTGAGGAAAAACCTTTGTACCTTCCAAATGTCTAAATTGGAGAAAAAAAAATGTTCTTCCAGACCACCTAAAGAAAACCCCATGATCGAGCACAATTTGAAATGAGCCTGTTTCTGAAAAAACGAAATGTAGTTGGCAAGGGAAAAAAAAATGCTAATCATGTAAAAAAAATAAGTGTGGTACGTGGCGTGAGCTGCGGAAATTGTCGGGCAATCACCTACTGTTGGTCTAGACAGGTTTATTTATTCATTCATTCAGCATTTAGCGTTTGACAAACATTCTGTTGTTATAGGTCACATCAAAAACATTCTACCATATTTTCTGGACTATAAGTCGCACCAGCCATAAAATGCATAATTAAAAGGAAAAAACATATACAAGTCGCACTGGAGTATAAATCAGTAACGACGTAACATTGGATTGGATAACTTTATTCATCCCGTATTCGGGATGATATATCATATGAAGAGTTATTCAGATAACTCTAGCATAAATAACATGCTAACAAGTTTACCAAACTATCATTTTCACTCCAAACCACTAAATCCCCAACTCGGGAGGTAGATATTTTAACACATAAATCGCACCAGAGTAAATAATCGCAGCCCCGGCACAACCATGAAAAAATCTGCGATTTATAATCCGAAAAATACGGTAAAAGGGCAGAATAAAAGTGTCCTTGCCATCATGCTTTACCCTTTTTCCCCAAGACATGTCTGGTTCTGATGAAACCACATCTACCACAGCACTCGCGTTAATCTCTTCCAGGGGCCGCTATAGTCGCAAAAAATAAAACCACCCCCGCATCCCTCAAAGGATACCCAGTGGTCCACTCATCTTCGAGGGCTGAGCAATCTGATGATGATCTGAACTCCAGTAGTACGTCCTAACCTTTATCTCGCCAAGACATTTTCCTTGAGTTAAATCTCACACAACGCCACAAGACGTATCGCTAACAGCCTGAAATAGTGATCCTATTGTCTCAATCCTCTCGCAAATTGCATGTTTAATTTAACACGGAGCTGACCTACTGACAGAAAGCCATGACTTATTCTGAGTAATTGAAACAGCAAGATGTGGAGGACGGGAATGAATAAAATGGTATTGTTTGCAGTCAACTAACGTGATGAAAGTCTTGTCAAGATACATTAGTCAATGTCTTGGAGAGACGGATTCGATTGTTCTGTTTGACGGGAAAGGTTGCCGGCACAGATGGATGAACAGAAATACCGTTGCAATTAGTAACTAAGAATTGTAAGATACGTTGATCAAATTTGGCGATTTCCCGTGGCACTCCTTTCACTGAGCTAGAAACTGGAACAAGGAAATTTGAAACACGGGGATAACTCACGAAAACGAAAGGAAACAATTCAACACTAATGTAAAAAAAAAAAATAGCCATAGCGTCTTTAGCTGAGTACCTTTTGGATTTAGAAGTAGACGTTCGGAAAATTATTCGGTGCAACATTGAAACATCTGTAACCCTCCCAATTTAATCCCATTTATTTTGCAGTTTCACATTTCTCGTTAATTGTACCTGATTTTTGAGGGATGCTTTTATTTGTATTTAAAGTATACTTGAGCTCTCTGAGTATAAAGATCAGTCCATACTCTTTCTACCAAACGGCCGTTTTTGCAGGAACATTTTGAACTTTTAACACTCATTACATCATTGATATTAAACCTCAGTTACGACTTTCCAAATCGCTGACATTTGTGACATTTATGCCTGTTGAAAGAGGTTGAAACTGCAAATAGCTGATAATATCTCCCGCTGAAAAATATCTACCTATAAACGGTCAATTAGGCCGAGTTTCACTGTACAAAAAAAGCCTCAAATAAGAAGCACAAAATCGCTATCAGTCGGGTGTGAAGTGTTGTTTGCATCTGAAGTATTTGACCTGTAATTGACTTGACTGGATGGCAAGCTGCACTTAACTGCCAAGTATTTGTGACCACTAAAAGCCATATAGAAAATGGATGCATAGGTAAAGTGTCGGAGCTTTTCCCTTACCGTGACTAAGGAAATTGGCAAGTACAAAAAAAGCCTCACACACAAACAGAATCTATCAAGTCCCATGCACTCAGGGCGCTGCAGGACGGCTGGCAAATTTGCAGCACAATCATCGAGGCGCGCCATTCGTCCTTTTACCCTAACGGCCGGCGCTTAGCGACGCTTACCGACGTATACTCCTAAGACTTTCATATACCCCCGTCTCACTCTCCCGGAGCATCGACTCATGTCCTCCAAGCTGCCACTTTCCCCCAGAAGGACCGTTATTATCGGCGCTACTCATTCCTCGCCATTATTGCGAGCCTGACAAGGTCAATGCCTCCATGCCGAATATCATCGACGACTGAAAAATCGCTTTCGTCATTGATTCGCTTCTCGGCCGTCTCTCCGTGAACTGAGCAAATTAACGGTCTACGAGGGGTCCGGTAAATGTTAACTTTGGAGGAAACCAAAACGTCAAAGTTGTCCATGTTTAGATTAACATTGTAATAATGCAAGGGAAAATTCACAATATTAGCAAACGAGTTGTTTAATTGCCTATTTTTACATGATCTGAAGCAGAAGTTGTTTGGTTCTCAGGGATTTCAACTCTTGGTTAACACGATATTGCTTTTTGTGATATTGGAAGAAAAATCGGAAAGTTATGAGATTAAAATCGTTGATACTTGTTTCGGATTACGTGAACTGGAAGTTGTTAGAGGTCCTTGGACTTATACGTTTTCGCGAGGTCAAGTCGACGTGAACAATTAAATGTTGTTTTAATAAAGTTCTAATTGTTACGATTTTCAGATGGTAGTGTGTCTCGAGATTTTTCTAAAGAAAGAAGGGTGCTTTGACTCAAAAATGTCTGGAAACACTGGCAGAACTGTTTCAGTTTTCATAAAATTTTGATTAGTGTTTATGTCCTGACATGTCGTAGGCGTATATGTTGTTCACTAGTCAGTCTTCTTATTTGCAAAGCTATCCTGAACATTTTTTTCCTGGGGAAACTTAATTGGATGCTCTAAAGTCTTGGGTAAAAGGAAAGATATAATTGCCGTCAAGGAAGTATGTTGAAGTGACAAAGTGCCACCGAGAGACTCTCGTGTTGGAAAGGAGCCAGGGTTAGCACGGCTTATTAGCGGAAATGACCGACTTTGTGTCCACACTGCACGTACGTTTTCCAATTCCAGACTAAAGCAGTCCATTTGAAATGGTCATCAATCTTCTTGGGCTTTCTGCCAATCTCCATTTGGACGCCTGATGCAAATGTATCATTGAGCCAATCAGCGCCTTTCTTAATAGTGAGGAAACACGCAGAGAAAAGACGGATGTTTATTTTTCTAGGAACAATTAAAGGCAACGAAGGGGCGGTTTATTTCCCACCGGGTAGCCGCGAAGGAATCAAGCGCTTGGCGCTCCACGAGTCGTCCTCGTCCTCGAGTAGCTCGGCGAGTCAAACTGGGAACGCCCGAAAACGTTCTAATCAGACGATGACGATTGAGGCTCTTTGCTAGATTGTTTGTCATTGGGATAATGCACTTGAAGCCACCCCTATTCTATCTTCTATTGGATAAAATAACCTGTTTGGAGTCTTCTTTCCACAAAGGCTGATTAAACAGCATCATCATCAGCCATCCCATCAAGATTACCGTGATTAACGGGAAAAAGAGAGGCTAATGGTAATCATACGCGGGATAATAGCCCGTCCTAAACGGCTGCTTGATCTCTAACGTAAATCACAACCCTAAAGGACACACCGCCAGGACCAGCGCACCCTCCCTTGGATGCGCTGGCAATCTATTTCTTTAACCCCCACGTGACCTACATTTGATTATCTGCCCATCAACGTAAAGCGTCAAACCCGCTTACGAAGCAGCCGAGTCGCGGTGCATTAGCGCTGTTTTTGTGTCTTTTCCAGAAGCAAATGAGATTCCAACGGAGGGATCAAAGTGGGCTAAAATCCCAGGCGCCGCGAAGGCCAATGGCTTTGTGGCTGTTGCGCCAAGGTTAACAACTGGAGGCAAATATTAGCTCGGCTTGGGAAAGCACATTAATCACCGATTAAAAGCGGCAAAATAAAGAGGGTGGAACTCGTGCGGTACAGAATGAATTGAGGAGTTCTGGTAGAATCTAACTGGAGCTTTTGGGGTGGGGGTTTCGTCATTTTTTAACTTTGACATGGGATTTAAATATTAATTGGGTATTTTAACTTCATTGAAGCACCAGTTGCCATTCATTTTCTATGCCGTTTATCTTCACGAGGTTTGCGATGGTCCCTGAGCCTATCTCAGCCAACTCGATTGGTTTCTAGCCAATCGCTGGGGACAATGAGACAAACAACTAGTGAACGGTCAAATCTTGGGGTTCAATCGGTGAGAGAAAACCGGTTTACGCAGAGAAAATCAATGCAATTTGATCTCAAAACACGCCAAAAGAAAGTGTTCTGATTCCGCTAAGGGGATATGTTTCAGACTAAATCAAAAAAAAAATGCCTTATGAATTTAATTTCTGGACAAATTCTATGGTCTACAAAAGTCACCTAGATGCATTTTTGGCAGAAATGACCTGTTTTTTAAGGGATTTGATTTCGTTTTGTGGCCCTGATTTGGACTAGGAGTTCTGAAACAATCTGCTGAATATTCACTGCGTATTTGTACTTGCGATGGCGTTGCTGCATTGTGTTGATATTTGCTTTCCCGGTTGGTTAAACACACAGCTGGCCACAATGACCCGTGAAGATACTTGGTGTAGCAAAGGAACCAACATAACGGGGAGGTAATATTTGATATTTGGCCGTAGCAGAGATGTTTTGGGGGAAATTGGCTACCGCAATAACATGCTTCTCTCTTTGTCAATAGCCTAGAGTATAATTAACAGGCTAAGTCCCATGATCCCGCAGGTGGGAGAGAAAACACATCAGGCTGAAAGCCAAAAGTTTTCGCTTGCTCGGGGCTGCTAGGATTTTCCTCGCAGTGGCTGGAAGCCCCTGAGATGACTGATGGTGCTGTCTTTGCTAGTGTGTCTTTCCATTTCAATACCTCCATAAGTGACTGCGTTTGTTTGTTTTGCCTTTTACTTTTTGCACGGAAACTCAATTGTCAGTAGTGATGATACTCAGTATCGGCTATTTTCGGTGGTATCGGTATCGGCTATTTTCGGCGTGACGGACAGTTCGGATTTAGTCCAAAGATCGCGAGCGGATGTTGTTTTACTTTGAATGTCGGCAACGTAAGGTCGGTGTGACCGCAAAACTGCTCTTTGGTGACAAATGAGACGTTTTAACTTTCGTTTGAACGCAGTGGCGCTTAAGTCTGGTTTCCATGGTGATTGCTATTCCTTTAGCCAAACCTAAAAGACCCATTTTTTTGCATCATCTGAAAAATGAGGGCAAAAACCAATAATAATCACCACACATTAGCTAACCAGATACTATGTGTCGTAAAGACGAAACATTTTAGATGCGACGTTGGTAACATTATTGTTTTTCCACTCTATTTCTTTTGGGGGCGCTGGAGGTGATCTCACCCGAGATTGGTATTTCCTGACCCCTGACTAGCTCGACGCTAAAAACTGATTCTTCTGGGCCGTCACACGCAAGTGGACATTATGATGTCATTAGATCCTCCGATCTAACGTGACCTCTATAAAATTTTGCAGCGTACGATCACATCGAAGCGCGCTTTGGAGGCGCGCCAGCCTTAGCGAGTCATTTGCTTTTCTTGTTTAATTAACACAACACATGGGTGATAAATGCACTAATTGTCCAGAACTTTACAGTTACGATGCAATTAACCTGCTATTGTTACGCATTATTTATTACCCAGGTGCGGGAATCACTCATTCCACCAACGACGCAACATATTCAAATTGCTAAAAGGGCTCAAGTTAGAATAATTTCAAATAATTTACAATTTGCTCACATATTTGGACTCCTATAACATTTTTTTTACTGGGTCGTCATTTTTTTATCGCAGTATTGACGTTTATAAAAACTACAACTACCTCCCTGGTCCCGAGTGTAAACTTTATTGAGAAACAAAAAGACATTATAAGTTATTTTCCATTTTCTCAATTCTTTTATCGCCTGAATTTAGACTTTTACAATATTCTTGCAGTGACTGTAAAGTGGCGGTGGCCGAATAGTGCGCCGTCAATAAAACTGGACATGCTACATGAAAATTATCTACTTATGAAATATTAATGTTTTATTTATTACAACATCCCTGTGGACGGCAAAGTAGTTTTTAATAGTGGCTTGTGCTCGTCAAACAGTAGTGACCTATTACGGTAGTTTAGTTTATTACGGTATAATAAACACGTATGGGGGGACAGTGGCCGCACAAAATCAGCAGGCCATCTTTTACCGCTTGTTGTACATGGAAGAGTTTCCGATTACGAACTGCCGTATAATGTATGACACATTTTACATTTGTAGAAACATACATTACATACATTTGTATCTACGTTGACTACTTATCTATGTTGACTACTTATCTATGTTGACTACTTATCTATGTTGACTTCTTATCCATGTTGACTACTTATCTATGTTGACTTCTTATCCATGTTGACTACTCATTATGGTGACTACTCATTATGATAACTACTTATTTATTATTCATTTACGCATTATTTAATTATTATTATTTATTGACTTAGTTTGTTTGTTGTTGTTATTTGTGCACTTCCCTACTTATTTATGTTGTTGACTACTTATTATGGGACAACTTATTTATTTATTGCTTATTGATTATTTGTTTGTTTGTTGTTGTTATTTGGGCACTTCCCTACTTATTTATGTTGTTGGCTACATATTATGGGACAACTTATTTAGTACTTATTTATTGATTATTTGTTTGTTTGTTGTTGTTATTTGGGCACTTTATTGTGAAGCTCTAAATCTTATTATACTTGTATAATGACAATAAACGCATTCAATTCATTTCAATTTGCTCATTTACCATGGCCACGAATCTGTTCATTTTTGGGCATTTCAAGTCATTTCCTGCTGATATTTGGTCACTTTTTGTTAATTTGAGGTTACATACCGTATGGTACGGGTACCGGTTACGCCGCCACTGGCAAATTGACATATTTATTCCCTCCGAGTGACAAGAGGCGGGCGGCAACTGTCCCGCCCGTCACGATATGCCGCTGGCATCGACGAACGAAGGAGTGCGAAGGTTACGTTGACACAGCTTTGGCCTCCAATTCCCGGCGCTCATCATCACAGTCTCGAACGTGATCAGACCGTTTAAGACGCCGTCTCTAGCTCCCCCGGGCGTGAGCGGCTCCTAAATGACCTCACCTCACTCCCACCGCAGCTGGAGGCATCAAAAGGAAAAGGAAAGGCTCTCTATCGGCGCAACGCAAATCATTCGAGACCCCCTCTACGGGTCGGCGCAATTAACGCGGCCCGCTTTGAAGTGTGCATATTATAATACATGTAGGATACATCCAGATGAGATTGCAGCCAAGCGTGAATAATCGCTACATAATAGCTGGTGTGTTGAAGTGGCCGTTCCCCTTTTCTGTCGATTTGTTAGAACTTTGCTCCGTGTATATTTCCCTTTGTACTTTCACAACCAATCGGAAAAAGCGCAAGAATAGGGCCTTATGTAAAAACCACACTTTTGCATCCCACACGTCCAGAAACCCACACTTTGTTGATCGCTATCGATGGCTTCCTCTTTTAGTTTTTATTGCGCAAGCGTTTTTTTGTTGGTTTTTTTTTTCCATTCTTTCCGCTACGGATTAGCTCCGGGGGTTAATTTCCTGCAGGAATGGTAGTAATTAATATAAAACAAAACAACAGAGGGGAGGAAAAAAGCTTATTAGAGGTCCAGCTTGGTAGCCTCGTGCCGCGTAGATCACAAATGTTGCCTTGCTAATTATTTTGCTCGCTATCAAACATCAGGAGGGGAGTAGGCGCTAAGAATTTTCGATCTGTTTGGCGCAGATATCAATTGGCGTGGATCGGCTTAGTGGGAATCAAAACCTTTTTTGTTTTCACAAAAGCTTTGCTTTGTTATCAAATGTTTACTGAATAGATGAAAGTGAAAATAAAATCGGAATTTGCGGTTAACTTTGGGTTTTACTTCTACCTATTTGCCGGAAAAGTCCGAAAAATAAATAAACAAAACTCGATTTCCGATGACTTGATCGGATTTCATTTTCTTTCTCTCGGACCTTCAATAATTGACCGCCATTGACCAAAATAAATATTTATCTGAACTGGGAAGGCTGGCATTGAGAGATCATATTTAGCTGCCCTTGATGGCGGGAGAGGTTTAATCCAATAGGATTTACAGTTATCAAGATAATGTGTGTGTATATATTGTTTCTAGTTCAACAGGTGGACATGAGAATTGTTGTTACCAAGGCAACCCACATTCAACTGGGATTTTCTTCCCCATGATGACTGCCGAGTGGATATTGTTAGATATACGAGATGGCAAAGGGATTTTTTTCAAGTACTTTTTGTCCTAATTGCTGCATGCTGTACGCCCCCGCCTGGTGCACATAGTCGTTTGCTGGGATAGCCTCCAGCACCCCCTGCGACCTTTGTAAAGATAACAGTTCAGAAAATGAATCAATAAAAAAAAAAATCCAAGAGAATAACTCCTATCAAGAGGCTGAAAATTCAGATTCGGACACATTTTAATGTCTCTAAATGATGCATCGACTACTCGAAAAGCTGTCATTTGATTAACTGATTAATTAGAGAGGGTGGAATTGGCAGATTATAATGGCCCTCCGAATAAAAGCGTAACTAGGACGCGAACTGCCACAAAAAGGAGGAGTTTGACCGGCTCAAGTCGGAAATGCTTCACCTCATAAGCCCATCTTATCCCGTTGTAGAGAGTTGCTCGGGGGGGGAGGGGGGAGCCTGCCGACGCTGCCAAAAAAGATGACATCAGCTCATCTCCGACAAAAGGCCGAGACGATGGCGAGGATGACGTACGTGTAGCTCGCCTCGCCACCTCACTCAAAGGCCTGCCTCGCTCTGCCCTAAGGGAAAACTTCCTCTCGTCCAACTCGCCTCCTTAAAATAACTCCTGGATGGGACCCAGAGTCTCTAGGAAGCGCCATTTTTTTAACGGGTCATTTCCCCTTACTAGGATGGAGTGAATGGATGTCGTAACCAAGTTTAGTGAGACTTCAGAAGCAGACTTCTTTCCGTTTAATTTTAACTTAACTTGCTTCACTGTATTTGGATCTGGCACATCAGTTTTTTTCATTTCGAATGGACGGCTGTTTCAATGCAAACTGCTTGGAATCACATTTTCTGCATAACCCACCAGGGATGGATTTATATATTTGTCCCATAACCCAACGCAGATAAACTAAGCACCTTAAGCACAACGGGAAAAGACACGATAATATAATGACTACCGAGCGACAACGGTCACATTCTTTTAATTTGAAAAAGCTAAACGTAGCAGGCTCCAGCTTTATGAGCTCATATATTAGACATATGTGGTCCCGTGTAAGACACTGGCTTATGATGACCAGGAAATTACCCTCCTCTAATGACTAAAGCCTGGTCCAAAAGGCTCTGGTGGGACCAATGCAAAGGATAATAGAGCTATATTTTTGGCTTAGTCTGTAAGTCTACTACGCGGCTGGATACATTATTCAAATCCAAAGTGGCTTTGGAGAACATTTGCCCCCCAAGTGGGATGGAATAGGTGTTGGTCTATAACACTGGAAAGGGCTAGCTTGGTTTGTATTTAGATAGTGGCTAGAAGTTAGCCTGGTGAGCAAAATGTGAAAATGACTGCACAAATGTAATTTTACGTGTAGAAGAAATTGGGACTCAAATGTGGCTGTTTTTGCTGTTGTTTTTTACAATTCTATAGTTTCCAATTTTATAGTTATTCCACCTAAAATATTGCATTGGGTAATGCTCGCGTTTTCCCAGCAATTCTGGTTGTGACATCACAAATCTTGCTGTTTTTGTGGTTGTTTTTTTATTTATTTTTTTACAATTTTATAGATATTCCACCCAAAAAGATGCATTGGGGAATGCCCACGTTTTCTCAACGATTCTGGTTGTGACATCACAAATCTTGCTGTTTTTGCTCTTGTTGTTTTTTAGTGGGTGAGAAAGTATTCTAATTCAAAATTATCTGGTCTGCTTTCATTTTAACTTGCTTTTGAATTTCATAGCACTTTTCATGTGTGTAAATTTACCGTAGGTACAAAGGAAACATTTTTTTGTTTGATTTAGGTGCTTGCAGTTCTGGGAGAAAAAAAGTTTGGATTAATACTAATAGTGATGGTAGTAGTAAAATACGTAATAGTAGTAATAATAAGAGTATTTATCCATTTATCACTAGATTTTCTTCTATTCAGGGTGAGGGGGATAATAAGATAAGATTAAATGGGATATTTTGTTGTTTGTGGACTGTACGAGTGTTCATGTAGAAATGATATGCGGCCATATTGAAAGTATTTTTGAGTGCAGCATATCCGCCACGGTTTTGTTGTTGTGGTAGTACTCGAGATGTTTTTTGGACGGGCTCTCGGTAGGGATTTTGCAGGGTAAGCGCCCCGGGGCCGTGACATCCGTGTTGTCGGAAAATAATCCGCTCGGAACACAATAGAGAGCTTCGCTTTTTTTAAGGTTCATTGACGTGAGCTTCCCCGAAACGGTGAAAGCAAAATACGGGGGTTAGCGAGAGTGGGAACTGTTGTCTCTAAAAACCGCTGTGTGTCGCCTGTCTCTCTGTGGGTGACAATTTGATGTGAACTGACGCACATGCTCGTGGTGTTCCGGCGAAAAACCATGAATCATTCACATGCCCTCGGGTCAGAAGCGACCCGGGCGTGTAAACAAGGCCTGGACGCCGCGCAATGCTACACCTGGGAATGCGGAAGCGGTAGTGCGAGGCGGTCCAAAAAAAAAAAAAAATCGGGCTATGGTGACCTGCATTTTGAAAGAACCGAAATGAACCCGACTTTTCGTCCACACAAAATAAAAATAGGTACCACCTAACTACGAACATTCAAACTCATGTTAAATTGCATCAACGTGGAAAATGCACCCAAGGATGAAGGCCAGTCACTCAAGGAAGTCCACTACTCTGCTTTGGATCTTTGTAGTTGAAAAAAAAGTATTATTCGGTTTTATGGCAACGGGTGAATACGCTCTAATTGAAAAGGATTCTTTTTGTCTGACACTACAATGCTTACCAGAATTTGCCCTTTAAAAACACAGCCAATAGCTCGCTGGGAAATGGAAAGCAGTCAAAGCCGACTAAATCATTGCAAGATCAACAAAAACTGGCAGGAATTTCTGACGAACCAGACACTAAGATGCATGCTTTCCCCATTTTTCTTGAGACGTTCCTGTTTTCGGTGCGGTGTGGTTTTGATTTCATCCTTGGTGAGTTTACACACCAGTTTAGCCTCCTAAATGCCTCTTAGGGGAGCAAGTGGGGGTGGGGGGTCTTTCATAGTGACAGATGGTGGCGCTCAATGCCATGTCTGTGGGCAGTAATGCAAACAATTGCTCCCAAATTCATTTCGCTGTCACTCCATTGACGACGCCCGAAGAACAAAGTCCATCGTCTGGATTGAATTCCCCCGTCTCCGGCGCCCCGCTCCTGTTTAGCCGCTCGGTGGATTTACTCCCGGCTTGACTCGCTGCTCCTTGTCTTGTCTTGGAATTAAAGAGTCTTGAAGCTGCCAGTGGTGCAGGTGGTGCCTCGTAAATTACGCCGACACACACCCCACCAGGAGCGAGAGGCCCCTCTAATGACCACCTCAGAAAGGGGAGATAACCCTAGCTTGGCAAGACTCACCCGGACTAAAAGAATACTCGATGATGTACTCAACTGACCCTATTTTTTGATAAGCGGTCGTTTCTGTAATGGATATCACTCATTTCCGTACAGTTTTAAAGCTAAATTCTTTCTGTGTTCTATTTTGTCGTTGTTTATTTCGATGCTGGAATCATTAGAACGGATCGTCAATGCAAACGGGTTCTTTCTGAAACCAGACAAGAGATCTTCCATCACAAAGCTCCTCCCCCACTGCAAGATTTTGTACCAAAAAAATCCAACACCAACAAGAGCTGGCTCTAGAGGTGACTGTGTAGTTCCCTTCAAAAAGACTGCTAAATTAGCCAAAGCTCTTCATACCTGGAACTCAATACCAATTAGCATGTGTCAACTCCCCTCTATGAACCTCTCGGCCAATCATTTTAAAGCCTAGTTGTTAGACGAACAAAACTGCGATCAGAACACTGTCTAAAGCGGTGCTACTTGTGTGTGTCATTGTTTACCTTCAACATGCACAAAGGACTAAAGATGAAAATTATATATTTAATTCTATATATATGTTCATTAACATGAATATGAATATGTTCATTAATAAGTGCTGTCCCTCATTAAATAAATCAAACTCAAAGTCAAACAAACCCAGTGGCCAAGGTCTGCTACTGCATGCTTTTTCAAACATTTCCAAGATTTTGATTTTGAAAGACGGCAAGTTAGCTTTGGCAGTCTACTTTTCAGAAAGGCTGCGCAGCTTGCCATGTTTTTCCACTTCAATATATCATAGCATAGGGAGTTGCAGGCATCGGAGGAAAAAAAAGAGTTAAACGCATCAAAGAGAATCTCAAATAAACGAGAGCATTGGGCAAGGATACTTTTCTGCTGGTGATTAGAGCGAATCCTCTCATATGAGCGAGATGCTTCATTTCCAAGTAGCAGACAAAGTCCAAAGCACCTAAGACGACTAAATGTCAAATAAGATTACGCCGGCTCAGGTGGCGTTAAATTTAGGAGAAAATTCATTCTAAATCTAAAACCCCGAGTGTTCTGGGTAGAGAATAGATCCGGAAATACAGCACCCCAAGAAATCCGACAAACTCTCCCACTAGTTATCCAATTTTCCCACCCCTGTCGTCTTTTTGTGCGGCCGAAGAAGAATAAAACCCGAAGAGATAGCTGCAATTTGATTGGACGGGGCACATCCCGCGGGAGAGCGTCTGACTCAAAACAGGTACGGCGTTATTGACGAGGCAATCTAGAAACGGCATCGGGTGGGATGAAAGAAGGAAGAAAAGAAACGGGCTGGATTGCCGAATGCGCCGCCACCAAGACGACAGGAGTGAGATATCACGTGGGGAGATTGGCGATAGAGGGGTGGGCAACTGAATTTTGATGTTTAAGACGCGGCTCAGCGGACCCAGAGTGACGCACGCAGCGGTTCTGATAGCGCAAGCCCACGTCGGGCTCTCAATCATTGGCGTAGACACGTAGAAACCGCAACGGAAAGTCAATACGCTGTCAGAATAAAGTCCCAGTGGGTCGTGTTAACTTATCGCCATGATATTCCGTAGATTTGATGTGTGTGCTGGTAACACAGGTAGACAAAAGTCGGAATTAATATCGTGGTGTAGCTAAAACTTGGCCTCTGGAGATAGGGGTAGTATTCGGGGATCTGGAATGGTGGGAAACGGTCATATAATTTCTTTTGGAATTGTGATTAAGGGAAAAACTGTCGTTATTTTTTCATGTATTTATATTTAATTATGAAAGGGGGAAACTGTAAGCATTGTATTTTTTAAAAAAATTGAATTTTATTTTATTTTTAGACTGAAAAAAATAAATAAAATACAAATAAATATTTTCTCTTTATCTGTGAATAATTTGTTTTGAGACAAAGTACATTATGGCAAATGTGTTTTTCTGTCAAATATTTTTATGGATTGCATTTTTTATTACATCAACAAACTAAAAAATAAATTTTAGTTTTTGTTAATAAAAAGGTTGTCATTTTTAAGAGCAGTAAATCTAAAACTTGAGATCATTAGCATGTGTTTACCCTATCATAAATTCTACATAAGCTTGAAATCCGATACATAATAATGTATTTACCTAGTTCAATCCAGTTATTAAACAACATGGCAAACACAAATCCAGTTTCAACGCTCTCCTTATTTGCACGACACTTGCACTAAACAGCGCTAAGCATTTGCAATGACCTGATACAAATATTCTCGGAAATTATACAATTAAAAAACAAACAAATTCAAGCTCCTCCCTGTTAGAGAGATCGCCTCGCGCAATCCCATGTGAAGGCAGCTTGCTCTAATTGGGAGCCGCCATGCTTCCAATGTTCACATTCCAAGAAAAAGCAGCGAGAAAAGCCGCTTGGATTACCGCAAAGCAAAGCATAGCAAAGCAAAGCAAGCATTGCTCTCATCACCCTCACTTTCTCTCCATTAAATAATTTATTTTCTCTGCATTTCAAGGAGAATGTAGTGTTACATCCTTTGCACCGTGTTTACCCAAATTGAAAGGCGTATCAAAATCATGACATTTACCACGCCGCTCCAGCAGAATCAACATTTTCTGGGAAGTTAATAAACACCCAAGGCATGTCATTTCTAAGCATCTCATCTTCCTCCATAAACCAATTCCTCTGCCCCCCCCCCCAAATGGATGTAAAACGATGAAAAGGCTCAAATTTGCGACTAAGGCGGAGCAAATTTTGCAATATACTGCACAATGCTCTGAAAGTCATGATACAACGCACCTCCTCTATACGCCATGTTCACGATAGGATATCTAAAAATGTCAAAAGCTCAACTTTCGGTTAACTTATTCACTCCTTGTGGTGATTTTGTCTGATTATTTTTAAGCGCTACAGAAAAATGTTTTTATTAGATCAATATGTGTACTCTATTTTCCATGTTTCTTAAAAGAATAATAATTGATAGCTATAAATGATCTACCAACTTTCAGAAAAGTTCTTAATACATGAGTCGATTAATTAATAGCAACTTAGTTAACGACTTTCTAACTGTAGACCTGTCAACTTATATGTTTTTCCCGTATTTTATAGGTTTTTTGATTATTCCAAGTTGTGTACGGCGTATAACAACTTTTGTACGGAATTTTTTAAAGTACGTTTTTTTGTAAAACTGATCTGGTTTTACCCATTTCGGCTCTAATCCGGATCGTGTCGGTCACTGGTAACGGACGAAAACATGATCGTCGACAGCTAATATTGTCAGGCATGATATGCGCCTTTTCACTATATAAATATAGCGTGTCAGCAAGCAATGTACCCAGACGGTCAAGCTGTCAGATTCATACAGCGACATCTACAGAATCTTGAATTTACTGCATACTGATTAGGCACCCCGTCCACTTTGGAGAAAAGTTTAGACATTTTAAGTGCGCCCTATGTGAGTAAATTTGTCCCGTCTTGCATTTCTACATTTTTATCGCTTATTAAGGGGAATTGCAATCATTAATAAGGGGAGCAATTAGCCTAGGTTGCCAGGTATGTAACTTAAAGCCTAACTAGGACATGGCCCGCGACCGAAAAGAAGTTTGACACAACAGAGCTGTTAGTAAACGTCAGGGTGACTTTTTTTTGTCCTGTGATCTCCCAGCAAGCAGGCCGTGGGGGTACCCCACCCCAACTTAACCATTACCAGTCACACTAACAAGGTCAAGCGCTACACAAAATGGATGGATCCATGTATAAAAGATGGCTTTACAGTCCTAAAATACATTCCTGGCAAACGCAGGTAGCTACCTTGGCCCCCATACATTCTACTTTTGGCACATGTTATCCATCTTTTGCATTCTATTTCCAGGTACAGCTTAGCAGACATTGCTGACTATGGATGTTCTTTCCACCCAAAAAAATGTGTGCACCTTTGCCAGTTTAAAATGAGCACCAGGTCGCATCACATGCACAACTTCACTCAGACATAACGGAAGAAAAAGCAGTCTAGGTACATCCTCGCAGATGCTACCTTAAATAATTCAAGGAAAGCATCAAAAGTAGTCAGGACTCTTTGTATAAACCATATAGCGCTACTTTTTCCTGTCCAGGACGGATTGCTGAGAAAAAAACACCTTTGGAAACGCACAATAAAATGCAACGCCAACTTGATGCGAGAAACTCAAAGAAAGAAAGCCATTCAAAAAGCTTTTACAAAGTGATAAGTAGACAGAACAGCAGTTTCTAATGGCTTCATCCTTTCATTTTCCCTTCCGATTATCCTCACCGGGGTCGTCGGGGTTGCGCTAGTCGATCCCGGCCGACACCCTGAAATGGTTGCCAGCCAATCGCAAGGTAAAACGAGAGAAACAACCATTCATGCTCACGCTAGGGACAATTTGGAGCGTCCAGTTAGCCTAGCATCCATGTTTTTGGGGACGGGAAGGTCAGGAACCACCAGGGATTGAACCCCATATCTCCGACCTGTGAGGCGGGCATGCACAGTGTGCTTAGACTTTAAACTTTGCACAAAAAAACTGAGAAAGCCTAAGTTACTGGGGGACACGAACTCTATTTGACAAGCTTACATGAGATAATGACCTCATCCCGCAAAAATAGGCTCTCACGCCACGGGAAACTCGAAAGACGAGGACACGTTCGCTTTCAAGATGGTAAAGAGAGAATAAAGAGGAATGAAAAGGAGGAAGAGTTCCAAAAAAAAAGGGAAAAGACACACTCCAAGATGGGCCCTGCTGTTGAGGACACAAGGGACATCCAGCGGGGGCCATCAGGCTCGGAAATGGCTAAAACCAGCAGGAGTTTTTTGCTTGTGCGGCGAGAACCCAGAATGGGAAAACATCTAAAGTGAAATAGACTTTTGGAAGAACTGCTGTTCCAAAAAGTTGATCATTTGATGAGAGGGGTGAAACAGTTCAAGAAAAATGAAATAATCTGCTGAATGTCTTGAAACATAAAATGCAAAGCTATCTGGATTGCAACATTCCGTACAAATTTGATTTTACACAGCCACTGCAGATTTGTACATTCAGGTAACATGGCAGTGGTAAAGTTTGTAGAATAAGAAACATAAATACATTCTTCAAAGGTCTTTCATTGCAGAACAATCCATTTTTGTCCAATAGCAGGCACTGCTGTCAAACTAAATTTAGGTCGTAACAGAAACCGGATTCACAGTGTATGAAACACCACGTAGTCTAAGTATGGTTTGATGAAAACCTAAAAGCGGGATACTTTTAACCCATAATCAGAGTTGTCTTCGGATATTGACAATAATCTTTGTTCACGGGGTTGTAAGCAAGACTCGGTAGGTAAAGTTGTCCTCTACAAAATCAGCGATTTATCCGATCAGGACTGATTTATTTACTTAAATATTGCCACGGCTTAACATTTTCTGAGCACAAAACGTGTCAGTGCAAACCAGTTGCAACAGCGTTTTAAGACAATGTACCAAAAACAATGCACTGAACGTACATATTGTAGAAAATTCCTCTTTAAAACGAAAAAGGGAAGAGACCCCAAGTGTTGTTGTTTTCCCCGGACCGTGCCCCAACCACGATCCCGAAATGTCACTTTTGTATCGTGTCGCCAACTCGTCGGCAAACAGCGATCGACGGAAAACGTGTAAGAAAGCCGTGCGCCGGCAAATGTCAGCCTCTCTCTCGCCGGACGAGTCAACACCTCCCGTGTTTGTGTTGAAGCTCCTGTTGTGTACGATGGGACGCTAGAGCTCGGCAAACACGGCAATCCCGATGGAGATTAATTGCTTAGAAGTGCAAACTCGCCGCCACCTCGTGACAATAACCCGCGTCTACTCCAGAGGAAATGGATTCATAAAAAGCCTACGCCACTTTGAACAGCCTTCTCGCAATTGCCGCCGACTTGGAAGCCAAGAACTGGCGGAGCTCTTTGCACTCTGGGTAATCAACTATCAGAGTGTTTTTCATGCTAGGCCTTTCTTCCTACCAGACTTGTTACCACCTAAGTAGTATTTATTAACACGAATCATGTTTGAGATGACTTCCCGGATGATCCGCTGCTGTTTTATAAAGGGATGTTTGGAAAACTGATGCGCTATGTTTTTCGAAGGATCATGACTAGCGTCAAGATGCTTTTGTTAGTTATGGACTGAGGGTAGACGTGGTCATCAAATTTAAATATGTCGGTCTAGATAAATTGACACTTTATGCTGCGTTTTGACGCGCGATCCATCATCTTGTGGGAGCTCAAGGCTATCATAAACCTTTAAACGGGCTGTCAATTACAATAAGAAAAAAATATGGAGATCAAAATGTGCAGAAAGACTTGGAGTTGTAAAATGAAAATTGTACTTGTATAGAGCCAAATTTTGACAAAAAACATCTTACCAAAACTCGCAAGTTGGGTTTTTGGTTTGTTTTTACAAGTCTAAGATGTGCAATATTTTAGAATCTGTGCAATATATCAGAATCTATGCAATGTATTAGAATTCTGTGCAATATTTTAGAATCCACCTAGCCGAGATGTGACTTTTTATACTTTTATACTACTATTTATGTTTTTTTACTGGGAAAACACACTTTGAAAAGCTTGGAGTAGCACCACCAATTTCGTTATACGCCTGTCTATGATGACAATAAAGGCTTTTGATTTAATTTGATTGATTTTTGAGTCAAATTTTCATTTTATGACTTCACTTCTTTTGGCATTTTTCTATAGAAAACCGTTATCTGTACTGGGAAGTCTATTCTTTGGCGGAATACGAGACTAACACAGACTTGGGTCGCAAATCTAGCTAAGAAAGGCTTTGCCGGCGCCCTGACAAATGTCCACTGATCTCCAGATTAACCCTTCGCATACACCAAGGAAATCGACCGGCGAAACGTACGCCACACCTCTGCCTCGGCATCACTTAGCCGATTAAGCTAGCGGCGAGCCTTTACGCGGATGAAACTAACCAAAGTGTAATTAACCGGGCGGACTAAAAAAAATCCCACTGCCCCCGTGCTCCCCTCTTTGTGCCTTCGCCGCGAGAAAAAGACATCAAAACACAAACAAATCCATTACGGAGATTTATGCCGCATTATTAAATTCTCGGGCACAGTAATAGTGAACGGGCAGCGTTCCATCACATTTAGAGCGCGGAGAGTAATGAGTTGTCATAAGAGCGAGAATCAGATGGCGGATTAAATTACCCATGCCCACATCTTTAAATGAACCATCTTTTCACCTTTTGTCTTGACAGATTGTGTGGAGAGTCAGGGGGAGGGGGAAACTAAGTTTGCAAAATTGCCTCGGACGGACAGAAGGGCCGAAAAAGGGATCGTGGCGTCCTTGACTTTACCTTGGCGGGGGGTGACGGGCAGGGTGTAAAGTGGACTCGCTGGGGCAGAACACTCAACAAATTACACCACGGCGGAGGAGTGAGCGTCTAACCGCACTAAGAGGCTTTCCATTGCCGCCTCAAATCTTAGCCATATTCATTTGGTTTTTGGTTTTATTGCCCTTTTTGGCATAAGGTGGAAATCTGCCACACGGATTTTGGAGTTTGTTCCTTCGCGATGGCACGACTGGATAAAAATTGTGTGCTCGCAGAGGTATTAAATCGTTTCAAGCTTGTCAATCTCCAGGTTTTTTTTTTTTATCACCTGGTGGTTAACTTACATAAAGCTACAGAGTGCTCCAAAAATCGCCTCCCACGTTGTAAAGCAGAAATAAACCGTGTAGCGGTAGTGGTGAAACACCTACAAGTTGCTCATTGATTGTTGAGGTGGTGCTATAGTTGTTGAGGTAATGCAAGGAACAGGTTTTATTTTGGGATTTTGGATTTTTTTTTAGCTTTAAAGATGTAGATTGGATAACTTTATTCATCCCGTATTCGGGAAATTTCATTGTGACAGTAGCAGAGGGTGATTAGACAGAACAACAAAGCAAAAGCACAAAGTACAAAGCAAATCAAAGTCAATGGGATCATTAAGAATCACCAAATCTAATCATTGGATTGGATAACTTTATTCATCCCGTATTCGGGAAATTTCGTTGTCACGAAATTTCCCGAATACGGGATGAATAAAGTTATCCAATCCAATGATTTGATTTGGTGATTCTTAATTAAGACAGAAAAGCAGAAAAAACAAAAAACGAGCAAGAGTGGACTTTAGAGGGAGTCCTCGGGTTATGATGATTCCTGGTTAAATAACGTTTGGACTTTACAACACTTGTGGACCATTGTTTCTGTTTTGCTAGTTTGCTAGCTACTGCATCGCGCTTATCTGTTTTTCGTACACAAAGTATTGTTGCCTTTTCACATTATGCCGCCAAAGAAGGAAGCTGGCTCTTTTAAGTTCAGCTAAAAAAACACAGCAATTACCAAAGAAACCAAGTGTAACATCATAGAAAGATTGAAAGCAGAGATATATTTCGATATTTCAGACCAAAGTTAAACTTTCACGTAAAAAACTCAAAAATGCAAGACCTTACATTGTCCACGGTCAAAGTCAAATATTTCGGTTTACTAATGTAAAAATAGAATAAAAGTCAAGAGACAGGTCTGGGTATATATAAAGTAGAAAGCTCTTTAAATATGGTTTTTCTTTTAAATTCTATTCAATTCAATATGTTCCTGAGGCAAGCAAAATCGATCTTTGAGGAAGAATCTTGTTGAAATGCGGAGCAAACCAAGAGAAAAGATTAGCTGCCCAAACAAATAAAAAAACTAGACAGAGGCAGGGAGAATGTAGCGTTAACACTGGGACGATATGACCATAAAATAATGAATTTGTTTTTTTGTTCAATACCGCCATGTCATTTTAACGAGCTGACAAAGTTAGCACATCAATCAATGCAACTTTGCTAGCTTTGGAGATAACGCGGCCGCTTCCTGTCGCGTGGATTCAGGGCGAAGAAAAATGTTGGATTCCCTGCAGTAATGCGTCAAAGCGCAACGCAACACAAGTTGTACACAAGTGTGATGTATTTTACTTCGGCCAGGTCGTTCATTTCCCCCCAGGTGTGTACCGCACATTTTACTCAGAAGTCCATCAATTATTCAAATAATGCGGGACTGTGACGGTAAACCACTTGGTCTTTTGCGTCAGCGGCTCTTCCGACGTATGTTAGTTATCTCTGCCAAAAGTGCAAGCGGCTGTTACCCAAGTTGACTTTGGGTCATTCACAGGATGGATAGACAAAAAGATCCAAAAAAATAGAGTATGAAAGCCTTTCAAAAAGTAAGTACGAAAAAAATGAGCCATGTTCTTTATATTCGATGGGAACTGCCTACGAGGTACTGTACTGGATTACAAAGAAATATGGTTTGTCACTTATCGGTTACAGTATTGTTACAGGTCAAAAAATATGGTTTTCGGTATCGGCCCAAGAAATCTTGACCCAAAAAATCGTACTATAAGTGGAAAAAAAAATCATGGACATGCCGTACTGATACTACATGAAATATATTATAGCGGACAAAAGGATTTCCAAGTTTGCATGGAGTATTCGAGAAGACAAACATACATGAGAGTGCAAATCCTCCCTATTTTCCTCATCAGTGCCCCTACTTAATTCGGCTGTCCACTCATATTTATTCTTCTCATCCATCGCGCCTGCCCTATGATCTCATCATCATCGGAGACCCTCCCCTCGCTCCGTACCGTGTGGGGGTCCCGACAACCAGGCGGCGAGCAAAAGAGCAGGGCCAAAGGTCAACGAAACCTACTTGTCAATCAATGTAACGCCATCTGCTAGCCTGTCCTGATTCTTTTACATGCATTCATCTTTGCAGAGCCTATCCCAGCTGACGACACCCTAGACTGGTCGCCAAAAGGCCGTAAAGTACACGGAGAGACAGATGACCATTCACATTTACGATCATATTGCCAACAGCGGGAATTGAGCAATTGGGGTTCATGTTGTTGCTGTGTGAATTCGTTTTTCGGCTATTTCCATTTGTGTTGTGGCTATTTACATTCGTGTTGCGGCTATTTCCATTTGTGTTGCGGCTATTTGCATTTATGTTGTGAGCAATTGGGTTTTGTGTTGTGACAATTAGGGTTCATGTGGTGACTATTTGCATTCAAATCTGTGACTATTTGCATTTGTTTTGCGGCTATTTGCATTCGGCCAATTTACGTTTGTGCTTAATGTTTGGAATCGGCATTGCTGTTGTGGTAATTTGCATTTGTGCATATATTTACTTCTCGCTAAGAATTTGTACTTTGCACTTCTCAGAAGTTGCGGATTCGATTCCCCACAGTGGTGACCTTGTTTGAATATCCTTGAGCAAGAAAACAAACCTCGCCTTGCTCTTGACGGGGTGTCGGAGCGATGCTGATTAAGTACATGGAGTGCCGTGAAGTGGAAAGGCCACTACACAACTACAAGTTCAATGACCAAAATGCTCGTTCTCCATCTCGTGAAATAAGTTGGCCATCTTGTTGGGGGCATTAGGGACAGCTAGGAATTAGCCTAATGACTTTTTCTTTCATTTTATGTCCCTCAATCGAGCTGAAATTGATTTCCATTCAAAACTTGGATGACACCAGCATTACTCGGCAAACTTAAATAGTAAAAGCAGGCGAACGGAGACACCGACTGCGAATAACGTGTGTGCGCGACAGGGGACTAAAAAGGACAAGCCGGTGCAGTGCCCCGACTTTGATGGTCCCCGGGAGGCCATTAAAAAGCCCTAATGATTCATTTAGCGGTGGAATTTTGAATGGCAAACAATATCGGGCCACTCGTCACGCGGCGGCGGCGGCGGCGGCGGCGGAGAGGCGCAACCTTGGCTTAAGCGCCATTCGATTCGAGCCGAGCAGACGGAGGAGCAAAAAAAGGCTAACGCATGTACGGCCTTCTGCGAAATAAAATGAAAGCTTAAGACATTTTCCACAAGATTCCATTCGATCATTTTGCATTTGTCAAGTTATCCGACTCATTGCTTCCCCCTAGCTACGCCTTGGCAGAAGACGCCACACACTGGTTTGTTTTTTGTCCTGCTAAAACATGAATATTATCCCCCGCCAGAAGCGGAATGAACACAATTCGCACCTTGCTTCTCTCTTAGCAATCCTTTCCATTTTTTTTCCATTTTCTGCCTTGATCTCTCTTGTCTTCTTCCGTTCCGCCCTCTTTTTTCTCCGTGGCATATCCCAATTTTTTTTCTATTTTCTTTCATCTCCGAATAGCGTTTTCCAATCATTTCTGGCGACTTCCTTCTTTCATTGCTGCTTTTTGCCTTCCCGTTCCCGCTCCCAACCTTTCTGACTTCATGTTTATGAAAAGATCTTGGCTCTCCACTTGCCTCTTTTTCTTAGCGTGCCCTCTCCTCCCCTCTCCATTTTCTCCCTTGAATTTTGTTCCAGCTTTTACTCTCCAATTCCTATCCTTCACGTCTATTCCTTTTTTACTCCAATGTGTTCTTTTTAATTCTATTTTTCCCTTCAATAAAAGCGAACTAGGGGGAAAAAGGTGTTCAAGATCCTCAGGGTTCTGAGGACATAGTCAAAATTCAGATTTTTGGTTCAATTCAAAGTTCTGTTATGTTAAAGTCAGACTTTTCCATTCATTTCTAGCGACTTTACACCTTTTTTAAAAGTCAGAATTCTGCGTTAAAAGGGCTGCAAGTCCAAAAAAATCTGTCTTGAATATCCAAATTGTGACCTTAATGTCAGAAACCCTTTTTTTCCTTCAATTTTTCAATTTTCCTAATCCTCTTCTGTCCCCTTCCCCTTTTTGTCCTCCCTTTTTTCACTCACATTTGTTAGTTAAATTGGATCCCTTCCAGTTGCCCTTCCTCCCAAATGTCCTTTCCTCCCTTTTCTCCATTTCGCAGCTATGACTTCACCTTCCAACTTTTCTCCCTCTTTCTTTGGCCTTCGCTCGTCCCTTCCTCAAAGTCACCCGGCAACGTCAACTCTCGAAACAGGCGCCGTTCGTTACATAAGCCGGAAATCCGCAGGCCTACCTTCTTGCACCGCTTGGAAGGGGTTGTTGGGCTCGATGAGTTTGACCGAGTGGGTGATCTTCTCGCTTTGCAGCAGATCATCGTTCAGACTCAGGTCCGAGATGGCCAGTTGGAAAATTTCGTCATCCCTCACTGCGTTCTCCTCAAATATGGCACCTGGACAGGAGAATCGGAATTAGTACAGTTTTCAGTATGCAACAGTGAGGTATAATGATTGTCAATGGAGCAGCCAAACCAATTCAATTCGTTTAGTTTTCCCCGCAGTTGGCTAGGGAAGGCTCCGGCACCCCCACCAACCTAAAGCGGTACAAAATCTAGTACTTTTTTACCACTTAGCTATTATATTACACAATTTTTGTCAGTGATCTGCGACAAGAGGTGGTTTATGACTTCTTTATGAAGAAAGTTGAGTAAGAATTACCATCAAAAATTCTTTCCGCAAGGGTGTCAGACTCGGGTTGGTTCGCGGGCCGCTTTAACGTCAACTTGATTTCATGTGGGCCGGACCATTTTAGATATAATATTTAGATTTTTTTTAATAAATGGATTAAAAGAACTGGATTAAAAGCCCTGAACATTCCGTTTTTATAGATCTAAAACATTGTTTATTTGAGCTTTTTTTTTAGATATTTTTAGATTTTACAAACTGATTTTTGAACTAAAAACAGAAAAAAATGGATTAAAAAATTACAATTATTGATTTAAAAGGGGGGAAATCAGGAAATTTAACATACATCTATACTCTTCATTTTAATTTGATCCTAAAACAGAAAGTCGGCACTCATGATTTACTTTCCCGGGCCACACAAAATGATGCCGTGGGCCAGATTTGGCCCCCGGGCCGCCACTTTGACACATGTGAAATAAGGAAACATTTCAAGGATTTTTTTTCTGATTAGATATGGCTCGGTATCTGAAAAACATCGAAGTTTGATTCAAAACACACGAATCGTAACGACAGATGCAACCGAAAACACAACCTAAAAAGTTCGTGCAACGTGAGCGTCGCCGTGACGTCATCAGCAAGCGCCTCCGAACAGTTTGCGCAACCTGAGAGGATTGCGTAGTTACCCCTAGAAACCGGGGCCCCCGCATTTCCCCCCCTCGGCCCCGCTCCGGCGAGCTCCCCGTTTCAGATGGGAGTCGCGTCAGGACCACGGACAGCGACGCAGGCGGTCAAATAATGGCGCGTCCGGCGTAGCCCTCTGGCCTGTCCGTTTCCAGACGAGGCGTTTATCAAAGCGGGGCGCTTTTCCGGAAAGGAGAAGTATATTTGGTGCCCGCTGACGTGCGTCAGCCAATACCACTTGGACGGAGTCCCGGTAATGCACTAAAGCTGATGACGGAGCACCTGCTGCTGGCCCAGACTGTTGCAGCAAAATGGGGGGTTGGTGGGGGAGAAAAGTCAGAAGCACGACTGCATGCTTGCTCCCTGCACGGCGGCCATGTTTGAGGGTGATTTAGCACTGCCACATCAAAAACATAACTCTTTCACTGCCGTAGACATTTCAACTGTAAAGGCTGGCATTGAGGGATCATGTTTCACTCTTGTGAAGTTTCTACTTCCAAATAAATACATTTGAAATACCTGTTGTTGTTTTTTCCTATTTCGATCCACTATTTAACAAATGAAAGTGGCAGGATTTCATTATTTTGATTTTTTTTTAACTCTTTCACAGGCTTTCACTGTAGTAGACATCCAATGCATTTCAATGGTAAAAGCTGCCATTGAGTGATCATGCTTCGCTGTCATTGATGGCGCTAAATGTCCAATTCAGTTTGAAAGGGAGGGCTGGCAGCGATCAAATGATCCCCAGTCAAACTGAATTGGACGTCTGTCGCCTTCTATGGCGGCCAATTGGCTCATATTTAAAAATAATTGATTGAAAATTCATGAGAAGAATTCCCGTTCAAAATGAATTGGACGTCTATTGCCACCAATGTCATCTATTGGGTTCAAAGCAACATGTTTCTGTACCCATTTTTTTACCCTAAGCTCACAATTCCATCCTCCTGACTCTCACTGCCTGCCATTGGCACTTCCAGACCTCAAATCCATTTCAACTGTAAAGGCTGGCACGGAGCGATCCCGTCTCACTGCCATTCAAAGTGGATCGGACGTCCGTCACCGCCCATGGCAGTCAGTGAGTTAAGCAGAGGACACCTTGTGATGAGAGGGCAGTTTTGCTGTCGTTGAGGGGGTGCCGGGACCGCTATGCGGCGCACAAAGAGCCCCTCTATGCGTTTGGCATGGCTAAAAAGTCCACTGACGTCCTTCCTCGCCGCACTTTATTGACACGACAGTCACGTCCCGCTGGAAGTTGAAGCTCGCCGGCATCGAGACAGGAGCGACGCCTCATCCAGACCCCCCCACCCCCCATTCCCTTCCCCTCCCCTCCCCACGCAAAACAGTTGCTTCTTGTTCCGAACGCGCATTGGAGACGCGAGCGGCGCACGTCTGCGTCAAAAACGTTTTGCGCGTGACCCATTCGAGGAAGGGAAGCAACTTTGGGACCGGCAACGCAACATCGCCCAACGTCGCCAGCAACCCCCACCCCCCCCTCCATCACCACCTGGGCGCTTACCGATGTGTATGATGGAGTCCCCATTGGCCGAGTTGCATTGCAATATCCACAAGGAGAGGCAGACCACCAGCAGCTCCATGGCGGCGCGCAGGAGCACCAATAGCTCATCCACAAATTCAACCCCCGCCCTCCACCACCCAAAAAAAAAACAACCAAAAAAAAAAAGGGAGGATGAAGCTCTACTGCGCCGCGGTCTTTTATAGTCCAAGTGGTCCAAGAGGACGGAGCGACCCTCCGCCACCCCCCAATCCGCCACCAAATCAGAAGGGTGGGGGGCAGGAGAAAAAAAACCACGGCGAGACGTCCAGAGCCGCTAGGAGTAGCCGGAGAAATGAAGAGTTCCGCGGGAAGGCAGCTCCGGAGAAGAAGGGGAGGGGGTCGGATCGGACATGCATAGGAGTCCCGGCGAGAGAGAGGAAAAAGAGAGAGAGAGAGAGAGAGACTGAGAGAGAGAGATGGGGAGGGGGGGGCACACTCGGCGCTCCAATCCTCCTCCAGCAGCCAGTTGAGGAGGAGATGAAGATGCAGGAGGATGAGGAGGACCGCACGCGTACGCTTTCCAAATTATTATTGAGGTGTGGAAAAGAGTGGGGGGCTTGGCGGCGGTCTCCTGGGTAGAAAAATCACGTGACCACTGCGCGAGTGCAGCTCGCTGGTCCCGATGAGCGCGCTAGAAAAAGACTGGAAGGAGATGGCGAAAGACGCACAAGATGCTGATGAGGAGGAGGAGGAGGAGGAGGATGAGGAGGAACGAGGGAGGGGGGGCGCGAAGGTGGGATGCCGCGCCGTGACCAGACGCGCGTCGCGTGACAGATGCCCGCGGACGCCGTGAGGAAGGAGGACGAACGCCCGCCTGGACTCTTTTACTTTTGGAGAAGTTGGAGCAGCAGGAAAGAAGAAGAAAAAAGACGCGGAGGCGAGTATCGATGCCGCGTGGACCGGGAGGGAGCATCTATTCCAAGACCACCAAAATGGCATCAAGGTAGTATATGTCTAATATTCATGCATAAAGTATGTAGTGTTCGGATTTAGTATAATTGAGATGGACTCATTATCTGCCATGTGACGTTTGTTTGAACTGGGAGGACTGGCTAAGGACCCTCCCAGTCGCAATGGATTGGACATGCAGCGCAATGAGTTAAAAAAAAAATAAGAATGCCGAGACATCCATTCCATTGTGACTGGGAGGGGCTGACCAAAGAGTTCATGTTCACCTCACCATTTACTTTTGTCTTTTTTGTCTTGAATATTTTAGCGCCGACTGGAAGAAGATGCAAGCGACGCGTGGAAAGAAGAACACGCGTGACCTTACAATTAAAGGATATTTCTCGTGTGATCGACCAGAACGGGAATATCTCTTAATTGTGAGGTTAAGCGAGTTAAACCCGCGGAAAGAGGGGAGGATGAAGAAGCCGCTGGGAAAGAAAAGAAGCACCTGTGGAAGGAAGGCGGTCGTCGCTTTCTACTCTTCCCCCTCATTACAACTGTATCCAGTTCATGCTTTCATTTACTGTCAATTTAATGACAGGAATTGCTTTAATTTTGCATCTGCTAGTGATGCCCTGCAGTAAAGTTGATCAAAATAAATCTTACACTGCCCCTACTGGCCGTTGTTGGGTATTTAGCAGCTTGTTTGTTGCTTACAAAAATAGACCGGTATATCAAAAGGTGAGTGAAGGAGCTATTTTTGAGCACTGGCTTTGAAAGTAACTCGAAAATTTAAATTTAAAAAAACATTTTCCTGCAGCACTCGTGTGTGTGTGAACACTCAAATGTATTTTTCCTTGTATTTCGTTTCATGAGCAATGATGCCTCTCGAAAGGCAGAGGAAAGAAAAGTGAGAATAAATGACATTCTACACGCACTAGTGGAAGAATGTGCATGTTTCTTTGTAGTAGACGAGATGGACCTGCAGATTTGCTTTTGCTTTGCTTTGACAGGTGATCACAATTCATGCCATACAGGAGCGGCTAATATTGCTTTCACTGATGTATGAAGCAATATGTTCCTGTGACATGATGCTCGACAGGAAGGCAAGTTTTTGTAGAAAGGTTTTGCATAGGAATGATGAAAATGGTGACCTGGCGACTAGTCCTGGACTGGCTTCCATTTTATAAAGCAAGTCAGTGGGGATAGGCTGGAACTCAAATACAAAGGAGCACAAGTCTTGAATTGAAGGCTTTTATTGTCATTATACCTGTAGAAGGAGATTTAAAACTTCAAAATAAAGTGTACAAATAACAACAAAATAAACAAAAAATAATCCATAAATAAGAATAAATTAGTCGACATGGATAAGTAGTCGACATAGATAAGTAGTCGACATAGATAAGTAGTCGACATAGATAAGTAGTCGACATAGAAAAGTAGTCGACATAGATAAGTAGTCGACATAGATAAGTAGTCAACATAGAAAAGTAGTCGACATAGAAAAGTAGTCGACATAGAAAAGTAGTCAACGTAGAAAAGTAGTCAACGTAGATAAGTAGTCAACATAGATAAGTAGTCAACATAGATAAGTAGTCAACATAGAAAAGTAGTCAACATAGAAAAGTAGTCAACATAGAAAAGTAGTCAACATAGAAAAGTAGTCAACATAGAAAAGTAGTCAACATAGAAAAGTAGTCAACATAGAAAAGTAGTCAACATAGAAAAGTAGTCAACATAGATAAGTAGTCAACATAGATAAGTAGTCCACATAGAAAAGTAGTCCACATAGAAAAGTAGTCCACATAGATAAGTAGTCAACATAGATAAGTAGTCAACATAAATAAGTAGGTGCAAAAGTGACTAAAGTGGTTAGCAACCTATGGAGTTTTAGTGCAGTAGAAGATATCTTCGTCTTGATTAGGTTCTCCTAGGTGCAGAACTTGAGTTGAATAAGGTGGCGGACGGCTCTTGGGAAAAAACTGCCCTTGAATCTGTTTGTCTTGGCTGTTATGGTCTTGTAGCCAGAGGGCAGCAGGCTGAAGAGGTGGAAGTCGTAGTAGCGCAGGGGTGGCTAACTCCGGTACTCGAGAGTCTGTTTTCAATGTCTTCCTCCACCAACACACCGGAATCAAATCATCGGGATCGGTATGAAGCTTCTGGACAGCTTGCTGATGAGTAGATCATTTGATTCAGGTGTAGTAAAGGAGGGAGATTGGGAAAACAGACTGGGTAGGGTCTCTCGAGGACCGGACTTGGCCATCCCTGCTGTAGCGTTACAGTTGGAGGCTAAAATGGAATTGACCAATTCCTCACAGTATATTTAACCTCACTTTTTCCAGTTTTTTTGTGTTGCCTTTAAGTTCAAGTGCTTTAGTACAATTTGTAAAATGGTGCCCTTTGTGCTAAAATCCAGTAGAAAGTGGCAAATAAGTTTCACCAGTAGTCGAATTTGTATGGCCTTTCTTTGCAGTTTCCTTGCCCTCTCGTACTTCTGTGGGTTTTCTCCAGGTACTCTGCTTTCTTCCCGAACAGCAAAAATGTACATGGTAGGGCGATTGAACATTTCCGTATGCAGACATTTTTTTCACGTGTCTTTTGATTGGGTGGCCAAAAAACAAAATAATACTATGTGGTTTCTCCGAAATGTGGACTATACACCATTGATCGGTCGCCAGTCAAACGAATTTAGAGGGTACTGCTTAAAAGGAATTTCCCGAATACGAGATGAATAAAGGTCAATCTAATCTAAAGTCAGGTACGATTACATTCTAATGTAGTAAACTACTAAATCATTCAAATAATAAAATTTCAAGAAAGTTGTAATCTGTGCACTTTGTTAATTTGTAGCTATTTGACACACCTTGCTTTTTTTATAAACATTTACAGACACACACACAATACAAAACAAACAGCAAAACAAATATGATAAGGTGCGTCGCAATCCAGGAAATACACAAAACAAAAAAATATGAACAAAAACAGGCACACAAAAACACTGACAGATGGCATAAAGCACTTCACATTTTCAGACAGAAAAACAGAAGTAAGAAGGCATGCTGTAATAATCAGCAAAATACAAACAAGGCACTTAGAATTTCACCAAAAAGAGCAATGGAAAATGACAAACACGATTTAAGGTGCCTTACAGAAATCTCAGTCAGCCATTCCAATGAACAAATCCTCTTTTTGTCATTTCTATACTCACAATTATTTCTATAAGACCTGAATTTTGAAAAGAAATCATTGAAAACATGCTACAGAGTTATATTTTCCATACCTGAGCGAAATTTGAACACAAATTGGAAAAAAATTCCAAGGTGACGCACGCCCAAACCCTCGCCATAACACACCTATACTACTATTAAAACCTCCCACTAACAAATTCCACGACATTATACATATATTGTCCCATTTGTATATGACGGCGCATGCGAGCGGAGAAGTTACGGCTTCAAATATTCATCCTGTAAAATTATTTATGAAGACGCGGGAGAAAAACAGCACATCGCCTGTTGCTCGGCGAGTTGGCCCGCGTGGCCTGCCATGCATTAATAAGCATATAGCACACCATGAAAATACAATGATCGTCTATTATTAATGTAGTTCTGCGAAAGAGGTACTAGTGTTGGTGTCTAATCAAACTTGAACATTACATATCTTGAATATGTTAGCCAAACGGCACCTTTTATTTTCCGATCCATCTCAGCACGGCAATTACGATTTAGCAGATATTTTCTCAAATATTGCCTGCCAGTCAATTATTGCTCGTCTCGCAAATTTGCGTGCCGAAATCAGTCTCAGGTAGCGTCATTTATGGCGAATTAGCAAATACTCGACGGGGCTCCTCTTCCGGTACAGAGGGCCCGAAATGTGGATTAAAATGACGAGAGGAACGGATGCCACGAACTGTTAGTCGAGGATGAGTGGCACTCGTGGATTAGCCATTCATTATTTGCTTATTCTCGTCGGATAAAGCCCCGTTCCGCCCTTTGTTACTTATTAGTTTGGTCGTGATTCACTCCAGCCATGTGACGCCGCATTTACAATCCGCACTCTTGGTTTAAAGGAAGTCCCATTTCCCACTTTCAATTATCCCTTGACATATAGCTGGAGGGCCGGCCGGCCAGCCGGCACTGTGTGGAATGTTTACAGGGGTAATATACATGTCTGCGCACTAGTGTAGCTGCTCTCTGACCTCATTGATTAGCCTGGCTATTTTAGTGCCGCCATGTACACGAGATGAACGGAATCGGCTCGGCGGAATCTGAAATGGGGAACCTGTGTAATTCTTCTCACACGGACAAATAACGACTGCGGCGCCAGGATTTACCAACAAAAAAAAACATGTTATGCTAACGGCCATAAGAGGACAGTAGTAGACCAGTAGCCATAATACGGAGATGGAATGACTACAGAGCAAAGATTGAACCATTACAAAATATCTTGTTCATCAGACTATAAGTCGCACTAGTCAAACATTGCATAATGGAAAAAAAAAATACATATAGAAGTCGAAGTTGCATTTTGTTATTTATCGGAAATCAAAAACAAATATACATTTAAGTAACAAAAGCAAAATAGGCATGTGTTAACATAACAGTTTTCACATAACTATAACGACACCCAAAAAGTGTACCGTATTTTGCTGTTTAATATACCCCCCATTTAAGACATATTAAATGGCAGGGGTATATTAAATGGTGCACAATTGGGAAGGTACGATCCACTACGCACTCTTTATGCCGTGACAGGGTGCATCAACGTTTTGCAGACTAAAAGTACTTACTGCTCAGGTTAAAACGACTTACTGCTGAATAAAGTCTGATTGGAATTTTAATGAACTTAAGTATCTATAATTATGCCCCCATGAACACCATACAAATCTTGCCAAAAAAAGCTGAGTTGCCGTTTAATATACCCGGGTATATTAAACGGCAGGGGTATATTAAATGGCGCACAAACGGGAGGCTCAAAAAGCAAAAATCATTTAATATGCCCGGGTATATTAAACGGCAAAATACGGTAAATACATTCCCAGGCCCCGCCAAACTATGAAACAAGGGTAATTTATAGTCCGGATATACGGTAGTGCTGTCCCGATCCAAAACTCGACTCGATACAGCTATTTTTGGAATATTGGATAGCATACAACCCTCCCAGTCAAAATTGATTAGACGTGGATCAGCTATGAGTTAAATTTTAAAACCTGATCTACGAGGCACCAACTCTCGCTGCTTTATTCTGGTGAGTTAAAAAAAAAACATAGTTAATCGCCATAGAATGGATACTAGTAACGATAAATATTTTCCTTCCTGAAATTGCGCATCAAAAGCACGATACCGAGAGTCGGTGGACTTTGTCGATCTTCGGCGCGTTCCGGGATTACTCGGACGAAAAGCCACGGCGCCAATTTGGACAGTGCGGTTACATTTTTGCCAGTTTGTGGAGGGGAGAACAAGAAAAAAATCCATTCATGTCAGGCAGAAATGTGCGGAGAATAGCAAGGAGGCATCTGCACGTACAGAGCCAGAGGTGAAAAAGCAGAGCACTCGCCTCCAAATACACAGCCCGAGGTAACATTATAGATTAATCATGTTATGAGAGAACAAGCACGAGCTCCATCACAAGCTGAATTTCAATGAGCCAACTGTTGACTATGTGGCACAAAAAAAGGCAAAAGTGAAATATTCAACGGCTGATTAATAAAGAAACCGGATGGTGGCAAAATATTGCACTGAAACAAAGAGTGCGGAAGCCGAGTTGGGTGTTACTGTCATCTTGGAGGAAGAATTCTGACATCTGACAAGTGTCAAGGCTCTCCACCAGACACACAGAAAAAAAGATTCACGTATTGAACCTTTAGAACAAGTTTCGCATGGGCTTCTGGTTTGGTAATTAAATAGATTTACACAAACTCCTGACCTTTAATTAACATCTTGGAGAAAGTCAGTGAGCATGCTGGTACTCCGTGCAGTGTTCAGAAACTCGGCCACGCAGTCAAGTAGCTCAGGTTCAAGTTTCAGCTTGGTGGACTTTTCATTTTGTGAAGGTTTCTCTGGATTCTGCCATATATTACAGTAATGCTGATGGATAATATCTATCGATCCATTTTCAGTTCCACTTATCCTCAAGCATTGCTATATCTATACCTATATATACACATATCTATATATCTATATACATATATCTATAAATCTCTATCCATCTATATACACACATATATAAATAAATACACATACATACACATATACATACATATATATATATATATATATACATATATATATATATATATATATATAAATATAAATACATATATATATACACATATATACATATCTATATATCTCTATATACCTATATACATATCTCTCTATATATATATACATACATATATATACATATATAAATACATATAGATACATATACACACATGCATACATATACATACATATACGCATACATACATATACACATACATACATATATATCTTTTGTTTTTGCCTGTAGCCCACAACTTATTCACTGCCACTGAATGTCAAATCCATTCCAAATTGGAAGGCTGCTATTGACTGATTAAGTTTTACACTATAATACAATCAAATAAAATTGTTAAAAATCCACCCTCTGTTTAACGAACTCCATGTTGGCCCATGTGCCCTCCCATTTCTCTAAAAGTAGCTGTCAGAGGAAAAATTTGGACACCCCAGGCTAATGCTATAGCATGCCAACCAACATTGTCATAACAACAAACCTTTTCCGAATTTGATGTCCAAGCCCCCCCCCCAAAAAAAGATGGTGCTAATTACTCCAAAGTTCTCCGCTAACCCTGCACGGCGGCCTTATCGATCGAGACGATCTGTTAGAGAAGGCATAATGGAATAGAACGGGCGTGTTGGAACTATCCTGTCATACGGCCGACTGAAGAAGAAAAAAAAAAACGAAAAAAAATGAGCCTGCAGAGATGTTTACAATTTATGTGCCTAATAGCAACCGCTGGGTCATTTGTTCTACGCACCCCGGGGCAGTGCTATTGAACCCGCCAACGTGCTTGCCGCATTTCACTCAGACTGTGCCTGCGAGATGGTCATTAAGGAGTGAGGTTGTTTCAAAAAAAGCCCAATTAACAGCGATGCACCTGAAAGCCGCTTTTGCTTTGAGAGCGCAGGGATGCCACAGACCCAAAGGGAATGAAAACACGCTTTTTCTAAGAATATCTACATCTCCAAACACACACACACACTCAAAAATGACATGCGCGTGGATATTATGCAAAGAAAACTGCCGCACAAAACCCTTTAAAATCACCATTCGGAACAATGGACGTTACAAGTGTGGCTCGAGGGGCATGTTGTCACAGGAAAAAATAACATGGTGGGTTTCTAAACCTACTTGGCACTAAACTATACCTAGAAAAACAAAAATCATACTCTATTTAAAGTACAGGTGTCAAAGTGGCGGGCCGGGGGACCCATCCGGCCACCCCAGTTCACTTAGTGCGGCCGGCAAACATAAATTATGTGTGCCGACTTAACATTACAGATAATTAGATGTACTATTTTTCACTTTAAAGTAAAATAATAATAAAAAATTCAGTTCTTTTGTCCAAAAATAAAACTTATTTGTCCAATATCTAGCTGAACATAACCTATGCTTCAAGGGACTTAAAGGCGAATGATTGTCTAAAATTTCAAAGGACTAACTTAAATTAATAACGATTCTAAAAATGCAATCGATTTAAAGATAGATGAAAATTCTATTGGCATGATTTTCTAAAAGGAAAATCAAAAATGGTCTACTGGACGTTTTCTGTGACTCTTTAGGGGTGCTATATGCCGGTCTAATGCACTGAAGTGCCTGCAAAGACGACCTGCAGTGGACGCTTCAAGGGTTCTCGAATGCGGCAAAAGGGCTCCTTTCATCCAGAGTGTTAAGTCGAGTCAAAGCCGGCAACCTTCACTACCTGTGCCCGCCCGCCCGCCTATTGCCCGCCTGCCCGCCTGACTGACTTGGGATCGGCTGGCCGCGGAGCGATGAGAACACAGCCGAAGGGAAAAGATTCATTTCACCCACACCTTGGCCAATGTGCGAGTGGCTTTCATTTTCATGGTCCACCACTTGCATTTCACCCAGACTGCACACAGAAAAAAGGCCCAACTCAAATGTCAAAGCTTGTTTTTATATTTTTGTCCTTCCCCCTTGCAAGCATTCGCATCATCAAGTCAAACAACGTACTCCACCAGGTATGTTCTGGGAGTCGAACAGTAGGTTTTGGTTGGATTTCGAACCCACCGTATTGTCATACATGCCTTTCATTGAATTTTGGACTGACTTTATAGGTTTTGTGTTACTTACTAGAATGTAACACAAAGGTAACAATTTTACAAATTGTATATATATGTACATATGCCTAAAACTATGACTCATCTGTCTAACAATGGAAAAACTTATCGTCTAACAATATATATCTGTATATGTATATATTTATGTGTATACATGTATGTATATTTATCTGTGTATGTATACATTTATGTGCATATATGTATATGTGTATATATGTATATATATATGATTTTAATTTTGTATGGTATATATATACCTATATACATATACAAACACATACATATATACATACATACACATATATACTTATATACATATATATATATATATATACACACACACACATACACATATATATATACATACACACATACATATATATACATATGCATACATATACATACATATACACATACGTATATTGACTATATTAGTCTTTTTATCTCAATTTTGTCTGTTTCGTGTAACACATTTATTTATTTACTTATTAGCTATTCTATTTAGGTCTACAATTTTTTTTCCTGTGTCTCTGTGCTCGACGTCTTCCTACTGCAACAAAGTGAATAAAGTTTAATCTAATCTACTGTGATTTTTGGCCAACGAAAGATAAAAACCAAAACAAAGCGAGGTGTCAAAGATGAAGCTCATATTTGCGCCCCTCCCGACTCAGCGAAGAAACATTTGGTCTATGCGAGTCTGGAGTTCTCTCGCGGGTCTATTTGTTCTTGTCCGCGGTCGGCTTTTATGATCCACCCACAGAGACCGCCTGTCCACCGCATGCCACGCAAGCAGATAGCCACATCTCGGCATCAGTCACACGCTCTTCAGGGGAAGGGCTGAGACATTTCTCCTGGCCTCCAGCTCAGGCAATCAAAGCAGGGAAATCCATCAAAGACCACACGCGTGCCACGGGTTTTAGCCCCATAATGCGTTCCAAATCTGTCCATTAGCGCAAAGAGGCGGGGTGGCCTCGGATGGCGCCGGGGTGGCCGAGTGCATCAAGAAAATAGACGTAAAAAAACGGGGCTCATGGATTTTGTATGCTTTTGCTTTAAAAAAAGGGGATCATTCAGTGTAGCCGAGCCTGACATTTGTTTTTAAGGGCCCCCCTGAATGAAGACACGATCTGGGGAAGAAGCCCCCCCTGAGGCCTGGAGCCTAACGGTCCATTTTTTTTTCTCCATAATTTTCGAGGAAGATAAAGCAATCTATATGGGTCTTTAAACGCGCCATTTTTCTTTTTAGCTGTGCTCTAATTTATGTTCTGTGGCTACATCATCCAGCCGCGGGAGGTTATCAAACTATACGGCGTACAGTGACTGGTCACGGGTATTCCAAAAGGGCAGACCCCAAAAAAAATAAAAAATTTAAAAAAGCTTTGAAAGTTATCTGCGTTATGGCGATTTTAATTTTTTATGGTAAAATCTCGGGGAAATCATGTTCTTCAGTACTTACTTCCTCCTCTAATCAATTTTGTATTGCGACTCATCGCTCGATAAACTCAACGAGTCTCGACTACCATTTTCTATTGAGTTTTCTATCTTTATTCATCGGTTTCAATTATGAAGGGAAAAAAACATTACATAAATCAATTTTATTATGCATTTTTAATATTTCTGTATTTATGCGAGTTCTAATTGGTTTTGAATTCTTTTTTAATTTGTGTGTAAAAAAAAAACACTAAAATGAAAACACCATAGAAGAACAAGTTGACCACCCCACTTCTGCTTTTCATATTTTAGGAACATAAAGCTGACATCAATACATGTCTTTAAAGCATGGTTGCGGCTACGCTCATTAATTTCAAGCATTACTACTTTGTGACAGCGCCAAGTTGCTAAGTCGCAACTAATTGCCTATGGCGTTTTCTTTTTATGATTATTTTCATTACAACATCCTGCCAGGCTGTTAGCCAGTAATCCCTCCTACATCCCATGTTTAAAACATATGACGCATATATTTATTTATATGCATACGTTCAATAATGACATTGGCGCTTTAATACTCCATAAAGCTTAAGAGATGACAGTGAAGCACTATCTTAGCGGGGCATTAACTATGGATGACAATGTGGGCAGACGATAAAGTTTCAGTGCCTTTTTGCCAGCATTAGGTCTTAATTATTACATATAGGGCACACAGAAAAAATGTCGTGAAAAAGTCCCATTTATGGACGGGATATAAAAAGATATAGAACACACCTTCAAAATAAGAGCTTCACTTGGGGGGTATTTAGGGTTGAATCACCTGCTTGAGTGCTTTATGATACAAGCGTAAAAGCCTTTACAAGTTACTAAACATTTTAGGGTTTTTTTTATACAGTTAAGATTAAGCCATTTTTAAAGGCAGGCTCCGCCCACATTTGAAAGCATGGGTCAGCAAATCTGCAATGTCCAAATGTGTCCAATTATCAGCACCGGAATTTATTTGAAAACAAAATGGTTGACTCTATCCAAGTTCAGGCCTGAGTACTTGCATATTTTGTTGTTGTCTTCAAATTTTGTGTATAGGTCAAACTTTTTGTCTGAAGGTCTTCGAGTGTAGCACAGTTTTGCCATTTACATTTTGTTTAGCAGGTTTGATTTAATTAAAAAGTTCACCTACAAGACATCAAAGAGTTTTGCTCTCGTTTACAGGACTTGGCAACAAGCAATCCAGTAAAAAAACAAAAGTGTGTGTTCTTTAATTTACCCTCACAAAGAGGAAGTGTTTTCACCTGATTTTGTTAAATGTGGAAGATGGTTAAGATGACGTGGTGGGAAGACGCAGGATGACCACGTTTATTAAATGATAATTTATAAGCCAACAGAAACAATTAAAGGTATCGAGTGTATAACGCGGTGTTTATTTCTCTATACTTTTTCAAAGTTGATCGACTGAGAGGCCTTCAGCTGTCTACTGAATCTCTGCTGCTGGCATTTCTATTTAGACAAGGATGAGCTCCGACCTGTCGGAGCAAAAAGTGTTTTTTCTATGCACGGATCGATAACATAACACTTGCCTTTGGAGGCTCAATATGAAGCATTTGTATAATAACGGCTATGAACTCATGTTGTTCTTTAAGGTCTCCCTGTAGGATTGCGTAAGTATCTGAGAGCTTCTCTGTCAGAGAGGAACATATCACCCCAAGCGCGCAATGATGCTAATTATGTGAAATTGATTGTTGATTAAAAGTTCTCTCACCAGGCCTATTTTTATCTGAAGATTATCGTGATTAACAATAGAGACTCCTTTATTGCTGGGATAGTATTACAACGTATAAATGAATCATCGCAGAAACACTTAAAGCTCATGAAAATTAGATTTTGCCAACTACCTTAAATATTAATGTGTATTTTCTATGTCGATAGGAATTACTGTGCGATAGGTCTAGTTCAATGGCGACCTATCCATAAGCAAGCGTAGCGATTTATGCCATCTTAAAAGACTGAAATGAATCTGTTTTTGTAACACGACCTGCTTTGACGCCATTATTGAGACATAGATAAGAACCGAATCAATTTACAGTCCGCGGAGAAACAAAAAAAACAAGATGGGTCGTGCTAGAAACACCTTGTGAAAAAAATATACGATCTCGCGGGCTGACAAATGAGGATAGATTACTTACGTTTGTCCTTTTTTTAACTATATTATCAGAGAGCGGCAATATGTTCTCTGAAACTCCAAATAAAACTGGAATGCTTTTCGGTGATGCAGCGCAAACTACTGCTCCTAAAATAATTAGATTGTTGAATTAATATGTCACAGCATCCATTAGCGGGGTACAATACCGCAAGATTTGGTATCGATCCGATATAAACGTGGCAGCGTGATAAATGGCTTAAATCGGAATGATTTTTCATGAACTTTAAGAGGGTTTTTTTGGTCTTTGGATTAGTAATTAAAGCCAAGTAAAGTACCTGGGCACATTTAATAGTTTTATATACTTCCCCAAATTTTATGACGGACGGTAAGGTCAGTCCAATGAAGGCTTCCACTTGTTTTAAGCCACTTTAAAAGCATAATGACATCATTAAATAAAGAAGAATCCAGTTGGGCCAAACCTCTCTGTCGTTCATCCGTTAGCATCCTCTCTGTTTAATTACAATGACTTTCTTAAAGCGCAATAATAACTTTTTGAAAGGGATTACGGTTATTGCCCGACAAAGTCATCATGTTGTGAAAAAGATTACATCTAGCTACGAGAAAGACATTAAGAACAATTTACGCCATGTATTCTATACACTGAATGAAGCAATTGTAACGGACCAATGGCAATTTACACTTTGTAAATTGGTTGTACTGTACAGGATGGAAATAAGTTTTTGATGAAGAGTTTGAAGTCACGCTTAGTGATTTTATTTTCTATTGGCATTTAACGCTCTTTTTGAAAGTGCAATGTCGTAGCCAGTAGTCAAAATAAATGTTATTGCAAACACTAACTTGTTTCTTTGTTTTAAAATGATTCCATCTGTTAACCGATGAGTCAAACTAATTGTTCGCTAAATAAAAAATCTTTTTCCCCCAAAAGTTAAGCCGTACCACTATTTTTTCTTCGACACATTTCATAACGAGTACCGTATATCTCGACTTATACTGGATAGGAATCGGCATATTTTAAACAAAACTTCAGAATATAAATGCGGCTCATGCATTCTTAAAATTCTCTGCGTAATGAGGTCGGACAGCGCTTGGTTCTACCATTACGATCGTGTCTAAAACCACTCGGTCCACGTACGAAAATGTGTCTGCATACATACGGCTCATTATTTGATGCGAAAATTAACTTTGAAAAAAAGCTTCGGGCAACACTTTGGAAGAGGTCCGAATGGGTGGGATCTTTTTCCACATCATTTCCTTGAGCAGGAAAACTTTAATAACATATCTGCCAACCATACGGAAGCAAAAAAGTATGTCACATCATGCTATACCACTGCAAGATTTATATAAATAGGATTTACAGGTGGGAAAACCGCAATCGCCACCACAGAAATGCCTAAAAAGCAGTTTCGTCGTTGTTGCCGTCGGTCTCTCAAAGCGTGAAAAGCAATTAATCTATGAAAAAGTATGGCGTCGTATTTTTCGGGGGCTATGTACTAATGACCTGTCATCGTGAAGATTCATACGTATTTCACTCACACAAGTGGGGGCAGGAATAAAAAAGAATAATACAAAACTTGTCGTGGATTTATGACAATGCTTCAAAATTACCATTTGGGCTCAAACTACTTGGGTCATTTGTAATGATAATATATCTATCTATGAAAAAACATTTATTCATTAGCAGATGTATCACTTTTGGTAGCTGTGTGTCAATTGGCTGCACCAGAAAACTGTACTGACAAAGATTCCTTGCTTGTAACATAAACTGTGATTCAAATAGAAATTCATGCACTAAAGTCTCACTCCTAATTAAAGCATTGTAAAAAAAAAAAAAACATGGCGTTATCAATTGAAATCACCATTGCCATGCAAGATCCTCACAGCAATGAAATAATGACTAGCCATTACATAACACCATTATCTCTGCAGTCCGTATTCATATACAATGATCATAAACACACTGACCTTACGAGTTCAAACAAATTACTCAAATATGATTGTGCTCATCTACAAAATATGTTTTCCCTCCTTTCTTTGAAAGATTATAGGTGGGTGCTGTCATTTAAATTTGCCTTGCTCCCTCCCATTCATGACCAATAAGTATTTTGTGTGGCTCTAAACTGCCTAAAAGACAATTCCTAATACTATTTCTAATACTACATTGAGCAATTAAACTGATCAAAGTGCTATTTTGTCCACACCAAGTATTAGCGCCTCGCCTAATTTTTTTTCCCCTTCATATCATATCTGTGGCTTTGTAATTCCGTGCAAGTGAAACAGCTAAAACTAGACTCTATTGAAGATTTAAAAAAAATAGTAAAAAAAAAAAATACTACAGTGGTACCTCGTGATACAACATGCTCGTGTTACCACAAAAATTTCGATCGAATAATTCGCTCGCGATACAATTAAAATTTCGAGATGCGACCAAGCCAGGTGGCCATGACACCACTCGTTATTTATTCCTTTGTCAATATATGGCGAATTAGAAGAAATAAAACATTTTTTTCCAATCCAATATCCTGTTTTGGGTGTTTTTTCAGAGGGTTGGAACGAATTAATTTGTTTTCAATTCATTTCAATGGGAAACGTTCGCTCGAGTTACGAAAAGCTCGACATACGATCTCAGTCTCGGAACGGATTACGATCGTATGTCGAGGTACCACTGTATATGTTTTTTGGGAAAACACTTTGAAAAGCTTGGAGTAGCACCACCAATTTCGTTATACGCAGCTGTGTATGATGACAATAAAGGCTTTTGATTTGATTTTTTTTTTTGCTCATTACAAAGCAGCAACAAGACCTATTGAGCGATGGGTGCAAAATGTTACCGCGACCTTGTCGCTTAAAGGGGACGCTTGAATTGTCCCTGCCAAGTCTCCTCCGTGACCTCCGCGGGGCGGGGGATGACGGCGAAACGAGTACGCCGCATTAGCGCCGCATGGCCAGAGCTGGAAAAGAACATTGGCGCTAATTACGGCAACAAACACTCGCCGGAGCTCATTCCTATTCCGCCCCAGCGCCGGCCGCGCTCTAAAAAGGTGCTCCGTCTTCATACGTGGCGTGTAGGGACATAAAGGAGAAATCTCAGGCCCTATTGCCTGCCTGCGTCGCAGGTGACCGTTAAAGTCGCCGGAAAATTAAGCGAGCCAGCGTCGTGAATTCAAAAAGCTTCTCCAACTTTTACATTACGCCGCCGCGCGCCCGCTGGATGAAATAAAAACTAATGTTCTATTGATTTTGTGTCAGGGGTGATGTGCGGCTTCCAGCGAAAGCCACCGCGGCGAGACGTGGCTTTCGTATGCGTCGCGCGAGGCAAAAAAGGTCATTATGTCATTGACGGGTCATTTTTTCTTAAATAGAGAACAAAGTATGAGGAGGGGTTGCTCGGTTTTGCTTGCTGACCGGAGTATATTAAATATAAAGGCTATTGATTTTATATTAAGCGAGCGTCATGTGGGAGAAGTGGTCACTTTATATCGCGGCGTATTTACATGCAAGTGAATTCAACACGACGTTATCGATTCATTGGGTGGTGCCGATTGCCTTTCATTTTAGGAGCTTTTTTTAAACACTCGGCGGTCCAATCTGTGCACGTAAAAAAACATCTTTTCTATTTTTCATAGGGTAGTTTCTTCCTTTAATGGTCAGAGGCCGCAAGCGTAACATAAGACGGGATGAAGGAGGCAGCGAAAAGCTAAAGTACTCCATCATGGAGTTTTATTTGACAAAAAAAATCAACTGTAGGTGTGGAGCTTGGAACACACAACATATAGGCCAACCCCGCAGCAAACACTAAAGAAAAACTCCTCAAAAATTTCCACCTACCGTATTTTGCTGTTTAATATACCCCCCAATTAATATACCCGGGTATATTAAACGGCAGGGGTATATTAAATGGTGCACAAACGGGAAGGTACGATCCAATACGCCACATGTGTCAAAGTGGCAGCCCGGGGGCCAAATCTGGCCCGCCGCAACATTTTGTGTGGCCCGGGAAAGTAAATCATGAGTGCCTACTTTCTGTTTTAGAATCAAATTAAAATGAAGAGTATAGATGTATATTAAATTTCCTGATTTTCCACCTTTTAAATCAATAATTGTAATTTTTTAATCAATTTTTTCTGTGTTTTTAGTTCAAAAATCATTTTGTAAAATCTAAAAATATATATAAAAAAGCTAAAATAAACATTGTTTTAGATCTATAAAAAAACTGAATATTCAGGGCTTTTAATACAGTTCTTTTAATCCATTTTTTTTTTTTATCTAAATATTATATCTAAAATGGTCCGGCCCACATGAAAGAGTTGACGTTAGCGCGGCCCGCGAACCAACCCGAGTCTGACACCCTTGCCCTACGCACTCTTTATGCCATGACGGGGTGCATCAACGTTTTGCAGACTAAAACTACTTACTGCTCAGATTAAAACTACTTACTGCTGAATAAAGTCTGACCTGGAATTCTAATGAATTTAAGTATCTCTAATTATGCCCCCATGAACACCATACAAATCTTGCCAAAAAGCTGAGTTGCCGTTTAATATACCCGAGTATATTAAACGGCAGGGGTATATTAAATGCCACACGAACGGGAGGCTCAAAAAAGCAAAAATGATTTAATATACCTGGGTATATTAAACGGCAAAATACGGTAAACCTAAAGCCGCAAAACCAACCTCAAGCTAAAGTGACTTTTCCACACCACTATACACTCTCCTCAAGGAAAACCATTTTAACAATTGATTCATTCATTTTCCCTCGCACTGCAGCTCACCGACTCCAAGCAGTAGGCGGGGCCCTCGCCGAATGCCTGCCAGCCAATCACGGGACACAACGAGACAATCGACCAACACACTTCCAAACACTCCTACCAGGGGAATCTCGAGTATTCAATCAGCCTACCGTGCCTGATTTTGACACGCTAACTTTGATTTACAATCTCAGTTTTCCTTTTTAACGTCACTGGACATTATACGTCGAGTCGGGAATAAGCGGCTTGGACCAGACCCTCCGCCACCATCACTATAAATCCACAAAGGTAGAACCAGGCAACCAAATGGGCTTCCTCGCTATAAGGACCCCATTACCGAGCGCATGCTCTAGCGATAGCTACTGGACGTAACGCAATAAACGTGATAAAGTACAACCGAACAGATTCTTTGCATCCTGTGAGGCCCGAGCGAGTGAGATCTCATACAAATGAACAACAACGGAAAAAAACAAGGGTCTAAAAAACCAAGTGCACTCCATTGGAGCGCCTTTATTATTGCAGCGACCGCCCGGCCGGCATCCATGTGTGACGGAAAAACAGCCACGGGCAACGAGATGCAGTCCAATACCCTCTTCCAGATTATGCATACGTTTTTCCTCCTCACACACTCGAGCAAAAAAAGCCTGGAGCCAAAACCGGACCGGGGAGATGCCTCCCCCGTGGTTTGGGCTCCGAGTTAGTGAGCTACTCCTCCTCTTGTTGCAGTATATCGTCTTAAGCTATATTTATTACTATTATAAATAAAAGAGGGAGGGGGCGCCGGTCTCCATTACAAAGAGAGTATGTCAGCAGATAACGTACGTCTTTAAAAGACGGCCGCGCTCGGGTGATCGGAACGTACGCTTCCATTAGCCGGGATGCAAATTGCTGGTGACTCAGTATTTGTGTTCTTAGCGGAATTAATGCAAAGATAACTTAACTCTCGGCTGAACGTGCCCTCGGAGAATATTAGATTGGAGGAGCCTCCGGTCTATTAGCGCCGGGAGGATCCGTCAAAATAACGATAGCGCCGCTCGTATGGATATCGATCTTCGCCCGTATGTCAAATTTCTTTTCATGCTAGTTTTAGGACTCGTGCATGTTTAAAAAAAATAGCATAAAACGGGTTTAATCTCTTTGTGCTGTTGGCCCGGAAGCCAGAGTTACTTACCAAAAGTGAACAACAAAAATGTAATTTATTTATTTTTTTATCCATTTAGTTTCATGGCTGTGGCCGCCAGCGGTTTAGCATTTTTTTTCTGAGAAATTCAATCGTTATTTCGGGGAAATTGCGAATACGTGTTGTGTAGGAAATTGCTACAACACAAACACTGCACATATAAGCCTGAATGTTTTGCCGGTATGTATTCTGTTGTTTTGATCAATAACGTTCGCTAACAAAAACGACATGTTGCCAATGAAAGTTGAAAAAAGAAATGTGCTAAAACCCTGGTTTTAATATTTTCCGAGAAGCAATTACTTTTTCTGTTCCTAATCTTGTTTGTCGAGACGAGAGTAGAAAACGTAAGATATTGAAAATCCGCTAGGTGCCTAAGAAATCTAATTTTAATCGTGCCGAGGATGCTTGATAAATTATTTTGGAGTACTCTGACTGGATTCAATCATTTAATCAGAGTCTAAAACCTCACGAGTCTTTAGTACTTATTAAAACTTTCCAAAACGCACCTTTAACTGAACGGAAAACATTTTTAATTTGAGAATTTAACTGCACTGTTTTCCAAATTAAACAAGCACAATCTTGGAGATGTTAATTTAAAGCTCATTTAATATATGAATCAAACATTTGTGCTGATCCAAATTAAAACTGTTTGGCCTCGGATCCTCTTTTAAAGTAGCGTAAAAAGACGTTGGACTTGATTTTTTTCGGGTAATAAGTTCGCGGTGAGGGGAATGCGTAGCACGGAGAGGATCTGAATGATCCGCCAATTTCCATAATGCGGCTTCGACGGTGAATTTCTTGGCAGTTGTGGCTCAGAGCGTCGGTTTTCTCCCAAAGCCGCGATCTGTACATAAAATGTGGCTGCCTGTCAGCTTGGTTTTGTCCAAAGACGCTTACTCGACCGGTAAGAGCGCTCACACGTTCCCACTATTGATCTTGATCGTCCGTAGCCGGCAGGGCAATTAAGTCGGACGTTGAAAGTATCATCGGATCTGACAATGGCTGCTTGGATATTTTTTTTACAATTTGGCCTTTTGGCCTGAGAATCTGACGATGGCGCTTGTCCGTCTGTCGTCTGCTGATGCGACGCCAAAACCCCGGGGGCTTCTTTAAAATGGAAACTTGCTTTATAAGGCCGTGGCCTGCGCTTTCACATCGCATCTCTCCCGACACGTTTGCCTGAACGTCTCACTATCAAAACCGTGACAAAAGGGACACAAAGCCATGGCGGTTTGACTACAAAAGTGGGTCAGTTGGCGCTGAGAGGATAACGGAACAGCGATTAATCAATTCCCACATCGCTTTTGGTAGATCAACTCGATCCGGATCCGTCTTGACGTCATTCGTCTTTTGTTTTTCTCTCGAGTTTGGTTAGTCCGTGTCATTTGCTTCACTACAAACGAGACGATTTTGGTTTGTATTTGAACACGTAAGGTTAAATATTCCAGTTCACTTTATAATGGTACCATATTTTGCTGTTTAATACACCCCCCCATTTAATATACCCGGGTATATTAAACGGTAGGGGTGTATTAAATGGCGCACAAACGGGAAGGTACGATCCACTACGCACTCTTTATGCTCTGACAGGGTGTATCAACGTTTTGCAGACTAAAACGACTTACTGCTGAATAAAGTCTGACTTGGAATTTTAATGAACTTAAGTATCTATAATTATGCCCCCATGAACACCATACAAATATTACCAAAAAAGCTGAGTTGCCGTTTCATATACCAGGGTATATTAAATGGCAGGGGTATATTAAACGGCAGGGGTATATTAAACAGCAGGGGTATATTAAACGGCGCACAAAGGGGAGGTTCAAAAAAGCAAAAATCATTTAATATACCCAGGTATATTAAACGGCAAAATACGTTAACGGAATTGGAACTTAAAAATAGATCATACATGTTAAAACCCGATATTTTGTTCACATGATCGGATCTGGAACATCTCTACTAATATCATACATTTATCAATTTACTACATAGATTACCGTTATCTACCTCTGAAAATGGCGTGATCAGGCCCGACTTCCGATCACATGATCGGATCTGGAATATCTCTACTAATATTATACATTTGCCAATTTACTGAATGCACAGATTACCGTTATGTAACAGCGTATATTTGGCATGCAACAAATCTGGGGGAATTTTAATCAAGTCTGTTCTTCCAATACAAGTCGGAGAATGCATAAAACTGCAAATATCCTTTTACTGTTCACACTAAAATCACCAAAAATTGTGATGGAAACGTGCATGGAGATGTAATTTGATGTGTTGGTATGTATGTTTGGATAGATATACGTCAAGCGTGTCGGAATTGATGTGCCGTTCATGTCATGTTTATGAGCTGATTTGTAGAGGACTCAGACAATGCTTTGCATATGAAGTGCACTCATGCATCTAAAAAAAGGAATAAAACAAGCGGTGGTATATCAAAACGGGGCTTAATGCTGCCGACGTTGCGTGCACCTCAGATTAACGCAGACTAAAAAAGATCGGATGCTGCTTAGGAAGTAGACAAGCATGAAAAGAAGCTAAACATGGCGAAGGTTTGGCAATGAACTTCAATAATGGTCGAGCCTTGACATTTTTACATTTCACTGAAAAGGCTCTTTTTACTCTCTCTATCCACTGTGTATTGCTAACTGTGTTTGATAATAAAGTGAGGGGGAAAAAAGACATATAAACAAAGAGTGTTTGGGAACAATTTTCAAAGCAGATGCTGCAAGCTTGGAAAAGAGCAAAAAATGGTTGTTTTGATTCCCTTCAAACAAATCCACATCACTTAAAATCAGTTTCCTGTTTCCGTGCATTCATTAAAAAAGTAAATAAAATGGTACTTTTGAATGGAACCTGAAAATTTTAAGGCCAAGTTAACTCAAAACTATTTTTAAAAATGCAATTTATAAGCCGGACAGATACAGTAATGATTTTCTATTGATGTATTTTTCCCCCGTTTTTAAAATATATGAATTAATGTGACTTTTTAAATCCTAAACTATCCCGAACAAACATTTGAATTGAAACAGTTTACTCACTCATTGTGTCGTTTTCTCATTTAGACTGAAATTTGAGGGGGGGGGTCGTATTCATTGCAGTAATCATGGGTTCAATGTCAGTTTTTAAAAGGCACGGTTGTAGAATTAATGTCCACAAGTTCCTTTAGGCATTCTATAAGGAAATTCCTGGGTGACACCTGGGTAATCAGACCAAAGGCACATTCATCTATTAATGCTCCACCACACCGCCGTATTAGCATAATTACTGTAGAATATGCAAAGCCTTGATCTGATCTCGCCGCATTAATGAGCTGCTCGTGTTGTTTGACTCGAAGGCCATTGTCAAACAGGAGAAGCGCTACACGTGAGGCTAAGCGGCCTCGCTTCCGAAGGGGAGATGGGTGAGCGAGTGGTGGGGGAGGGAGTGGGTGAGTGGGGGGCGCAAAATTGGAAGGGAAAAATCAACAAGCTATCGCGCTGACCCCGGCCGGGATGCCTGAACCTACGATTCTCATTTTTCGATATCAACGCGTCTTTGAAAGATCAGTTTGAGTACTCACATGTTGCGTTATTCTGTTTGCAGAAGGTTCCCGCAGAGGTCGGGATTCATCATGGATCAATCACCCCTTTGCTCGCTTTATCTGAAAACAAATAAGGCCAGTTAAAAAAAAAAAGACTACCATAGAGAACAAAAGCAGAACTAATGTAATGTACTTTTATCCATCTGTTGGCATTTTAAATTACAGAGCGCTACATCTACTTCTAAAATTAATTGGTTCCAAAACTACAGATTTTTGCAAGTATTTTCCATGTGATAACCTTAATCTTTTACAATACTACCAACCAAACCCTTTAAAAATCAAAGTATAGCAATTTTGTATGAAGATGAGAAAAATTACAAGAGAACAAGATAAGAAATGTATTTATTAAGCCATTAAAATGAACAATCGTATTTTTTTACATCCTCTTTTATACATTACTGGTGAAATCATCCAGTAAAAAAAACTCTATGATGAGGAAGTTTTTCTTTTTAGACCAAATTGTAGAGGGGTGGGGTTAAGACAGTAAAATAGTTTATTGTTTGTTGACTTGTGGAGGCAATACTTGAATATTTGGGCCCCCATCTGCACTTTTCAAGAACTGCTGTTGCTCTTTATCGTAGTGGAGGAGCTCGGTCGGTGGAGTTGGCGGTCTAATTAATTTGAGTTTTGCTCCAGTGACCCAGAAGAAATTGTGATTGCGGAAGAACATGTACGTGGACCAGCCTAATGCGATTGCAGAGCGTAGCTGCGAACACATTGATTTTGCAGGTAACTAATAGAAGAGCCTTAGCGCTCGCTTCCTTGCCTCGGTTTCAGTTCCACTGGCCTGTAATCTTCTCAAAAAGATAATGGGGTGGCAGCGCTTTTTGCTGATTTTGGGCCATTTCCGGGTGACTTCCTTGAGGTTCCTCGTGAATTCTTTGGCTGCTGGAGGTGGCGGTCTGACATTTGTGAGACCTCGTTTACTTCAAGAGAGTCTGCCGTGTTTCGGGCCGGGGTTTGTTCTTGTGCCGAACTTGGATTATGTGCTTTGTTTTCATCCGTGTTAAATTGCTGGCTGCGTTGGAGCGCATTGATATGCAAATACAAACAGGAAAAGCGGCTCGCGAGATGAGAGACGCACTACTGGGACGTTCCCGGGCTGCGAGCAGAGATGAATGAATGAATTGCGTCCGGGCGCGTGCGCCCGGAAGGAGGAAACTGAGCCATGAATTCAAAGAAAAAGAATTGAAGTTCAGATGGAGGCATGGACGGATCTCTGTGGAAAGGAGCATTTTAATTCATGTCGCACGAAACACAAGAGCAGCTTTTATAATTTCAACAGAACTGAATGAACGAATGAGTTATTTTTTTTACCGACCTTGTTCTTCTTAGGTAGTAGCATTCGTAGTGGTAATGGTAGTGGTGGTAGTAGTAGTAGTAATGGTAATGGTAGTAGTAGTGGTAATGGTAGTGGTGGTAGTAGTAGTAGTAATGGTAATGATAATGGTAGTGGTAGTAGTAGTAATGGTAATGATAGTGGTAGTAGTAGTTGTAATGGTAGTAGTAGTAGTAGTAATGGTAATGCTAGTGGTGGTGGTAGTAGTAGTAGTTGTAATGGTAGTAGTAGTAATGGTAATGCTAGTGGTGGTAGTAGAAGTAGTAGTAATAATGGTAATGATAATGGCAGTGGTGTAATAGTAGTAGTCGTAGTAGTCGTAGTAGTAGTAATAGTCGTACTAATAATAGTAGTAGTAGTAGAAGTAATAGTAGTAGTGGTACTAATAGTAGTAGTCGTAGTAGTAGTAGTAGAAGTAATAGTAGTGGTACTAATAGTAGTAGTAGTAGTAGTAGTAGAAGTAATAGTAGTAGTGGTACTAATTGTAGTAGTCGTAGTAGTAGTAGTAGAAGTAATAGTAGTAGTGGTACTAATTGTAGTAGTCGTAGTAGTAGTAGAAGTAATAGTAGTAGTGGTACTAATTGTAGTAGTCGTAGTAGTAGTAGAAGTAATAGTAGTAGTGGTACTAATTGTAGTAGTCGTAGTAGTAGTAGAAGTAATAGTAGTAGTGGTACTAATTGTAGTAGTCGTAGTAGTCGTAGTAGTAGAAGTAATAGTAGTAGTGGTACTAATTGTAGTAGTCGTAGTAGTAGAAGTAATAGTAGTAGTGGTACTAATTGTAGTAGTCGTAGTAGTAGAAGTAATAGTAGTAGTGGTACTAATTGTAGTAGTCGTAGTAGTAGAAGTAATAGTAGTAGTGGTACTAATTGTAGTAGTCGTAGTAGTAGAAGTAATAGTAGTAGTGGTACTAATTGTAGTAGTCGTTGTAGTAGTAGCACTCCAACACCGTGCCACAGCATAACTACGTATAGGTACATACACACGCATATACGTATGCAGACAGAAGCACAAATGCGTGTAGGTGTTTGTTTTCATTCTTCCTCCAAGTGCTACTCTTAAGTTGCGACGTGGAGAAGAAGCAAGAAACCTAGCTGGAATCTCTCGTGGATTGAGAAGACAAGACGAAGGCCGCTCAGGTTGCGGCTGGCCGCTCGGAAGACAATTTTCTCATTGATATTCAATGTTGTTGTGTTTTGTTCATTTATATTTTGTTTTCAGGGCTGTAGTTTGGGTTTACCTGGAGAGTTAGCAACAGCAATAATTGAATAAAATGATTAGGGAGGACTCCACTATGGCAAATAGCATTTTGAATTCATTTGAATACTAATTAGATTGGAAAGTGCACCAAATTGAATGGCATATCGCAAATATTAAGACAGTTCAGTTATCACAATTTCAATTCAATAATCACATTATTGTTGCATATATTTTATATGTATTTATGTGTAGAAATATATGTATTGATATATTTCAGTTATTATAACTTATATGTATTCATCTGTATTATTAAAATAGTATTATAATAGTATACATATTTTTCTCATTAAAATATTGAAATATTTAGACGATTATTATATCAGTTAGGATATATGATATAGCATAATACTGTCATATCAAAATATTATCCAGATTTCATTTTTTGCAGCTTTGTAAAATTTTATTGTCACATAAAATATGAATAAGATACGGGGACTTTTTTTTTCCAAGTATTTAAAAAAAACTTAACTTATACGAAAGAAAGTTGAATTAATGTATATACACTGGCAAAAAGCTCATTTTTCCACCAACCTATTCCCCCAAAGGCTGTTATAAATATTTTACTAGTTTTCTTTTGATGTCCTTTGAAAGCTATTAAACCAAAGCGGTTGATTTGTATTGTGTAATATTGTAACTGACCAACAGAGGCTAACTAACGGCCGTCTGTTGTGTTCCTAGCAACGGTAAAACAAACAAACCAAAACACGGAAATGTATTTATATTCAAAACAAGTGGTGAAAATAATACATCTGAGTGGATGCTGGCAGCGAACCAGCAGAAACAAAAGGAGAGTAATCATCCATAAGGGATGCTCTGAGAGAGCTCTGCTTGACCTATTGCGTACACCACACGACACACACACCCTCGAAAAATTCAATCAAATAAGCCTGAGTCGCAAAGCAAAAACATTAGTTCGCCTTCTCCAGAAACGTAAAAAAAGCAGCTCAGATACAATTGAGAGGCTGAAAATATTGAATACTGAGGAAGAAAACTACAAAATGTATATACCTATTTCAAATCAAAAGATGATTGCCAACTAAAAATGTTTATTTGAATAAAATCCGAGATACAAAGCTTAAATTGACCCTCCCTACAATTCCTACAATTTTAGAATGACATAAACATGAACGCGGTCATTACGACTCTGCGAACCAAAGTCATTTATCGTCGCTAACAAAATGCCCTGGTGTTAGCGTTTTTTTAGCGTGACATCCAATCCGCATAAAAGCGTCAAAGAGTGGCTGAAATGCTAATTTTGCAAGGAGGAGAAGGAAAAGAGGTAAAGAAGATAAAAAAAAATTGCCCAAGGCTGTATTTCCACCTGGAGTGTTGCATAATTCACGAGACGAGTGTGCCGAGGAATAAAAAACACGAGGGCGCTCTCGCTCGCCCTTTTCCGAGACGGACAACACATAAATCTGACATGAGACTTCAAGGAGGCTCGCCACGTGATCAATATTAACATACTGATTTTTCGCTTTCGGGTGGGTTCCAAATACCAAGATGAGAGCGCGCCATCGTGTCGCAGATTGTCAAACATTTATGCAAATTGAAAAAAATTCTTTCCTCTTAATGGCGACACAAATAATCTGGCAAACCAGCCAGGTAAAGTTCCCTTGATCGTTTCTTGCAAACGTCTTGGACGATAAAAATGAGGCAAATTAGCAAGTAATGGGCGAGACTTATGAGATTGGATGTCGTCTACGAGGTTTCCATTTTTTTCCTCCTTGTGGACTGCAAGTCAATACCAAGAAAATGCCTGAAAAATGTCAGCGCCAATGTTCCCTCTAATTTTTTGTTTGTCTGGGCAGAAAGACAACCTCCCTGAGCACACTGAGTACCGGTGTGAGCAACATCATCATTGCTCGCTATGGGTACACACCAGTATCACACCTGCCATAAGCAGGTGTATGTCTACTACACATAAATGATTTAGTAATAATAAAATGTAATGATTAATATCTATTAATGGGCGGCCCGGCGGATGAGTGGTTCGCGCGTCGGCCTCACAGCTTAAAAAAAAAAAGGGATTTTATTTTGTGCGCTCCATATGATTTGATGTGCGCAGAGAAGACGAGAGTAGTGCGCAATTGCGCACGTGCGCAGCTTAGAGGAAACATTGGTCAGTGCTATGATTTTATCAGAGTCAGATAAACTTCAGACCAAAATTCAAGCATTCACAGAGAGTCATTACGCACTGAATGAAAACAAGTAGTCATTCCCCAGACCACAACCGACACTTTCAGGGCACAACACGATGAAAACAAACCTAATAAATGATTAACATACACAAGCAACTAGTGTTATGCTGAAAACCATTAACATCTAGCGACAGGTAATTACGAGAACTGTGTCCAACATGTAATTAACATGCCGGGATAGTATCCGAGTGTACCTCACGTGGTTTTACTACAGTGCCTACGGAGACTACTGCTATGATCAAAGTTGTGATGCTGCCACATCTGTAAAAAAAATGCAGGACTAATAAGACTTAGTTGGAAAATATTGTCATTCCCAGTCATTGCGTTTTTGTTCTTTTCTGGCAGTCCTAAAAGAAAGACGTGTTTGTACCCAACGCTCTTCAATTTTCTCCGATCCTGCTAAATTGGTTAGTTAGAATACGTGAACACGAAGTTATAAAGATTTGGAGTTTTTGGCAGACCACCTGATCTAAGGAGGATATTTTCAAGGAATTGTGTGTATTGGCTACGGCAGTGTAAAAGTGCGCCGTCTTCTACTGCAAGGCATGAATGCTACATTGTTTTCATACTCTGTCTTCTGCCACAATACATAAAAATGTCCCATTGGGGACAAAGTGCCATTGTATTTTCTTTAGTTTCAAGCGGTTGTCAAAAAGGAAACAGTTCACCAAAAGAACTATAGTACAGAATACAGGTCCATTTTCCATAAAATAGGGGTCTTGTTTTAAACGGCCATTTGTTGCAAGGCTTTTGTGGTTCATGACCAGGAATTAAGTGCTTTCTTTAATGAAGCCGTTGGGTAATTAAGACGATCCTGCCATCTACTCCAGCTAGAACAACTACTTCTGTCCATGTGTCTCTCAAAGTCATGGTAAGCTGAATTTCAGTTGCGTGTCGTTTGTCCGATTCAGTAAATCAGCATCCTAAGCAGTTCCCCTACGTTTATTATAAAGTTCTAGAGCAACTATCCAACTCATTTCCCTACAAGTCGTCCTTGACAAAATCTTGACTGGTCTTTTACTAGTCGTCAGTTCTTCCAGACCTTCCATCGAGATTCAAGTGCTTGTTTGAAAGAGCCTCCCTCCGTTCTCAAGTTTGTTGTTTTGACCAGCGCCCATCCATCGACGCCAGTTAAGAGGAGCTGTTGCCAGGCAACCGTTCACTCGACGGCGGCGCGCATTATCGTTATGCATCGCCGCGGCATTGGTGAACTTTGAGGGGCCACGTTCAAAATGTCTTCACGGCAGTTCCGCGGTGTTCTGTTTCCGACCCTGAAGTGGCTGAAGCGTGATTGTATTATAAAGCAGATTATTTCTGCGGCGTCACTTCTGAATGGGGCCAGATAACCTCGTCCAACTCTCGGCTTCGCGTTCCCGCTTCCCGCTCGCCTGACCCAGAAACCCTCAACTGAACCGCTCACGGTAAATATTCTTCTATATACCCAAAACCTGCGGGCGGAGGGGGGGTTCTAATTAGCCAAGCAGAGCAGTGCACATGGAGGATGCAAATTTCTGCAGATGGACGAGACGGCTGGAACGAATAGCGGCGCGGGATGACCAAAAGTCTGAGGACTTGTCAATTAATGATGGGGCAACAATGAGGTTTTCCCAAAAGAAGGGTTCAGAAGACAAATGTGGACGCCTTGGACATTGCAAGGAACAACTAGGACAGGGGTGTCAAAGTCGGGTCGGTTCGCGGGCTGCATTAACGTCAACTCCATCTCATGTGGGCCGGACCATTTTAGATCTAATATTTCGATTTTCTTTTTTTTAATTGGATTAAAAGAACTGGATCAAAAGCCCTAAATAGTCAGTTTTTATAGATCTAAAGCAATGTTTATTTGAGCTTTTTTTTCTTAGTAATGGAAAAATTTCGTTTAATCATGTTTTTCATTTCAAATGTAAAAAAATATATATTTTTAATGCTGTTCAATATTAAAGTGGAAAACTGAAAATATCTATAAATTTATTTTCAGATCTTACAAAATGCGCTATGAACTAAAAACACAATAAATAAAATCAGATTGAAAATATTGCAATGATTGATTTTAAAAAGGGGAAAATCAGGAAATTTAATATACATCTATACTCTTCATTTTAATTTGATCCTAAAACAGAAAGTCAGCAATCATGATTTACTTTCTCGGGCCACACAAAATGATGCGGCGGGCCAGATTTGGCCCCCGGGCCGATACTTTGACACCTGTGGACGAGGAGGCGCCGTATAAAGTCTTGTGTGCAAAAATAACAAAACTGCAGATGCCTTGAGCTTCAAACTCGGGTCATGTTTGGCTGAGACGGAACCTCGTCAGCGTCAAATGTTAATGGTGGCTGGCGCTCAGGCACTCCAGTGGGGAACAGTCTGTCTGACCTGTGTAACCTGAAGCGCCATGCCCACCAAGTCCAATAAGGGCGCCCAGTCTGGCGGAGGGTCTGTCGGTTTGTCTGGGTCAATCGGCGCCACAACTCTCAGAAATGTCCAGACTCGATGCCGAATACAGGCCCTCAGGCTACGCTTTGAATCAGCCTGGATTGAGAATGCAGCGATGCTCCCTCATTTGATTCACTCACTCTGGTTTGATGCCCAAATTGAAAACAGCAATAAATTACTAATCAGATAGAAAGCCAGGCTTGAAATCTTCATTTGAAGACCCAACTAAGGACTGCCTATTTTTGCACTCGTGTCCAAGTCATCTGATTTTGAGAATCTTCCTGTAGCGACCTAGCAATTTATTTGATAATCTATTCATTTCTTTTGGAACATACATGTTTTTTCTTTTTTTTTCCACGACATTCTTCTCCATCTGATTTTGAAATAAATTTGTAGCCCTTAAAAAGCCATGCGAGTGAGAAGTTTGTTTCGCAATTCTTTTTGGGAATCGATACGAACGTTTAATTGGATTTCATCTTCTGAAAACAAATTACACTGATTAAAATGTGTTAAAAAAATGATTTGGGAGTAAATGCAGCTAGACTTTGTGCTATTGGGGAGCATTTCTTTTAGCGTGGCATTAATTCTTTTTTAATAGCCTAAACTTGTTTTTAATTCCTCATTTCAAACCCTTACCCAAGATTTTCAGATATAGCCTTGACTTCAAATTGGACCAACCCTTTATTTTGAAACCCTAAAAAAAATCCTAACAGAATATCCTTACAAAGGGGGGATGTTTCAGAATTTTATAAAAAGTTGGCCGTGCATGTTGGCATTTTTTTAAATATTTTTAAAGGGGGCCTCAGAGAAAAAAAGTTAGGTCGGAGACCCCCCATAGGTAGTTGGTATGAACTCCATCCCCCTGACAATAAGCGGCTCAGAAAATGAATGAGACTAAAAAAAGCTCCCGGTATATCGACGAGGGTCCTCATCGGAGCGAAGTCAATCCAATTATTTTTCCAGTCATGGGAATGATTATGACGTTCCTGAGGCAACTTTAATGAAATTAGCCGTTTGATTAGCGATTCCATGCCGAGTGGTGTTCTGTATCTGTCTTGTTAAGATGGCTAATGAAGCAGACGACTCACGCGTGTAGGGCACTTCAAAAAAAGTTTTAAAAATTCCATCAGTCAGGCGGCCACGGCGACACCGGTGTCATTTACGGGAGCTCGGACGGGGCCCGCGAGGGGACGCGGTTGCCCAGCCCAACTGTTGGATGGCATGGGCTGATTAAATGAGACGGGGGGGCATTAATTGTGCATGGGTGTATGCGAAAATACCTTCTGAGAAAAGGGCTCGCACGTGCACACACATGCAAGTGGGTGACGGAACACACATTGTTATTCCCGCCACCGCTTCCATGGAGACACAAGCCCACTCATGTGGGAACAGGGCGTGGAAAAGCAAATGGCGCCTCGACTGAAGATAGAAACAGAAACAATTCCGATTCTAGCTTTAGTTTGAATCAATGGGGATCAAGAAGTAAAGGTTGCTTTCAACTAGGGGTGTGACGATATATAAATATGGAGGGCGATACTTTGGGTAGTGCTAGGGCCAGTTTTTGCGATGGGCAATGTGGGTGAGCGCCTAGGGCGCCATCTATTGAGGGGTGTGTGAGAGCCCTCAAAAACTTATGACACGGCATCCAGTCTAAAATGGGAAAATAAATATGTTTTCCCACTGTAATAAATTATGATGTGGTTGAGGATTTCACTTTCAGTTAAAGAGCGTCTCCCGATTGGCTCATTGGTCGAGACTTGACAAAATGGGGGCGGGGCTAGTAGTGATTGAACGATCGCTGAACTCATGGTCAAAATGAATTGGGAGTCTATAGCATTTAAGTTCGTCCTTAAATATTTTAAACAGCTTTTTTTTTACAAATGAAAGCGGCACGATTTCAATTTGGCCTTTGCATACTTTGAATTTATATGAAAGGTTGGAACGCCCCTGTTTTGGAGAGATAAAGCTGAACTTTACAAAAACAAAAGTAGATAGTGAAGGTGAGCTGAGGGAGCAACGCGAGGCCTTGTTTGGGAATTTGCACTATTTGGAGTCACGCATGCATGAAGAACAACAAAGTCCCTCAGAAACAAGAAACATCTCAGGCAAAGCTGTCTCTAGTGTTTTCATGCTCGCTGAACTCACCGGCGGTCAAAGTGACAATGTTGCATTGGTCAATGGAAGAAAAAAAACTCCAAAGAGGCTACGACCAATGTTCCCTCTAAGCTGCGCGCGTGCGCAATTGCGCACTACTCTCGTCTTCTCTGCGCACAGCAAATCATATGGAGCGCACAAAATAAAATCCCAATTTTTTTGGGCTGCGAGGTCGACGCGCAAACCACTCATCCGCCGGGCCGCCCATTCATAGATATTAATCATTATATTTTATTATTACTAAATCATTTATGTGTAGTAGACATGCACCTGCTTATGGCAGGTGTGATACTGGTGTGTACCCATAGCGAGCAATGATGATGTTGCTCACACCAGTACTCAATGTGCTCAGGGAGGTTGTCTTTCTGCCCAGACAAACAAAAAATTAGAGGGAACATTGGCTACGACTAATATATTGATAAAAGGCCGCTCCTCTATTTCTGTCCAGCTACGATTGGTCCCAAATGCAACTCGCCAAATTGTCCACCCTTCCCCGTCTCGTTCTAGTCAGTCAAACACGTGGTGCGTTTAAGAACAGTCCAGAAACCGCAGAACTCAACACATCAACATCGCAACATAAAACAACCAGATTCATTACATTACTGTCCGTAGTTTTTAGCCAAGTGAACTAGAAGTTATTTTTACCCGGGTGAACAAAACATGGCGTACGTGCAACAATTTCTCAGTATCTCTTTGTCACCGAGTAAAAGCTCCCTAAGAAAAACGGAACAGCATGCAAATGTACCACCAGATAAATTATGAAAAGAAAAGCTAATTAGCAACACCAACGTATTTCAGGGGAAATGACAAAGGGCAGCGTGTGACGTGAGGACGCTTAATTGGCTCCGTCTCCGCACGACTTAAAATGCAAAATCGTTTGGGTCTCGGCCTTCTGCTATTTTCGGCGCGCAGACGAAAAGAAGGCAAAGTGTTTGTGTTGACCGAACCGCGGTATCTAACGTCGCTGGTGATAACGTTGTGAGAAATGCAGTCCTTCTTAAAGCTTTTCAAACTTGTCAATTTTGTCTGTCTACGATGTATCAAAGTGATTTTTTTTTCGCCACATGGCTATGGCGGAAATTGCGATTTGAATTCAGAGAAGGTGAGAGAGTTAAGGTGACAGGCTGTAGCGGAAAAGCAAATCAAATCATCAAACTGTGACCTTTTTTTCTAGTAGCTGTCAGGAACAAAACATCTTCACAAATAGAACATTTCATATTACAGCTGCTTTATGACACACCTGACTCTGTTTTCCCTTCCTTACAAGCTATCTGTCCCCTGCAGTCTCTAACTACATCCACCCATTCATTCTTTTTCCGTACTGCTTACCATCACAATGGTCGCGGCGGGTGCCGGAGCCTATCATACAAGACAGAGACGTACAACTATTTGTGTTCACACACGACTAAGGACCTCACTGGATGACATTGCCAGCCCACCTCAGCTACCGCTACCTCAGCAGAGCCAGGAACATTGTCAGGGACCAATACCACCCTGGTCACAACCTGTTCCAGCTGCTGCCCTCTGGCAGATGCTACAGGTTTCACAAAGCACGGACAAATATACTTAAAAACAGCTTTTTTTCCACAGCCATCAGGACTCTGAACTTGCGTTAGCACGACACAAAATCCCTTCTGTGCAATAACTTCAGGGTGTGCAATAACAATGTGCAATATTTTAGAATTCACTTAGCTGGGATGTGACTTTTTATACTTTTATACTACTATTTATGTTTTTTTTTACTGGGAAAACACACTTTGAAAAGCTTGGAGTAGCACCACCAATTTCGTTATACGCAGCTGTGTATGATGACAATATAAAGGCTTTTGATTTGATTGACAATTTAGCATACAATTAGCTCAGCATGCAAGTTTTGGGAACATGGGGGGGGAACCGGAATACCTGGAGGAAAAACCAATGCAAATTCTACAGCTAAGACGTCAAAGTCTTCTGTAGCCAATCCCGTCCATCCGTGACGCCAAATGTGGAAGACCACAGAGGACACGGATGGACATGTTTGAATATCCCGAATTTCGCAGTATTTAATTTGTTCACAGTGACGAGTACACAGACACGTTAGGTTGTAAAGTACTACAAAAGCTTGGCCTTATTTAGGGAACATCTCTAATTGGCCATAACGGGAAGTTTATCGTCAAAAAGCTAGCTCGACCTGACCATTGCCAGGACATTTTGGGAATTATTTGGAAAGGGCAACAGCTCTCCTGTAAACAAGCCTGTTTTGTGTCCACCCATTGGCTCAAATGTTTTTCAAATGACAAGAAATAATTTTAAATTCGATATCATTTCAACTTTGCAAAGCAGACAGGAAATGAAACTGAGATTTTGGAAGGTTCCCAAGAAAGTCTGCCGTCAGCCTTACTAAAAAAATCCTGAATATCAATCCAACTGTTGCTTTAAGACAAAACACATCAAAAAACACTAAATAATACAACTGCAAAACATCTTAAAAGCTATTAAATCAGATTTGTTCCGTAATTATGTGGCATTAAGGTACGCTTAATGAGGTTGGCTTTGTAATAAAAACTGGATGAATGAATAATCCCATTTTATAAGCGCATGTATAATTAGGCGAAGTATAGAGACTCATTATTTGGCCGTTCTAATGGAGTATGTCTGTTCTACCCAAAAGCAAAGCCGCTTTTCACGCATTTGAATCAGGGCTGCCCGGGGTCATGAATAAACATGATTCGTCTCTATTAATAATGGAACGGCCGCTCTTTCCAGCAAATGCTGAATTGGAGATGTCCTCGTGTGTTCCTGACTGCCGGTCAGCCCAACGAACATTGCTACGTCTGTCGCCAACGCACCTCTGAACTCAGATGGCGGTGCTCTACGAAACCTAGTAATCAGCATTTGAATCGCGGCCAGCAACTTCCTGCGCCTGCATATACATTTTATCATTAGGATTCATGCATTGTTCACGCAGAAAATACAAAATAAATGTCCAATATTGTATTGTCTGGTGGTCCTCACTTCATTTATTCACTTTATTTTGGTTCCAAGCCGCATTTCTGTTAGTTTTGTCGCATTGACATTTTATTATCCAAAACATTCGTGTTTAGGGAGCAAAAATTCAGTATTGAAAGATCTCAAATTGTACTTTATGGTTTTAAACATACCGCAAACGTTAGATCACGTGTCAAAGTGGCGGCCCGGGGGCCAAATCTGGCCCGCCACATCATTTTGTGCGGACCCGAGAAAGTAATTCATGAGTCCCGACTTTCTGTTTTAGGATCAAATTCAAAATAAAGAATATAGATGTGTATTATATTTCCTGATTTTCACTTTTTAAAATCAATAATTGCATTTTTTTTAATCCAAGTTCAAAAAGCATTTCATCTAAAAATAAATATCTAAAAATATTTTCTGTTTTCCACTTTAATATTGAACATAACTTAAAAAAGACGTTTTCCCCTAGTACTAAGGAGAAAAAAAAAGCTCAAATATACTACATTTTTCTAGATCTCTAAAAAATGAAGATTACGGGTTTTTGATCTAGTTATTTTAATCCGATTTTAAAAAAATATTATATCTAAAAATGGTCCGGCCCACATGAAATCGAGTTGACGTTAATGCGTCCCGCAAACCAAGTTTGACACCCTTGCGTTAGATCATTGGTCCCCAAAAATGGGCAATATAAACTAAAACGATCGTGAACCCTCGACGAATACGCTCAAATGCTAATAAATGCGAAAGAAGTCCAGTTAGCAAGACTCCGAAATCAATGTTTTTTTTGCTTTGTGCAAAGTTTTAGCTGGCCCCGAGGATTAATCTATACTTATTTTTATTTCTCCGCTTTAAAATGCCTCATGGCTTCCCACCCGTGTTGCCCCTCAGTAGAATCTCAGAAGTGATTGTCAAATAAACTATTAAGGAGGAATGTAAAAAGGAGCTCTACCTGCTTTTCATTGCTCCACTTACATGCAAATCTATTACTTTTATGGCATTCATTTTGAGCCTACTCACATTAGGCCACAAAATATTTTTATTTTTATCTGGCAAGGCGGCGGTTACGATGAATAACTGGCGAGATGTCAACAAGAAAACTAACTAACTTGCAGAATCGTCTCGTGAACGAATTGGCAGTTTCAATTTTAATGTGCCACTTGGGAGTTTGACGTACTCCCGTTGTGGTTGTTCAGATTGTTTCATTCGTGAGGCAAACGCAGTACAGGCACAGGAAGTAGTATTAGGGTCACAGAGAAAAATGAAGCCCACCCAAAAGAAGAACTAACAAACAAAAAAGAAAATTACATATTTAGACAGATAGCCTGCCTATGAACATATGGGTGCTATTGCGGTATAATGGTATTTACCAATAGACACCATGTGAGTTAGAGAAAGCTAATACCTTAAGATGCGAGTTTGATTGGGCATTTATTCAGAGTCAGGGGGCAGCCCTATGGGGAAATCTTCACAGAGACCATTAAATGTGGAGCGGAAAGAAAAAAATGGACTCCGTTTAGAGGCCCACGTGTGCCGCTGATGCCTTGCAAGCCACGGGGAGGCTCACTTAGCAGGACTGGTTTGTTTGGAAGTGGTTTATCACTCGCAAGCGCCACGAGAGAGAAGGGGAGACAAGAGGGAGAGGGTCCAAAGTGGCGGAGTCTAATCTAAATAATATAATTTAAATGTCACAGAGTATAAATTAGCTGGATTTCTATTTAAGTGGAAGGAGTGCATTGAGGCGGTGGATGTTGGGGAAACTTTCCCCGTGCCTTCAAGAGAGAATGTTTGGGGTTTTATCCTAGCGGTTATTATGCCCTCTTGCAGGGCTTGCTCCGCGGGTTCAAGTCCCGATTCAGTGGAGGGGGATGGGTTGTGATGCTGGGGGAACACCGCTTACAAAAGCATGTTTTTTTCAGCGTTGTTGGGGATAATGTAAATGTGTACTACAAACTACACCCTAGTGTGTTTGTACCAGAACGTCATGTTTTTTGGTCATTATCTGAAATGGCTGCTATTCACAGCCCTCTGATTTTGACAGGGAGGGCTGGCTGAGATCATTGCCTGCCAGCCCAGGTGAGCCATGGTGATCAGCGTGACATGATCCCCACAGATTATCAAGTCTTTGGAGTGTCCACCTGAATGATTAGATAGTATTTGAAGATAACAAAGAGCTGTCATCTTGCAGCTCTGACCGACGCTTCATTAACAACAAAGTGCACCAAAATGAAGGTTTTCAATATCAAGGGGAAGCTTTAACGAGCAGCTGCGAGAGATCAAGATTAATTGCCGAGGCTGGGATCACACTTGGATCCTGATGAGACCTTAACGAGTGTTAATTGAGTCAGATATCCATATTCTAACAAAGTGTAAGTATGGGCACATTGCGATGTTACGGTACAAAGGAGACATTGTTAGGCCCAGAAGGAAACTAAGTCTAGTTCGGAGGTCCCTGACTCTGGTCCTCGAGGGCCCCTATTTAGTCTGTTTTCCATGTCACCCTCCACCAACACACCAGAATCAAATCATCAGGATCGTGATCAAGCTGCTGGACAGCTTGCTGATTAGTTGATCATTTGATTCAGGTGTGGTCGAGGAGGGAGATATGGAAAACAGACTGGACAGGGTAGGTGACCTCAAGGACCAGAGTTTGGCAGCCCTGGTCTAGATCAAATATCAATTCTATTGTTTCTTAAATGCCATGCTTCAAAGGTTTCACTTACTATGCATAAATGTTTCTTCTATCACTCCTGCTTTCATCGGATTGTTTTAGGGTCACCCTGTACTATATACCCTTGGTCTCATGAGTCCAAAGAAATAAATAAGTCTACCAAAATAACAGTTTTATAGTTTCTTTAGTGCTCAAGGGGATCTGGCCTGATTTACCAAGACATAGACTGCTGGTCGTAAGCCCCCCTTTGTATAAATCCACTCCACTGAGCCCACAGAAGAGCCTCGCTGCAGGACCAAAGTCGCCCCAAGGTAGACGGAGGCGATAGGTAGAGCGCATTGGATCCGCAACGGCGACCCTAGACTCATCCGACTGGAGTGAGGACGAAACAACCCGGCCGGACCGTTGGCGTGCGAGTCACGCACAGGCCAGAATACAGCCGGGTCGGAGTATCTCCCTCATCTGTCGTTCGGAGATGTGACAAACAAAGGGAGCGGGAATACCCACGTGTTTACAAAGCAGTCGGTGTTGACAGATTGGCAATTTTCTCGCAGTTTAAGCTTGAGAATAAGTTAAGGGAAGGGGTAGGCAGCTTGGTGAAAGAGTGGTTGGTACAGCTGCCAGACAATTCTGAGATTAAGGGGTTCAATCCCTACTGAGTTCCGGCCATGTTGTGTGATGGCTGCATGTTCTGCTTACCTGGGTTTTCTCCAGGTATTCAGGTTTCCTCACGAATCTCAAAAACATGCAAGGTAAGGCTAATCGGACACAACATTTTCCCTAGGTATGAAGGACCAATTCTGGATGTTCCCCACCTACTGTCCTTAGTCTGCTGGGATAGGTTGTTTATTTTAACAGCTCCGTGCTTTGAGTGGAGCGCACAAGCATTTCTGTGGGCCCCTGGTGGGTTCTTGCCAAGTTTTCGATTCCATGAACATGCTTTCTTGGACTTTAACTTCTGCATCCCACCCCCGAAAATCTGTTCGCGTAGGCTGTATTTTCTTAATGAAGACAAGTGCTTTTAAAAAATGGATATAATTCTGGGTAAATGGCACTGATTGCATGTGTACATGCTATCAGTCTCTATGTGAGATGATGCAATACACCTCTGCAAAGATGAGAGCTCTTACAGCTTAAGGGCAAATCAGCAGCAACACCATTGATGAGGTGTTTATAGAATTCCGTAAAAATAATCAAATTAAGTTATTGCAGAGCACTATCGCCCCCTAGTGCCTGTCAAGGAAGAACACCTGTAGTCTCTTGGTGCCAAGATACGTATAGTAAACGGATGTTGATATACGAGGGATGCTGGCGTGATTGACAACTTCCAAATTCATTCCGAGGTGTCGAAGCCATCATTTCACCTCATCTTCCATCAGCGCACTCATTCCTACCCACTGACATCCCATTAAAATTTGGGTGAAAGAGACTCCCACTGAACGGCAATGGCGCAGCCTGAAAGATTATAAGCAGACCGAGATGGGACTGCAAAAAAGAGGGAGCGATGTCGAGCCAAGACCGGATGGAAATGGCGTTACTTGACGGTCAAGTCAGTGCAGCGCTGATGTCAAAATGGTGGCCCAGGGTCCGGATACAACCCACCTCGTTACTTTTTGCGGCCTGTGAAAGTGAATCATGGGACTTCATGTTTCATGCTAAAATTCAAAAGGAGAGAGATTTTTTTTTTCCTAAGGACAAATCAAAATAAACATTCAAACAACAAAACTGTAAAATGTCAATTTTTACAAAGGAAATTAAAGGATAAAATAAAGAATTTTCCACAAAAAAATAATAATAATAAAATAAAAAATGTAACAGAAAATGTGCTTTTAAGAGGCTCAAAAAGAGGATTTGGCCAAAGTTTGAGACCCCGGACTACTATCACGTTCTATGTGTACAAGAAATGAATAATACATTCTGTACATAAGCTAATTTCAGCTGTAAAATTAATATAAGGGCAAAACACAATTCCACTAAAAAAGTGGAAAGATCAATTCAGAAACACAAAATGAACTACAGTGAGAAGCAATCCTAAAATAAAAATGACTGCAATGGCGTATCTGATCGGTAAAATATGAGCAAATCAAAAAGAAATTGGCAGCCGAGCGCTAACTATACATCAAGAATGTCAAAGCTAATAGAGGTTACAACGCATAAAAGGAAAGAATATGAATATCTTTTTTTTTGTTTTACTTTGTCTCAGAACTATTTACATGGAAACAAGTACAAACATTTTATTTCTCATCACTTTTTCCCAAATGACAGAAATATTGTATAAAATAAAAATATCATCAGCTTCCAAGTAGGTGGGGAGAGACAAAAAAGGAGGTAGGAGGGGACAAAAAGTAGTCTAAGCATTTTTCTCAATGTCCGTCAATCAATGTACACTAGTATTTACATTCTACAATTCCATACAGAGTGGACATTTTGCAAGGTCAAAGTTCATCACTGAGGGGTGGGCCGAGCCCATAACATCAACCCAGGTGGCCGTGGCTAAAATTAAAACAGGTGGCTAGTATATAAATATACGCTTAGACATATGGAAACCATATTTCAAAACCAGTCAAACGCCAATCTCTTATATAGCGCAAATCCGCATCTAGCATAGCTGAGGAGGGCGGGGCATAATGGACAGAAAATTCATTCGACTTATCACTCGCTAATGAATTCCGATCAAGTTAAAGAAGAACCATTATCATCACGTGGCGCATTTTAAATATGTATTCATCGTAAGCGCAAATTGCTAGCAGTTAGCGGATGGCTAAATAACCGCATCGTATTCCACCTTATTAAGTGATACATCTGCCACTCTGTTAACACTATGTCCAGTCACTCTGCTGTCCAACATTAAAATCATACATTTCATAATGGTGAATTAAATTAAATATGATTTTAAAACGCAAAGCAAAAAATCATGTACACAGTAATTCACATCTACAAGTTCAAAATTCATTGTGAGATTATGTACTGTGTTATTGGGTTTAAATAATCTAAAAAGCACGCCTTCAAAGTCAAAGAAATCCCGATTGAGCCACAACCTCTCCGACGTCCAATTCATAAAATCCAAATAAAGAGATCCCGAAAGGAAAACATTTTTCCAAAAATACATAAAGCCCTCCTTTTTTTGGCATTCAACTGCAAACATTAGGGGCCAGTCAACTTGTGAAGACATCATTGCGACATGCATGAAAGCATTTTTTTTTTCATGCCGGGTCGGTCAGCCATTTCATTGTTGGCGATAAAACACGAAAAGGGATCGAGGCGGGAAATTTCAGACGTGGTCTTCAAAACGGACTTTACGGAACGTTCCCGCGTGTCAAGGAGGGTGGCGAGCATTGACGGCGAGCGTTGGCTTTGGTTCAGTGGTGTGCGACTCCCCCGGCGCGGCCCCTTCCCCGCCTTCCGTACGCCGCGTGGTTCCGCCCCGGAGACGACCCGGCGCGCCTACCCCACCCAACCCCCTCCCCGGTGGGCGGTTGACGCGTCGGTCAACGCGTCTGCTGTTAGCAGTGCTCCAGATAGTCGATGACCCGGGAGATGGACTTCTGCCCCGTGGTGCCCACCGCGCACTGTCAGACAGAAACGTATCCAGATGGGAACTTGTGAGGTGGGAGCTAAACTGGGTGGCTTCAGGCCTGTTTATACTTTTGCACCCCCTACTTTTTTGTATAAATTTTTTTAATGAAAACTCTGGACGGCTGCGTTTGGGTAGAAAAGCGCTATTTCAGGATGACCGACTATGATCTTACATAAGACATTTAAGAAACTTGAAAAAAATAATTGTGCTTGTGTTGTTGATTTTTTTTTCAACAGCATATTAATTCTACCTTTTTTTTTCAACAGCATATTCATTTTACCTTTTTTTTCAACAGCATATTAATTTTACCTTTTTTTTTCAAACTAATGTTTAGAGTGGTCAGAAATATCATTAAAACTGTTGATTAGGCAAATGCCTATTTAGGGTGAATGAGGGGGGAATCTGATTTTGAGCTATTTAGGGAAAAATATTAATAATTTTTCATATATATAAAAATGTGGTCTACATGATCCAAAATACATATACACATTTGTGGATTTCAGGTCTAAATTATAATTATACTGCTCAAAATTATGCCTATTCATTATTGTCTTGAACAAATATATTTGTTTTCATGAATGAATACAATAAATGAAATTCTTTGACCGAAATTAAACTATGTGAAAATAAGGAAATACACTATGGTTATTATGGCTCTCAATATTATTCTTTTTTTTTTTTTTTATTTCCTAGTATTTAACTTTTTTATCTTTACATGATTCAACCAAAAGTAGTGATACCAAACTGAATACTCACAGTGAGGTTCATGAAGCTCAAGAACTTCTTTAGCATTTCCGTCATTATAGAGAAGTCTCCTTTGGGGAGGTGTTCTCTCACAGTAGTCACATTTACCTGCCAGACAAAAGGAAAAGTAAGCAAAATTGCCCTCCTTTTTTTCTTTGAAAACAATTAGTTTGCCAAGCGTAACCTCAAAAGCCGAACACACCTGTGGGCGTACAATAGCGAAATGGCATAAACATCAAACAAGTCTCAAAAGCGTAAAGATGCAACCATTTTGTGCCTACCTGGCTGCCTTGGCAGAGGCATCCCAGCAACAGAGCTGTGTAGGAGGCCGCAATGCTGTCCTCCATGTGTTTGCCTGCATGTTGCAAAGCTACAGAGAAGGAAAAAAAAATCACAGGTCCTGTCACTTTGCCCAGTACAGACGCTCCCCTACTTACGAACGAATTAGGTTCCGAGCGATTGTTCACAAGTTGAATTTGTTCGTAAGTTGCTCAGTGCTATATTTTGTATTATAATTTATGTTTAAGGCCTATATAAGTATATTGAAGGTTTATATACATGCATTTGTATGTTTAAGGCTTGTATAAGTAACACACAGTGGTTTGTACTGAAAAAATAATTAATAAAATGGAGAGAATACATACAGTACTGTATACACACATTAGAGAGAGAGATTTACTAGAAACTGGCCAAAAGAAGCTATCTAATGACGATTGCAGTTTTCTTTTTTTCATCATAAATGATGCGGTAGCACTGTATGGCATCATTCAATTGATTTGCAAACTTTGTGAAACGTTCAAAATTTGGGTCCTGCTGCTCGATCTTTATGTTTATAAATGGTACAGACGGTCGAACGATTCAAGTTGTACGCCCGTGAAACGCTCACCACTTTCTGACGCGCATCAAGCTTCGTTATTATTGCCACTCATTTCAAATGAAATGGCTTGCCTCTTCCTTGCACCTCCCTCAATAAAAGCCTTTCGCTTTTCACCAACCATATTCAATAATGGATGCACGAGATATTTAAAGATACAAATGAAAAAGGTTCTTTGCGCACCGGAGATACGTTCACGCACTTCCGCATTGCAACGAACTGGGCAGAGGAAGGTGGATGCTAGGTGAGCTGAGCTCTCACAGCGCCAGGCGTCGGTATTAGCGGCGGAAAGAAACACTACTTGGAAAAAGGCACGCAATACAAAATCGAACTTACGAACATTTTTCAACATAAACGCAATTTGCAGACATGTTCGTATGTACCGTTGTTCGTAAGATCGAATGTTCGTAAGTAGGGGAGAATCTGTATCTGTTAGAGGGATTAAACTAAAGGGGAAGCATGAACGGCGCCACGATTGAACGATTCTCCAATCTTTTTCCCCCTGACCTTTTCACGGTGTCAAGTTGCAGGAATGGTAATAAGTCATTAGTGGAATATTTCAGCAACACTAGAAATGTTTGCTGTCAAAATCAGTGGACGGCTGACTACTTCGAGTAAACTTCCCACTCAGCAAACGGCGGTAGCTCCGTCCACTCTTGCTCGTTTTGTGTTTTTGCTGCTTTTCTGTCCTAATGATTTGATTTGGTGATTCTCAATGATCCCATTTACTTTGATTTGCTTCGTGCTTTTGCTTTGTTGTTCTGTCTAATCACAGTCTTGCTACTGCCACAATGAAATTTCCCGAATACGGGATGAATAAAGTTATCCAATCCAAATACGAGATTCGCCTTTATACCGGTGTGCTGGCTTTTATCTCAATCCACGCGAGAAACAAACAAACCAAAAGAAGAGGACAAAAAAAGGGCTGCGTATGTGCTCGTTCCACTTGAGACCAAAAACCTACCTTTGTTTAGGTCCAACTCTTCATCTTCCTCCTCTTTCTTTGGATTCTCTGGTTGGGGCTGGCTGTCGTTTGGTTCAGCCGCCACCCACTGGATTTCTCCCATGGTTTCTTTCCACTCGCCACTCTGGTCCTGCGGCTTGGGCGCCTCGCTAATAAGGTCATCCGTTTTGGCCTCGGCCAGGATCGCGGCTCTCTCTCGCTCAAGGAAAAGCTGAAAAGGAGACAACCGTTAAGAAATAAGTAACAAACCAGTGGTTTGGGCGCCGAGGTAAACCATTAAAACAGTTTCCTACCTTCACAAGGGCAGCCAAAGCACCACGGGCCTTGGGTTTTTCCACTCCGCCTTCCCCCGTCCCGGCTGTGTCGGACGGCGGCGGCACAGCCGACGCCTCGGCTTGCGTCGGCTCGACCGGCTGCGTCGGGGGGTCTTCCAGACAGAAGTCGTCTATGTTGTACTCCATGTCCACCAGATAGTGCCGGTTTCTTGAGCTATACTCAACCAAATTGATAAGTAAACCTAGACCCTGCACGGGGAAGTAGGATGATGTATTAATGACATGCAAGGTAGAAACTGATTTTATAAGGATACAGAATTTCCCATTTCAAAGCCCTTACCAGCACGCGCACGTCAAAGCGTTGTTCCTGTGGGATAAAGCGTGGCACCCGGAGAACGCAATTTAGCGCGGTGACAATGAGCTCATCCTGCTCACCGGTTTTTGTGCTTCCCCACTCTGCAAAAATAAAAAAGAAGCAAAAATATGTTTATTTTGGGCCAAAAAAAAGTGAACGAATTGTCTGCCATCTGCAATGCTAAACGACCAGACCTATCGTATTTATTCGAGTACAACACGCAACCATGTATAACGCGCACCCATAATTTGTGACTAAAAATTGGCAATCTTTTTTTCCAGTTTTTCCTTTGCCAAGTGGCAAATGCTGCACACATGTCGCCATGACAAAAAAAATATTCCCAACATATGGTATGGAAACCTGGTATAACAAACTACTACCAATAGGAACACAAATCTCAAACGGAATTTGCTATTTTAAATCCTTGGAAAAATTTTAAATATTACATGAATTAAATTATGTCTGATTCATAATTATCAGATTCACCAAACAGTTGATTCTATTCTTCTTGAGCGAGGATAGCGCTTCCTGGGCGGACTCGTTTCCCTTTGGGTTTTTTTACTCCTATAAACTTGCCAAAGGCTATTTGGAGAAGGCTGACTTTTGTAAAAGAACGTAGATTGTCGCCATCTGCCAAACAAAGACAAGTTTTATCTCTCCCATTATACATAATGGCTACGGAGGGGACTTTTTCACTGTCAGAGGACAGTGTTTCACCGGGATTCGTGTATAACGCGCATCCAAACTTTGCTTCAGTTTTTTTAGTACAAAATTTTGCAGGTTAGACTCGAATAAATACAGTATGTCCTCCTACAATATTCACCGTTATCATGGGTGAGGTTGAGCAGCACGCCAATGACGGCCCTCATGCAGTCCTCGACGGCCTTGCCCACGTTGCTGAAGCTACAGTGAGGCAGAGCGGCACCCGACTCAGCGGACAAGGAGCTGTTGTTCAACGCTCTGCTGTAGCGCTGGATCATGTCTTCACAGTAGCACAGGGCTCTGAAGATTGTTGAAAACATTCCAGAAAGAAAGTGATCAGACGGCGTAAGGGGGCTTTCTCAGAAGACGGTTTTGGTATTCACCTGGCAGAGGAGACGATGAGCTGCGAGTCCTTGTAGGCAATTAAGTAACCCTGGTTTTCCGGATTTTGCACTGTCACCTGTTGGCCCCCATAGGGTAAAGGAAGGATATCAAATAAGTTTAAGTACAAGGCCGGGCGTCGAGGCGACGACAGTAAAGATAAAAATCCGACTTTTGATGGGCTGAGCAATCATCGGTGGTATAAAAGCCAACCAGGCATGCATGGATTTAACACTCAATTTGGCCTGGAGTATGACGCTTGATAAGAGACCTGCCACTTACACTTTCGAGCACTCTCAGACATCTTTCAGCTCCCCATAAAGACGCTACGAGGTTCTCTTTGTTGTCCTCTTGGCTCAGGTTTTGCACGCACTCTTTTACTAGGGAAACGACACGGTGGGGAATGAGATCACGTGATTGGCACATCCAAGTTAGTGGTTCTAATATCTCAGTATGGAAAGCAGTTCTTGGGCTGGATTTACACTGTACGGGCCCTATCTCATTTGAATGCTTGTATTCGATATCCTTAACTGTGTACTTTTTCACCAACACTTAAAGTGACACCTTATTCGATATGGCTATCTGAACACGCGAAACAATGCCAAGACCCCACAATTGCCTGCGAGTTACGTTACTTCAACAATGATAACCAAGCCTCGCGTGGCGTCCCAAATGGGAGCATTGATTTAAATTAGGCTTAAATCTAGGCATTACTCCCTTGGATTGGCAGATGTTATTTGAGGATTCAAGGATGGCCAAACTTGGGTAGGTACACATGGGTTGTACTGTATAAGTATTCACTAGGCAATACCTTTGTCGACAATGTGGTCCAAGCCACCCAGGAGTCGCAGCTCTTCCTTGAACCAATCACCTGCTCTTTTAGATGTAAGTGAGAGCAATGTCTCCATAGCCAGATGGCCCGTCTACAAAGAAGGTAAAAATCGGCTCAGTCATCTCGTGGTCATTCGTCACGTTAAAGCCGTCATTCAACTCACCGTGATGTTTTCGAGGTCCAAGTGTTTGTTGTGCACTGTCTCGCACAGCTTCCGGATCTTCTCCTTCACCTTGTCCACCTCCTTGGCAGTAAGCTGGTCTTGGTGTGCAGAATAATCTTGGTCCAGCTCCAGCAGCTTGATCATCAGCTCCAGGCAAGCCCGATCCAGGTCCATGTTGAGGCGGTCGCGACTCAGTATGTACATGAGCGCCGCCGTGCACAGGGCAAGGTTCTGACAGAACAACGGGGAACCGACCGGCGTGAGTGGACAGAATCAGTGGGGGAAGAAGACTTAAAGGCTTAGGCTACCGACCGGGTGCTGTGCAGAGTCACTGAGCATTTTGAACACCTGCGCCACCTTGCCTCTGGCCCGCAGATGCATCCTGAAACTGGGCATGGCACACCGTGTGGCCAGGCTGATTATACTGCAAGAAACAAAAAGGAATGGCAAGGACTGAATTATCGCTTCATTTTCATCAACCATTCTTTGAAGAAATACTGTTAAGAACATATTTCCAGATGGTTTGTAATATACATCTATACTCTTCATTTTAATTTGATCCTAAAACAGAAAGTCGGCACTCATGAATTACTTTCCCGGGCCACACAAAATGATGCGGCGGGCCAGATTTGTTCCCCGGCCCGCCACTTTGACACATGTGGTGTAGATGATGCAACACCAAAACCTGAGCTGATCTCATTGGGACCCTAATTCCAGAAACCTTTTCAAAAAACTTGGCGCGTTTCCAAGACACGATGAAGCGGGGCGTCGCTGTTTTATGAGCTTTGGCGGGAAGCACGAGTTGCTTCCCAAATTGCCTAATGGGCGGCGACGTGGACAAATTTTAAGTGACAGGCGCTAGCACCGTTCAATCAATTTAATCAGCTACTTGGCCGTTACACCACACCGTAACATTAATGCGCCACCGATAAAAAAGCAAAAACATCTGTGCAAGCCAAATAGTCCGCTTACCTAAGGCATCTCGTGTTGAGCGGCTGACTGCTCTTCAAGCCCGTCTCCAGGTACTCAAAGTCATCTGTGAACTCTTGATTCTCGCCAAACTCCACCACGTCGTTGAAGTGCTTGACGTGCTGCACCACCGTGTACAGCTGAGAGACGGGAAATAAGGGTAATTGCAGCTAATTGGTAATGCCGGGGCATCTTCCCAGACGTTCCGGTGCGCTTGGGGAAATGCCTATTCCATTTTTCCTCCCAGTCTAATGGCGCCATTAGCAGAACCAGTGGAGCTAATAGACTTTGTGGCATTAAGCTAGAGTGGCACAGATGCCGGTGAACAGGATTTTAAGTCCTACGTGATGGATTAACTTGTTTTAATTGTTAATTTGGCGACATGCTTGCTTTTTTGACAAAAAATGAATAAATACAATTCGACAAAGGAGGGTTCTGAATGGCAGTAAATGGCCAACTACTTACAGAAGTCAAAGTTTTTTTTAGGCTTGTACTTTTTGCCCCCAGGTTAAATTGATTTGTTGATGTTTTCTGGTTTCTGCAGCACTATTTTTTCAATGAATGTATGCAGAGTCAAATAAATTCTCCAAATTTGACACATGTAAAAGCAAAAAGATTTTTGCTTCATAATAACACATTTTAGAATGTATCCACCAACTGAAAAGTTAATGGTTTTGAGATGTTTATGCAACAGCTAATCCCTTGAAAATGGCAACCCTTTTAAAAAAATGATAATGTACATTTATCTATTTAGTCTGTCTCCCACCAACATTTAAATTCGTTAAACATAACGCTAATATTGGCTGGAAAAAAATAATCGTTACTTTGCCAGATACCCAAAAAAGGGTGCTCACCTCCTTGTGTTCCTTTCTGCACTTGAGCGCAGTGACGATGTCCTGGTAGGGTCGCGTGGGGATGGTCTCTGATTTAATGACTTTGGGCGGGGGTGGAGGAGCTTTGAACAAGCCGTCATCTTTATGGGAGTTGCTCTCCTTGCTGCTGCCACCGCTACCGCCGCTGCTGCTGCCGCTACTGCCGCTTCCGCTGGTCGATAAGGTGGCCTGGGGAGAAGGAAGGGGGAAAGCTTTGGAAACAGGACTCAGGCGGCAGTCACAAAATCTCTTTAATGGCATGTCCGGACAATTTAACGCAACTGAATAGTCCGTTACGCACACAAGCTCTTAATAAGTGTTTTCAACAGATGAGGTAGCGCAACGTCGAGGGCAACTTTTGAAAATCCCACTTGACAAACAGCAATTTGCTAGTCCCTGAGCAAACATTGACTCGAATGGGAGAGGAGGGGGTTAAAAAAAAGCATATTTGTAAATAGGGGGGGTTCAATGTGAGGGCAAAAAATTCTACTAGAAGCAAAAGAGACTAATTAGTGCAATTAAAAGCAGAACTGTTGACTACTCAGAGACCTATAAATAATATCCTGCCTTGTGCTCACCAGGACCAATGGGGAATAGTGTGACAAACAGTAATGGTTCCATAATACGACATGTATTGCATGCATCTTTATCCTCTCAGCAGTGCTCAAAAGTGGCGTGTGAATAATGCAAGGCGAGGCCAAATTCGTAGCCGAGCGCCATTTATCGAGCGGCGGGGGGGTGGAGCCTTACCGGGGCCGTTTGCGATCGAGCGAGGGGCGTCGTGGCGATCTCTTCGGCCTCTGGTTGGTTCCAGTGTCGGGCGTTGTATACCGCTTTGGCGGGGGACTGAAACATAAGGAATTGGTGGGTTCATTTCTTAAAAACATCAAAAAGTAATACATTATATGGGCAGAGAGCATCATAAGACAACTACAGAGCCATAACAGCCAAGACAAACAGACTCAAAGACAGTTTCTTCCCAAAAGCGGGGGTTCCTACAAGTCAAGTAAAGGAAAATTCAAAACATTTTAACTGTTGAAATTAAGGACCACTACAAACATTTTGCTGCCACCCTCCCAGTTCAAATGGATTGGGCGTCTAGAAGTAATACTCATTGAAATGACCAGCAGAATGATGACAATAGACTGTTTCTCTCTTCATTAGTTACACGGTAGAATATTGTATTTCCTGACTAGAGCCCTATAGGTTTTAATGTGCTTATGAGCCATGGCGGACACGGAGAATAAAGGAAGAGAAAGCAGAACAAAAAAAAAACACAGCCACTGTAGAAGATAATAAAGATAAACAGCTGCGCGGTGAACGCACCACGGGAAACTGGAGCAGAATAATTCAGATGAAGCTGCCCGTAAGGTAATCTTAACAACACAAATGCTTAGCTCGTTCTCCATCGGGCCGCTCGAGAGGGTTAAGGCCGTACCCTCGCCAAATGAAACGAGGTTACCGAGACGCCTCGTGACTCACGGACCTTTTTGGGCCCGCTGAAGATCTTCTTGAATCCGCCGGCCAGGTCCTTGGATTTGTCGCTTTGCTTCCCCGAGCGTCCTTTTTGGCTCTCCGTGCCCCCTGGACTGCAGTCGTCCGAGTAGTCAAAATTGTCTGCGGGAGGAACAACAGTGATGATGGCGTGTGGCGTTAAGTGTAGTCATTTGACTTTAGGCCCAGTAGCAATGACGACATTTTCCTCTATGGGGGGAAAAACAATGTTAAGTAGAGATGCACTGCATTTGTATTTTCTCTCTTTTTAAGACTGAGACTATAACTCGTTGGGATATATTTGGGGGTGATACCTGTACTTTGACAACCTAGACGAAATAAATACTTGTCACAATAAAATATGACAACACTATAAATTAAGGGTGTGATGATTCAGCCAGCTAGATGGAAAGGTCAATTGGTGAAGCAACAATCCAATCAAATTGGTGGAAACACAAACCATTCTTCAGCAATAAATGGTAAATTGCGGTATTGCTGGACGGGTAACTGACATCGCAGTGAAATGTAGTCATATTTAAATGCATCTTCAACTTCATACACAGCATATATTTCACCTTGTAGATACTCCTGTTAATTTCCTGGAATAATATAGGCATGATTTTGTTTGTCATTTATTTTTAAGTGTCATCTCACCTGTATTGCTGCTGGCCTGGCTGTCCTGGGAGTCACTGGTATGGGGACTATCCACGCCGGAGCTGAGCGCGGCCAACGCCGCCGCAGACTTCCTGGCCTTCTTCTCTTTGAAGTTGGCGCTCTCTTCGTCACTGTCGCTTTCGCTGAGGTCGTCAAAGCCAAAGTACTTGATTTTGTAGTTGCTCTTGCCCCCTCCGGCGCCTTCGGGAGCATCCTCGCCCCCCTGGGCGTCCTCGTCCTCAAAGCCAAAGAACTCCAACTTCGACTCGGCCTTTGTTTTCTTGGCCTTTACCTGAGTGGTTTTGAATCTACAAGATACAATGAAGTTGACAACCGTTAGCAATTTGACATACATGCAAAAATATGTGATGGGATGTCCCGGTTCCAGAGTTGATCCCATCTCTTCTTACCTTTGAGGTTTAGGCTGCACGTCTGACTTCTTCTTCATCTGGCCCGCGTCTCCGGGGTCGGCGGGCGTGGCCGGCGTAACCATTTCTTCCACGCTGCGCTCGATGGTGTCCTGGATGGTAACGTTGCACACGGAGACGCAGGAGGGGTGCAGGACCGTGTAGTCTCGGACCCTCCCGCCTCCCCGGCCCGCGGGCTTTGCCGGTGCCTTGCCGTGGGCGGCATTGTTGCTTGCCGAAGCGGAAACGACACCGTCGGGTTTCTCGCCAGCGCCCTCCGCTTCGGAGGCTGCGTCGGTGTCGTCTTCTGGGGACAGTTTGTTCGAGCGACGCGGCTGGTATTTCTTGCAATTTGAAGCTCGGAGGGTGAACGGGGAAGGGGGGATGTTGTCCACAAGCTGTGGGGGAGGCTCTTGCTCAGGACTTTCTTTTGCTGACGGCGCTGCGTCGTTATTAGACAAGGAGGCGGGGGCGGTCTGGAAGTCCGCGCCGCCAAATGGGACATGGGCGGCCTGCGTGGCAGCAGCTTGGAGGGCAAAGACCGTCCTCTGGGTCCCTGAAGAGCATTCAGACGAGGGGGAGGCGGCGTGGGACAAAGAAGGCGTGGCTGTCGGCGTCTCTTTGCTCTGCGCCACGCTTTTGTACCATGGCTTGTTATTTTGGGCAACCTTTGCGTCAACTGCTGTTTTGACTGCAAACAGACAAAGAGTGGTGGTATTAGAACTGGGCCTGGTCGGTTCTGGTTGGTAGTTTTACCCAGGAATAGTGTCTCATATGTGGGTAGATGTATTATTGACTATTTGGTGTAAAATAAGTGGTCCAGGAAGGTTCTGGGTTTATGTTTACCCAGAAATAGTGTCCAAAAGACGGGTACTATGGTAACAAAGAGTGGTAATATTAGAAAGGAACATATTGAAAAAAATATATACACTTGATCGTTAAGATGGTTAACAGGTTGACCATCCCATAAAGCCAAAAATCTTTTAAATTGTCTGAACAGGAGTCAGGAACGTATTGCTCGCGAGTCATATGTGGCTCTCTGCGGCGAACAATTTCAGCAATTTCTGTCTCCCCTTATATAAATGAGCTGTAACAAATGCTCATGAAGTGGTACATTGATCTTGGACACATCATACGTTAGCCCCAATTATGTGCTACAATTTGACTTGTTTTTAATTTTCTTTATTATTACATGATCTTTTTGGCGAATCGCCAACCCCTAACTTGGAGTAATCTCTTCTGGGTAATTTGGGTGTTCTGGTCTACGTAGAAACATTAAGGATTAGTTGTTGGAAAAAAATTGGTTCCAAAAGAAAATGATGTGAATCCCCAAACACAAACAAGCAAGTCATCCACTGCACTTACTTGGAGTTTTGGCGAGGCTGGTCGTACTCTGCGAAACAGTGGCCACAACAGCGACATCTTTGGTGGCCGTCGTGGTCTCGCCGCCCTCATCGACCCTTAACGACTCGTCATCGCTGTCGAACCCGAATGGGTCGTCGCCGCTGTCGCTGTCCTCCAGCCGGGGCCTCTTGGACTGCTCATCTGACTTTGAGTGAGGCCTTTTGGCCCCCAGCTGGGCCTTGTAGGTTGTCTCACCCCATTTGGTGCTCAGGGTGGGTTTCCTATTGGAGAAGACCTCTTCGAACTTGGAATTGGCCTCACCTCCCTTGCGGTTGTACGTTTTACTAAATCTGGATGTCATACTGATGTTTTATGTTACATATTACCTGTGAACATACACAAAGGGACAATAATTACATGATGTGATGATTAATAATTGAGTGGTGTACGTGTAGTGAATTTTAGTGTACAGCCACTTATTTTTTTTGGTCACCCCTGGTTCGAAAACCTGAACTGAGATAAACTAGCTGGGTTCTTTTTTGCCCGGAAGTGATTTTTTCTATTACTTATGTATATACTGGGAAAACGCACTTTTTGGAGTAGCACCACCAATTTCGTTATATACAGCTGTGTATAATGACAATAAAAGCTTTTGATTTGATTGATTTTTAATGCAATTGCGGTATTCAAACTATAAAAGTGGGATCTTGATGGCAAAATCATTTACAAATACTCCACTTTCCTATTTCAAACATTTCAAAATGTCGAGTTTAGGAAATGCGAAGGACTTTGATAACGAAATGTCACTTGTTTTTTAGAGCGATGGTTTGATCCAATATGTGACGTTTTAAAATGGCACTATTTCAATTTGAAGCGCTTAAAATCTTAATTTTGTCCCTACTAGATCAAATAGAAACAACGTATTTCTACTATTGCTACGAAAGTTGGCACACCTGATTTAGCCCAGCTGCTAACTGACACGCCGTTTCAACACGTTTCCGTCAATCATCGGATCATCCATTCATGACAAAAAAGTCATTCCGATGCACCTTCACCAAACTAACTTGATCCCGAAGCTTATTTCTAAGTGAAAATTACTCCGATCCACCTAACAATGCAGCGATTCTCCGAGTGGGCCATCGGGTTGTAAAGTTTACACAAAGTTAGCCGATAGCTGTTAGCATTGACTTCATATTGGACCGCAAAGCCTAATGATTTTAACATCCGAAATAAAATACGGTTGAGAACATCATTAATAAGAACATATGTTTAAGAGGGAAAATGGCATTTTAATCAGGAGTTTGAAAAGTACTCGTTTTTACCTTCCAACTCTGGCAAATGTTTGTTTGTTAGCCAGCCGGCTAGGCCTGATCCTCAGCCCAAGCGCGTAAAGTCCGTCCGACGGAGTACAAACAACGCACGAAACAGATCTTCTAGGCGATAAGCGGTCCTGTAGAATCGTCGGAGAGCATTAAAATTAAAATCGCGTTCTCAAACGCGGTCTAAATTTAGTAGATAATCCCGACTTTCGCATCTTGAAGTGCCGATGGCGGCCATTGAAAACATCCCCTCCCCTCGTCGTTTTGCTCAGGCAAGAGGTGGCACATCCGATGCGGAGCACCAAGGCAGGAACCGACCAATCAGACGAGCGATTATTTTAAGGCAACGCAGTCAACGCGAACATGATTGGTTAAAAAAAACCTCAAGTATAAACACGCGATAGGGGGCGCTAAATAACCGTGTGACAAGATAAAAATAAAGAAATAAACAATGACATTAATTTTTCAAGTTCATATTAAAGGCATATTGAGGAGTTGTGTGTGTCATTTGATTTGAAATAGCATTTCGTGTATTTGTTTAACTTTTTATGGTAGCTTATGACCATCTAGAGAGGAAAAATAATGCAATGTAAGCCATCGTAGTGTCCAGAAAAGAGAATGTAATGCTTTAAAAAAAAAAAATCTCTTTCAAAACCAAAATGTGAAACAATTTATTTCCATCAAATATTAGAAAATGTCTACAGTACTTCATTTTGTTCAATCAAAAACAAAAAAGGTTAGAACATAACAATTACACAAGTAAGGTGCTCAGGAAGTCCTTAAATAGCTACAAAAGTGCAGAGGAAGGACTGACTGAGCAATAATATTAAAAGGAAAAAAAAGACAGACAATAGCTTCTTGTTTGTTGGGGTGTGCCCGAAAGAGTAGAAAATTAAAAACAGACCCACACAACCAAACCCACAAACACACAGAAAGGAAGTACAGCGCGGCTTTTTCCAGCGATCCGTACAGTCGTCGCTTTTCGAGGCATATCGCCAGAATGTTCCGATATCCGGCACCCCACGGGAGGATGGCGTGTCCATGGAATCCCTCCCCCCTCCCCCACGCCTGCCACCGGAGAGTTCCCCAGTGGGAAGTCCAACATGGCCGCAGTTCTAACCGGAGCGGAGGTCAAGGGTCGATCTCCACGGGAACGACGGTGAGGATGGCGTCCTCGTTCCCGCGCCGCACCACCACTTTCAGGCTTTTGTCCTTCTTGACGGCGGCGCTCACGTCGTTGGCCGTGGAGATCCTTTTGCCGTTGATGGAGATGATCACGTCGTGTTCTTTCAGGCCGGCGCTGGAAGAAAGATTACAGTTGCTTGAAATGAATTATTGTCATTATACAAGTATAATGAGATTTCATTTTTTTTGGCATGAATGTGATGCTAGGAAATTGAGCTAAAGTGCCACAATGGAATTCCAGAACTCACAAAATTCTAGTTTACATGAGCTACAAAGTGCCCCTCAAATGATCTAATTTGCGCTTTTGCTTTTGTCATGATTATATTCTAATGACTAAAATAATTCCTTATGTTTCAGTTTTTTAAATCACTAAAGCCTTTCTTAAAATCTAAATAAATAAATATGATTTTTTTTATGGAAACAAAAAGAGTGAACTATATTTCTTCAAATTTATTTGCTTCTTTTCCTTTTGTTTTAAATGACAAAGTCATGGTTAAAGTATGAAAAAGGAAAATTTCATATTTTGTCTTTCTAAGGAAAATTTCATATTTTGTCTTTCTAAGGAAAAAAACCTCTTTTTAAAATATGAAAAACAAAATATTATAGAAGGGGTTCCACTCATTTTAAATCCAAAAATATATATTTAAAAAAAATCTAAATATTTAAAAAAATAACACTGACAATGTTTACCTTCTGTTTTCAATGTAAAAAAACATACTATTTTTCCAGTTTAATTAAAAAAAGAAAAGATAAAAAGAAATATATGAGGTTTCCCCCTTTTTATTCATCCTATTAAGAGATTCAAAATAGGACTGTGCAAATCTTAATTTCTTTAAATAATCTTTCGACGATCAGAAAAGCTATCAATTAATTACAAACATAACGGCCCTCCAAATGAAGCCGTAACGTGGACCGCAACAAAAATGGAGCACTAATCCATCCGTCCCTGGGGCCATTAAAACCAGGAAGTAGCCTGTTCCCATAAACATTGTAAAAAAGAACACACTTAGCTTTCATAAGCCTGCAATTTAAAGCCTAATAAGTGTCCACAGACGTCAGTCATCCTCCACGTAAAAACACCTCAATGAGCGCTCTGTAAAATCTTTACCCCAAAATGTGTGGATCCTTTCGGAGCCATGTGCGAAAACTATCACTTACACCGCAGCTGGCGTCTTCGCAATGACTTCCATAACGTAAGCGCCAGAGGTGATGTCAGGGAAGTCTCGATGTCGGCTCTTCAGCTCTTTGGCCAGCCTGCAAAAAACGAAAGAAAAAAAAACAGATGGCGTTAATATAGAAATCAGAGTCATCAAGCATGCAAAACGACAAATAGTAGCAACATACGCTGAAGTGAGAGTCATCATCCGCACGCCGATATATTTCTTTTTGGAAGCCGCCGTACCTGTAAAGTGGCATCAATACATACGTCAATTGTGTTCTCCATTGACTCAAACACCTTCTAACCGTGTGCGGTCGATTGGTCGCCGGTCGATTGGTCGCCGGTCTTTTGGTCGCCGTCTTTTGGTCGCCGTCTTTTGGTCACCGGTCTTTTGGTCGCCGGTCTTTTGGTCGCGGTCTTTTGGTCGCGGTCTTTTGGTCGCCCCGACCGCGGCAACGGGCGACCAAAAAAACGACGACCAAAAGAGCGGCGACAAAACAAGGTAAAACAACACGGTCTACGCATGAATAAAAGCCAACAATGGCCATGAGCAGTTTCACTGAGCCGACGTGTGAGTGTATAAGAGTTTGTATGTACATGTGTTGTCCCTTTAAGAAGCGACGTCAGTCAGGGTCTTAACAAGTTCTCCAACAAAAAACAATAAAAGTCCGGGAAATTTGGAGCTCTTCTTTAGCCTAATAATTACTAGGGCATTAAGTATGACTAAATAGTAATTCACAGTTTGTATTTAGGGAATTTGAGCACCAATTTTTCATGGTAATTATCAATAACCTTCCGGGCGACCAAAAGACCGGCGACCAAAAGACCGGCGACCAAAAGATCGGCGACCAAAAGGCCGGCGACCAATCGACCGTGTACCCTTCTAACAGAATCTGAGCTTTTGATGACGCGGTCGGTTTCCACTATGCAGAAACAAACCCTTCCATGAATTATGTTGATTGCACCATTTCAATCGTAACGACCAGGCCAGTCGAAATCCCAAACAACCCTCCCGTCAATCATTGCGACTAAACACAACCGTTAACATCGCTATAATTATCCACCCGTCTTCCGATTGTAACCCGGCCATCACTTGGGAACGTCGCCATTCCCGCTCATCAGTCTTTAACTGCCGCCCTCCCCCTGTCCAATTAGCCTGACGGAAGACAAGCGGTTTCCTAAAGACAACACAGCTGTTAAGTCCTAATACCGCCAGTTGCGTTCACAACATGCTTGTGGAAATAATTTAACAGTCACGATTAAACACCCCCAACCCCCACATAAGCTATATTCCATGCTGGCAGACGCCGCTTCACCGCTTTCCTTCCGAGTTAAAAAAAAAAATCGCCTTGGACAGTTCTCCACCAAGCTTCATTTTTCCAACAGCCATTCTAGATTCACTGTATTAATTTCTGTTAACCCTTTATAGGGTGCTCAATGCACTCATAGACTGTCCTGTCCAATTCATTTTGACTGGAAGACGCTGGCAGTGCTGTCATCCCGGGGGTGCGGGTTCGATTCTCCCAAACCGACAGGGAGTGACACATCAGATTTTTTTTGTAAGGCCTTATGGAAAATGTCATTTTTGCACTTGCATAAAAACAGTTGCGTTGAACTCACCCCTGGATTGCCTGTCATAGGACTCCGCCAGGAACTGCTGAATTTTATCCGAGGGAATGGCGAAGGAAATTCCTGCGGTCACCTTTAGCGTGTTGATTCCGACCACCTCGCCATCCTGGAAACATGATTGTTGTCGTATGAAGTCACAAAAGTTTAAACCACTCAAGAATTATAATATTGAAACCACTCTAAACTTGTAAGATTGAATCATGTCAGGTACTCTCAGCTTCCTTGGCCCCGCCCACTCAAAAATGATGTCACAGTTTGTCGGCTAGCAAGCGATCCATAGGCTTCTATTCTCTCGTAGCCACTTCTGTCATTCATTTAACGTGCACCAACTCGCGCAGTACTAGAAAAGCTAAAAACGAAAAAATCTGGTTGTGATGTCACAACCAGAAATTAGGAAAAAGTGGGCGTCTTCTAATGCACCGTTAGGGATGCAAAAACTATGAAACTATGTTAAAAACAGCCAGGATTGAGTGGCAAAATCATTTTCCACATATATAATACTTCACATTTTGACCCCTAACCCTAAACTCAGCAGTTCATAGCACCGCGTACACACAACATTTACACATAACATGTGAAGTCTGAAAACTATTTCTTACCAGATTGACTAGAGGTCCTCCTGAGTTGCCATACTGTGAACCAAACAAAGAAAAAAAAAGATTGTTTAGGAACCAGTAGTAGTATTTTGATTATGCTCATTCTATTTATAAAGCCTGGGTACATTGATGATGGCGTCCGTCTGGATGTAGTCCATGTCCGAGTTGCTGAGGCCCAGCTCCCTGCCCCCCCTCTGGGTGGTGCTGACGATTCCCGTGGTGACGGTGTTCTGCAGGGAGAAGGGGCTTCCGATGGCCACCACGAACTCACCCGGCCTCAGGTCCGACGAGCGGCCCAGGAGCAGCACGGGGAGCTTGGTCTGCGAGTGGACGGGGGAAAAAAACGGAAAAATAAATTATGATAGTCTTAGAGCTTTTTTTAAAGCTTTTTTTTTTGCATATTTTTGCCCTAAAATGCTGAAAATGTATGTTTAGCCAAGATGACTCTCTTCTTCATGGTATTACTCTAATTGACATTTTAAGGGGGGAAATTGTAAAAAAAAATCTTGTTTAATATTACAGTTTGTGCAAATTCAGGTCTGAAATCAGAAAAAAAAACCATTTTGTCATCTGCAGTGGAAGAAATAATAAACATTGTATGGTGAAATCTGTTTCCTTTTTCTTTTTTTTCATGATATAATGGTATACATTTTAATCTTAAAAGATGTCATTACATAACCTTGCTTTGTTTTAGTCCTCTTTTGGTTTTTTCATGCCAATCAAGCTGCAAAACCTCCTTTTTTTCCTCCAAATTTTTGCATTATACGACGATACCAATCAATCAACTCCGATGCGTTTACAACTGATTCTTTTTTAAGCCCCTCCGACTGTCATTATAATATTTCATGTGGGAAAAAAAACCTCGACGACACCCATCCCACACAACAATAATTCCCTTTCCCACAGCAGCGACTGAAGCTAAAACGTTAGCGTCCCCAAATGCCTCGCTGCCAAAGCATTTCAATGCAATCGAACGCCATTATTGTCTGAACACAAGTACAACAAGCTTCGCCGTAATGTGCACACATAAATAAACGAATAATGTAATCATAATAATCATCATTTGTGTCCTCCCGCACGTGCGTGGAGACAGCTGGCAGGACAAAAAAAGGTTGGCGTCGGTAAATACTGACAATGTGGCGAAGCTAGTTAGAAATCGGCGGCTTACGATGTAGAATCCGACGTTTGGGAGAAGTTAAATTTATCCCTGCGCGCTGGTGAAATCATCTCATGCTGCAGTCAAACCACATCATGCCGCCGCCACTTTCCCAACACGCAGCCTTTTTGCCTAAATAAATAATAAGGAATTTTGTGTCTTACAGTTATGGAAAAAAACGGCTTGATTTTTAGCTTTCGTAGCTTTGATACAAAATGCGCATTGGCGTCGTAAACTGCGGATGATTGGTCGTATTTGGCGGCTGGGAGAAAGTCAGCGGTTATGTTTTGGAGCAAATTCCATGGCTTGACCTTTGACCCGCTCTGAGGGGAATTGGCGGTGAAGCTCGTTCTTTCACGACGGCGGGGACGGGCCACCGTCTTGACCGAGAGACCACCTTCGCCGGGACATCGTGGCGTTGGTCTGGTCGACGCTACGGTGTGAAAAGCAAACGTGCTAAGTGTACGCGCAAACACGCCGTGTGTGAGTGTGTGTGTGCATGAAGCAGGTAGGCCTTACGCTGTTTGACGTGTGCAAGCACAAACAGACGCCTGACACAAGTCATAGTGGTCTCCATGGCAACATGCAATAAATCTACAAAGCCCAATGAAGTTGGGACGTTGTGTGAAACTAATTACCGTATGTTCTCACATATTAGCCGTCTCCGCGTATAAGCCGTAACCTTAAAAGTTCCTTAAAATGGTTGAATTCTACAATTTCTCTCGTATACGAGTCGAACGGTGTTTGTAAGGTTTTTTGGGGGTTTGTGAGGGGAGTCAATAATCATTTATAAGGGCAGTTATCGGCAGAGGTTGACAGGTATGCAATTGCAAGGAATTTCCAGATTTTATCAGCTACCACCTATTATATCGTGGAAATATTCAAAGAATCTGGAAAAATATCTGCATTTAAATGCGAGGCCGAGATCAACATGTCCTTCGTCTTTCCCGTGTGAAAAACCAAATCAAATGGCATTAATCCTCTAAAGGAATACTTCACAAAACAGATCATTTGTTTTTGCATCCTTGACCTGGACGCCGAATAGTGCAAAAAGCATCAGTTATCCGGCAATTGAACAACACTCCGATGTGAAGCCACTTGGACACTGCCACAAGTTTTGGTAAACAGAGAACCGTGACTCACTGCGACCATTCGAGCCTCTCGCCCGAAGATACGAGCAGGCGACAACGATAAAAGGCACAACGGGGAACCACAAATTACAGGAAAAGAATGTGAAACCTGAGTCAAATCCACACGGGGGGAAAAATAATATACGACAGCCAAGTAGAGCCTATGTCAAGCCTATGCACAATAGTGAGTCACAAAATAAAGGCCATCTGGCAACCTCAGAATGAAGTTATTCCAAATTGATCTTCAGAAAGAGGAACAAGTGCCGAATGAATCAGAGTGCAGCTGACAATTTGACGCACTTGACGCGTTTTCCAACAGCGCAAAGAAAATGGATTTGAAATGCTGGAAAGCTGTTTGGACAGATTAGCAACGTTAGCAGACACTTGTTCAATTTGGACTGGGGACAGAATTGCCTAACGTGTCGAGAAGACTTACTACTTTTGAGATGTCCGCTTTTTCAAAATAAAACTAGACGCTCTCGGACTAAACTGGACCAGAATCCAGTTCAAAACTGAATTGGACAGCCTTTTGCTGAACAGGATTGGACTCAATTGTCCTTAACTATACCAGATTTTCTTGCATCAACCTGGACCAGGTCTGAACTTTGAAACCAGATGAGACCTACTTTTGTGAAACTAGTGTCTGGACACTCATGGACTAAACTGGACCATAATCTAGTTCAAAACTGAACTGAACTGGTCTTGATTGTCCTTAACTATACCAGATTTTCTTGCATCAACATGGACCAGGTCTGAACTTCGAAACCAGATGAGACCTACTTTTGTGAAACTAGCGTCTGGACGCTCATGGACTAAACTGGGCCAGAATCCAGTTCAAAACTGAATTGGACACACTATTGCCGAACAGGATTGGACTCAATTGTCCTTAACTATACCAGATTTTAAGGGGTCTAAGGAGATATATTAAGGGGTATATTTTCTGCTTCATGTACATTGATTTGTCTGTAAAGAATTGTACAAATGGGGGGAAGGAAAGCGTCACTCAGAATGGAACTGATGCTCAGAATGGAACTGAGGCTCAGACCCCCTTTCCCGAGTTCCCATCCAATCCCAGCATGTCGGTTCCACGCCGCAAAATTCGCTTCTCAAAAGCATTATAATTGAGTCAGGCATATAAATGGAGTCTTCTGGTCGTTACTCATGGTGAGACATCTGCGCATCCACGTATTGGCCTCCGAGTATCGGCCCGCGTTCAAGGTCGCTTGTGGCCGGTCAGCATCACTTAAGCGGCCCACATAAGTACACGTTTGGATGGTAAAGAAAAATGGCCGCACCGTGGCCCGTCTCCTTCTCATCATTGTGATTTAGGGAGTTCAAAGGGTTTTTCTCGGCGGCTCTTTGCCAGAACCGACACACATCAAACGCATGTGTTTGCGTTTATGCGAACTGCTGGACATTGAGCAGATCCACATGGAAGGAAACCCCACCGCTTTTTGTGCGCCCACGTCAACGACATGAGCGGTGGCCGGGGCTGGAGGCAAGTAGCGTTAGCTTGGCCAACGCTTGGGCAATATATTTAGCGTGTCGCTCTGTGACAAATTACACGCAATTAGCCTCATTGTTCCAAGTGGACCACCCACCGGTGTAGAACAGTCACTGTTAGTTCATTTCTGAGCAAAAGAAGTCAGAGGACGCCTACGTTCAGGACATTTTATAGGGCTCTGTTAAGGACAATTAATGCAACAAGTAGGTCGCAAAAGTAGGACAGATTCGGTCCAGGTTGATGCAAGAAAATCCAATATAGTTAAGGGTAATCGAGCACAGCTATAGTCTATCCAATTCAGTTTTGAACTAGATTGTGTTCCAGTTTGGTCCGAAAGCATCCAGACGCTAGTTTCGCAAAAGCATGTCCCATCTGGTTTCGAAGTTTAGACCTTGTCCAGGTTGATGCAAGAAAATCCAGTATAGTTAAGGACAATCAAGACCAGTTCAGTTCAGTTTTGAACTAGATTATGGTCCAGTTTAGTCCATGAGTGTCCAGACGCTACTTTCACAAAAGTATGTCCCATCTGGTTTCAAAGTTTAGACCTAGTCCAGCTTGATGCAAGAAAATCCGGTATAGTTAAGGACAATCGAGCACAGCAATAGTCTGTCCAATGACGATCATTCAATTAATTTTCCTTCCTCCAGTGAGGAGCTGTTGTTTATTTAATAGCACCTTTTTCTACATTAAAAAGTGTTGCTAATCATAGTACGGTGAACGTCAAGTCGCTACGTTGCAATGCAGAAACGCAAAACTTCCAAGTTGAATCGCGATCACTCCTGATGTAGTCGTTACACTTCTCGGATTTTAAGACGTGCTTTGGTCTACCGGGAAAAAAACGGGGAAGGGGTCAGTCAAACAGAAGGAGAAATCAAAGTCAATCTTTTTTTTTGGCCTGTCTACGAAGGTCTTTCCACTGGCAAAAACACTTGCAGTCTTCCGTGTCCCCACTGAGTCGTCTTCCACTCACAAACGGCTGCACTACAGTGCACATATTTTTGTCCACAGCCAATGATTATCCAGGGATCCGATCTCGTATTTCCTGAGGAAACGTTTACCCAATGTAGCAGATAACAAGATAATGGCCGGAGTACTTTATATAGTATTCTATCTTGTACTGCATGTACAAAAAAAGCCCTCCTGTCAAAAACAGATTTAGTTCAAGATAGGGAAAATGCACATTTTTTTTGTAACCTACAATTAGAATGATGGCAAAATAATACAAAAAACATACCAAAAGAATAAAAAACAACTGTATGAGAATGAATCTGCACTACTAAATGTATTTTTTAACAAATAATTGACATGGTAGAAAGACAAATCACCGAAGTTCCAGTTGATGCTACGCTATGCTAATGCTACTCGTCAAGAGGAGGCCAACAAGCAATTTCCTGATTTCATTATTCATATTTTTCTTCCTCTACACCAAGGTCGTCAGACTCAGGTTCGTTCGCGGGCCCCGTTAACGTCAACTCGGTTTCATGTGGGCCGGACCATTTTAGATATAATTTTTTTTTTAAATCTTTTTTTATAGATCTAAAAAAAATGGTTTATTTGAGCTTTTTTTCTTAGTAAGGGAAAATCTCTTTTAATCATTATGTTCCATATTAAAGTGGAAAATAGAAAATATTTTTAGATATTTTTAGATTTAAAAAAATGATTTTTGAACTAAAAACACGTGGGCCGGACCATTTTAGATATAATATTTAGAAAAAATATATATAAATGGATTAAAAGAACTGGATTAAAAACCCTGAATATTCAGTTTTTTAAAGATCTAAAACAATGTTTATTTTAGCTTTTTTTTAAATATATTTTTAGATTTTACAAACTGATTTTTGAATTAAAAACACAGAAAAAATGGATTAAAAAATGACAATTATTGATTTAAAAGGGAGAAAATCAGGAAATGTAATAGACATCTATAATCCTCATTTTAATTTGATCCTAAAACAGAAAGTCGGCACTCATCATTGACTTTCCCGGGCCACACAAAATGATGCGGCGGGCCAGATTTGGCCCCCGGGCCGCCACTTTCACACTCTGCTCTACACCATTCTTTTAGCACGCGTACTGCTAGCGCCAAGAGTTTGTGGTGGTTAAATGGCGGTCGGCCTTCACGGTAACAAAAGCTAAGCTATTCGGCAAAAACCAGCCCGTAAAATGATCACCCACCATATTAGGAATTCAAGACTTTCTGGCCCTTGGTCACACACACGAATAAATTCCAAGCGGCTAAACTCGTGGTAAATCCACTTTGCGTGAAATAACGATATCATAGACGTTTTTATCGTGCGTCTTTACGGTGCAACGCCACGTGCCACCGTACTCGCGGAATAGCCTCAAACCAGGTTTTCTAGGTCAACTGACCGCACTGCTACTTTTCTCCCCCGTCCCCCATTTTTAAACCCCCTCCCCCCCAAAAACCTTCTTAAATCCATATCCTGTGAAGTTCCAGACTTAATGTATCCCCCAGAGTTTGAAGTGTTTACCCGCAAACCTTGGGAATGGAAGAAAGTCCACTTTTACCAAGGAGGACCAGACAAAAAAACGTTTTTTTCATTCTGCGGGGGGCTCTCAGATTACGACCGCTCCGAGATTTGAGGTTAGAAACGAGAAGCTTTTGAGTAGTAAAGAATACGCCGTCACACATAATTACGCATACTGCGTTTTACTGTATTGCGTTACGTTCGGGTTATTTTCGCGTGGATCTTGGCAGGTTAGTGATAGATTTGGGTGTGTATTCACACTCTTAAAATAATAGTCTTTTTTTTTAAATGATGATGCGAACATGTGATTAAACGATGCAAAGAAAGCTTTTTAAAATCAGACCAGTTTTGGAAAATCCCAATCCTCTTAAATCCTGCTTTTTATGCCAACACTTTTTGTTCAAATGGGATTTTCAGTGGTGCTTCTTAGCTGTCAATGAATGATAGAAATTCTGTATATTTTCAGATGACACATTTGTTAGTTTGGCGAAAAATGATGTTTTTTTTTACCCCGCCGAACAGTCTGGCCGGCTGCCACGCGTTCCCGCATGTCGGCATTAGCATGTAGCGCGAATAGCGTAAATGCCTGGCGTCCAGCAGACGGAGAAATCAACACAGACAGATAAAGAGAGACAGCGAGCTAGCGCAAAGTCCACGCCGTGTTGTCTTTATGTTCTTTTTCCCAGCAACTCTTTTAACACGTCAACGTAAACTTACGATATATTTTGCCCAATAATTTACAGCCTCCTAAAATCAGGCGCAATTTGCCCCAGGAACTAAAATGTCCAACATCTGTTCGTTTTCATTCTTCATTAGCTTAGCTGATTAGCATCCTCGCATCTTTGTCATTTTTCTGTATATTCTGCTTGAATACTACTAAAAAAAACAGTAAGCTCCGATAAAGACAGCCAGCCTCTCTTTGTTTGCGGCCTCAACTGCATTCCGTCTCACTTTGACCTCCATTCGGAATTATTGTGATTTAGCACCCCCAGACAACCCCCCGCGCCCTTAAAAACGACACAGTGGCGAGCCCACGCGTTGATTTAGTTGCAGGGGGTACAAAAGTGACGTTTTGAGAGTCCCCCGGATGAAATTGGAGCTTCCTTGGTAATAATCACATCGCAGAGGTTTGGAAATGAACTTTCAAGCGACTCCTAGTAAAAAAAAGAGCCACTGGATCCGACAACGTGTCTATACATTTTTCATGTTTAGTCCTTTGTGTAGGTTGTAGATAAACGATGACACATACCAAACACACACGTAGCACAGTTTTATCGCAATCTTGTTCATCTAACAGCCAGATGATTGGCCAAGAAGTTCACGTATGCCACATGTGTCAAAGTGGCGGCCCGGGGGCCAAATCTGGCCCGCCACATCATTTTGTGCGGCCCGAGAAAGTAAATCATGAGTGCCGACTTTCTGTTTTAGGATCAAATTAAAATGAAGAGTATAGATTTATATTAAATTTCCTGATTTTCCCCCTTTTAAATCAATAATTTTATTTTTTAATCCATTTTTCTATGTTTTTAGTTCAAAAATCATTTTGTAAAATCTAAAAAAAATTATATAAAAAAAGCTAAAATAAACATTGTTTTAGATCTATAAAAAACTGAATATTCAGGGATTTTAATCCAGTTCTTTTAATCCATTTATAAAAAAAATATGCCCACATAAAATCGAGTTGACGTTAATGCGCCCCGCGAACCAACCCGAGTCTGACACCCTTGACGTAAGCTAATTGCTATTAAGTTTCATGTATGAGGAGAGAAGGTGCTTTGGCTAATTTAGCACTCTTTTTGAAGGGAACTACACAGTCACCTCTAGAGCCAGCCCTTGTTGATGTGTTGGAATTTTTGGGTACAAAATCTTGCAGTGGGGGAGGAGCTTTGTATTGGAAGATTTTGTAAATTAAGGTTGCATTTCCATATTTAACAGTGTTGTTCTGTTCTAGTTCAGTTCAGGTTGACTTGAAAGCTGTCTGTAACATGTCTTACACTCAGGGGCGGAGCTTAAAGGGGTGCGGTCGGGGTCGGGCACCCGGTTCACGCTCGGAGGGTCACGACTACTCACTGGCGCCTCGATCTTGATGAGTGCGATGTCGGAGCGCTCGTCCACGTCTTTGATCTTGGCCTCGTAGATGGCGCCGCCCTTGAGTTCCACCTTGACGCGGTGCTTGTTGGCCACCACGTGCGCGTTGGTCACGATCTGCCCGTCGTCGGCCACCACGAAGCCCGAGCCACTGGCCACGGCCACTTCGCGCTTGGAGTACGTCATCCTGAACCGGAAAAGACCAAAACAATGTGAACGGGGAGACGTAGACTACAGGGCGGAGGTGGGTTTAAAGTTACGAATAAATCAGTCAAAAAACAGGGGTAGATCATCGGCATTATAATCGATAATTGTTGTTGCAAGATTTTCTCACGTAAATTTAGTTTGCACGTATGCTGCCTTCTTGTAAAAGTGGATGAAAAAAATCCCAGAAAAGCCTCACAGTGGAAAGTTGAGAGCGAACGTTCCTGGAAGCCCACCAAAAAAAACCTCCCCTTTGCAACTCCGGTGTCAAGTCAAAGCAAAGCAAAGCAAAGCAAAGCAGCGGCGCTTTAGTAAATGAGAGACAGATTGGAGCGGGATGACTCAGACTCCAGACACGTCGCGGTAACCACGGGCCGAGAAGTCCCGGGTGACACAGGTGACGAGTCAAAGGGGGGGGGGACCCTACAATAGGGGTGCAGAAATGAGGAAGCGCTTGGGTGGATGATGAAAAAGACACAATGTTAGCTTTGGAAAACGCACTGAGATTCTGCCGAGTGGGCGGTTGAGTACGCAGGTGGGCTGTAAATTTCGGAAAACACTCACACACACACACACACACACACACACACTTAAACACACACTTACACACACCCAGGTGCTCGTTTCTTACTTGCGGTAGAGCTCGATGTGAACCACAGCTGGCGCAATTTTCTCCACCACGTCGGCAATGAAGTTGTACTTATGTCTTGGGCTGTCTGGGTTGTCCTGAGCTGGAAATACAAAGAAGGACACACACACATACACACACACATTGGATAAGACACACTTCAACATAAACAAAAGAGCAAAACCGTAGACGCTAGGTGACGTAAGAATACAAACAAATTTCGCATTTTGTCACGAGGAAGGAAATGACTGTTCTGTTGTGGTTTGGACCGTTTCGCTCGGGTCACAATTCCTCGCACACCCATCCGGGTTCCTCATTGGTCGGCGTTTTGACTGAGGGGGAGCGAATGAACGAAGGGGGCTAGAAAATGGAGCACTCCATCACACATTTCTGGGTTTTGTTGACAAAGATAGGATACGGACTCAGTATCGTCCAATCTATCAAATTGGGTAAAGTCGCCAGTAAAGTAATCGTGTGGCTTTAAGGGGACTCGGACGTTTGGTCGCCGGACTTTTGGTCGCCGGACGTTTGGTCGCCCGGAAGGTTATTGATAACTACCATTTAAAATAGTTGCTCAAATTCCCTAAATACAAACTGTGAATTATTATTTAGTCATACTTAATGCCTTATTAATTATTAGGCTACAGAAAAGCTCAAAATTCCCCATACTTTTATTGTTTTTTGTTGGAGAACTTGTTAAGACCCTGACTGACGTACCTTCTTAAAGGGACAACGCATGTACATACAAACTCTTATAGTACACTCACACGTTGGCTCAGTGAAACTGCTCATGGCCATTGTTGGCTTTGATTGATTCGTAGACCGTGTTGTTTTACCTTGTTTGGTCGCCAGACTTTTGGTCGCCGGACGTTTGGTCGCCGAACGTTTGGGTCCGGGCGACCAAAGGTCCGGCGACCAAAAGTCCGGCAACCAAACGTCTGGTCAAAGGGCTTTAAGATGGTTGTCGTGGAAACGTGGCCGATTAAACAGTTCTAATATACCACAGACGGCCAACCCTGGCATTTCTCATCTTCCCCACCTTATCACACACCCATTTGGTTTGGAATATTCTGCATTTCTACTCACACACACACACACAAACGCACAAACACACACTCTAATTTGACCGCGCCACCGCTCATTAATGCAAGTCAGGAAACGTGGTAAAATCCACCTGGTAATTAAGCCGCCTAGCGCCCTAATTTTCACGGCCGGCGCCCTCCTTGAAATTGCAGCAAATATCAGCCATGGTGGCTCTGGCAGGAGACATTTTGGAGTCAAAAGCCTCCCAGGGCGTCGGACTTCAAAGTGGGGACGTGATGATCATTAAACAAAAATAGCATCGAACCCGCGGAATGATTTTTTTAATGATCTCTCACCTGACGACATAATAATACGTTTGTATGAACACAGTGATCGAGACCGCCACCAACTGGCTTTGATGAGGTACCAGAAAGTCGGTCCCCATCCGCCCTTTCTACATCGGAACGGATTGGACGCCTAGCATCCGCAGTCAGTCCTCCCGGGCAAAGTGAATTGGACAGCTATAGTTGTCAATGGCGGACAATGACTTTGTTTTGTGTCACTTTTTTGTCATTTTAGGATACGCTCAGATCCCTTTGTGTATATTTTGCACTATTTGCAGTTTTTTCCATTTGCAGTAAGCTTCCTGTTGAATTTGAGTCATTTCCTGTTGAAATTGGTGTCAATTCCTGCTGGTAATTTTTGGGTCACTTGTTTTCTCATTGACCAGCTGCCAGTCCGTCCTCCCATTCAAAATTGATTGGACATCTCGCCTCATGGGCAATGGCAACCAGATCCAAAACAAATTCCTGATGTTGGCATTTGTCAACCGTTTTGCGGAAAATCATTTTTTTGGACTCCGAGGCCCGTTTTTCTCACGCGACCGTCAATCATCATAATGCGTTAAAAATGCTTTTAAAAGAAAAGTTGGCTGGATTTAATGACGAACGGCAGGCATTGGGCCAAGCGATCCTGCCAAAAGCGACACTTTTTGAATTTCACATTAACACCCTCACAGAAAGTGAGCTCATGCTTTTATTTTGACGTCAGGTCTGCTTTTTGCAAGTTAGGGGAGGGGTCAAACTCATTTTTTTTGTCGGGGGTCACGTCATATATACGCTTTTATTCGGAGGATAGTTATGTCCTCCAAAAATAGTCCACTAATTAGCTTTGCTGATAATGTTTAAATCATTTATAAACATTAAAATATGTTCAAAAGCTCATTTTTCAGCCTTATAATAGCAAATATTCTCAAATTTGTTGACATTTTTTCATAAAAAAGGGGCAAAACGTGAACTAGTTCTTTTTTGAAAAGTAAAAAAAAAATCCATATTCAATTTTTTTCCACATTTGAGATTTTTAAGAACCAGTTTTGGATAAAACATCAGTTTTTAATCAGGGGAAAAAATATCACATTGCCTAAAATTCACATAACAAATATGATATGTTTGGCTAGATTCATTTGCGGTCTACTGGGGGAAAAAAAGCGAAGATTTGGCTGATAAGTTTGTGAAACGTTTTGCTGTCAAATTCAACTTTTCTACCAAACTTTTCTTGCAACACATCAAAAAGATGGCGTCATGACATCTTTGCCACCCTCTCGCCACCCCATAAATATTTCTCTAGCTCCGCCCCTGACTACGGACATCTCCAAAGTGGGAGGGGCCTGTTTTTTTTTTCTTCTTCTTTTTTCTTCCGCCGCCAAATCAAACGTTCCACGTTTCACAGCAGATGTGGAAATTTCGTCTGGTGAAAACGAGGAGTCGTGGCCGCAGACCGGAGCCCTCGGCGTGGCTCACGCGAGCGACAAACATATGACGGGACGCTCCGACCGCCGCGCCCGCACGCTTCTTTGAAGCGCGCCTCGGCCTCAGCCCCGAAACACGGGTTGCTAATTTTGTGTTTTCCGCCGAGCCCGTGTCTGCCCGAGGAGCGGCCTTACCATCCATCAAAGGCGGCGTCACGTGACCGCTCGCCGTGATTTAACGTTTGGAGGCGGGGCTTGAGAAGCAGACCCAGACTGAAGGCTCTTGGCTGGGTTTCTACGTTGTGGGAGACGCCGGGTGTCGGGATTGGGCCGTTGAGTGTCCCATCGGCCTAGCATGCGTGTCTTTGTAATGTGGGAGGAAAATGGAGTACCCGGAGAAAAACCACGCAGGCCCGGGGCGAACATGCAAACTCCACGCAGGTGGACCGACCTGGATTTGAACCCAGATCCCCCACTGACGGCGCTCGACCAGCTTATGGCACTGAAACCAAAGGTCATATTCCGCTGATTTTGAATCCCTCCCTATCCTACCTTAGTGAAGCGGTTGCTATATTTAGCCGCTTTAGCCATTAAAGCTGACTAAGGACCTTAATTCCATTAAAGAAAGAGACGAGGTGAGCTCCGTGATTTTGCCACGGCGAGAAAACCCACGCAAGCCGGGGGAGAACATGCAAACTTCACACACCTGGGATCGAACCCTTGACCCCCAAACTGGAAGTTCAACGTGCTAACTAACCGGTCAGCCACCCGGCCTCAATAATACAAATAAAAACAAACAATTATGGAGCAGCAATATTTATAATGTCTATCAAGATGTCACGGGTGCCTAAAAGCTCGAAAAGCTATCCCTGAAAGGCTTTTTTTTAAAACTCTCACGACCCAGAATACACAGAACTCTTGTCCGCTCGTGGCCCGCGAGCCTCATGTTTGAAAACCCGGATGAAATTCGTATCTCAAGGTAAACGAATCCGGCTTACCTTTGCCGCAGGCCCCTCGCTGAATGAAGATCACCGGCGGTTGCTGGAGCTTCTGCGCCCGGCGACTGACCCGCTTGAGCTCGCAGACGTTCCGGTACGACACCCCGTCGCTGCCGCACACGGGCTCGACCGCTTTGCACGCGCACACGCCCGCCTTGCTGCGCCGACGCACGGTGGCGGTGTAGCCCACTCCGCCGGACACCGAGCACTCCAGGCCCTCCCCGCACACCGGGTCGCCGAGTTTACCACCACCACCGCCGCCGGTGCCAGTACCAGAGCCGGTGCACGCTTCGCCCTCTCCAGACGCGCACACCGGGCAACAGCGGCAGACGTCGAGCGTCTGTCCCGCGGGGCAGTCGGACAACGAAGCCGCCGATCGGGGGCACATGGACTTGTCGCATCGAGCCGGGCAGCCCACCGAGAAGCGGCTGGAACTTTGAGCGTCCACGAAAGACAGGAGGAAGAACAGGCACCAAAACATGATTGGAAAGATGGAGAGAGAGAGGGGGGGAAAATAAAGAAACGAAAAACTAAAGTTTGGGCTTTAAAAAAGATTAAAAGTCGTCTTGGCGTACTGCGCTTGCAGTGCGATGGGACGTCGAAATTGGACTAAGGAGAAAGAAAAGAACATCCAGCTGAGTTTACGCTCTGCTGCTTGACATCTCCCTTTCTCTCTCTCTCTCTCTTTCTCTCTTTTCTTTTTCTTTGAGCACCACAACAAGACTTCTGATTGGCTGAGCAACCGTGACGTGCACAAGTCAAGCAGGATGGCATCCCACTGACCGCAGACCAACGCCAACCTTTTATTTGTGCCATTATTTATTTATTTTTGTTGTCGTGCTGGGTGCGTGCGTGCGTACATGTTTTTGGATTTTCCATTTATTCTTGATTTATCTTTGTATCTGTGAGAATAAAGTAAACAAAAACTATCTGACCTTATTTTTGTCTTATTATTTTCTCCATAAGTGCAAATTCTCCAAAAGAAAACCCCAATTCTATTGCTTATAAAGAAGAACCGACTCTAACAAGCCAGAAATGGTCATCAAATCCGGCTGTGACGTCACAACCAGAATTGCTGGAAAAAAGTGGGCGTGCCCCGATGCATTGTTGCGCAATAACTATGAAATGCTAAAAGATTTTTTTTCGCACATAAAACTTTTGATAATTCCCTTTGCATAGCAACTTGAATCTATATCAAATTAGATTTTCACCACACACCCGTAGCGGGCTAACGGAGTGACGCTATCGCGTAGAAACCATAAATCATCTACTAAGTGGTCTTTATTATTAGTGGAGATTGGAAGACACTGATTTGGGAGGAGGACGTCAGCGGGGCCACAAATAGCCAGCAGATGAAAAGGACCTCATGCGTGCAGGATGTGAGGAAAATCCCAGGCCAGGCGAAGGGATGGGCTCCTCCCGATGTCTCCTGGTCTAAAATGGCACGAGAGCGTTTAATTAAGCCAGCGCGTGAAGCCACACGAGTGATTTGGGCCTCCCATCGAAACCTGGAGACAGTGATATGAGCAGAAATAAATAAGTGCGCTGATGAGAGGACGACGAGGCTGCTAAAAATGGCTGCAAGTTTCTTTTCATATTCTTTAATGCTCGGCCCAGGGACTTGGAAGTCCAACTCAAGATCATGAAGCTAACGAAGACGTGTTACCAAAAAATGGCGGTGAGATGAGATGAATATTCTAATGGGGCAAGAAACAAGTTTAGGTCATAAGAAAATCCAAAAACTAAATCAAACCTGGCATCCACGGAGGTACACGTCACAATTTTGGATTATATAGGCCAAAATATATTGGCATTTGGTTTCCAAGATTTACCTACACAAAACATCCGGTTCACATATGTGGACGCCGGGTCTTAATTATAATCTGATAATTCTAGTTCATAATTTTTAAGGAATTCTTTGCATAAATGAAAAGCATAGAAGCTAAATGAATAACAAGTACAATAAGAAATATTAATTTATATTGAATACAACGCTGTTAGAGTGAATTTAAAAGTATGCTCATTATTGTGATATCCGTAGGGACCGCTGAATTAAAATATGTTTTTTTTTTTTCCCTTCTTTTTTTTTTAACTGTGGGTAACACAAAAGCTAACTTATACATTTAATTCAGTACAGTATTGGAGAAATGATAGGTAAGAGTAGTCATTTTGCTACCACAAGGGGGCAGATTGTGAATGTAGAAGTGTTGCAGTGTCCCCTAGCAACCATTGTGGGGCCCCTCATTGAATAAATTCAGCACTCCAATGCACATTTTCACTGTTTATTTGATCCACGTAATAAATAGAGATAATCCAAAGCAAGGACACCGACCGGACTGGAACGTTGGCTAAATAGCTTAGCATGTGAACAGAAACAGCTTTGAATGCTACTTATACTGTATAGTACTGTATTATATTGATTGGACTATAGTGGAGAAACGGTCTGCTCACAATAACACATGGGAAACAAAGTCTACGCGTACTACACTGTGTATAAAAGAAATGAAAGATAAACCGCACACAACCCATCGGAAATCACGCGCGTAGCGTACAAAGGACCAACATCTAAAAATGGGTCAAATAATCGGTGGATTGTGCTTCTTCTGACTCCATTTTTACCCGGAAATAATGCAAACGACTGCACAATCAATCGACTATTTTCCCCATCCTTAGGCTGTAAGTGTTTAAAGTTTAGCTGTCTGTTTAAAACACTTTTTTTAAATTGAATACAGCAAAACAAGTGCCAAAAAAAACACCGGAGACTGCCGTGCTAGTGTTAGCAAGGAGGCTAATTGAGCTTGAAGAAACATTTCACTTCAAACTGTTAAACACAAACACGCACATTGAGCATTAATAAACTCTTATTAAATGTAGGTTAGCCCAGTAGCATAATTGCCACATCAATTGGGGATTTTTTTTATATTCGTAGATTTTGTCAATGAGGCCTCGATCCGCGAAGTTGAATTTAGCGGTTAAAAAATGTCAATTGAAGACCTAATATGGAATTTTGGCAGAATTGCCGATAAGCATTTGTAAAATGGATTGTTGTTGATTTTTGAATGTGGCATCTTTCCCAAAATAGGCAATTATGCTATGAGCTGTCGTTGCAGGTAGTCTCAAAAGTGTGCACCAAAAACCAAAACGGAGGGTTTGAGAAGGACACTGGTCAAAGCAGAAGGCTAAATCCAGTGTTAGGAGAGTGTAAGAACCACACAGCTTATTTATTTTCAGCTCATTAGAGAGAGAGAGAGAGAGAGAGAGAGACGCCAAGTGGAGTCAGTCAGTCCTCGGTGTTTGCTGATCTCTAAACGGTCCCTTTTTTTTTTCTTGGCACTTAGTGGTTTAAGCGGCGCGTCCGTCCTTCTGTCCGTGTAAAGCCTCAAAATTCTTAAAAACAATAACAAGACCCTTTTTTGTTTCACGGCGACGACAGACCACTTTTGATCCCATTTTTTTATGTTGACTTGAGCTACCGGGTATTCGCTAATGATGCTAACAAAGTTTGCGTTATTCTTTTGTGCCGTCGATGGCCAAACTTGTGCGTGTCGGATAGGTAGGACTTTTGAAATGGAACCAAACGAGGTCACGGATGAAAGGAAAATGCTCAGCTGGTGTATGTTCATCCTTTTTGGTGACTTCATTTAGGAATAAAAGTAGCTTGAGTCAAGACTTGGACTGAACTGGAGTGGTCTGAAGTGGAAAGGATCCACCGGTCGTTGAAGTCGACGAATAAATACGGTGAATAAATGAGCGGTTGGACTGCGGGTGAAGACCGGGTCATCTTTGGCACACAAGTTCGGAGGATGACCTTGACCTTTCAACAGTTCAACCGGTTGGGGAGGAGCTTATTGGGCCGGAGATCCCTCGTGGCGTCTTGTTTCCACCCCCCGCCCCCGTTCGACGAGTCCCGCTCAGACCTCGCTCACCGGTAGGTCGGCGTCGTCCAGGTCCAAGGCCGACTCGGGCGGGCGCGGCTCGGCGGCGCTACGCCGGCGCCACGGCGACTCCTCGCCGCACGTGCTCACTTTGCCAGCGGCGCCTCCTGGAGCGAGAGACGGGCCGGCGCGCGGCCGCGAGCGGGCCGGGGCAGCAGGCTCATGAAGTGCTCGCTGTCCCACGCCAGGCTGCGAGCGTGGACCGCCCGCGCCGACGGCGTCGTCGTCGTCGTCTGGCCGGCCGGGTGGCGCGGCGGATACGGGCGAGCGAGGGATGGGGGGGCCCGCGGGACTGCGGTAGAAAGTGGAGCGGCCGCCGTGCACCTGCGGAACACAAGCCCACGAGCGTGACTGAAATGCGAAGGCGCGGCGAGGGCGTTAAACTGCAAAGGTGTTTGAAAAAAAATGAGACCAGCCTGCGAGGCCCGAGGTGAGGCTTTAGCGGCGGCGATGCTGCGAGCCGGAGGGGGGGCGGAGCATTGTTAGAGTGAAGATGGTGGAAGAAGCACGAGTAGTAGTGGTAGCGGCGGCGGACGGGAAGGTGGAGAGTCAGCGGGGTTGTTGTTTTTTTTTAGTTTGGTAGTTGGGACATGTTGCGGAAGTAGAAGAAGTAGTAGTAGTAGAAGAAGAAGAAGGAGGAGCAGGAGGAGGAAGGAAGCCTTAGGAGGCCTCGGTGCTCAGCAGCTTGTCGCTCTCGGATTTCAGTCTCTGGAAACACACGGCACACGCGTCGGTGGCGGACACGACGGCTAGCGATGTTTAAAGTGTTACGTGGGAATACATAAGCGCTCCAAAACGCACACTTTTTGAGGGCTTGTCAGAGGAGATTCAATTGAGGAACATGCTAACCTGTGTAGATCTTAAAGGATGATCTCCTTCAAGGAAATTATGGCTATGTAAATTTTTGTAAGACGTTTTGGAGTCTCCATTTTAGGAATGACACTAAAAATAATTGGGGAAAAAAATACTGCTTTAAGAGCAAAGTTTAGCATCTTCTCCTCGTGATGTTAAAAGGGCACTCGTTGAATTCACTGCCATTGAAAATTGATTGCATGGCACTGAAAAATGAGTGTTGAGGACCAGTGTAAAATAATTGGTCATCTTTTGTCAATGGCAGGCAATGAATTAAATAGTGACATATATATATATACTTGGTAAAGACTACCGTATAAAAGCAAAACACAGATATAGTGCTGGTAACATTAGTACACAATTGCATTGGAGGAAGGCGTGTAAGCTCAACGACGAAAGCGCTACGGGAAGGGGGTGACTGGGAGAAAAACACATACAGGCTTCGAACAGGAGGGAGGAGGAGACACAAGCAGGAAGTCACACATCTAAGACAGGTGCACAGCTGCAGCAGGCTGCAGAGAGAACAGAGGGCAACCAAGAAGGTGGAGAGAGAAAAAAAAAAAGGAGGATGTGAAGGACTCACACAGCTCAGGAAGTCACATTCATGTGTGTGGTGGTGGCGTGTGCTCGCTTTTTTAAAAAGTGTTTTTAACCCCCCCAACGTATGATGGCAAGGCGAAAAGGGAGGCGAGTTGACCCGGGGGTTAGATGTACTGACTTAGTTTTCGGCTGCATGGGTACCATGCTTGTCGCTAAGTCAACTCAGCCAGCCGGTGACGACGGTGACAAAACAGAAAGCCAGGAGCGTGAAAATAGCTAGCGGGAAGTATTGGGGGGGAGGAGCTTGTTGGGTTATCAGCCGTATTTGGGTTTATTTAGGAGAGGGGGGGAAAGGAGGGACTCAGATGTGCCGTGATGAGATCTGATCCACTTTTAAAAGACGAGCGGGGGGCTGCCAGTGAGTAGAAAAAGCATTGAGATCAAATTAAAACCAAAGGGGGATGTTGTGATGTGTTTTTTTGTTGTTGTTGTTTTTTTTTAATTAGACGAGCTGACGTACGTGCTGCTGCACTCCCCAATTCGAGACGTATACCTCTGTATACAGGGGTTCGACAGCCGTCGGGCCTGCCGCATCTGCAACAACACAGCGCAAAGCAGGGTTAGAGCAGATGGGCCGTACGCCCCGGGGGGGGTCGGAGGGGGGACGAAAAGGATGCTAGAGACAGAGAGAGAGAGGGAGGGAGACAAGACGACAACAGGTGGTCCGGGAGGGAAGTGGAGGGAACAGCTGTGTCACCTCGTCGGACACAAACTGACACGGAGCTCCTATCATACTCTTGATTATTCAAGTCATGTGGCATGCGGTAAGGCGTCTGTCAGTAACAAGTCCATACATTCACCACATGCTCAATACGTCTAAACTCCGGCCCGCATAACGGAGCTTCAATTCGGCCTACGTTGCACTTTGCGTCGTTAACACTAGGCAGAGCTAGTGGCTTGAAAAGCACCACTGGACTTTACATAAGGTCAAGTATGAGTGCCAAAGGGTGCCTTGTTGACAATGAGAATGAGAGAATTTTTAGCTAGGCGGATCCCCGCTACTGCGATCGCAGTAACCCTTCCCCCGAAAATAGAAGGATAAAAAAAACAAGCTATGTAGTGACACTACGGACATCTGGAATGAGTTTTGGGAATTGGTCAGAGTTGTACTTTTGCGTCCGTGGCGTAGAAGGTACATCTTTTCAAGTGAAACGGAAAACGACGACGGCTTTGTTCTGTCTGTGTGTGAGAGAGAGACACATACTGTGGCAGCGGACCTCCCGGGTCCACGTTGGGCCACGATGGCCCCCGAGACGGCCTTGATCCAGCTGTGCATCTCCTCTGGACTGTCGGCCTAGGAGATGGACATTCATTACTTGAAGGCGCTTTTAAAATACAATGCCGTGCAAATAAAAGTATGCTCAGGAATTTTTCCAGCTATTCTAATTATGGAACTAAAACGGATTGATGAGAAACAAAAGTCCAAGTGGATTTTTACAAGACCTTACCTGTATGTAAAATGTTCTCGACGTGGTGACGACCTCAAACAGATTGTCCCGCAACATAATGTCACTGCAACCCAAAAAAATAAAAAAATAAATACACTAAAGTCACCTCTTAAACGCATCCCATCGACCCAATTTTTTTTAAAAATACAATAAATTCACCTCTTAAACGCGTCCCAATGACAAAAAAAAAAGAACTAAACTTGTTTGATACCTCTGTTTGCACTCCTGCACTTTGTGAACTTCCTTTAGTGGGATCATCCTCAGGGGCTCTTTCTCCTGAAGGTGGGGAAATAATGTTCAATGGAATAAATGCTTTCATTTGTGAGCACGTTGTTCTTAATTCTTAGATGGATAATGATGCCATCTTGGAGCAGACACAGAGTCTGTGTCCTCGGGGCCTGCGTTATCTCAGTAAACGCAAACGTGTGTGTGTGTGCCGACGAGGGAAGACGGAGGCCGCGGCGGGGGCACGAGGCGTGACAGGACATGTGAAAAGAGGGACCGACGGAATTCCAACGAATGCAGATAAAACATGCCGGGACACAGAACCGTGTGTTGGCCGCTTTGCCTGCTTGGCGGAGCCCAGCCGACCGATTCTTATCGCAAAGTGGCACCGATGAAGAATAAAATACAAGCGTCGGTCAGAACTCAAGAGACAACTTACCAGGTCGGACTTGAAGTAGCTCATTGAGTTTTCCTCCAGGAGGAAATATCGCCGCTTCCAGTTCCTCATCTGGTGAAAGGAAAATGGTGTCGTTAGTGAGCTCCATAAGATGAATCATTCATAGTTGCTGCTTTGCACTAAATGGGCTCAACGAACATTGCATTGGGGATGCAATGAATTCAAAAAGCCATATTTGGAGAGAGAAAAAACTCCCATTTCATAAGGTACAACGCTTTTTTTTTTTTTACATCAAATCCACTGCGCATTCCTGAAAAAAATGTCAGCAACAGCAATGTATGTTTGAGACCGACAAAAATCACATGTATTAGCACCCCACTTTGATTTTTTTGTGTTGCAATATATGGTAAAACCTTCAAAAATGTATCACAAAAACAAACGTGGCTCAATTAAATATTTTTTCATTTGAATTTTCTTGTGAATTTTTTATAAAGTGTTAATAGGGTATTGTTTTTTGCTAATAATATCCACATAGATGCCATACACATGCGCCAACATTATTCAGAGCCAATGAGGCAGCTTGCTTGGAACCATTGATTAGAAGTATTTAAATTGTTGAAAAATGCGCACTAAGTTACTGTTTTTCTTTTTAAAAAAGGGGGGGGGGGGACTTTAATTATTCTATTACTGGTGGTGACATCGAAAAATGTCAAACACAAACTGAGGACCGCCCCTCTCTTAAACAAGCATGTGGACCAGTTTTCCGGTCTTATTTAACAGATCACGTCGAAAGGGCTTCCCCGATACTCACTACGGCGCCTTGCTTGACGCAGTAGCCGGACTTGATGACCGTGTGGTCCTGGGCCGGCCTGCCTAGAAAATACGGTAGCTGGCTGTGCGAGCGATGCATGTCCTCGCGCTCCGCTCGCTCCGCCCCGTCGCCGCCTTCATGCTGTGAATGTGGAGAAAAGATGGGGTCAGCTATTGGGAAAGGAGTTGGTGAAAGGGTATTTATTCTAGAGTAGACTATTTGGGTTGAAATTTGGGCCAAGAGGGAAGAAAATAAACCATGGAGTCAACTCTTTTGGGACTGGAGGAGAATTGGACCTTTGTAAAAAAAAAAAAAAAAGTTTTCTTCTTCTAGAGTCGATCAATTCAATTAAATGTGGACACATCACCACCTAAAGAACTGGAGTGGAATAACACTGCCCGTGCGATTTTTGGAATCTTCCTTGACAGCTTTATTTAAGTCTGTGATTTACTGAACTCGACATATTAGTGTCATTCATGTATTTGTGTGCTGTTAAATATAAGTTTCAAACAAAACATGACTCATTGTTTAGTCTGTGAAACTTTGAAAATAGTCATCGCGGGTTTATCCGATTGCGGGAATGTCGTCACGCCAAACTTGTTTACTAGTGTCATGGCCTCTCCTGTTATGGGATGTCGTTTACCTGAGTCTGGGTCACGATGGGAACCCCTCCTATGATCTCCGTTTTATAGGACACTTGCTTTTTGGGTCCCGCGGAATCCAGCAAAGACTTGTGGTTTTCCGAATTCTGCTGGCTGTCGGAGACTTTAGGAACCTACGGGGAAAAAAAATACGTAATGATGGACACGAACACTTTTTGCAAACATCTGCGTCCGGAGCCTGTGTTTTATTAATTCCATTTTGGGATGTTAAGGCGTTGCGGTCTAAAAAGCAAAATGCCTTTTATTGTTGGACTTGACTCAACTATAAAGAATCATCCTATTAGTCATGCTAACTCACTAAGATCTCGGCCCTGGAGGCATTTCCCTCTTAAAGTGACTTGACGGAAAAAAAATCTTCATCTAAAGTGAGAGAAAGTAGTAAGTGCGTCTTTATTAGGCTTACCGTGATCTTGGTTGCTTTATTTAACGCGGTGACCCAGTCCACCAGGTCTTGCTGGTCATTGGCCTGCAGGAAGACCTTTCTCATCCCAGCATTAATGACTAATGGAGGCAAACACAAAAAGTTCCATTGATGCAAAAATAAGTCATGTTTTTAATCGCATCATTTTATGACTTTTCTCCAAATATGACTTAAATCTCCTAATATTACGCCCAAAAAAGTTGAGGCCCTAGAAAAAACTAACAACTTCCAGTTCATGTTAAAGAACAATTTCAATAATCTATAATTTAACGTTCATATTGTTTTGATTTGAACCTTTTAATAGTTCAATTTTAATATCGCTATAGTCATTAATTTTTCTCTCTGAATATTACATTGTATGACTTCTTGCAATTTCCTGCGGAAAGTAGTATTTGTCCAAAAACACAGCTTCTCTACTCATAACTATAAATGAAATTAAATTAAAATTCACAGCAGCTTTTAATAGGGCATTAAGTATGACTAAATAGTCATTCACAGTTTGTCTTTAGGGAATTTGAGCAATGATTTAAATGGTAATTATCAATAACCTTCCGGGCGACCAAAAGACCGGCGACCAATCGACCCTGTACCATTTATTTAAATTTCACATTTGGATTGTAACCATTCCAAATGCATGATGCAACGTAGTGACAAAATGTTCGCTTTAAATTCTCTAGAAAAAACTTGGAAAGTGAAGTAGTACTTTTTTTTTAAGCATGAGGCTGCACAATTCAGCATTTTCATCATGCCCACTATGAAAATGCCTTTTCACAGAGCCGCTTCGGTATTTTTAAGCCAGACGGTGATTAGCAAGGAGAGCGTGTCATTTAGGACATCCTGTCTCGGCCGGCCGCTCCATTTCCCCACGCGCTGAGGATGTGCGCAGTGAAACCTTTACTTTCTTCTAAATGTGGCGTCTGTGTCAACATCTGGTCAGGTAATTGCGCACGAGCGAGACCTCGCTCTCCCACTTTTCCCCCCACTTTGCCGTAAATAATCGCGCCAACCCAGCTTGCACTCTGGATTCGAAGGGCTCTCCGGACAGATGTGGGAGTATCCCGACGTGAGTCACCGCCGCAGACCGAAACGTGTGCTGGGAAACCAAACGTAGCCCCCGAAAATGCGCAGGTCCGGTTTCTCTCTTTTTTTGTTTTTGTTCAAAGCCACCTGTGAGCGTGACCTGAGCCGGCCTCACGGTACGCAGCCAGAAAGCCGGCGTTTGGCATCGCTGCCGGCGTGTACGCAGGAAGAATTGGGGCGGCGAGAATCATTGATGTATGCAAAAACATGTGGCCTGCAAATGGCGCACTCAAAAATAACCTCCTGACATCTGTGAATCGGGTTCCGATTTGAGCGGTGACATCCTGTCAGAGGCGAGGCGAGGACAAGCACACACAGACACACACACACATTCCCATAAGTTAACTTATTGTCACAGAAGAGCATTTCCTGCGATTGAAGCGTTGGAAAGAGGAGGATGATCAACAATAACAGGGGAGAGAGGTTTACACAAAGCGTTTTGGCGGAGAACACGCTAATAATAGAGTCGTAATGATGAAAATTAAGTGGTGTATTGTGATGTTTGGGGATTTCAAATGGGATGATAGGAGATTAGTCATCGTTTTGTCGCTTAGTTTCATGTTTCATGAACTGGATTTTGGGTTTCAACTTTTGTGGGTGAAGACAAAATAGTTTTGGATGTAAAATTAGGAGATTGAAGGCATATTGGGAGAAAAAAAATTGGGAAATTATGAAAATAAAATTGTATTACTTGTGTACATCACTAGACCAGGACGTTACTTTGTTTATTGATTCTTGTTTATACAACATGGATGAGAATTAATTTATAGTTACTATATATGTTTTACATTTTAAGATTTTCAGCTGATTTTTTCAATGCAAAGTGTGCCTCAACTCAAAATGGTTGGGAAACACCGCTTTAGATAACAACAACGCCTACTATGGTTCAAGCATGGACCTGCACTCCTTTTAGTTCAATTCCTTTTGCAAACTAAAAATCTGTCAAAAAATGCACTAAATTGATTTTTTTTTCAAGTTTGAGTGGTCACACGGGCTGACAAGAATGTGTTAATGGAAATACTTGGCCAACGCCAACAACAAAGTTGCTGTGCAGACACTTAGGCATTGTTTTGTGTTGACTATAAACAGTCTAGGTGTTCTTATAGTACTTCTCCCTCCTCTAAAACCATCTCAGCAAAGTGTTACAGGTTCAATAGTGTGACGATATTCACTTTCTTACCAAAGCAGAACTCCGCCTTTGGCCTCAACTTAGTGGCGTCGCTGACCTAGAGGAGAACAAAGACTTGTAATTATTTGTTTTGCGGTAAGACAAAACGTAAAGAACAAAATATCATGTTGGTTTTCCTTCATCCATTCTTTCGGCCTGTCTTGTTCTCTAACCCACGTCCTCATTAGCGCTGTGCTAAGGACTTGACCCAACCCAGTGGACTTTGGACAAGACACTAGATTAATCGCTAGCCATTTGCCGGCGCTTATATACACAGAACACAGAAATTTAAGCTTTTGAGGCAACCACTCAGTACCGTATTTTCTCGCGTATTAGCCGTTTGTCATTTTATGCAAGATATGTTTTTATTTTATTTTATTCATAGACGTCCAATTAAATTCATCTTGCTTTATGCCGTTTTGTCCTCGTCACCGTGCAGTTTTGTGCATGTCAAGTCTAATTTGTGCGCATATAAGTCGTACCCTCCATTCAGTCATCTTTTTTTTTTAGCGCCAAATATGGCGTAAATGCGAGAAAATACGGTAACACCGCTGTCCCAAATTAATGACGGGATATTTTGGTTTACCTTGGAAATGTAAGTAAGCTTCAGGGAGCCCACGCAGTTGGTGCCAACTGGAAGATTCTGTGGAAAAACATCAACAATAGGTAAATAATCGACCATGAAAAACCATTAAACGTCAGACGTCTTTTTTTAGCAGAGCCAAAGTTCGAGCATTGTGACTTGAACCTCGTTAAAATTTAATCCTTTGCTTTCTATAAAAAGAAAGTGAGCCGGTAAATTATTCAAAATTTCTCCGGCGCTACGCCAACTAGGAATAGTTTGCGGAACAACGGCGCTCTTGCAGATGCAGCCACGCTAACGCGGCGTGACGACAGTTGCGCTGAGATTGAACCGATTGCCTCTCTTGACTTAAGTGATGCTTTGACCCGTCTTGTTAAGCGCCGTCGTCTCGCAGTCTACGCCGCGTCTCCTTACCCTGATAACGTCCGATAACGTGAACCGGGTGCGCCTCGAGTACAACCCTCGATGTGCTAAGCTAACGCTAACAAACCCAGGCTTACCTGCGGGTTGTCCATGAACCACACCAGGCTCCCCTGCTGCGTGTCCAGGATGAAGTAGCGGCGCAAGAACTTGCCGCTGCACTCGTGCTCCTCGATGTCCAGGAAGCCACAGATGCGGTTCTGCCGGTCCACGTAAGGCATGGCGCCGCCGGGACATTCCCTGACCTGCCCGGGCCCAACAAAAAAAACAGGGAATGTACGAGCGGGGACGAAGAAGCGTATGGAGGAATTCCTGGCAAGAAACAAGAGAACAAAAAGCAAGATGAAGAATTGTCCTTGCTTTGGGTCTATTTCTTTAAGCTTCTTCCAAAATATTTGGCAGTGGTTTGACTGCAATGTGCTGCCGGATCACGTGACCCAAAACAAAACCTGCCCCGCCCTCCACTTCATCGTTTTTTTTTTTTTAACTCAGCACGTCCCGGTTTTTCTTCCCTAGTAACACAAGCGCACACTCTGTCACATTCTATTCCATCTCCTCCTCCACCCACCCTGGCTGGCTCTTTCTGCTTTTTTTATTCAGTTTCTATCGGCCTCTCCTTTTGACACTCCCGTTCTCGCCGTCCCCTCTCAAATGTGCTCTCGTCTGATTTGGCAAGCCTCCGGCCGGCCCACTCTGACTCCTCCCCCTTCCCCTCCTAAAGCCGAGCGCCCACTCGAGCGTGGCCGGAAAAAAAAACGGAAAAAAACACGTTAACTCCTGTGGGAGCTGAGGGAGGGGACCGGGGCGAAGACAATTTATCCCGCAGACGTATGACACACACGCCTAAATCCTACATGGCGCTAAAGCGAACTCGATTTATGTATATAGTGGAAACCCATAAAAATTGCACGAGTTAAAGTTTGACCTACATTCTTTCTTCTGCCTCCCTCGCCCTGAAGAAATATTTCAGCCAACCGTAGAGCAAATCAACTTCCAACTCCCACGTACAACGTAATGTCTATTGCTATCAATAGCGGTGAATGAACAACTAAATAATGACCGGGAATTGAGCCTGAGCACGTCATCGGGTTAAAAAAAAAGTTGTTTTTAAGATATTTTAGGATAGTAAGAAACTTGCTTCTTTTGTAAAAAAAAAAAAGTAAGATTTGTTCTATGATCTTGGCAAATGCAATGTCCTTCGAGCCTTCCGTACGTAACTCCTAGCGCTAGCTTAGCATTCACCTTAGCATTACCGTGGCGAGCATCCTTAACCCTCAGGCCCCTTTTTTACATCGTCCAGGTGGGTTTAATTAATTGAAAATAATGTTAAGTTACTACAGTGTGTATAATCATAGAAAGAAGTGCTGAGTTTAATGGTTTGAGGACAACTAGCAGTAGAATGAATACATTTTTTTATATCAATGGTCATCATTGTGAAAGGGAAGCTGTTCGAAACTGATTTTAAGTGGTGAAATTAAGGTTACATTATGTATACATACATCTCGAGTACTTTGGACAGAACTGGCTCGGGTTTAGTGCTGTTTGATGGTAACCGTTGACATTTTCAAAAACAGCTGTGAGATTTAATGCAACAAAAACTGTGTTCTCCTATGTCATCTGGCGGGTATAACTAATGACGTCTCACAAGAGGCATAGCGTTACCGTAAGCACACTGTGGCTTCGGCCTGTTTAAGTCGCTAGACTACACGAGTTAGATGGCTTCTCGGAAAGAAACGCAGATAAAGACGCTCTTTCTCCACCGCATTACAAGCACTGTGCGGGCGGGTAAGGATAACAAAAGGCCCGGTTGTTGTGCAACGTGGAGTCCGGAGCGCTGAGAGCATCTCAGTTAGCCGCGACGTGGACTTGAATAGTCTAACACACACACACACACACACACGGAATGAGGAGATGATAACCGTTAAGCACGGACACAAACAACGATTGTTGGCTGACTGTGAGGGATGCTTGTTGAGTTAAAGCTGAAAACACGGTGCTGAGCACAGGTTAAGCGTGAGAAAATTCTTATTAAATCACCCCTAGTAAGTCCATTACGGCTCACAAAAAGTTACATATTCATATTGTTGCCACATTCAGACAATTTCATTCAAGTGATGAAATTGAGTGGGTTTTAGCTAAGTGTAAAACTTCACCTGCAATTTCTGGTTAGCAAGCTTAGCATGAAACCCAAAAGCAGAAGGTTACAAGAGAAGAGGATGGATGTGTTCTTGTGGGAGTTTTTGAATATGTTTTGATAGAAAGCCAACATTTGCTACGGCAAGGCTTATGTGTCCGGCGTCACGTGGCGGCCAACTGGTCACGCAGGGACGGTGGCGGGTCGTTAAAAAGAAGGGAAAAAAAAGGACATGGGCCAGCTGGGCACCCCGGCAGAGTCAATATTTTCATTGAGACCGTCATCTCGAGCCCCTGTTGTAAGGAACAGCTGCCGTGGCGCTTGTTAGCTTGCGTGCTGCTCGTGGGGTGTGGCCGCCCCGGCCGGGTCGGTCGGTTCGAGACCCTCGGAGGGCCGAACTTAAACGACGAGTCAATGCTGAGGTGTCCTTGAGCAAGGTATCCAAGGCTTACTCATCAGTTTCTACGAGTTAGCTACGGTTGCTACAAAAGACTTTGAGATCTGACAATGGTCACTTGTGCAACAAGTTGAAAATTACACGGGAATTTACTTTTGAAACCATATTCAAATGGGATCCATTACAGTAAAATTAATCGGGCGACCCATTTTTTTTTTTAAATGAAGGTTTTGGCATTAGCAAAGAGTATAATGAGACAGTTGTTTTAACAACAGTGATAATGTAATTTAGTCATTATAACCAAAAAGGAATAAGATGAAGCATAAGATAATAGATGTAACAAAAGAAGGAATGGTGAAGATTAGGCAAAACTTCATGACATTTGAGATACGAGTAATTTACGAACGTGGGACGAATTCAACTTCAAAAGGGCCCGCCACCTCTATTGAAAGTGACAAAGCCGTAATGACAAAGGTGAGGGTGCAGGTGCTTTTAAACGGTTCAAAGGTGTCATTTCCACCGTCATACTTTTTGCTCTCTCCCAATAATGTAATTGGAATATGAACGGTTTGACAGGCTTCGGCCTCATTCCCCAAAACCGGGAGAAAAAAATATTCTGGGCTCCGTCTACCGCCGGGGTTCTAAACACAACACACCGCGAATCCGCTACACCGGTGGCACCGACTATGACCTGGGTTACCGAGCAGTACGTAGCCAAACGAGCTAGTTAGCAGCAAGTGCCTGAAGTTAATCAGGACAAATGGCTAGGCTGCCATTAGCCCCAAGAAAAAAAAACGAAAATTACACCCACCTCTAGAGCACCCCACCGCGCATTACCATGTGAACGCGAACGTAATAACGACATAATTGCGCCTTGAACTTTTATTTTCACGTCAACCCAGTCAGCTAACACTACGCAGTGCCGCTACGAGGCGTTCCCAACGAACAACATCCCGGGTAGAATTAAACAGACAAGGCGACGTACAACGCCGAGTATACAATGCTTGCCGAAGTTGGTCACCATACCTACCCGCAATGTGTGGCTTCGGTTACCGCCTCGCTGTTGCTGGGGGGTCGCCCTTCTCCGCCTCAGCCCATCTCTGATCCAGGCAGCGACGCGGACCCTCAGCCCCGCGAGCTGAACCAGACCGAACACGGAGGAATGGCGGAGATCGTCGATTGGGATGATGAACACACTGAGCTAAATACGGAAATGCACTGGGCCCTTCTAAACGATGATGTAAGTCATAAAACAATTATTATTGCTTCATTACGTTATCTTGTATCATAAATGTTTAGCCCTACGCGTTAAAGCTTTTCTATGGTTGTATTATAAAATTTAAACATGTTTTTTAAAAGACTCTCAGAGTGAGAAGTCAAGGATTTTTCCTTGGTTTAAAACTCTTGGATAGAAGCGTTCATAGGACGAACAGCCTGCGTAGAGTATCGATTTGTCGACCTCTGGCGGAGAGATTGTGCATCGACCGATCATTTTGGTGCACCTGATTGACAGGCAGACAGACAGACATGAGCTGTAGTTGCTTAATCTAATCTTGATTGATTGAAATAAAAAAAGATAATTAGAGATATGCATGTTTAAACATAACGTACTCTTTTAAAGCACCACTGTCTTATTAGGTTAGGGGAAACGGAATGGTCGCTGCAGCAAAATGGTCACATTACATTTGTAGTAATATGAATACAGCTGATAAAGTAGTAATAAATAACAAAGACTGTGCTTTAACACCGATTTTAACAAAAGAACTGTAAATGAAAAAAAGCCAAGAACAGACAAAACAATCACCTATTAATATTGACACTTTTTTTGATAACTATAGCCTAAAAACACCAACATAAGCTGTAGGTGGTCAGAGTGAAAAAAAAATAAGACATAAATATAAGACACTGGCCGAGCCAAACTATGAAATAAATGCGAATTATAGTCCAGAGAATAGCGTACAATTTTTTTTAAGCATATCAAACTGTTCACCAGCATAATACATGCTAATATTATATAAACAGAGTACACCCTGAGAAGTATAAATTAGGATTGTAATAGCAAGTGTCCAATCCCACACATACAGTATAGTCACACAAACAATTAATCTGCTTTTCACAATAAAACATTTTATCATTGTCACCATAATCCCCAGCAAATGTTTTTAATATCTCCATGACTACGCCAATGTAATGTAAACTTTGGCATACACTAAATCAGCATGACTGCGAATGGCTCATTCCAGTTTGTGCGCATGTTCCAATGTTTAAAAAAACAAAAAAAAGTGAACAGAACAGGTTTGAATTTGCTGTTACACACCAAAACAACCTGCGATCTTGGGAGGGCGTCAACCAACACGGGAGGAAACACACTCTCACAAATATACACCCACACGCACAGTCAAGTTTGAACAAGTCGATCGAGAAAGGAAGGTGTAGGCGTTCGAGTCTTCCTGTTCGTTTCACGTGGCAATTTTTCTCAACGTTTTCCTTCAACTTGGGGGTGCTGTAGGCCGCCATGGGAGATGAAGAGGAGGACACCCTTTCCGAGCTCAAGGCCTTCCCTCCCCAGTCCAGGTTCCGCTCCCACAGCGACACCTCGGGCTTCGCCGCCAAAATCCTTTGGAGGCTCCGAGGAGCTCTCGCGGGTAAGAAAACACACCTCAAATCATGCAAAAAGCCACACACTACTTTGCTATATTTCTCTGTGTATCTTTGGTATGTGTCGTTTAAAGAAGGGGTGTCAAAGGTGCGGTCCGCGAGCTGGAAGTGGTCCGCTGAGAGGTCATATTGTTTTTCAACGAGGGCGTCGCAAACGCTGATGGTTGTGATTTGTGTGATGGCGACTACATTTTGCTTAATTTCCTATCCGTAATCACGTTCACTCATTGGCCTCCTCCCGTCAAAACATAACGTTCTGTCCTCCAAATGGACACGCCCATTTATATGCTCGTCTATTAATTACAATTGGGAGAGGGGACCAATCGGGTTGTAGAGGTAAGATCTCGAGCCCGAATCCTGAATTAAAATGTCAATCATTATTTCGGGTTCGGGTCGGGCTGAGCTTCTCAAGTTAAAAAAAAATGTATATGAAAACCATGTGACTTATTTTTTTTTAAATGTATACTAAAACGATGTGTGGATACTAAACTAAGGAATATACTTGTTATAAAATAAATCCTTTGGAATTTTGGATAAAACAGAGAAGGCGCTGTAATGTCATTGCAATTGGAGGCGGAGCCTAAGAGCCAAAGCATGCTAAGCCCAGTTGAAATTGTCAAACATCTAGTATATTTTCATATATATATAAGATGTAAATGTGTATAGAGTCTTGTTTAACTTTGATTTTCCTACAAATATGACTTGAAACTGCAAAAAAATAAGAGAGTAGGCCAAATAATTAAGGAGGAAGAGAGCACAGATGAGGAAATTAGAAGAGAAGGGGGCGTGTCAGCTCACTTCTCGAAATAGACCAGATTAGACAGCTTTTGAGTTGACAATAAGCACTTGTTAGATGTCTTCTTTTTTTTAATGGTGGGCCTTAGAATAGCTTAAATGCACGCAAGACCTTTTTTGGAAAAATGTAAAAGTGATGGAAATCTATTGAAAAGCCATTTAAACGGTTGCAGGTGTTTTAATTGCACGCACGTTGCCTCCAGCTCACAAATAAAAACATAAAAAATAATCAAGTTGGATGAGGCTATGGAGAGATTGCTCCCTTTTTAGTGCTTGCTTCGTTAAATTCACTCTTGTAAAGGACAGGAAATTAAAGGAATAAAAAAAACCTGTGGAAGAACAACACACACGCCATTGTGTGTGTAATTGATGTTTACACATTATTGAAATGATTATGGCTCATCTGAGGTCCTTAAAACTTAATAACCAGAGTGGGAAAATGAACAGTAAACAATAATTTTCAATTATGTTATGAATTTAAAAAGGATTTTCTGGACTATAAATTGTACTTTTTTCATTATAATATGTTTTTTTCTCACTGACCACAAACAGGCTTTGATGTTGTTTTTTTAGGCTGTAGTTATGAAAAATTGTTATATTAATAAATGTCATTTAGCTTGTTGTTCTCCATTTTACTCCTAAAGTGTGTTTGTTCTTGATTTTTGATCAAATTTTAAAAATCCTTTCAAAAAATGTCACTTATATGTATATATATATATATATATATATATATATATATATATATATATATTCCCTCTTGTGTATTCTTTGGCGTATAACTTATAGTCCCAAAAAAAAAAAAAAAAAATTAAACAAAAAAACAGGAAAAAACAAAAACAAAACAAAAAAACAACAAAAAAATAAAAATAAAAAAAATAAAAATAAAAAATATATATATACGTATATGTTTGGGATGTCTGATCACGGCATTTTTTGGAAAACCGGAATCGAGTGAAAAAGATCGTGTTTTTCAAGGTTTTATTTGTTTTCATGTATTTTTGTTTTATTTTAAGTATTGTTATTTCCTGACAAGTGGAAAACACGTACGGCACCTTGCGAAAAAAGTTGCCATCAACTATTTCCACTTGCTTTTGTAAGCCGTCATGCGACACTGGTACTACCGGTTGACGGTTTTGACTCGATTGTACGGCTATTCTTGCTCTTTACACCGCGTTTACGCTAATTGCACCATAGATAGAAGCTGAACTTTGTCTTTTTGCTAAACGCTGATTACAAGTGGCCATAAATCATGATTGTGAATGAGCTTTTCTTTCTTAATTTGCATGTTTTTGCGTCACGGTGGTGATGTGGCCTCGTCAGGAGAGAGGCGGCTCGGGGATCTGAGATGGAAACAAACATCAAGTATTAATGCATGAAGGAGGGAGGCAGGTGGGAGGAGCGAGGGGTGAGGGGGGGAGGGCGATATGTCGGGAAGAGGCGAGGATCCGCTCGTATTGCTGATAATAATCCCTGGGTCAAGACATGGAAAATGATGGTGAGTTTTTTTTATCCATTTGTAAGCATACGTTTAGTTGCCGTTTTGTCGTCTGATCACTTTTTAATTGCTGTCATTTGCACCGTATCTTTAAAAACAGCTAATTTGTTCAAATGTCAACTTGATGACACAGCATTGATTTTATGACATTTTTCCATGTCATGTATTGGCTGGATAATATGTTCTTTTGGAATATTTATAACATGGTGGACGGCGAAGGATTGTTTGGTTTCATTTAAGCAGAGGTTTGCGATTTGTGTCGTTTAAAGTTGTAGTTTTGGGGCATTGCTATTATTCCTAATATGGTTATGTGTTCCAGGTTGGAGTTGGTAGTGGATAAATTAGTGTGTTCAAGTAAAATTGGTGATGTTTAATTTATTGTAATCATTGTTCGTAGTTTTGCGTCTCCCCGAGAAGACAAATAATTGCGTTCCCCCGTTGGAAGAATTGTGCCTATTGGTGTGCTGACTTCGGGTTTAAAAAATGGGTGGGTAAACAGATGATCAACTTGACTGACCTTCAAGTTAATGATCAGTGCAGCGAGCGGGGGATGTCAAGGCTCGTTGAAATCAACAATGTTCAGGTGGTCAGGTCATCCTGCGATCTTGATCGTTTCTCGCCAATCTTCAGCCACAGTAATTGCGTGGGGACTTTTAAAGAAATGCCAAGATGGTTTATTCTCATTTTAGCAATTATTCCTGTTTAAAGAGTGTTCCACAGTTAGTTATGGTTAGGTGTAACCAACCATTTTGTTTTGTTCTTCTTTGTTCTGATTAAGAAATGCGACTTTTATTTTATTTTTTAAAATATTTCCACATTCATCTTTATTATTTTCATATTGAAAACCTTATTTATTGCAATAATTAAAATAGTGAGTGTGTTTTACAGTTCGCCATATGCACAGCATAGTGGGCGTGGTTTGTACGTATACACTGGTCAGTAATTTACCCATCAAAAAGCAACTGGAAGCGAAAGTATTTGCAGTTTTTTTCTAGGCGGGGTTAACCCCAATTGCACTTTTTTGGGCTGCGATCACAACTGATTCCATTCGCTGCCAATCAAAACGGATCCTTTCAATCCCTTTAAATGCGGCGTGTTAGGGCTGCAGTGATAATCTGGGAAGTGCACCCTTAAATTGGTGGCTAGCCAATCGCAGGGCACAATGAGACAGACCACAAATCACTCATGGTCATTTATAGTGTTCAACAAGCTAGCCTAGCATGATTTTTTTTGGGGGGTGGCTTTATTAAGCACCGGTTACCAATCGCTACTCGACCAAAGCCCGTCGCCGACTCTCCCTCTCGATTGGAAGCCCTTCGCTCGGACTCTCCAGCCGCCCGTCTGGCAGGATGTCAGCTATTGATTTAATCCGGGCAACATTTTAGCATTATAGCTCGCGCCAAACAGTATACAACAAACAGGAGATCGGGTTGCAGGCCAGTCGGCAGGGGTCGATGGGAAGAGCATGAAACATGACAGTAACCAGTCCAGCAAAAGTGGCTTAGTTGTGATCCAAAATAAACATTTTAAAAGCCACAAACGTACATAATCGCTCACAACTCCAACCTACGATCCAATTAGGCTGGCCAGGTTTCATGAATTCAGTCAAGGTAGGGGGCGGAGCCTCTGAAAAGCAGCACTTAAACAATTATTAGCCCCTTGTTCCGCTGAGGCCACCTTTTGAATATTTGATGACGGCCTTTTTTCCTTTCAGCCCTTTCCTCGTCCGATTGAATGAGGGGGGGCGAAAGCTGTGTTTTAAGTCTATTCCACACTGCTGACTTGCAAAATAATAATTAAAAAATAATAAAAGCTCCTGGGTGGCTGGCCCATTTTAAATCACTTTGTTTAATGGCTATTTTGTCGTCATAATTACAATTAGGGTTTGCTAATGTGCTTTGACTGATGGTGGTGGTATTTTTGTGGCGCTGTTCCCCCACTAGAAGGCACTAATGATCTCAGTAGAAAGGTGAAGCAAGTTAAAGTCATTTATGGTTGGGATCTGCAAGGTTTCAACTCCACACCCTGTCAACAGTGATGACAGAACACAAATACACACACACACATACACACACAGAGGCTGAAGTCACTGCTGTTTATTTGCTTTTTTTATCAGCTGAAAGCAGGAGCGTGTGACCAACCACGTTAGCCAGCCTTAGGTCATGTTGCAAAACACTTTGCTTTATTTGTATTAAGACTGTTGAAAAAATACATCAAACACGAAATGGAACTCCCCTCTCATATTATTTTTTCCTATTTTTAAACTTTTCTATCAAGTTTTGTTACGTGCTAAAGTGGAACTAATGAACGGATACAACACTGGAAATGAAATTGACATATATTGACCTTGCGACTCAGTTATTTAACACTTGACTCACAAATTTAATTTATTCTGCGATCAAGTTATTTGGATGAAATATAATTTTCTCCCATGGAAAGGAATTGAAACTACATTGATATGATCCAGGACATTAAAATAAAAACAGATGAAGTCCTGGTAGGTCTAAAACATCTTTTTAAAATATCCCTGACAGATAAACACAAATAAATAGATTAAATCAAATATTTTCCTTTTGTTAAATTTGCTGTTTCTCCACAATTGCGGGTACAATACATGGGTATTCTTTGGATACTCTGGTTTCCTCCCACATCCCCAAAACATACCTCTTAAAACCTTAGGTAAGAGTGTGTGCGTGAATGGTTGTTCGTCACAGTTTCCGACCAATCCAGGGTATAAAAAATATTAAATTAATGATCCTTTTTGTATTAAAACGTTTTATATCCACCAGCTGGTCTACCAGGGTGGCACGGGTTGCCACGGGGTGGCACATGCCCCTTTAATAAGACACTTTAGATCCGCCCATGTAAATATCAGGGTTAAAAGTAGTTTCCGATGCCTTTTCCCATGTCTTCCGCTATATTCAACGTAAAGTGTCCGTGCCTAAAAGTTGTCAACCTTCACCTTTGGGCGACATTAGCGCCTCTAATCTGACTTTAGGAATGAAAAGCATCCACCACGACAGAGGAGGAGGAGAGCAATACCGGGGCGGAAGGAAGGGGGAAGTTACGACCAAGTAGAGCACAGTCGAGTCGAATAACCGTCCATCGACCAAGCACAACAAAAAAGTTTCCTCTCCAGGAGACATGAACTCTCACGGAGGCCGCGTATTGGATTTATGCGGCGATAGGGAGCGGTGATTCCGGGTTAAAGATTGAGGAGGGCACCCTCCTCCACCGGAGCTCCGCCGGTGAAGCGGAACATGGGCCAGACCGCTGTGTCTGCCGTTTCTCACACAGCGACTAGTGAGTATTTTCTCCTCGCGTACATTCCGCTATCTTTTTTTTAATTCCTTCCTACACTTAGCGAAGAGCGCCATTTAACCGACTTTCTTCGGTTCGAGTTCGCTAGTCTGAATTAGCATACGGCGGTAAATTCAAGCTAGCGTTCGTGCTAGCTAAAAAGCTGTCAAAACAACGCCACTACACGTGTCGTTTATTTAGTTAACTTGACACCGTTCGGGCACACGCCCATTGATATAGACGAGTTGTTTAAAAAAAAAAGTTGACTCGACTGGCTACTAATACCACATTTAGGAAAGGGTGAGTGACTACATTTTTGTCGTTGGCTCCTCATCAAAGTACACAGTTTAGCGCTACAACCTACACAGAGGAACCTGTTGGACTTGATAGACACTTTTCAAAGCAAACATCTTCTTCCTGTGAAGCTTCAAAGAAAATGTGACCCAGACTGCAGCTGAAGTTTGGCACAAATCGCGATTTAATCGCGATATATCCATCTAACCGAATGTATGTCCAAATTTGTGTTCATCCATCACACACAACGACTCAAATTATTTCAAAGTTAACGGATTTGGTTTTCTATTCACTCATTTTCTGAACTGCTTTATTCCCATTAGGGCCGCAGGGGGTGCTGGAGCCTATCCCAGCGGGCATGGCACAAAGAGACGGACAACCACTTACACTCACACACATACCTAGTGTCAATTTAGTGTCCAATCAGCCTACCATGCATGTTTTTGGAATGTGGGAGGAAACCGGAGTACCCGGAGAAAACCCATACAGGAGAACATGCAAACTCCACACAGGTGGACGACCTGGATTTGAACCCAGGACTCCAGAACTGCGAGGGCGCCGTGCCAACCACTCATCCGCCATGCTGTCGTTTTGTTTCCTCTCGCAGTGGAAAAACAATGACCTCAGGTTTATACATTCAATTTTTGTGAGTGGGTTCTTGTTTGTTTGTACTGTAGGTGAACTATAATTGCCTGGCGACCAGTCCTGAACTACACACAGAAAACAAACCAAAGTTGATGAAAAACTCTCTTTTCTATCACGCTTATTTGAGTTTATCCCACAGGCTACAGCCTGTGGAATCAACTCAAATAAGCGTGATAGAAAAGAGTTTTTCATCAACTTTGGTTTGTTTTGCTGTGTGTATTTCAGCTGTCTCCCACATTCCGACAATATACACAATAGGATTATGAAAAACGCTGAACTGTCCATCAAGTTGAATGCTTGTCTTTGTGCGTATATGATGTCTATCAGTCCAGGATGTATTAGGGCTCTCACCTGAAATTTTCTGGGATAGGCTCCAATGTGGGTAAGCGATATAGAAAATGGATCTACTTTTTAATGTCTTGCTGAAATTGATAGGTCTCTGGAGTATCCATGCATCCATTAAGGGTTGAGCGATACACTAAATCTCATTTCACATCGTTTTCTTAAGCTACTCCATTCGCTTTTAGGTCCTGTAAATTCAATAAATAAATCGTAATCATCTAAAATCGTAGCAAAAATGATAAATAACAACACGTTGACCAACATGTTTTTGTACCTGGTAGGAATTTATGGTAATCCACACCAGCACAAAACTTTACAAAGAAAGGCCTTAGTCAGGATTATCATTAGTTGACGTAACTGCTAAAAACCAAAAACAAGACTTGATCGGTTTTTTAAGTTCTTGGGGAGCTCGGGGCAGTTTTCCTGTTTACCAATGCCACTTGAATGCTTCCAGTGTTTCGCACGCTCGTGTTTCGAAACGGGCTACACGCCATCGCCTCAGAACGACGCGGTTTGACGAGGTATGTTGCGCCACGTGAGGAAAAACAAGCCGATTTAACCACTGTGGAAATGTGTGGATTTAATGGATCCCTGTGGTAATTACCTTATTTAAACCCCCAATTTCAACAATAACAGCACTTGTAACTCTTTCAAGGATCTTGATATTTATGACAGCTCATTTCATAACTGTATAAACTTCCAAAACAACGTTCCCAATAATTTGTAGCCCCGTTGTACATCATTTACGTCATGAATAGTTTGCCTGAAATCAAACCTCCCACAGTACAAATGTACTAAGCTTTGCATTGTTTAATGACCTTCTTTATAACCTCCATGCTTATATAAAGAAAAGTATTTTAATATGCAGGGTGTGTTTATGCTGAGTATGTAGTTCTCTTTTTTTGTTTGGAAATCGACTTGTACTGCACGATGGCTTACCTAATTCTGTTGGGAAATTCTCAAAAGAATCTGCAACCGAAAGGAAAGGGAAGTGATTCTATCTCGTTCACAACACGACAAAATGTGGAACATAACCTTCAGATAAAAAAGCTTAAGATGACTTTATTGTTGAACGAGGGATTCGTCCGTGAAGTTTTAGTGCCCGTTCTGTGACCTACTTTTTTGTTATCTACGCTTTCCTCAGCCTTCTTCCTGTTTGTAGTCCATGGTTTTTCCAACCCCCCCATGACAACCCACCACCTGGTGACACACCAGGGAGGAAGGAAGCACCACCCTTTCCCATTTCTCTTCCTTCTTAGCTCGTTCCCGAGTATGAGGCCTAAAAAGGACACCGAAGTCTCGCCCTAAAGCGACTTAAATTGCCTTCTTTTGAGTAAAAAAAAGGGAGATTTTGACGGCCAATCTTTGCTTTTGAAAGACTGAGTAATTCAGAGAAGCTCCCTTTCTACCCAGCCATCAAATTCAAGTTATAATCCTTTTTTGCAAACTTCTTGCCTTTGCATTGTTTTCAAATAGGTTGAACACAATTTGAAAAATGATTGCTTACTGCTTTCCACTTTAGTCACTTTGTACCTACTTATTTAATTGACCACTTATTCAATGTTGACTACTTATCCATGTTGACTACTACTTATTTATTATTTTGACTACTTATTTAGAGATTATTATGTATGCGTTATTTATCAGTTTGTTTGTTGTTGTTTGTTCACTTCCCTACTTATTTATTTTGTGACTACTTATCTTTACCAATTTATTAGTCTGTTTGTTGTTGTTATTTTATATCTACTTTGTGGTGAAAGCTTTAAATGTCATTACACAGTAATCCCTCGCTTATCGTGAATTCACTACTTTACGATTTTTTTCTGCTATTAATTATTTTAAATTTAAAAAATATATATTTAGTTATTTTTTAAGTTCATAAAAATGTGAAAATCCTCACTGAGTCATAAGTGGAAGCCACTTTTGCTACTAGGACTCAGCACTGAAAAAAAAAAAGTTATAATAGGGGTGACCCTACTTTGCGATTTTTCAATTATCGCGGCCTTGTTTGGTCTACATTAACCGCAATATTCGAGGGATTACTGTACTTGTATGATGACAATAAAAGGATTCAATTCAATTTGAATTCAGTTCAATTCAACAAACCAACTTTATTGGAATTGGGATTGTAGTTCATCCCATTAATCCGGTTTCTTCTACACTAAATTTGATCAAGTTTTTTTTACACCCTTTATGTTCCCATGCTATATTTTCTGTGCAAAGAGTTTTCAATAGCGTATTCTTTCCTCTTTTTTTCCAGTTGATGGTTTTGAGAAATCGTCATCACTGGCCAGCTGCGACGTGGTGGTGGACGGCGGTCCCGACGGCCACAACGCGCCCGGGTCCCGGCAACAGCAGCAGCGGGGAAAGCTCTCCACTCTGGGGAGACTCTTCAAACCCTGGAAGTGGAGGAAGAAGAAGAGCAGTGATAGGTTCCAGGATCTCTCCAAAGGTGACCGATGTCCTTGCCACCAGACCGACATTCTTTAACCTCCCTTCTTGTAGTTTTAGAGAGAAAAATCTCGACGAGACAGACGAGAGAGGAGCTCATCAAGAAGGGAGTGCTCGTCCCGGAACAAGGTTGCTCGACATCTACCGCCGTAGACAGGGTTCCGGTGGGGAATCTTTTTTTCTTCTTCTTGAAACTGATGAGTTTTTCTTTCTTAATGTGTCTTGAGCAGATGAGCCCGTCGTTAGGGAAATCCAGAACGGTCACGCCACGTCCGACGTCACATCGGAGGAGGTCAAAGTGGAGATTGAAGCTAAGGTGACCCACGCCACAGACCCTTCTGGTCCCGTCAACACTGAAAACAATACAGGTGAGTCCTGACTAGTGGATCATGAGTGTGTTCTAGCATTGAAAGTGTGGACCAAAGGTTCCTGATTAATTGCGAAAAGTATGATCATCTTTTAGAATTTCTCCATGGGAATGAATTGGAATGTTTTTTATCATAATTCTAATATTAAAATCTTGCTTCTGATATTGTTGTGGTGCTAAACAGCAAAATGTTCAAATGTTTTTAAATGATAAATCAAATTTTTGCTTAAGCATAATTTGCTATTCTGCTTACATGAAGAACTACCCCAACAAATCGGAGGCTAAAATGAAATCAGATCATTTTAGGTGAATTGTTGACTTTAAAGGATTAATAGAGAATCAAAATGTTAGCAGCCATAAATGTTCCAATCACCACCTGCATCAACTGAACATGTTGAGCATTTTACATGCTCCGTTTGTCACTGCGCTTCATTGCAATATGTTAAACATCACTGTACTTTTCATCTTTACCAATATTACTTGCTACCTTTGTGTGCTACGCTTCTCACTCAATTCACTATTTCCCTTTTCTTCCTTCTACTCTGTATGTCCTCCTGCCTCTTGTAAAATGCTTCTCCCGGCCTTTTCCCACACGCACATCAGAAAAACGTAACACTAAAGCCGTCGCCCGGGCGGGTCAGGGTCGCACGCGGGATGCGCAAGTTAAAAAGCAGCACGGCGCCGCCCCCTCTTCCACGCCCTCCGCTCCCTCCAAGTCGGCCGGTGTCTCTGGTGGCACGGCGAGGCACAGAGACTCTTCCTCCAACACTAAAAAGGCTCCCAAAGCCTCCGGGAAGTCGAGCTCTGGGGCTCAAGCCAAAACTAACCCGCGAGGCGCTAACAACAGTAGTCGGGTGATTGGTAAGTTTAGCCAATTTGACATTCTTGCACGCCTGCATGGATTAGACTTCTTTTCCCAATTTTTGGTTTCAGTTTTTATGCTAAACTTCAAATATTGTCGATGCGATGGAGTTGTTCTCTTAAGTTCTGACCTTAACGAGGATAAGTATGTAGTGCTTATTTTAAAAACCTCATTATGGGCCTAATATCCAGATTTTTAAGGATACAGATGGTGCTTAATGAACTTTTTAGGTTATTTTTAGTTGCGGTTACATTGTTGCTACCATGACAATCTTAACTTTGTTTCAAAGTGCACACTTGTTGGTTTAGTTGGTCGCCGTATGCGCCATCCGTTGGGAAGACGTGTTACCTTTTAATAAAAGTAAAATAAAAACTTTAATTAATGGAAACATGGTTACCGTATCCCAAGTTTTAGGACTAAATGACCCTCCTCTGTTGAAAGGTGCAGATCCCCCATTTCTAAGACCCCCGATGATAGAAAATATATGGTTTATCCAAGCACTCCCGTGCTCTAATAGGCTGAAGTCTTTCTTCTACTGGCTAAAGCACAACCTACAGGCAAGAATTCAGCCGCACTTTACTCAACTGGCTAACTCGTGACCTACAGGCATGCTAGCCCACAATTAATGAGCTCTGATACAAAATAAAGTCATATCTGCCTCCGTGGATCAAAACATAGTGGCCTGTACTACATAGCTACCAAGTTTTGAGACAATCGGGTTCCGAATGATCAACAATAAAAAACCCATGCATGAAGAGAGAGACTTTTTATGTATGTTAAAAAAAATCAGTTAGCATCCCTGCTAAGCTAAATCAAGCTCTGCAGTGTGTACATCTGTACATTCATCCTTATTTTTTCTTTTCAGCCAAGTCCTCTCATCCAAAGAAGACGCAAGGAAGCGCCACGAAATCCTCCGCGACCACCACCTCGTCCTCCACCGTCCCTCCTCGCTCCCGTACCCCCAAAGACGCCAAAGATGTCGGGGCGCAGAGCCGAGGCAGCGCGGCCCGGACCGGCCGCAAAGCAGCGGTCGATTCTCAGGAGGCTACCACGGAGATCCCGGGTCAGCCAGAGGAAGTCAACTCCTCGGAGGCCCCCGTGAGCTCTCCTCAAGTCCCCCACTCCGAAGTTGAGGAGACCCCCGTCGCTCCTGGAGATCCCCCGGCGGACGAAACTCCAAACGGCGTCTCTTCCGCAAGCCGAGAGCCCCTCGAAGACGCTCCCCCCGAGCCTTCGGTTCCCTCGCCGCACGTCAACGTTGACACTGAGGACACTTCTTTCACAGAGGGGCTCGTCCGGGACGACGGCCAACAGAAGAATGACGACGGGACGAGCCGGGAAGTAGCAGAGACGCAAACGGAGATTGTCCAGGCGACTCCGTCCAGGTGAATTTATCGCCGGAGAAGTTTTACGAGCTGAGAGGTTTTACAAGTCCGAAGCACTCAGTCTTCTGAACCTCGCCGAGGCTTAAGCATTTCAATTTTGGAGAAGTCATTGTAAATTAAGGTCCGATGGACTTACCGGGAAAGTCTGCAGGAAGTTTTTCCACGGGCAACTTAAAGTAATTTTAAAAATATACATATGCTATACTATTTACATTGAGAGCACACTAGCTCTGACCAAAAAGTAGTTTAAAGTAAAACGTTTGATGGGCTCACAATTTAAATCAAGTAAATATTCACCACTAAAATGAGCAGTTGAGCAAAAACCAGAAGTTTTTTTATGTTTAGGACAACTTTGCAACAAACTAAGACTTTGTAAACGTGCGCTGTTTTGCAGCCCGGTCGACACGGACACCCTAACCTTCCAGGGGCCCAGCGTAAACATCCAACATGCCGAGGTGACGGTGATCCCCGACCGGCCCGCGGAGAGCCAGGCCAGCGACTCGGACTCGGACGGACCCATCCTGTACCGAGACGACGAAGAGGAGGAAGAGGATGACGAGTACCTCAACAGTAGGAAACCCCCTTGGGCCGTCGGCGAATGTCTATCCGTCCGCGTGTTCTGACGGAACGCAATTTTTCCTCCCGCAGGTTCTCTGGCCAACAAGATCCGGCGGAGGGACACCCTCAACGTCAAACTTGGCAATCGCCCCAGCAAGAGGGAGCTGGAGGAGAAAAACATCCTCCCGCGAAGCTCCGAGACGGAGAGGCACGAGCTCCGCCAGCAGATCGGTTCAAAGCTCGTTAGGTGAGGTGACAAGTCATCGCCAAAGGGCGCTGAATTGAAGCATGCAATGGCGGATCACATTTGAAGTGTCCAGGATCAACGTGTCACTTGACGAGCAACTGTCACAGCTCGTTTACGTTTGGCCGTCGGCTCCAAAGCGTGAATTGTTGTCTAGAGAACCTGATTCGCTCATTTGAAGAGCCATAATGAAAGGTTTTTCTTCTTTCAGGCGCTTGAGCCAAAGACCAACCACAGAAGAGCTGGAGCAGAGAAACATCCTCAGACGTAGGTCATCAAAAACAAATGAAATGTTTTGACATATGTAGAGGAATCCTTTTAATAAGACGCAAAAAGATCTTGGGATGGTAGTATAATGTACATAGAAGTAAAAGGCTGAAAATAACCCGGCTGTTTGTCTGCGTGCAGAGAAGAATGAGGTGGAGGAACATGAAGCCAAGCAGGAGATTAAACGCAAACTTTCCAGAAAGGTAAGCCAATAAATAAAATATTTAAGGAATACTATATTGAAACTATGTATCGATTCCTTGAACCAAATATGTTTATAAAGATGGAGCTGAATTGTTATGTAAGGCGTAAAACGGTCATTTTGCGCAGCTCAGCGTGCGTCCAACGGTGGCTGAACTGATCGCTCGACGAATCCTGCGTTTCAACGAATACGTGGAGGTGACGGACGCCAAGGACTACGACCGGCGGGCGGACAAGCCGTGGACGCGACTCACTCCCGCTGACAAGGTGTCCTTTCCCGTTATTGATAATTCCATTCGTGACAACCACATTTTCCAATTACATTTAGTTTGTTGTGTACAAGTGATTTGCAAAGAAATGCGCTTTCGCTGTGAACCAACCCTTACATGGCCTTATTGTGAAATAGCTTTGGCCAAACTTAAACCTTAATACTTTTGGCCTCCATTTAGCACCATGGGATTGACCGTTACGCAATTTTAAGACAAGAAACTAAATTCTACTTGCGCAATTCATTATTCTCTTGACCTCACACTCACTCCTTTATGCTCCAATCTCAATGCATTCGAGCCATGTGATTCACACGGCGCCAGTGCCTTCGAGCCGCCCCAGCGTTCGGTCGTGGCAACTCCACTGGGAATGCGCTTTGGCCAAGTAGCCATTTACTGGTTTTCATTGGTGTGTATTCGTTGTGGTTCTTTGCTCCAGGCGGCCATCCGCAAGGAGCTCAACGAGTTCAAGAGCACCGAGATGGAAGTGCACCAGGACAGTAAACAGTTTACCAGGTACTCTCAAAGCTTGGCCCCTGCCTTTTTAAGGGCGTACGTAAATGCTACACTGCAGACCTTTTCCTGGAAAAGCTAACTAACCCGAAATAACTTTTAAAATCACTACTTATAGAAATGGTCTGTTTCAGAAAATTCTGTCTTATTTCAATTGTGTTGAATTTTACTAACTGCAGGTAATTCCAGTCATCAAATATTGTTTCTTCCCCTGGTTATCTTTTTGCAATCAAATTAGTTTTTAATTTATTTGAAAGAATAGACTGAGATTACCTCGCCTACTGCCCATTGTTGGCTGGCATAGGCTCCGGCGCCCCCGCTGCCCCCTACTAACTGTGCAGTAATCCCTCGATTATCGCTTCTTCACTTATCGAGGGTTTACTACTTTGCGATTTTTTTTCTGCTATTAATTTAAAAAAAAAAAAACCTAAATAAATATTTTATTTTTTTAAGTTCATAAAAATGTGAAAATCCACACTGAAACTCGTAAGTGGAAGCCACTCTTGTATTGTCTAATTTTACATGAATTAAATTCAATCTATTTCTCTTTTTTAACAATACTTCCTTTAAAAAAAATCAAATCCAATCACAAAGCATATTATAAGAACACATCTTAGAAGTCATTAGCTATTTAATCATATCAATAATGCATTCATAATTATATTTCAAAACCATTTAGCTTAATTGCAGCAACATACGGCGGGCTCATTTCAATAAACATTGAAAATTGCCGCGCTAACGAGCTTGTAGAATTGACATTTTTTCACTTTTGTGTGCCTTTTTAGATTCCATCGGCCCTAGCGCCAAGAGGACGATGTGAAAAGCTCCAAAAAAAAAGAAAAGCGGGTCAGACAATCAGCTGTCAGTCAGCGGAGGGACTCCGCCCACCCCGCGAACTCGCGCGCCGACGCCAAATGTAGGTTTGTCTTAAGGCTCTCCACGTGGCTCCCTCTTGTAACTTCATTGCACATACTGTACTTGGCATACTAGGAAAAGCGGCGTCTTGTTAAGTGCCGTTTATTTATTGCGGAGCGAAAAATGCTTTGGTTTTTATTTTCCTCTGCGAGGCGTAAAATTGCGCCACCATTACGAGTACGAATGGGGCTCAAGAGAATGGTTCGTTTTCGTCCCAAAAAAAAAGGAATGCTTTCTTCTATTCGGGACCATGAAACGATGGGGCCGCTAGAGGGCGTTGTGTCACCGGCTCTTGTGGTATGAAGTGCTTTAAGGATGCTCTCGAAAGTTGGACTTTTTAACATTTTTATTCACTTTGAATCATTCTTGCTTTCCTTTACAGAGTGTATCGGTGCCAAAAGCCTAATAGGATTCTGTAAAAGTCATTTGTGCAAAAATTCTCGCTTCCGACTTTAACGCCCACGGGATTTTGCACCTCTATGGACGCGGAAGTCGATCGACGACTGCGTTTTTATCGCAGTCGTTTCAAATTCTGATGAGTCGTCTCGCTTCCCGCGGCGCCGTCGCATTCATCAAGCTACGGCTAGCTACGGTCACTTAGTTGATGGCTTGTGCGCAATGCTGCTCGTATCCCCCAAAGGTTTTTTGGAGGAAGATTGGATTTCTGCACGCCTCATTTTAGCTGTTGTTTTGCAGTCTTTTCCATTGTTCTTCATCAATCTAGACCTGGGGTGTCCAAACTATGGGTGGCGGGCCCTCCCGTGGCTCGGTGCCCGCTTTTTATTGGTCCGTAGCAAATGGTGAAAATTGTATTGAGTATGACCCACAAAAGAATCTTGAATTCAGTCTACGTTCTGTTGCATTTCTCAGCTTTAACACTAAATAGGGGGCGTGACTTAAACACGGCCTAGTAGAATTTCAATGCTTTGTTTTACATTGATACATTTCTGGAAAAAAATCCAATTTGATGAATAGCTATTTTGGTTTTAATTTAGACTTTTTTTGCTGTCACTGAAAATTTGAGGGAAAATAAATGTATAAAATTGGAATTGCTGCCAAGTAATTCAAAATGTTAATTGCGATTAATAGTCCATCCTAGTTCAATCAAAAATGTTGTCTTTCTTTAAAAAAATAAATTAAAAAAATACATAAAATATTCCCAGTCCTCAGGATTATTGTAATACTTAGTCATTCACTGCAATTGACAATTGTAAGCACCAAATCCATTTCAACTGGGAAGGCTGGCATACATTAAACATCAAAGTACATTATACAAAAACATTTTTTTAATGTGATTCTAATCCTGAGCCCGTGGACGGATTTCAAGATTTCAAGTTTAGACACCCCTGATCTAGAAAATAGACAAAAACTCCATGCTAAACTAGCCATAGCTAAAACCAAAGTACTCCAAGCGAAATGCTAATTCCCTTCGTTTTATGACGACATACTTTTGTAGTTGACTCCTCTTTCCAAAAAGTGGAATATGGACCTCGATTAATCATTCCGCAAACTTTGTTTAGCTTTTTAGATCTCAAAGCAGTAAAAAATTACAACATTTGTCATGTTTCTGCTACTATAGTAGCGTGGCTAAAATGAATGGACGGTCTGGCGGGGACTCGTTGCTGCTTTTTACGTAGGCGTAAACCTAAAGTCGTGTACAGTTCAACAGTATTGAGGATTCCTTTGCAATCTTTATCATATATTGTATAATAATGATTTTGTACAAATTGTATATGGAGCATGTGCATAAAGAGTCCATTTTACGCCCCAATACAACAATGCCCTCAATGTTTTAAACATTTGACTCGTTTGTCTTCATTCCTTTGGAACGCTATGCTATCGCCACGTAGCGTTAGCTCGCGGTCAGGTGATCTGGGAGAAAGTTGGCCTGAGCTCGTCGTGTTCAAACGCCGACTGTCGGTTAAGCGACCGCTCGTTAAATCCGTTCCGCTGGAAGCCGAGTGAGCTCGTTAGCTAGCGCGCCGGCATTAGCGTTAATCAAAATGTCGTCACCTTGTTTGTGCGTCCGTTAGCGATAAATGCTGGGGCAAGCGGCAGAAAATTAACACGGTTCGGTTTTTACAACCCGTGCGTTAAACCTTGACTTCCAAGTTGTTCTCGTTTGCCGAACAGAATTAAAAAGTAATGAATTGTGATTAATAGGGATGTACCGGTTTGAGATGTAGTATAATCTCATTTGGAGAATCTGCCTATAACGAGTCTCCATCCATTGGAAATGGGAAATGTAATGAGGAGAGAAAAGTAGCACACCCACATTTTCTTTTTACCCCTAATTTGAACAACGCTGTTCAACATAATAGCCTTGTAAAAGGGTTTTAACAGTGGGGAAAAAAATCCAAATCAGTTTTGCAGCACAAAATAAAGTTGCAAACAAATTTCGTTTAAATAGTGTAATTAACAAAAATAATTCAATGTGATCATTTGATCTTGATTGGGATTTTCTTTATGTTCTTTTTGTTCTGCAGGTTTGGTGCAAAAAGAAGGTAATAAAGAGGCTAAATAGGCATTTGTTAACATTAGTTTTTCAGGTAACCATAACTTAAAACAAAAAAAAAACAGTATAACAGTATGTCATGGTTAGAGAAAAAAAAATAACATAGGTCTCACTTGAGTTTGAGTCGCAGGCCCAACCACACCATGAAAAAAAGTGCGACTTATAGTCCGTAAAATACGTTAGTTCATTATTTAATTTTTTTAATTATTATTATTTTTTATTATTATTTTATATTTGTTTCTATATTATTGTGTATATGTATAATACAATATAAATGTATAATATAATAATATTATATTATACATTATATAACATAAAGTTATCCAATCCAATTATCATTACGTCGTTCCATAAAGTGAAAGTCACACCATCGCCTTGTGATGCGTATCATGTCCTTAGTAAGACTGCATCATTAATATTCAATTGCACATATTTTTCTACGCTTGCTTGACATTTTCTAAATGTTATCATTCACAACCGCAGCATTAACACTGTCACGCCACTCTTGATTGAGTTCTTAAGCTTAGGTTCTTTTTGCTTTTTGGCGAATAGCAGCTATCCCTTATCTGGAAATCTAAAATTCACGATGAGAAAACGTACCGGAGTTGTTATGGCAAAAGGTTAGACGAAAAGAACTTTGTCAGAAACTCCGCTGAGGGCCAACACAATTCTTTTTTTTCTTTCTCGCTGTTAACCATGGCGGCTGCTCTGCCAAAAACTGCTAAAGTCAAGGATGATAAATCTCGTAGCACCTTGCGTCGTAAACACACACATTTGTAGAATTTACAGTGTATATTTTGCTAAGCGTTGCGTCTTCGCGGGGGACTTGGCAAGGCCGTAAAAGACCAAACGCTAAGTTTTCTTTTTTATTTCTGGTAGGTTTCATCCCACAGCCGTCGGCCACAGTCGGGTTGTTAAGTCAAATGAGGGAATTCATCAGTAGCTGATGAGGACTTTCTATGGGTGTCGTGATTCATATTCCATTTGGACTAAAAAATATGTACAAGGTGGGATTTGGGGAGAAAAAAAATCCAGACAAAACAGTTTCCACTATGTACTTTGGTTTTCCGTGGGGTGTTGAGGATATTTTCTGTGCTTACTATGTTGTCACAAATATTTTTGTTAACTGAATAAAATGCGCAACCAGAATTCTCCCGCAAAATTGGACTTGAGATTCAGTTTTTCTCTCTGAAAGTGGCATTTTGTGTTGATCACATCAGTAGACTTTGATAAACCCTTGATTTAATCATTCATTTTTCTGTACCTCTTATCCTCACAAGGGTTGCGGGGGTGCTGGAGCCACTTGTGGCCAGTAGGTGGGGGACAACCTGAATGGGTTGACATCCAATCACAGGACACGATGATAACAACAACCATTTTGGGCGCATTGGGGGACAATTTGGAGTGTTTAATTAGCTTAGCATGCATGTTTTTTGGGGATGTGGAAACCGGATTTCCCGGAGAAAACCCACAGAGGGACCATTGGAACCAGTTCGCAACCCACCGAGGATCGAACCCACCTGCTCGCAACTGCGAGGCGTTCTCCTAACCGCTCAGAAGCCTTTTTTTTCTTCTGAATGTGGTATTCTGTATCAAACGGACACAAACTATCACATGAATACACGTTAATAAACACGTATTTGTTTTTTCCTGATGGAATAGGAACTCTGGGAGGGCCTTTTTGGCCCGGGGTCGGTTCCCCGATGACAATCTTCTCGTGAAAAGCGAAAAAAGTCGTGCTTGCCGGTGGAGGAGAAACAGATGGAAAGGTGGTGGGTGGCAAAGAGGAACACATGCTTGTCTTTTTTCAAATTGAAAAACAATTGGGATCGCTTTTTTTTAATTCTTGGAAGAGAGTGACTTTTCAAAGTATGGTGCGTTACCTCAAATTGGCACAAAAAAAAACCCGTCATCACACGCTGAAAGTCACCTTGGTCTACCGTGGGACGAGACATGAAATAGCGGTGGCGGCTAATGAATCTCCTAATGTGCGCTTGCGTGTAATCACAGCCGCTCACCTGCAAGCTCCATTAAGTTAAAATAAGGTGAGTCCTTCTCTGCTCATCTCTTTAAGTGCTTGCCTCTCAAGGGGAAGTGTGTGTGTCTGGTGTGTGTGTGTATTTGTATTGAAATGACATCCACTAATGATACTACTTTGGAGACCTGAAGAAGCCAATGATCGCCACCAGCGACCTTAGTCAAATTGGATTGGACATCTTGCACCATCAATGGCACTGAAAGCTAAGTGTTCACAACCAGTTCTCTCAGTTTAAGTCTTTGGGATGTCTATTGTTGTCAATGGAAGGCTCGGAGTTCCTAGGAAATAGGTACTTGTATTTTTAAATAAAAAAATGGCCATCAGTTGATAGTCTTATCTATTTATATTTTGACAACCCTGCCTTTATTGGCTTGCCTTTTAATGAAAAACAAAATGGGGAATGTTTCAGAAATGTTGCTATTCATGCATTATTCATTGTTTAGAGCACAGGTGTCAAAGTGGTGGCCCGGGGACCAAATCTGGCCCGCCACATCATTTTGTACGGCCCGAGAAAGTAAATCATGAGTGCCAACTTTCTGTTTTAGGATCAAATTAAAATGAAGAGTATAGATGTATATTCAATTTCCTGATTTCCCCCTTTCAAATGAAGAATTGTATTTTTTTTTTAATCATTTTGTATAATCTAAAAATATATTAAAAAAAAGATAAAATAAACATTGTTTTATTATTGTTTTACTGAATATTCAGGGGTTTTAATCCAGTTCTTTTAATCCATTTATTAAAAAAAATCTAAATATTATATCTAAAGTGGTCTGGCCCACATAAAATCGAGTTGACGTTAACGAGTGACACCCTTGGTTTAGAGAGTGATATTGGGAGCCTTAATTAAAATCTTTAAAATCCATTTCAATTTAGTTTAACATTTGATCCATTTGTATTCATAAAAATACAACAAAAGCGATGTTATATATTAACACATTTTTTATCCCCTCCCTGAATCACGTAGGCCCCCAAAATTGATCTACACATATGTGGACGCCGTGTTTAAAAAAAAAAAGGCACTTCCAACAATGTATTTCCTTGAAGAAGTTTGTTTTCCACAGCGAGCACACGTACGCGCCCTCCTTGTACCCGGCAACGTGCTTTCCATCAGGGAGGACAGATGGCCAGGACTTACCCGGCTGCAAAAGATGCAGGCGAGAGAGCCACCATGACTCATTGCTTGGCAACAAGAACAACAACAACAACAACGGTGACTCATGCACAGCATTCGCCGAGACCCCCCTCAACCGTGCAGTCTTTGTACTTGTGTGTTGATCAACAACCAGAACGGAAGCACTACTTGACCGCCCTTTCTCCGGACATTTCAATTTGCCGGAACCAACCTCCAAGCACATTTTATTTGGAGTGTTCAATAACTTTTCACTTGCACCAAGGCCAATAAATCTATAAATCCGATATATATGTATATATAATTTTGCACCCACGTCAGAAACCAGACCACCCATCAAATACGATACGCTTGAATACAAACCTCTTTCATTTAGTGTCATTTTAGCAGAAAAAAATAATTGACCCAATAGAAGTGCAAACATGCTAACATAAAATCACTCATGTAAATTGCACAAATCCTGAAGACTAAATACATAGAAATGTTTACAATAATCTGAATTCAGACTGATTTGCAATGCAAAAATCAACTGAATCTTCATCAGATATTTTGGCAAAGAAAAAAATGTATTGCCTCATTTTAGACTGGATGCGGTGACACATCTAACCTGATAACCACCCCTGTTTATATAAATAAAGCTTTGGCCATTATTTAAAAAAAAATCCAGGATTCAACAGTGAAAAGGAACCTTTAATTTCAACCAATTAATACAATAAAATATATATTTGTAACAAGCAGTCATTTGACTAAGGAGGATAAAAAAAGTTTTTTTGTTAATTCCAAAAATCAGCCCGCAAAATTAACAAGTAAAAAAAAAAGAAAAGCAAAAGTGTCCCATCTGTCCGCGGGTTAGCAATCAAGCGTCGTCCGGTTTGTCTGCAGGTGGTCCACACGGCTGGAGCATCTTTTCCATCAGGTTGAAGCGGACTCGTGCTTTACTCTCGTTCTCGGCCACTGAGAAGTAGTTGAGCAGATCGAAGTGACCCATGTAGGAGCAGTGCGAGTCCCGGTGTTGGTTCACCAGCCATTCCCACTTGCTAGTGTCAGCGTGGCCCGTGCCGATGTACTTGGATTGGAGGTGCTCCAGTTGGCTGTGGATGTTGTAACGATCCGTCATCCTGGACAACAAAGGGATACATAAGGTCGGTAAATATTTATATTCTTGTTTTCATTTTAAAAATGCAGCGATATGATTTTATTCTGTTTGTTTGCCATCGTGTAGCTCATCCCTAGCTATGCTAGCCCAACTAGGCTAGCATGATAGCCTAGCGAATTATTTGATGTGCAGTAACGTATGGATACATCCACCATAATTCACTATTTTTAAGGTGTCACGATTTTTTATAGCTTCGGTTTTGATTCTGAATCTTAAATACTCACTTTGACTTTCTGTAGTATCCGGTAGTATCCTTAAATTCGTTAAAAGGAAATGATAAACACTTCCTGTTTGCCCGTCTAGTAAAAGGTTCCGTCTTGAAACAAGAGGCGGCGGGGTTAAACAGACCTAATTTAAAATATTAATAATGAATGAATGAATAATAAACTCTTGCCACTATTCATTTTGAATAGAATACATTACGATTAATATATTGTAATGTATATTAGATGAGAATCCCAGTTGATCATTTCTGAAATATTTATAAATACTGTATACATTTTTCCATCAAAAAGGTTGAACAAATTGTCCTAAATTTAGAAAAAAAATATTTCTTGTATAAAAAAAAGAACTATTGTAACAAAAAATGACGTTGCCAACTCACCAAAGAGGAGACAAATACTGAAATAATATTTAACCATTTTTTTCTTCATGATAGTGAACAGTGTTCACATCCACCAAAATGCTATTTTTCTGTTATATGTGTAAAAATCAATGTATTTTAATGATGTTGACCTTTTTTTTTTTAATTCAAATTTTATGGAGGCAACATTGTCCAATGCATTTAAACCGCTACAAATACTAACTGTGGCCTTGGGGGGGATTCAAGTACGAATTTATGTACAATCCTGCTTATGTTTTGACATTTGACGAAGAAGCCGGAGTGAGCCAGACATGCTGTCGTCATGGCAACCACTTCTTCACCTTGCAGTTCCACCAATGTCGAGGGTGCATGTGGGATTTCAAGGTTTTTAACATCTGTTGGTCGTGGAAAAATATGGATTTTCAAAAAAATAAGCCACATACAAATGTCTCATTTTCCCAATTTGAACAAAGCTGTCCAACATGAAAGAGGGTTATTGGCAAAAAAAAATTGTCTATGGCAAATCAAAAATAAGCTTGGGAACAAATTTCCTTTGGTTCTCATAAATGAACTCGGTACATACAATTAAAAAAAATAGGGCTCTCTTGATTTTTTTTGCTTTCTCCTGCATTTTTTTTTCCAAGTGCAGGAATAAAAAGTAATTACATGACATGAGTGCTACCTGTCAGATGTTAATTTCCCATCTTGTATGATGCGTACGTGTTTGTGTACGTTCATGCGTGGCGGATGAGTAGTAATCATCAGAGGCCAGCCCCGTCTCCACTTTCCATTATGCTTCAATGCGTTGCACTAATTTGCATAACATCTAAACAAGGGAACATTGAGGATGCTGGGATAAATAAATTGTCGCACTAAAAGCTGCTTCTGAGGCAACGACTCCCGTGAAATGTTTTTACGTTGCGACGATACGCGGGAGCGCAAGCGAATTCAGGCTAGGTCGCCAATAAAGTCATTTTTAGTCTGTCTGCCCGGCCCGCAAAAGCATAATTGAATCTGTTCCTCACTCTTTTGCTCTCTCTGGCTGTCCATCACCTCAGAACGGACAATTTTGTGCTGTGTGGCTACAAATGAACGCTAGTTATCTGTCAAATATTTTGAATAAGTAGGATGTATGTTTACTTTCTCCATTATTGCACTCTAATTAAAATGATAGAATCTAGTCATAAAAGCGTCGCACAGATTCATAACAATTGAATTTGTCGAATAAAAACAGCAGATCGAGACTTTACGACACTTGCGCAGGCCTTCAATTAGGCATAACACTACCGCTTTTGTCCACTGGCGTCGCTAAAATCACCCAAAACTGAAGTCTTGCTTTAACATTTGGGCCACATACTATATAGCACATGTGTCAAAGTGGTGGCTCGGGGGCCAAATCTGGCCCGCCGCATCATTTTGTGTGGCCCGGGAAAGTAAATCATGAGTGCCGACTTTCTGTTTTAGGATCAAATTAAAATGAAGAGTATAGATGTATATTACATTTCCTGATTTTCCCCCTTTTAAATTAATAATTGTCATTTTTTAATCAATTTTTTCTATGTTTTTAGTTCAAAAATCATTTTGTAAAATCTAAATATATATATAAAAAAAGCTAAAATAAACATTGTTTTAGATCTATAAAAAACTTAATATTCAGGGATTTTAATCCAGTTATTTTAATCCATTTATTAAAAAAAAATCTAAATATGATATCTAAAATGGTCCGGCCCACGTGAAATCAAGTTGACGTTAAAGCGGCCCGCGAACCAACCCGAGTCTGACACCCTTGCTATATAGTATCTCAAAAATTATGACCAGTTGGCACTTATGAACTTATTTTTCTTTTTTTGGTAGCCCCAATTAAAGTCCCGGTAGCATCTTATCAAACGGATCTTATCTAATAGTTAAACTAGCAATCTGGCTGTTGATCTCTTTTTGCTTTCTGGAAGTTACTTTTCCCCCATTAAACTCGATTTATTTTTTTTCCCCCTCACCTTGTAACAACTGAAAAATAAGCCCTCGTCCGTGTAAAAGCTATCGGCAGGAACGTTTGGGGAATAACGAGCGGCGGATGAGCGCGGCAAGCGTGAAAGCCAGAAAAGGAGCCTTTTAATGACTTTTGGAGGCAATCCGTACAAGTGTGAAATGACGGAATGTGTCAGGAGAGATGCAGTAGCCTTTCCCACTGTGTACTTACCTAGCGCCTATCTCATTTTTTATTTTTTTTGCCTTCATGGATGCCACATGTTTTGTACAAATATATACACAACACCTCTTTTTCCCTAATACGGGACGGAATAAAGTTCTAATCTAATCTAATGATGTTTACCCACCTGAAAATAGAGAAAAAAAGTCAAAGTCCACGCTCACTTGGCAGCAGAATTTTTTTGGAAGGCCGCAGAGCAATTTTCCCATCGGCAAGATAAAAATGTGCCCTCTGAGATCATTAAACGTCAATTCGTCTTTCCCAGTTTGGCTAGTGGAACATGGACAGTCGTACCTCTACTTACAAATACCTCTAGGCATGAACATTTCAATTTACGAAATCCCTCTGAATGTAAACATGATGTTTGCCTGCCTGAAAATAGAGAAAAATGTCAAAGACGTGCCCTCTGAGATTATTAAACGTCAATTAATCTTTCCCAGTTTGGCCAGTGGAACATATACAGTCGTACCTCTACTTACAAATACCTCTAGGTATGAACATTTCAATTTACAAAATCCCTCTGAATTTAAACATGATGTTTGCCTGCCTGAAAATAGAGAAAAATGTCAAAGACCTGCCCTCTGAGATTATTAAACGTCAATTAATCTTTCCCAGTTTGGCCAGTGGAACATATACAGTCGTACCTCTACTTACAAATACCTCTAGGTATGAACATTTCAATTTACAAAATCCCTCTGAATTTAAACATGATGTTTGCCTGCCTGAAAATAGAGAAAAATGTCAAAGACCTGCCCTCTGAGATTATTAAACGTCAATTAATCTTTCCCAGTTTGGCCAGTGGAACATATACAGTCGTACCTCTACTTACAAATACCTCTAGGTATGAACATTTCAATTTACAAAATCCCTCTGAATGTAAACATGATGTTTGCCTGCCTGAAAATAGGGAAAAATGTCAAAGACGTGCCCTCTGAGATTATTAAACGTCAATTAATCTTTCCCAGTTTGGCCAGTGGAACATATACAGTTGTACCTCTACTTACAAATACCTCTAGGTATGAAAATTTCAACTTACGAAATCCCTCTCAATGTAAACATGATATGTGCCCGCTTGAAAATAGAGAAAAATGTCCAAGCTCACTTGGCTAGGGAATTTTTTTTGAAGGCCGCCTCTCCCTGCGTAGCGCAATTTGCCCATCGGCAAGATAAAGACGTGCCCTTCGAGATTATTAAACGTCAATTCGCCTTTCCGCAGTGGCCAGTGGAACATATAAAAGCTTTTTTCTTTTGTCCCGTTCGACAGAAACGAAGATACAAAATGTCCAAATCAAGACTCTGCTTTGGACTCCTGCAAATCTCAGCTTTATTTCTTCATGTGCCTTTTTCCCCCGATTAGAAAAAAAAAATGCCCGAATTCTTTGCTAAGACCGTCTATTAAAAAAAAAAAATGGCCCCAGAGCTGAGTTTATGACATGGGCAAATCCACTGGCAGAAGCAAAGCGCAATTTGTCTGCCGGGACTTCTTGTGAAATCTCATTCACTTCCTGCCGCACTGAAAAATGGTCAAACATTTTCCTTGGGTTATTGGCAGTCTATCTCAATCATAGCAATAACTGAAGAATGTCATTTGGGTGGAAATTGCTTTGGAGTTGAAATGCTGAAATGTTGCCGCTGACCTGAAATGGCATTGAAAAAAAAAAAGAAATATAGTAGGAATGTGGAATGAGGGAAATAAAGCACCATCATGAATAAACAGGATTTACGTTTATCTCTATTTCTTTTCCCGACAGTCTCCGGGTGAGCTTTGGGGAAGCTTTACAAGGACAAGATAGCGGGAGAATGATGACAAAAGTACACATCATTATTATTGGTGGTGCTTTATAACCTTTTGAATAAACATCATAACAAGTGAAAATGTTTGCGCAAACTCGCTGCCTGTCAGAATAATGGACTCCGAAGCAAGTTGCAACTTTATACTTATAAATGGCCAACATTTAGTTGCACCCGGCTGCTTAAATTACCAGTCGAGTGAGACCGGGAATCCCCGGTGTCCAATCTCTGATTGGCGTAACCCCGAGGGCGCCATCTTGGAAACGGGTAAACCATCTGTTTTTTTGCTTTTGTCCCAGATTTCTTTTCTTTTACTAAATCAAAACATTGACTTTTACTCTCGGCCGGTGGTCGTCGCGTCGGCCTCACGGTTATGGTTCCGTGGGTTCGATCCCAGGTGGGTCTTCACTGTGCGGAGTTTGCGTGGGTTTTCTCCTGGTACCCTGCTTTCCTCCCACATCCCAAACACTTGCAAGATAGGCTAATTGGATGCTAAATTGCTCATAGCTCCGAGTAATTGGTTGTCTGTCTCCTTGTGCCCTGCGATTGGCTGGCCACCGATTCGGGGTGTCCGTAGTTGGCTGGGATAGGCTCCAGCACCCCCCCACAACCTTTCATAGGACAAGTCAATTTATATATCTTTTATTTCATTTTCTGAACCACTTTATCCTTACTAGGGTTGCTGGTAAGGGGTGCCGGAGCCTACCCCCCTTCCTTTGGGTACGAGGTGGGCGACACCCCAAATTGGTGGCCAGCCAATCGCAGGGCACGAAGACACAAACATTCATTCACGCTCACACCCATACCTAGGGGCAATTTAGCATACAATTAGCCTAGCATTCAGGTTTTTGGAATGTGGGAGAAAACCGGAGTGCCCGGAGAAAACCCACGCAGGCCCGGGAGAACATGCAAACCCCACACAGGTGGACAGACCTGGATTTGAACGCAGGACCCCAGAGCTGTAAGGCCGACGCTCTAACCACTCTTCCACCGGACCGTCGTGAATATGTTTGGCAATTAAAATAAAAACACCAACTAAACTTCACTTATCCCCATTTGCTTACCTGAACGCAGGCCATAATAAAATTCTTATAAATAATTCATCCAGTGTGAAATTTAAGAACCGACTGCAGCAAAGTAATCACCGCTTGATATTTGTGTTTAATATTCATTCATTTTCTCATCTTAATGCTTCCCAACAGTCCTTATTCATTAAAAAGTAAGATCATTTTTAACAAGGTCAAATGATAATCATGATGTAACGTATTCTTTTCATGATCATCCTTATTCATAAATCTTCTGAAAATGTATATTTATCCTGTGTAATGTATTTTTATTTCATCAACACATTCCAATGGGGAAACTAAACAAAATTATAGTACGTTGAGAATACTATTTACAAACTCTTTTCTTAAGTTAAAAATGCTTGTGTGTGTTGCATTAAATTGGAATCATTTTTTTTAAATGTATTATACTTAATTTATCCACATTTACACAACACCGATAGACTGTACACAGTATATCCAGCGGTACATTATTCATCAAAAATACCCCAAAAAAACAATTATTTTTACAGGCTAACTGCATAGCGTAGATACATTTGAGCCATATTTGAAAGCCACACATTCAATATGAACACAGTAGAAGCTCATTCGGATGTTAAAGTTCTGGATTTAAGTTTTAATATCATTTAACAAAAAATAAACAATCATGTTCCAAATGATGGAGCGACTTTAATTCTCCACATCCTGCTTTTTAACTTTTAATCCACCCTAAAATGGATTTAGCGCAGGCCTCAAATGTACGCATTTATGACGTGGAAAATATGGCATACAGTTTTAAAGCGGCAGTAACAAATAAATTTAAAAAAAGGCGTCTTGACCGTTAAATCCACTTAAGCGGCACACACACATACACACACACACACACACACACTTAATATGATTCGAAGACGGACGGCACTACGGCGTGTTTTCATTAAGTCCATGTACGCGGGCACAAGCCTTTATTTCCCCACGGAATTGGAACCCATTTGCCATCGTAAGAGTTTATTCCTAATTGTGATGGCGTGTGGTTCTGAATTTGTCGACCCAAAATGTGATTTTTTTTTCCCTGTAGGAAATAATGGAACTTAAAATAGGCTGTTTAGAAAGAGATATTTGAAAGTTGGACAGTGTGGCTTTTCACCTGGGTGTACTTTTTAAAGCCTGGAATAAGTTTATTCCGGCTTGGTTCGGTTTGTTTACATTGTCTTGGCTTTCAAAGCCAAGGGTTGAGTTTCAAACCCGACTTTAAAGTGATAGCAGACCATATTTTTGGACAAAAATTCATACAAGTGACTGAAAAACCTTAATTGTGAAATTAGATCCTAGACTCCGCCCCTTAAAAAAACTGAAAATGCTGAAAGCTAGACATGATCATCAATTCTGGTTGTGACATCACAACCAGAATTGCTAGGGAGAAAAAGGGGCGTCACCCAATGCAGTATTTTGGGTGGAATGGCTATAAATGTCAGCGCCAAATTTGTTCCTCAATGTAAAATATCATTTTTTTCCCACAAGGTCAACAATTTAAGGCTCTAAAATAATGGTTTTAAACCAATTTCAGACAAAATTGTTTTCTACTGAAGACTTTTTTGTCTGAAGCCAAACTTTGGGTGTTTAAAACTGCCCAAACTTTTTTTTTAATCATTATTTGAAGGCCTTTGCCAATTTCCAAAACTCCATTCATCGGTTTCCATGTTGTCCGAGCAGAGAAGAAATAAGAATGCGTCTCACAAACATTGCAAAGTAACACAAAAGCCGCAATTACAGCACAAGCATTTGTTTAAAATCCATCAAGTGACGCACTTGTTTTGGAACATTTCAAACCAAAAAAGACACTAATGCATCAGGAGCACAGACGTCCCCTTTTAAGTCCGTCCGATCGAACGCCGAGACGATGCGTACGTGGCGCTCGTCCTTGTTCAAAGTCCAGGCGCAGGTTGGAAATGTAATAGTCTGTTCGTTGTTTGTGTTAAGAGAAAGAGAGGAAAAAAAAAGAAAAAAAACATCCTGAAAGGTGCTTCTGCGCAACCAGGAAAGGAAATGAGTCATCTTGCAAAAAGGATTCTCGAGAAATCCATTTGAGGTTTTATTCTACATCCATCTTAATCCGGCCGGAACCCAAACCACTAAAGGATTGGAAATTGAATTGAACATCTTTAAATTCAAAGCCATTAATTGTCCCTCAGAACAACAACAACAACAAAATCCAAATTCCACGAATAATTTGGCACTCATTTTTATCATATTTTTTCAGATACATCAGTTTTCATCAGGGTCCAAATATAGGTATACAGACACTCCTCAACTTACGAACGCAATTGGTTCCGAGCGATTGTTCATAAGTTGAATTTGTTTGTAAGTTGATTTAGTGCTATATTTTGTATTATAATTTATGTTTAAGGCCTATATAAGTATATTGAAGGTTTATATAAGTGCATTTGTATGTTTAAGGCTTGTATAAGTAACACGCATTGGTTTGTACTGAAAAAAAAAACATTTAATAAAATGGAGAGAATATGTACAGTACTGTAGAGAGAGAGAGATAGATTTATGTATTAGAAACTGGCCAAAAGAAGCGACCTAATGACGATTGCACAGTTTTCTTCTTTTTTTCATCATAAATGATGCAGTAGCACTGTATGGCATCATTCAATTGATTTGCAAACCTTGTGCAACGTTCAATATTTGGGTCCTGCTGCTCGATCTTTCTGTTTATAAATGGTACTGAATGTGCAACGCTCACCACTTTCTGACGCGCATCAAGCTTCGTTATTATTGCCACTCGTTTCAAATGAAATGGCTTGCCTCTTCCTTCCAACTCCCTCAATAGAAGCCTTTAGCTTTTTACCAACCATATTCAATATTGGATGCATGAGATATTTAATGATACAAATGAAAAAGGTTCTTTGCACACGAGATACATTCACGCACTTCTTCTTCGTTGCAATGCGGAAGGTAGATGCTGGGTGAGCTGAGCTCTCACAGCGCCAGGCGTCGGTATTAGCGGCGGAAAGAAGTACTACTCCGAAAAAGACGCGGAATACAAAATTGGACTTGCGAACATTTTTGGACTTAAACGCAATTTGCAGACATGTTCGTATGTACCGTTGTTCGTAAGTTGAATGTTCGTAAGTAGGGGAGCGTCTGTATATCAATTATGATACGTTTGACCATATGTGCCACGATTGCGAGGATCTAGATCAGGGGTCGGGAACCTTTTTGAAAGAGAGAGCCATAAACAATTCCTATTTTCAAATATTATTCCTTGAGAGCCATAATCACAATTTAAAAGTCAAAACATCATGAAATTTTGCGAATTTTTTTTTAGTCATTTTACAACTTTTAAAGTACAAAAAGTCTCTTAATTATTTTGACAACATTGTTAAGCTGTTGCTAATCAATGAATGTCAATGAGTTCAATGAGAATGAATGCAGAAGACTAATGAAAAAAAAATCAATGCCACAGTGCCGACGTGACGTTCCTATTGGTGCGTTCAAGACTCTTTTCTCTCACCACCGGTTTCCATATTTTAGCTCAGAGCCATATGCACCCATCCAAAGAGCCACATGTGGCTCCCGAGCCATAGGTTCCCTACCCCTGATCTGGATACTAATTAAATATTGTCAATTGGTCAAAGAAGATTCAAAAATAAGTCAAGCAGAACCATAAATTGTACAGTAAAAAAAATTGAGGTATCGGTTCGCCTCTGCATCGTTGAAAGCGACGACGTATTCGAAGGGAGGGATTCCGGCATCGTGCCACGAGTCGGAATAGGAAATTGAACGACTTCCCAGGAGACGTTACCAAACAAAACAAAAACTCTTGTTAACCATTGTTCCAAGAAAAACACTTTTTGAAAAAAACACGTAAAACACCAGCTGACATGGCCAAATACTAAACGGATGAAATAGCCTCCCTTCTGCTCCTTCCCCTCCCTTCCAATAACGACTATGGCTTCCTAACCCAAAACCGTGAAATGGTTTTGGCTTTTTTTCCGCGAAGAAATAAACAACGGCTTGCGGCTCAATAAAGCGGCTCATGAAGAAGCCATTTTGCGGATAAAAAACATTGAATTTCTTGGGGTAAAAAAAAAAAAAAAATGAAACACGGGTTGCGACAGTCATAAAACTTAACGGGGGGGAAAGTGTACCTTTGCTTCTGGAAAGTGACTCTGGCTTCCTGGCCAAATGTTTGCTTTTTCTTGGGTTGATTTTTCACGGAAAAAAAAACATTCGATGAATCAAACGCTGCAAAATTCCCCTCTGAGGCGATGGTGAGGCTTTAAGATGGTTGCCGTGACGACGTGGCATCGCGTCAGTTTTTTTTCTCCTGCAATTCGGACATTTAACCTCCATTTTCCCATTCAAGATGGCCGCCGTAGTGCAACGATAGTGCGTTTGATGTGACCGTGGCTTGGCGCGGGTGAGAAGTGGGTTGGAAATGCAGACTTTTTGGACGCCAGCCGGCGGACCGAAGAAAAGTTGGCGAGGATTAAGATGGCGGTGAAAAGCAGGGAGTCGGCATCCGGTCGCACCCGCGTTCTGGTTCCCGACCGGCCTCCTCGCCGTTTTGAGTGGCGAGCAATCAGAGCCCCGTGGTGACTTGCGTGACTTCCGAGTTGAGATCGTCGATGGCGCCGCCGCGCCAGCCAAGCGACGACTCCTCCGCGGCTAGTCATACCTGGCGAAAGACGCCACGTTCCAATTCGGAACTATCTGGGATTTGAGGGCGACGGATCCGCCCTACCTGCTGATTGGACCTGTCCCCCGTCTGCGCGCTGTTGGGCTCGCGCCGCGGCACCTTGCGCCCGGCCCCGCCCACTCTGGTGGAGTTCTGCATCTCCATCAGCGAGGGTCCGGATGAGCAGAACTCGCGGAAACAGCGCTTGAAGTTCTCGTCCAGGTAGCCGTAAAGCACCGGGTTGAGACTACTGCGTTGTCACACCCGCACAAAGCCCCGCCCCCCCATGAGTATTGGGCCCTCCCTCACGTTTGGACCGGTACCTTCTTCTTCTTCTTCTTCTTCTTACCTGTTGGTGTAGCCCAGGGCGATGCAAAAGTGCCAGGTGACGGTCTGCAGGGTGGAGTTGGAGATGTTGATGAGGGCGATGATGATGACGAAGATGTGGATGGGCGTCCAGCACACGATGAAGACGGCCACCACCACCAGCACCATGCGGGTGATTCGGCGCAGGTTCCTGTCCTTCTCCTGGACACAGACGCCGACGAGGACGTGTTAGCTGCTAAATGCTAAAATTTAGCGGTGGTGAATACGCGGCTCCCAACCAAAATGAATTGTTAGCATTTTTTGTATTTACTTTGCCTTATTTCATGTTTCTCTTATTTTTCTTCGCCAGGGCCCTTAAAACGACAAATAATAAATGATATTTAAAAACTAATTTGGGAGATTGGGTTCTTTTATGCAAATTTTGACTCTCACAGTTTGACATTTTTGACTCTTTGTTTCTTACTTTTGCACTAAATGATGGTATCGCAGTATTCAATGCACATAAATAACGTAAAATGACACACTTAAGTTTGGCTTTTCAGAAAATATGCCTCATTTCAAAGCCCCCGGGGGCCCTCACTTAGCCGGGGCCCCGAATCTGGGGCCTGCTAGGTCCGGCTCTGGTTGTTGTCCAGCCTTATTGATTTGTCATTTGAATCCAAACACTCTTAATCTTCATTTAGCATATTGAATTTTTCATTTTTCTTCTTTTTTTGTTATCTAGAGAGCGATGGAAAAGATGGCGAAGCGTTTAGTCACGCATGGACGTTTACGAGGAAGGAGGAAAGGTCGCGTCTTGACCTGCGAGCCGGACAGCATCCGCACGCTTTTGAGGCGAAGGACCAGCAGTCCGTAGCAGACGGTGATGATGAGCACGGGCATGATGAAGGCGAAGATGAAGACGCAGATCTTCAGCAGGATGTCCCAATACCAGGAGGGTTGCGGGAAGATCAGCTTGCAGTCCACCACGCCGGAGGCTAACCACGTTCACGGTACGGCCAACCACATTAAAACAAAACCACATTAAAAATGGAAGAGATTAGAGGAGATCTGTTTCAATCATAACACAGGCAAAATCATTAAGTTGCATCACTTGGAGGCAAAAACATCCAATTTGGTTTTGTAGGGCAATCTGGTCTAACCAGGGCCAACTAGGCTGCCGCCATTAATCCGTTAAAAAATGTTTTTTTAAAGACTATTTTTTGAACGTTGTCCAAATCCTATTTACAAGTGTCTTAAAAGCATGTTTAAAATTGATTTTGCACAAAAAAACGCAGTTCTCATTCAGCTTTGAATTAAAATGACAATTGGAAATTTTATTTCTTTTTCTTTTATTATTTGGCATCAAATTGAAAAGACAAAGAATAATGAATGTACATATCTGACTAAAGATTATTATTTTTTTAGAGATTAAATTCGATTAGATAACTATTTATCCCATATTTGGGAAATTTTGGTGTTAAAATGTGCAGAATATTTATTTATTGGGGTGAATACAGTTGTTGTCTAAGACTAATAAGCTAAGTAAAGCAAAGCGTTCTTCATTGCGAGCAAATATATAATAATATAAGACTAATAACCCTAACATGTATTTAAGTTAAAAGACCAAAGTCATACATTTTTGACAAAATAAATGTCAAATGTAGTCGCTATGGAAAAAAAAAAAACCCAAATCAGAATAAATCTCAATTTACACCGTATGATTTTTTATTTTTCTATCGGCATTGCAAAAGCAGCACTGCCATTTTATTCCTCCTTAAATCTGGCGTCAAGGCCGCCATTTTATCAGCATTGCGCCGCCAAATGTTTGCGTCGGAGTTCGATTTGATAAGGGACGGCACGTATTCATCAACATATTTATATTCATATATTATATGGCGTACACAGATGATGGAAAAACGTGTAAAATAGTGGACTCACGGGCGACGGCGGTGGAGGCCATGAACATGACGGGCAGGCCGATGGCGGACGACAGGATCCAGTTGCAGACGTTGACGATCTTGGCGTTGCGCGGCGTGCGGAAGTCCAGCGCCTTGACCGGGTGGCACACGGCCACGTAGCGGTCGATGCTCATGGTGGTCAGCGTGAAGATGGACGTGAACATGTTATAGTAGTCAATGGACATGACCATCTTGCACAGTGCGTTGCCGAAGGGCCACGTGCCCATCAGGTAGTTGACGCTCTGGAAGGGCAGCGTGCTGGTCACCAGGGCGTCGGCCAGGGCCAGGTTGAAGATGTAGATGTTGGTGGCCGTCTTCATTTTGGTGTACCTGACACCCAGACACACACACACCATACCACCCGCTTTTTTGCCGTTAGCCCGTTACGTCGCGTGCCGAAAAAAGACAATTTTTTCTCAGTGTTTTTTCATTCATTATCTGAAGCGCTCGTAAGGGTGACCCGGGGGTGCTAGAGCCTATCCCAACTGACTTCGGGCACTCTAAATTGGTGGCCAGCCAATCGCAGGGCACGAAGAGACGAACAAGAAATCATAGCTAGGGACAATTTAGAGTACAGGTGTCAAAGTGGCGGCCCGGGGGCCAAATCTGGCCCGCCGCATCATTTTGTGTGGCCCGGTAAAGTCAATGATGAGTGCCGACTTTCTGTTTTAGGATCAAATTAAAATGATAGATATAGATGTATGTTAAATTTCCTGATTTTCCTCCTTTTAAATCGATATTTTTTTAATCCATATTTTCTTTTTTTTTGTTCAAAAATCATTTTGTAAAATCTAAAAATATATTAAAAATATGTTCTGTTTTCCACTTTAATATGGCACATAATGATTAAAAGAGATTTTCCCTTACTAAGAAAAAAAAGCATTGTTTTAGATCTATAAAAAATGAATATTCAGGGCTTTTGATCCAGTTCTTTTAATCCATTTATAAAAAAAAATCTAAATATCAATTCTAAAATGGTCATGAGTGCCGACTTTCTGTTTTAAGATCAAATTCTAATGAAGAGTATAGATGTATATTAAATTTCCTGATTTTCCCCCTTTTAAATCAATAATTGTCATTTTTTAATCCATTTTTTCTGTATTTTTAGTTCAAAAATCATTTTGTAAAATCTAAAAATATATTTTAAAAAAAGCTAAAATAAACATTGTTTTCAATCTATTAAAAAACTGAATATTCAGGGCTTTTAATCCAGTTCTTTTAATCCATTTATTAAAAAAATAATCTAAATATTATATCTAAAATGGTCTGGCCCACGTGAAATCAAGTTGACGTTAAAGCGGCCCGCAAACCAACCCGAGTCTGACACCCTTGATTTTTGAGTGCTAAATTAGCCTAGCATTCATGTTTTTGGAATGTGGGCGGAAAACCAGAGTACCCGGAGAAAACCCACGTAGGCCTGGGGAGCTGCGGTGACCTGGATTCGAACCCGATGGTTATAGTCTTGGAAAAAAATCATAATAATCCAACAAATAACATCCTCTTTTGATAGTTACAAGGAATTTGACACATAATACCTCCGAGTAGAAATGTTTTTTTAAGGCCGAGTTGAACAAAGCTGCAAAAAACATGTATTTTTTGAAGTGCTCTCCAAACCACTCTGCCACCACGACTTTCAAAGCGATGCCCGAATTACGGGTGGCGAAAAACACTTGATTTCCCTTTTCAGTGATTTATTTTCCCACCAGAGTACGAGAAGCCGGCATTTGGACGATGTCAAAAGAGCAAACACTAACTGCCAAAACCCTCGCTGCGGTATTTCAGTGCTTTTTTGTTCACAACATGAAAACAACTTGGTGCCAACGTTGACATATTGACACGTTCCATCACAGAAGAAATACAAAGACGCACTGGAAAAATGAAATCCAGCTTTTGACGTATTTCACTTCAATTTTCTGCGTGTGCAAAAAAACAAAACAATGTTGCTATCATTTTGGCATTTTTCTGGAACGAGAGCGTCGTTCTGCTCGGCGTGCCATCATCATCATCATCATCATTGTTCATGTTCTCATGGAAGGACAAGAATGATGGATGAGGTCTACCTTGAAAAAGAACATCACGTGTCACAAAAAATGATGTTTTCAAACAGTTTTGAACGTTTTGTTAATGTTTTTGTACTTTTCTTTGCTTGCAGGTTCTCCACGTCTCGGTGAAAATCAACATTATCGAAAGGATCTCCTCAGAATCGCTTTCACGGGTAAGCAAATCTTAATTTTTTTGCTAGTATTAGCATGTGCGACAGTGGTGAGGACCATGGTTCGATCCCTGGTGGCTTCCCACCATTTTATGTGGAGTTTGCGTCATCTCCCCGGGCTTGCGTGGGTTTTCTCTGGGTACTCCACTTTCCCCCTGCATTCCAAAAACGCCAAGCTTGTTTAACACTCTAAATTTTCCTAAAAAATGAATGGTTGTTCCTCTCGTTGTAACCTGCCAATGGCTGGCCACCAACTCCCGGTTGGACGGGATAGGCTCCAGCACCCCCCAGACTCTTGTGAGGAGAAGCCCTACTGAGAAATGAACGAATATCGTAAAGTTGTTTGACATATCAGCTTATAGACAGTATAATACAAGTGCTACAGAATGAAGGCTAAATTCAAGCTTGTTCTGCGCGCCATTTTCAATAATATTTCTCCTCATTTGAAATTCGGGCAGCGGGTGGTCGTTACGGCACCCCCGCCTCGCCCGGAACCGCTCGGCCCGCGAGGGCGTTTAAAATGCGCGCGCTTCCCGCCGCTACGTAGCGCGCGGCGAGCTATCGCTTGGGCTAGCCGTCCCCGGGCCGATAAAAGTGGGTAATATTTATAACGAGCGCGGCAAGCTGTCAGTGTTGGCGTTAATTAGAATTTAATGAACAAACATGCCAACGCGGATGCTTGTTAAGAGGATTTGGGATTATTGCCAAAGAAAAGAAAGAAGATAAAGATGACGATGCCAGCTGCTGCAATGCGACACGTGGCGAATTAGCGCGTGGGAAGACGCGGGAAAAGGCGCGCCGCAGTTAATGCAATGAATAATTGAACGCTTACATATGTTCAAATTCATAGATTTTTTTTCCTTTTCAAAAAGGAAAAACAAGAAATGGTCTTTTTTAATGTATTTTCTTTGTTTTATTTTTATTTTTCTGAATTATATTTTTGGATTAAAAAAATGGGGAAAATCATAAATAATGAAAAAAAAATTATTTGAAGGTTTTTTTTTCTGAGAAAAGGGAGCAAAATTAAATAATCATTCGGGTTTCATTTCAAAATAAAATACAGGAAATATATTTTACGAAATATGTTTTCTTTAAAAAACTAAGAGTGGAAAACTGGAAATATTCAGTAAAAACGTATTGGAAAAATAACCGAAAAACTAAATGAGGGTGTTTTTTTTAATTAAAAAATTTTGTTTATTCACTTATTTTTAAAAAGAGGTAAATGAGTAAATATTTTTCAAAATCTTAATTAATTTGAATATTACCATCAATCATTACAGACTCATTTGAGCCGGCAGTAATTATTTACCAGTCGCCAATCCGTCCAATTAGAGAAATTGACGATCCGCTTGACCTGTTTTGGTGTGTCCTTTGTGTCCGACGGACTCGTTTAGCCAAAGCATCCATCAACGTGCCCTCGCCAAACATTCCCGTGGCAGTCCATCGAGGTCCAACGTCACAAAGCCTCGACATATTCCAAAGAAAAATTGCTTGCCGTCCTTCCTCCCGCTCAAGCACCGAGTTAACCAATCGCTTCAATTAAGTTAGCAAGCGGAGGTCGAAACCTTATTGATCCAGAAGAACATTCCCTTAGCCCCTGAAAGCATTACTTTCAATTTGTACAGCCAACAACACCAGGCAAAAGCATCTCGAGATCCTCATCCAGCCCAAAATTAAAGTATTTTCATCATTTAACCGCATCTTAATTTAATTAAAAAATTTTTTTTTTAATCATGTGTTACTTTGGAGTCCAAATAAAGGCTGTCTTGTGCCCTCATTGGCTTGCGAATGACGGTGTGACGTGTCCAATCCATTTGACTTCCTGTTTAGTTTCAGTACAAATCGATGAAATGTCTTTTCCTTTCATTTATTAGTTAAGTCCGCTTTAAAAACAAAACAAAACCGAAGTTTGTATTCTTTGAAAATTGAGTGCTATGTACAGATTGTGACATCACGCAAATAGGGGCGGGGCACTGCATTAATTGGCAAATGCATAGGAATCAAATAGTACTGTACTTTTCCTTATGATTTGGCAAAATATGTCAGAAAAAAAAGTTATTATTGCGTTGCAAAGCCGATGATTCGATCCGTCACCCCGTTGGTTTCCCCGCACGCTCATTTCTGCCAAAATGAGATCACGGCAAATGTCATTTTTGAAAAGATGGCCATTTAAAATGCAGCTCCACTCTGAGTGAATTAGGAAAATGGCTGTCATCACTATGTACAAAACCCACACTTTTCTATTGTGTTGACTACACTGGAGAGCATTTAGCCCTTAATTTGCCTACTTGTTGTTACCACGGTAACGCAGAAGAAGCTTTACCACTCTCCGAGGATAACAACTCCAGATCGTGCCCTTTGACCTACCAGACCGCCCACGTTTATCTCGTAGAAGCGCCGCGCCAACAAGTGTGGAAATAGAATAGAAAGCAAACCTCAAAGACACGTCAAATCGGAAAATAAAATAAAATATAGCTCCAAACTTTATGGTGCCTGTTGACAATCAACGCAACAAGACTGAGTCAAATTAGTTCCGCCCCTGGAATTCACCGCCATTCATTTTCTGAACCGCTTTATCCTCACTAGGGTCGCTGGGGGTGCTGGAGCCTATCTGGAATTCACCCCCAGTTCCTGTAAATAATCTGATTGGCTGCGGGAACGTTGTTAAAAATTAATTAGATCCAAATATCAGTGCATAACTTTTTATTTTTAAAAACTATTAATTCTATTTGAGATTGAGCTCGGGGTAAACAACTTAACGGCACGTCCCCTTTGGTTTTGGCAGCCAATTGGAACGCTCTGCCACTTTGAACGTCTTCCAAACATCTGCGCTTTTGTTTATTGGCACCTCTCAAGAGAAGTAAGTAAGACCAATGACAGAGACGCTTTGGTAGCGCCGCTCTTCCTTGGAATTTGCAAACCAGATTATGAATAGAATACCGGTATAACGGGCGTCAGGCCAACGGGTAAAAATGAGGAAGCCTTCTACCCGTAAAGGCCACACGGGGAACGTTTCACCGTGGTGGTAATTACCGTAATTCGCAGAGGGCGCCGTGCCTCAACCGTCATTGTAACTTTTTCAAGGCCTGTTTCCGTGGTAACGACAGCTCAAGCCGCCATGATAGCATTTTAATTGTTTTTTCATTCATTTTCTGTATCGCCAATCTTCACAAAGGTCGGGGGTGCCGGATCCTACGCTATGTGAAGTCACTGGGCTGGCCAATCGCAGAGCAAAGTGAGACGGACGACCAATCAGGCTTGCACGAGGGACAATTTAGCATCCAATTAGCCTAGCGCGCACGTTTTGGGGATGTGGGAGGAAATTTGAGTACCCAGAGAAAACCCGTGCAAGCCCAGGGAGAACATGTAAACTCCACACAAGAAGGTCCGGGCCTGGGATCGAACCTTCGAACCCAGTAGTGTGGGCCCGGCAATTTAGCATTCAACTATCCTAGCGTGCACGTTTTTGGGGGATGTGGGAGGAAACCGGGGCACCCGGAGAAAACCCACGCAAGCCCAGGGAGAACATGTAAACTCCACACAAAATGTCCGGGCCTGGGATCGAACCCTCGACCCCAGAAGTGTGGGCCCGGCAATTTTGCATCCAAATAGCCTAGTGCGCACGTTTTTGGGGGATGTGGGAGGAAACCGGGGCACCCGGAGAAAACCCACGCAAGCCCAGGGAGAACACGCAAACTCCACACGGGAATGTCCGGACCTGGGATCGAACCCACGAGCCCAGAACTGTGAGCCCGACGCGCTGGCCGCTCGCATTTTATTTTTTTTATGTTTTTGTTAGCCCAATTTGCTCAATAACGGGAAAGTTTGCGGTCAAGCTGAAAGGGACGCGCGAGAGCGAGAGGGCGGTCGTTAGCCTTTATGACCCGAAGTGTTGCCACGGGAACGCCTCCCTCAAACGCCCCTGTCACTATTTAATCGGGCCCAATTGCATCGTGAGTAATCGTGAAGGAGAGCGCATGACTACTCTATTTATTTATTTTTGACATTCCCCAGGAAATGTCCACATTGCCCCATTAACTAAATGGCCGTTAATGCTGAAGGATGAAGAAAGACGAGGAAGTTGTCGCTCACATTAGCACACATTATTTACTTTTTGACACAGCGCTAATGCTTCGGGGACACCATTTGCTCACTTAAGCCGGGCTGTAAATCAATGGCAATGTTTACATCCTTCTTTTAAAACCAGGAGTGTCCAGACTTTTTTTTTTAAATCCGATTTCGAAAAATACCAAGGACAACTTGGAATATTTCCACGCTTATACGTTAAATAGATGCTCGGAATTTGATAGGGAAAAAAAAGCAAAAGCTTATCTTTTAATATTTATTTGAAGTTTTAACTCACTAGCTGCCCAGTAGATGCCCGATACCTTTTTATTCGGAGGGCTGAGGACCCCTTGTATGCTACTTTTCAATTTGTTATTCGTTTGCATGTATGACTACGCAATTGATCGCATGCCATTGATTTTTTTCTTATCATTGCCCAGCCCTAGTTACACCGGTTTGACAATAATTCATTCGTTTTTTTAACACTGCTTAACCTGGTACTCGGACCTTTCGTCGAAAGACATTTGGTCCCCGGATGTTTGGTCCCCGGATGTTTGGTCCCCAGACGTTTGGTCGACCGGATGTTTGGTAGAATGGACGTTTGGTAGAACGGGTTCGGAGTCCCGAGGTTTGAGTCACGAGACTTTGATTTGTTTAACCCTAACCCTATTCACTCAATGTTAAATAATAGTCATTAAATCCCTATTCACCCAATGTTAAAATCTATCAATTGCATGCGAACCCGTTCTACCAAACCTCCGTTCTACCAATCCTCCGTTCTACCAAACCTCCGTTCTACCACACGTCCGTTCTACCAAACGTCCGTTCTACCAAACGTCCGTTCTACCAAACCTCCGTTCTACCAAACCTCCGTTCTACCAAGCCTCCGTTCTACCAAACCTCCGTTCTACCAAACCTCCGTTCTACCAAATGTCCGTTCTACCAAACCTCCGTTCTACCAAACCTCCGTTCTACCAAACGTCCGTTCTACCAAACGTCCATTCTTCCACATGTCCGTTCTTCCAAACGTCCGTTCTTCCAAACGTCCGTTCTACCAAACCTCCGTTCTACCAAACCTCCGTCCTACCAAACCTCCGTCCTACCAAACCTCCGTCCTACCAAACCTCCGTTCTACCAAACCTCCGTTCTACCAAACCTCCGTTCTACCAAACCTCCGTTCTACCAAACCTCCGTTCTACCAAACCTCCGTTCTACCAAACCTCCGTTCTACCAAACGTCCGTCCTACCAAACGTCTATCGACAAAACGTCCGGTCACGCTTACCCTAGTAACGGTCGCGGGGTGCTAGAGTAGGGTAACACGCCATTATTTAAATCCCGAAGATAGACTCTGCCTATTAAATAGTGTCCAATTGAAACTTGCCTTTTTTCCCCCATTTCAATTTGTATTATCGTTCCTACACCCCAAACAACTCGTATACATTGGGCAGATCCAAGCCACGCCCACCATCGACCATCCACGGATTGGCCAGATAATACTGTACATCGTCAGGTCCGGCGTATTATTTCCACCGGATGCCATTTTCGGCGTTTATGGCTTCATTAGCCGGGTTATAAAGTTTGCAGGCAGCTTTTTGGCCAACACAAACACACTTAAGCACGCGCGTGTGCACTCAGGTTGTCTATCGAAATCAGCACCGATGTTTATTTCATTACCGCAGGGGGGCAGTTTGGTGACACGGCGTTCCCACGACACACTTGAGCGATGATGAAGCGAAAGATCCTAAGTGTCCTCTTGGCTCATCTGTCACCCGCTTTGCTGGGATTCGAAGGGCGATGGATGGGAAAAAGAAAAATGGAAAAAAAAAAGAAAAGGCCTCACGTGTTGCCATGCAGCCTACACGCGCTCCGTCAAAAAGATACGCCGCCACGTCCGCGCTGGGTTTGGATTCCTCGCTCGAGCGTGTGAAAAATTAAAAACGGGCCGAGCGGTCGTTCGACGCGGTGCTTAGCAACCGTGGCCAATTTCGTTGAGGTGTTTCCGCGACTGCAAAATAGCCAGGCGTCGTTTTAATTGAGACGCTTTATAATGCGGCAGCATTTTTATTTACTATGGTTACCAAACGGTGGAGGAATTGCATGTGGCTTTCACTCCAGGCTGTTGTCCATTCTGCGGAACAGAAATGGCAACAAACGGGGGACCAGTCACATTTATTCATGTCGGATGACGATGTTATAAGTCAATATACCTGTTTTGAAAAACAACTGTCATGTTAGTTTTGTGGGGGCAAAAAAGGCTTGAAATGAGTTAAATGTGTCTTTTTTTTGCATGCTAAAAAGGGCTGCAGTGTTAAAAATGGGTTGGTTTTGAAAATGTCCAATTTAAAATCAAGGGCTCGATTAACTTATGGTTCGGGATTATCAATTCTTTCACATGCTTCTTTCAGTATATCAGCAAATGAGAAATGTGGCTTTTTTAAAAATTATTATTGAAAGTTAGATGTTCCCAAGTCATTCCAGCAAAACTGTTTGATTATTGCTGATTTTGACTCCAAATGAAAAGGAAATAAACAAACAATATCCGAATCAGGGTCTCAAATGAGGTCTCCAAAATGCAAAATGTTGTTGACTAAGGCTTCTTATTTTAAAATGATGCTTTCAAAATGCAAAATTTTGTTGACTAAGGCTTCTTATTTTCAAATGATGCTTTCAAAATCTAAAAATCAAAGTTGATGCTAGCAGGATTGACATCTCAGAATGTCGAGCATGCTAAGCGTCTCAAAACAAGGGAGAAAAACCTTTCCAAAAAGTATAAACAGGTGTCAAATGGATTGCCCAAAAATGTGCAATCAGCTAAAAAAGTTCAACCAAACGATTCTGGTTCACCACCCAAGGTTCAAAGGTTGAGTAAAATCTATTGAAGCAGTGAATCTCACGCTATTTATTGACCCCAAAATGACTCCCGCTGAACTGAGATCTAACGTGTGATGCCACGCACGTGATTGGCAGATGAGGATGGATTGTCAGACAGCTAAAATTCCAACTAGCATTTTTTTTTCCACGGTCGGGACGAGGCTGCGTAACTCCAGACGACTTTTTTTTCCGCGCAAGCCGACTTGGCAGCAAAGCCCAAATCAATCCATCCATCCATCCATCCATCCACGGCAAAAATAAGTCTGGAGAGTTTTTCTTGGTGGTGCCTACCTGACAATGATGTACATGACGAGCACGTTGCCCACCAGCCCCACCACGCTTACGATGGAGTAGACGGCCGTGATGACGATGGCGATGCTGACCGGGTTGGAGTCCACGTAGTCCCAGTCCAGGTCCGGGTCGCGGCTGGCCGCGCTGGAATTGCGCGCACACGAGTCCAGGCTGGGGATCCCGTAATCGGCGTCCGACAGGTTACCTGCGCTCTCCATGGTTCTTGCGACAACAACAAAAAATGCGGGGAGGGAAGGGCGCTTGGCTGGGGAGCCGCCAGAGACTAAAGCGAGGGAGGACCGGCGGCCGTTTACGGGACAGAAAGAAAAAAAAAGGAGAGACCGAGAAGAGCGAAAGAGAGAGAGAGAGAGAGATTTGCCCCATTTGCTCCCCCCTCCTCTTTTCTACTCTGCCTAATCTCCTCCCACTTTGTAATTCACATTCACCTTCTTCGCACTGTCCCTGCCACACACACACACACACACACAAAACAACCTCCACGCAGGACCGGTTTTTCCTAAGAGCGATACGGGCGACTGCCCAAGGCGCTATCGATTTGGGGGCGCACCAAAACCCCCCACACTTATTACCAGTTGTTTAGTTACCTATTTACCGTGTGCGGTCGATTGGACGCTGGTCTTTTGGTCGCCCCGATCGCGACAACGGGCGACCAAAAGACCGGCGACCAAAAGACCGGCGACCAAAAGACCGACGACCAAAAGACCGGCGACAAAACAAGGTAAAACAACACGGTCTACGCATCAATAAAAGCCAACAATGGCCATGAGCAGTTTCACTGAGCCGACGTGTGAGTGTAGAAGAGTTTGTATGTACGTGCGTTGTCCCTTTAAGAAGCGACGTCAGTCAAGGTCTTAACAAGTTCTCCAACAAAAAACAATAAAAGTCCGGGAAATTTTGAGCTTTTCTTTAGCCTAATCATTACTAGGGCATTAAGTATGACTAAATAGTCATTCACAGTTTGCATTTAGGGAATTTGAGCAACGATTTAAATGGTAATTATCAATAAACTTCCGGGCGACCAAAAGACCAGCGACCAAAAAACCTGGGACCAATCGACCGTGTACCCCTATTTACAGGTGACTAGAGCGATTTAGCCACTTGATGGTTGGTGTACTAGTAGTTCACTCGCCTGACTTTGGTAAAGGGTGAGCGCGGGTTCGATTCCTGCTTGTGATTTTATTGATATATTTTCTATACATTTTTCTGTGTCTGTATTCTCACCCTCTTGCTACTGTGACCATGAAATTTCCCGAATATGGGATGAAGTCATCTAATCTAATGACTGCGAATGGTCTTTTGTCTCTCTGTGACTGGCGACCAATCTGGGGTGAAGTCTGCCTTTCGCCCCAAGTCAGCCGGGATGGGCTCCAGCAACCCTTGCGAGGATGCGCAACACAGAAGATGAATGAATACGGCGATTTATTTAAGCCCTTTGACCCCAAAACCATCAGGAAATCACCCAAAAACGCCCCAAAATTATCAGGAAGCCACAAACGACCAAGAAGCATCCTGGAAAATCCTTAAATATGATCCAAAATTTCCCAGCAGTGACCTCTAAGTACCAATGCTAATAACATCTCTCACGGGATTCGTGCTAGCCCGTACCTACGACACCTGAAAGTTGCTTTCTATGCTATCACACACCCACGCGAAATAGCGTGGTAACGGACGAGGGAACACGGCCAATTCTCTAATCCAATCGGATCGATTTCAATTTGGATAATGTCCCTCACTGTCCCATTCTGGACCCCAAAGGGGCCAAGAGGTCACTTATTAGGCGGTGTCTGCGCTAATGGCGACAAGCGGCGCCGGTCCTCCGTGACTTTGCCCGACAAACCCCGACAGGCGAAACAGCGCGTTTCATCGATCTGGGAGGTGTAAATCGATGGCCGGGGCTCGGATTAGAAATGTCCTTCCTCGCGCCGGGACCTTCGTTTGAACAAACGTACGTACTTTAATTAGCACACCACAACGCAACTGTACTTGATGGAGTGAATACTAATAAGTAGCCATGTCCCAGGTCGGGTCACGTGATCGGAAATCAAGATCCATCGGCTCATTTTCAGGGAATTGGGTGTCAATCATCCGGGTTTTTAAAAATGGTTTTCTTTGTTTTTTATTTTTTCAGGGGGAAATCCATGGCTGCCATTGACGGGGATTAACGTTGGATCCATTTTGACTGGTAGGGTGCTACAGTTTCACTTTTTATGATGATTTATGGTATATGCAATTAGTATATGTGCAAGTGGAATCTAAAGTAACGATTATGATCATTATATGTGTAAATAATGGGAAAAAAATTCTAAATCACCCAAAAATGAACAAGAAAAAAACCCCAAATATTACAAACAAAACCCCGACAGCATGATAAAATACATAATATAAAAAAATAAAAAATAAATAAAAATAATAATAAATAATATATGACAGAATTTAACTAAATTAAACAAGTATTGAAAACGCGCACCAACATTTTTACACCAAAAAATAGATTTAGAAAAACTCAATTTCTCATGTCCCTCTAAATTGTACAGATTCTGTGCCATCCATTTTTCAAAGTATTTCCAGGTATTTATTCCCAAATTTTTATGGTTCGCCCAGTGGACAAGAACAAATGAGCATTTCATCACTTCTAAACTTTTCCTCTTCATTTAAGTAAGCTCAACTCGTGGAATTTCAAGTCATAAACTCCTTTTGCAAGATATCCACTTGATTTATCGAGGCTCGCCATTGGCCGCGAGTCCCGGCGGCTCCACTTAGCGGGACGGATGAGCTCCTGTCCTGTCCTGTCCTGGAAGAGCTGATTTTGGACAGATTTAGGGCTTTTAATCTAAAAAAACAGGCTTTATTACAACCATCAAAATGGTCCACGTACGTACTTCCATTTACGATCGACTATATTCACGTGGAACAACGACGTCGTTCGGATCGAGCGGAGGCGTTCCGTCCCGTTGGGGGAAAGCTTCATCTTGTTGCCATGGCGACTTCTTTGCATGGAAGCAAGACCGGTCGGTCATCGGTGGATGACGCTTTAATGCTCAACCAGCCTGAATTGGATTAGCCCAAAAATGTTATTGCTATTCAAAGTGTTTACATCAAATGGAAAATGAGATCTAATGAAGATAGATTTTTTACAGTACACAATGTGCTCATAAATATAAAAATATCTTCAAAATGTTCCTTTTTTTCAAATTAAATAGATTCATTTACTCTTGATAGGGAGGGACAAAAGGAAGGTGATGCTGAAAACTGGAAAAAAAGGATTTAAAAATATAATTTGATACAAATTTAGAAAATATATGTTGAACATTTCAATTATAATTGATAAATTGAGATCTCGATTGTTTTTCTTGACTTTTATATTGTTGCTGGTTTCTGTCTGTTCTGTAAAATTTGTTTCTCTATTCTATACAGTCGTACCTCTACTTACGAAATTAATAGACTTTATCGTAACTTGAAAATTTTGTAAGTAGAGGTGTACTTTATATGTAAATTCTCTAATTCGTTCCAAGGTGCTCACACAACTACAAACTAAACCCTTTAAAATTGGTCAAAGTGTCCCAATTTTGCATGAAAGATGCGAGGAAACACACAAAAATGAGAGAAAATTATAAGGATATGATTTAATAATGTCTTAAAATAAATAAAGCATTTGAAAATGTGCCTTGCCCCACTGAAATATCTCCCTTTGTGGCTGTTATAGATGTAATATCCGTGTTTGTCCGCCAGATGGCGGCAAGAGCCGTTCTACCAGGGCCGAAAGCCGTCCACTTTGTAGTACATTTTAGACTTTTACGTGTGCCCTACGTGTGTGAAAATATGTGTCACGTTGCATTTTACAGTTTTTAATCGCTTAATAAGGGGAATTCAAAATAAAATGACGGATAAGGAAATGCTTTGAGATTTCGTAACTTGGATCTTTTTCGCATCTCCGGTCACTCATTTGCGTGGAAAAAAAATCGTAACCTGAAACTTTCGTACCTAGAGCCATTCGTAAGTAGAGGTATATGAATATATAGTATAGTACTGTATATGTATTTTTTGCAATCCAGTCTTTTTATCCCTCAAATCTAGCACCGTCAATGGCAGCCAATGAGTTAATATAACAAAATAGAGAAATACATTGAAAAAAAAATCTTTTTTTTAACTCTTCCTACGAAAATGACGTCTTTTCCGATTGTATGACGGGGTCTCTGGGACATCTCTACGCGAGGCAACGACAAACACGTGGCTAAAGCACCGCGAAGAAAGTCTTCCAAACATTTCCGCGACAGTCAAAAAGGATGTTAGGCAACTGAAGAAGAAAAAAATAAGACAAACGACGCCAAGTGTTGGAAAATATTCCGGGCCGCGTGTTCTGCGGCGATAGCGCACGCTAACATAAACAGACACGCATCATTTGCTATTCCGCTCCCGGCCTAGCGACATTTTGTCACCGTCGACCCAAAGTACACAAAAGCTGTTTATATTCTTTCGACGGGACAAATGCGAGTACTCCGGGAAGCGTGCGTGTGAGCCTAGCCTCACGAAAGCACTCCGGCGCCGGCGGGCGCACGCTAAAATGACAATAAGGTGCAAAATGGGGTTTCAAGCGTGCTGGATTGGATGTGAAATGAGATTTGATGCCTAAAAATAGCTTGGAAAACATTTTACAAAAGCTTTTGTTTCACATTTTTCACATTTGGAAGTCGCAGCATGGGCGCCAGTGGTTAGCGCATCGGCCTCGCAGATCTGGGGTACTGGGTTCAAATCCGGGTCTTGTCCACCTGTGTGGAGTTTTCATGTTCTCTCCGTGGGTTTTCTCTGGGTACTCCGGTTTCCTCCCCAAATTCCAAAGACATGCATGGAAGGCTGATTGGACACTCTAAATTGCCCCTAGCTAAGAGTGATTGGTTGTTTGTCTCCTTGTGCCCTGCGATCGGCTGGCCACCGATTCAGGGTGTCCCCCGCCTCTGGCCCGGAGACAGCTGGAATTGGCTCCAGCACCCCACCAGGATAAAGTGGTTCAGAAATTGAGATGAGATGAGAAGTTTTAGTAGTAGTAGTAGCAGGGGGTTATGTTATAAATCCACTAAATGGAGCTGTAGTAGTATTGGTACTTGTAGTCTTCGTAGAATGAGATTGCGTTATACATCCACTAGATGGAGCTGTCGTAGTAGTAGTAGTAATAGCAGTAGCAGTACCAGTAGTAGTGGTCGTCGTTGTCGACGTAGTCGTCGTCGACGTAGTCGTCGTCGTCGCCGACGTCGTCGACGTCGTCGTCGTCGACGTCGTCGTCGTCGTCGTCGACTATTAATAGTAGTAGTAGTTGTAGTAGTAGTAGTTTTAATGGTAGTAATAGTGGTAGTCGTGGTAGTAGTCGTGGTGGTAGTAGTAGTAGTAGTAGTAGTTAGGAGTTGTGTTATATATCCACAAGATGAACCTGTAGTAGTAGTGGATTGTGTTGTATATCCAAGAGATGGAGTAGTAGTAATAGTAGTATTGTTTAGGAAATGGAATTTCATATAATAATTAACCAATATTGATCCATATTTAAAAGGGGCACTGCCGGCTTTTGAGAAAATTCCAAGAAAATACGGTGTATATATATATATATATATATATATATATATATATATATATATATATATATATATATATATATATATATATATATATATATATATATATAATATATATATATATATATATATAATTCGTAATAGTTCGGTTTTGTTGCGGAACCTCCCCACAAATGACCGCAGCTCATATAATAGAAGCAATCGGTCGATTGACGAATGGCTTCCTTAAATAATGGATAGCTGCAGCCACACCGCCAACGACTTTGTGCGCCCAATTTAACCAGGAAGATGGAAAATGTTGCCATTGCCTCAATGGAAACAGGTGGCCAAAAGGAAGGAAGGAAGGAAGGAAAGACGGTGCTTGCTTTATTGTTCCCAGCAGGAAGCCCTTCAAAGTCACCCGTGCGTGTACAATCTCAGTCATCCTCGGCTCTAAATACTTTTGGGAAGAGCGGAACAGCGTCTTGCTATCGGCGTCCAAAATCCAACCTGTCAACTCGCTTCCATTTACTAAATTGAGTGGAGCTTATCACAAGTGTGAGGCACAAATAGCAGAAGACCACATGGGGAAAAAAAGCCTCCAAAAGGAGTATTCATTGCGATGATATACGCTTGGGATTTTAAAAGGGAAAAAGCGGATCCTCCTTTACATTTGGAATATTTTTAAATGTCAGCGCTAAAATGAACTTTTATTTCTCGCTATAAAGAAAAAGTTGAAATTTTACAAGCAAAGTCGTCGCAAAGAATCAGCACACGTTCACTCCAGTGGCCACGTTACGAGATCCGAGTCGACATTTAGGATTAAATGTACTAAAAAGCGGAATAATTAGGGCCTGAGCAACCCTCAGTGCACAGTCTAAAGATACAATTATTAGCATAACGGAAATGGTCTTTTTGGAGGACTGCAAAAACCACAATTTTCCTGAAAATGCCAAAAAATCAGCAGAACGCAACCAATGAACACGACGCAATCCCAGAAACAAAACCCATAGAGAATGAAAAAGAAAAAAAATGACCTCCTCAGGTAAGTGAACTTAAAAAAATGGTTTTAAAATTCAAGTGTGTGACATTTTTACAGCTGATACATTTTTTCAACTAAATTTGAACACCATATTGAGCGTGATAGCAACTCCGTCCGCCATATTGTGAAATAAAGTTTAATAAGAAGCCCAACAGTACACTTCATAACAAATCATTTGTCAAGATGACAGGATAAGGACGCCTTGAAAAACAAGCCATTCTTCGCCGGCGCGCTGCTCCTTTATTCTTTTACATAACTCCTTGTTTTTTTTTTGGTTTCCCACATTGACAGTTCAAAACCAATTTAGTATTCGTTTATCAGAAACAATGTCAAGGTCTTATTGATTTAGAGAGGGGGATTGACGTGCAAGCTGAATTTCAACCACGACGCTGAATTATTGAAGGTGATTTCGAGCTGCGCTTTTCAAAGTTGAATAGCATCATGAATATTAAAAATGACGGTCTTAACGAGGGGCCAGATGCCCCTCTGAGGTACCCCTGTTTTAGAGCATTTTAGATATAATATTTAGATTTTTTTTAATAAATTGATTAAAAGAACTGGATTAAAAGCCTTGAATATTCCAAAAAAAACTTACAAACACCGTACGAGTCGTACGATGTTTGTAAGGTTTTTGGGGGGTTTGTAAGGGGAATCATAATCATTTATAAGGGCAGTTATCGGCAGAGGTTGACAGGTATGAATGTGTAAATTTTGTTCAAAAACTCTCCCCCGATGTGCCCTATCCAATCATCTTAACCCTGCTCAATTGTAACAACAACAACAACGCTTCCGTTCCCAAGGTAGGCGCGCGTTATCTCGTACGCTAGATCCAGTTATGTCCAGCTGCCGTAATCGAAAGATGCTATCGGGCCCAATTGGGAGACGCTAAACCGGTAAGCCGGTCAACATCACACCCTGAAAAGACGAAAATGGGAAAATGGATCCTAGCCGCCTTCTGGTTTTATTGGAAAGACACCTTCAAATCGCCACTTTCGGGAAGATCTTCCATCATGCCAGAAACAAGGGTGTCAGACTGGATTAAAAGAACTGGATTAAAAGCACCATTAAAAACAATGTTTATTTGAGTTTTTTTTTCATAGTAAGGGAAAATTTCTTTTAATCATTTGTTTTTCATTTCAAAAGGAAACCAAAATTTTCTTTAATTATTTTCCATATTAAAGTGGAAAACAGAAAATATTTTTTAGATATTACAAAATGATTTTTTGAACTAAAAACACCGAAAAAATTGATTAAAAAATCAAATTATTGATTTAAAAGGGGGGAAATCAGGAAATATAATATACATCTATACTCTTCATTTTAATTTGATCCTAAAACAGAAAGTCGGCACTCATGATTGACTTTAACAGGCCACACAAAATGATGTGGCGGACCAGATTTGGCCCCCGGGCCGCCACTTTGACACCTGTGCCGTAAACGGTCTCTTGGATGAGTTAACGATGCAAGCTTTCCGCCTACTTGGGGCGCCGAATGCAAAGTCGACACCTTCTGTTTCCGCAGAGGTCATCTCGGCCTTTAAGTATTTTACCCGCGGCGACGCCGGCGCTCTTTTACGATCCGCCGTTCCTTTTCATCTACCCTCGGACAGTCTTCTGTTTTAAAGAATATACCCAGAAGGCTGTTTACATCATTACGACCGCTCGCTGCATTTCATTACCGCCGCCCGCGGAAATAAAGGGGGGCAAAAGAGATGGAATGGAGGAGGGTGCGGTCACCTCTGGGCCCTGGCCTCCAGGGGGCGTGGTTTTGTGAGGAGAATTTAAAACAGGGGTGTCAAACTCTGTTTGGTTGGCGTGCCATATTCGTGCCAACTAGTGGGCCGGACCAGTTTATTTTTGGCCTTAAAAGGTAACTTACTGATTGTGTCACTTCCTGTTTGTTTTAGGCTATTCACAGGTCACTTCCTGTAAAAATTTCCGGGTTGTTCCCCGTTAATTGGTCTATTCCTGGTGATTTTTGAACATTTCCAGGGGCATTTTGAGGTTCCTGGTTAACTCATTGGCTGCCATTGAAGGCGACATTTTGACGGCCAATGAACGAATGGTATTGCGGAGCGGAACTTGAGCAAAGTGCAATCATGGAATTCACAAAATTGAATCAAATGCTCTTATTTGTTCTACACGGGCGCTTTAAACTAGAATTTTCAAAATTCTAGTTTAAAGCGCCCGTGTAGAACAAATAAGAGCATTTGATTCTATATGTACAGTAGTAATGAGCTACAAAGTTAGTCACAGCACCCCCGTGGGCCGCTTATTGTCCGCCGGTCATGTGTTTGACACTGTTTATTTAAAATCAACATATGATGTACAGAGCTATAATCTAGTTTTTCCGATATGATAGGAAATTTTATTTTGATAGGAAGCATGTTTTTTTTGTCCAGTTGAGTCGTTGCTTTGAGTTTGGCAGCTGTGACTTAAAGCCTTTGCAATCAACTGTATTATATCCACGGTGAAGTTTATTCAACACATTAGCGCAATTCCACTGCATGCTAGCCAAGTCCTTTCTCGACGATACTAATAGAAATGAGATCTGCTCATGGCACGCCGCGATTAATTTTGAGGAATTGAGCTTGTGTATGTGTGACGCCACAAATAGCTATCCATCTTATTGTTTTGACGGCTTTCATTTAGATTTGGCGACATGGACGTTCCATTCTTCTATTATTTTGACAACACACGCATATCATTATTACGCCGCACCGCTTTTTGATTGTTTTGAATATACGAACGCGGAATTTTTATGCCATGTCGTTTGAAAAAATGATTATTTTGATGCCACGAGCATGTTTTTTTCTTCTTCCACGTTTGAGGTTATGAGTGTTCTGATGTTCTTCTAATAACACACAGCTCTGAGCTAAAATTAGACAACATAGCAACAGTTCCACCTGTAGAATAAAAGCCACAGAAAGGGGTTATCGATCACCACCGGCTCGTGAATGTTCCTCGCGGCTCCGCCATTTCTCTCGGAGACAAGCCACCCGAGCGCCGCCATTATGATGACGAGTGGCTCCATTTTGGGGAGTCGTCAGTCATATTTGTCGTTCCTTTTGATTACAGAGAGAAATATCAGTGAGCGCATAAAAAAATGGTCCTCCCATTAGAACTCAGGAGTTGTTACCTATTCAATAACCGTGTTGGGGAAATATTTGACCAAAAAATGAGGCTTTTAATACATTCAACTCTCATCGGTAAAAGAAAGGTCAAAGGTGAGCGTTAAAAAAGGACTTTCTGTCTCACAATTGAACATGGAATTTGTAGAATGTCTGAATAAATACCGGACATGCATTTAAGGCTACTTTCAATTGATCTTCTAAAGATAAACGTGCTGGAGATTGTTTAGTTTGCTTTCAAATTTAATTGCTACGCTACTTTATCTCTAGAGGTTGATTTATTTTCCAGCTCTTGACCTTTTCATGTACTATCCTCGCTTGAATTTGACGACAGACACAGTTTGAGGCCACTTAGACGCCCCATTATGTATCCAAATCATCAAAGTGTACTCCATCTTGGATGCTGCGTTGTGACCTTTTCACCATTCGAACCTTGTACACCCAGAAACATTCTTTTGTACTTGACACGCATAAAAAAGAAAACACTTGGTGGGTTCTGTAGATTGTAGTTGTTTAACCTGTTGGAAAAATGAGGTTGAAAGATTTATGGATGCTTACTGTTGTAGTGGGGGTATGAAAAAAATGTTTCTGATTGATTTGGGCTGACATAAATGGAGGTTTTTACACATTCGAATGACAGAAAGCAGACGTTTGGGTGTGGGAGAGTGTTTACGTTGTGTGTGTTTGAGTGTGTGTTTGTTTAAAATAGACGGTACAGGGCTACAGCGTCCCCTTGTGCTGATGAAGAGAACAGTTGACAGCACTCATCAACTTGTTGACTACTTTATAGACATTTGTATATATACACCGTGTAGGTATATTTAAAACGTGGGTTGAACCTTTTCAATTGAATAATTTGTTTTTTTTCCACACAGGTGTGCAAGTCGAACTCCTTCAGGGGCAGGTGTGGGTTTTAAAACACCCACATCACAACGTATTGGAACCTTCATCGGGAAAAAAGTCAATGTTGAGACAAGCACATCTCTCTGGTGGAGAAGAACATTGTGAAAAGTGTGAGTATTTCACTATTTTCTAAACGTGAGGAAGAGTGTCAGTGCATGGGGTGATGTGGATGATGAACTTTTTAGTGGTAAAAGTGTGGGTGTCACATAGAGCCCTTTCTATAAAATGCTAAAACTGACTTTCTAGAAAGACGTGGGTATTGGGACATGTATGTTCCTGGTGTATGGGTGGACTAGGCGAGATGTTCCATGCTGGGTAGATGAGCTACTAAAGTGTGGCTTCAGCTTTGGATAATGTATTCTGCAACACCTTGAGCTCGTGCACTTGAAAATAACGATAGAAACGAGAGTGAAGGGTCAGGGTGAAACATCTGGGACGAGCCCTCACGCACGGTGATGGGCTGCAGCGCCGGGGAGCAGCGCGCATGCGCAACGCATCCAGGGGCTCGGTGTCGTTCGGTGCTGAAGTGGGGCGGATGGACGGAAAAAACGGCGGCGATGGACGTTCCGCGGCCGAAACCCCATTGACCATGCCCTCCCAGCGGCGTCGGGAAACAGTCTTGTGCGTTCCCCCAACCCCGGGATACTGACACTCCGGCAGCGAGCGGTAGGTAAGACGACGCTTTATTTCGGGGGCTCTCGGAAATCACTGAAACACGGAGACAACCGGCGGCGGCGATGGAGCTAGCTCGCCGATTAGCATGGCTGCTAGTTCGGCTCGGCTCGGCTCGGCTCGGCTCCTCCCGAAGATAGTGGCTCTTGGGCGGCTAGTGAGGCGCAGTGGTGCTCGTCGCCGCTCGCTCGAATAGTGTCCGTCTCCGCCTGCGCGGAACGGTCTCGCTAGGGCCCCCGCGGGTGGCTGCGCTCGGGTGGGTTTGCCGAAGCGGCGGCTAGCCAGCGGAGCTAGGAGAAGGAGCAGGAGAAGGAGAAGGAGAAGGAGGAGTTGTTGGTAGTGCTGGGTGGTAGTTCCACGATAAGAGCAGGTTCAAGAAAGAAGGGGGGCCTTGAGGCAGATGCAGAATATTCACTGTAACACTTGAATGTTGTTGTTTTTTAAAAATTGTTGTTTTAGGGCATGGCCAAGGCTGTTCCTTGAAGGAATGAGAGGTTCCTCATAACCTTGTGTCAGACTTTGGGATTAGGTTTCTACTTTATTCTACTCAGACCTTTGGTGTGTATTTAATGTTTCTAAGATGAGTGGGTTTTAAAAGGGAGATATTTTCACTCATTGGCTTCCATTGACGGTAATAGCTGTTGAATGTTTTTTTTTACTGGGAGGGCTAAAAAGACAATTCAACGGATATGCAATTTTCTGGTTACATTATTTTTTGTATTCTTGTCACTGCGCTAAAATAACAAATATCGAATCAGGATGGAATCGGTAGCGGAAAAACATCTTGATAAATATTGTATCCAACGCAATGCGTTACCCCAAAAAATCACTTTCATGTGACATATCAATCACGCGACAGAAGTTATCACAACAAAATAATGCCAATCTATTTATGGAGTCTAAATAAGCCTCACGTTTCAAACTGGAGTTTTTGTGGATTAAAATATCCCAAATTATGTTTCTTTTAAGTGCCACAATGCCAGAATGTGTCATAAGAACTCATTCTAGGATTTTGCTCATTCTATTGCTAGCAAACTATTAAAAGTGACCACATTTATCTCCTTAAAAGCTGCAAAACTTGATCTAACAAGAAAATTGCTTAAATTACATAACTAAAACACAATGGTTACATTGTGGCAGTTTTTCCCCAACATTTCCATGTCACTTATTAATTTAATTTTTTTGATAGAGATTACATTCTTAAAGGAATTCTATATGTTGCCCAGCACACGTACACACACATACACATTCCCAAATGTAGAACAATAGCCTTATATGGGGAAACCATACATTAGTGTGAAACATTGCATTTCCTGTCATTCACTCGGTCTTTTATTGTTTTAGACAACATGGGGTTAAATCCGCTTTATAGCCCGGCCTTCTTCCTTCTGCGAACTTTTGCCAGCACAAAAAAAGTCTTATCTTTGCATGGGGGTTATGCAAAATCCTTCTTCATGGACCGTACAAGGACGACTTGTATTTTATTTCTTTTTGCTTTAATCTGGCTCCACTGGATATAATTGAAGTTCAGGAAGAATGGTTATAGTATAGTTGAAACACTAGCTCGTCATATGATGGCAGCCACCTCTAAAAATAAAGTTTGTGGATGAAAAATGACGATGCTAAATGGTGAAAGTCAAAGCATGAATAATAAATGATCCGTAATGAATGCGTTCCGCGCTTGAATTGTTCGTTGCTTTGAGTCACTTTCACAATTTTGCTGTGTTGCGCTTTCAAATTTTTGGTCCGCACTGCCACTTGTGGACTTGCGCACAAATTGTAAGGTTAGTTTTGGTCACGCTGAGTAATTTGTTTTGCTGGTCCAAGACTAAAAGTAATACTTAAGACTATGCTAATTATATATCACTATGATGTGACTATTGCCATCTGAATATGAAATGATTTCACCTAGCTTTATTTGATTTCTTAAAACTGGGATATGTTCTATTGTACAGAGAATGAAAAAACAGGTCTAGTAAAATACTATATAGTGAGCCACACAGCTCAAAGTATTATTACTGTGTTTTTAAGCGGGTTTTTTTGTAACCAAAACCTTGAAACTTTCAAATTGTCTACCAAGAAAAATACAAAAACATAAGGCGGTAAGTTGCTAGCTTGTTTTTGTAATATATATTTATATATTACATATATATTTATATATTACATATAGTTTCTTTTCAATATCTTTATTCTTTTTACTAGAGGCTAAAGTACATTTTTTTTAGCAAACAATTTTGAACACTGCTACTCCTTGAGTGTCCAACTTGGCTAACATTGATACTTACCTTACACTACCTTAAAAAATGGCACCCATTTCAGTTCAAATTCAAGACATATTTCGAAAAGTTCCATTGTAAAAATGTAAAACTAATTCTAATAATGTAAGGGTCTCCAACTTACCCCACAAACATTTAGCAAACATCTCTTCCAGAGTTTTTCCACTGTAACAAACCAGCAGTTTGTAACTGCGCTGGTTGTGAGGTTTGGCCTTTAAACTATTTCAAGTCTTAGTGAATGCTTTTTCTTTCTCCTCCTCAGATGCTGTACTTTCCAAGTGCACAAACGAGCCATTCGCTGAGATCGGAGGAAGGTCAGAAAGCTAGCCGGTGAGCCAAAACCAAAGAAACGGGTGCGAACTGAGGGCAGATTTCATTGAGCGTCTCGGGTCAGGGATGGTCAGACCACCGATCGCTCTTGCCGTCGGTGAAAAAAAGGACCTCCTCGCCTGGCCTTGCCTCCAATCTCTCGCCGGTCGCACCGGCGGTCCGTTAGCCAATCAGACGCTGCGCCCAGTGGCCCCGCTATCGTCCGGCAAGCCATGACCTCACGCCATGACCGCGTTGTCTGACCTGCTTTCAAGAACTCGCTAATTCATGGTAAGATCCGCCGTAGAAGTCCACATTTTAGAACCAAGAAGCCCCCACGTATTTCAACTAACAATTTTAGGGCCCTTGACGCAAAGACATATCAGACAGTCGTTATCTTAGATTCCAGTCCATCGTATTTTCGTAATCAAATCACGAGACGCCCTTTATTTATCAGGAGCGTTAATCACAGGTTTACTGTATTTTCTCGCATATTAGCCGCCTCTGCGTATAAGCCAGACCCTTAAAATAGCCTTAATATCGTTGAATTTTTCAATTTCTCTCGTATAAGCCGCCCCCTGAGTCACAATTTTCACCTCCATATTCATGGTTTTAATAGGGAGTACAAATATGTTACTTAGAAGGGAAAATCTTTAGAAAAATCGCTCGTGGTATTTCTGAGATACTTTATGAATCGAAAGGATCGTCTGCTGGATTGCACATTCCGAATGTTGCCTGCATGTAAACAAATTAAAAAAGGAAGTCATGTGAGCAGTACAACCAGGAAGTGTCTGTAATAGTGTCGTTTGTCAAGATGGCGACGCCCTGAACGAGCAATGGCAGGCACAAGTATGTGAGTTTTTTTCACGTTTTATGCAAGATCCGTTTTTTTTCTTGAATTTTATTCATAGATCTCAAAATCCATTTTCTTAAGTGTTTTATCTCTTTATCTTGTCTCTATTTTGAAATAAATGACCGTATCAGCTCGTCTTGCTTTATGGCTTTTCGTCTTGTCAAATCTAATTTTTGCGACAAACACGGCGTATATGCGAGAAAATACGGTAATATTGGTAGTTTAGCAGTCGCTGCATTGTTTGAATCCGATGCAACTTGAATTCAATTCCGTTTGAATAATTCACCTGATCTGTAAGATTTATGGCGAGAGTGCTGACGTAACAGCCCGAATCTGGGAGACTGCCATGCGGTTTGCTCGGCAGCGTGAGGAGGCTTTCCCAGCTCCGTTGAACTCAAAGCCAGCCAGCCAGCCAGCCCGCCAGCTGGCGGCCTCGCTTGCCCGCCGCCGAAGAAACCAAATTACAAGGCGGCACTGTGCGTTATTGTCCGAGGCACTCCAAGTGACTTCTTCTTCGAGAGGCATTTTATTTAGAGTAGCCGCAGTGCTCGCTGCAATCTGGCCTGTAGAGAAAGGCCGCAGTGTGATCTTCAAGTGGCTGTCTCTCCGTTTCCTCCCCCCTTCCACTTCTATCGCCGCTACCTCCCCCCCCTCTCCTAACCAAAAGGCCTTGTTCGCATCTACCTTCCGAGCCTGTGAAATGTCAGGGGAAATCCCCAGACCTTTGCGGCAGGGCTCCACGGCGACTACAAGGCGGACCACTCGGATTGCGCCTAAATCATCTTTGTAGCTTCGATTTGGGGAAACTTTGATTGACCTGTGGGATGTTTTTTTTTTTCCAATGAGTGGGAAATCAGGTAAAGTGCATTCGTCTCTTTCCGGCGCAAACCGTTGCCATCATGCAACCTAGAACTGTTCTCTTGCCTACTTACAGTTCGTTTGCCTACTTACAGTTTTTTTGCCTACCGTATTTTCACGACTTTACAGCACATCATATTTTTAGCCGCAGTGTCAGTAACGAGTGCTATTTCTGTATTTGACACACACAAAGGACGTACCGTTTTTAAAGACACAGCCAGGCATGGCAAAACATACACCAGCTTAAACATACGAACACATGCTAAAAACATGTTTTTAAAAAGGCAACGGAAGAAAAACTGAGTTCGGGTATACTTTATTTAGCCATTTTACAATGTACTCATGTCATCATCACCCACAAATCCATCAAAGTCCTCATTTTCTGTGTCCGAATTGAGCAATTGTCCAAATGAGTCATCGAAAACGCTGAGTTTTATACGTTCGTCCAGGCGGCCACAATCCATTCGCAAATAGTAGCTAGCTAGTAGCTAGCGTAACTATTCCAACGCTGCCTTCCATGCTTCGTAAAGCTGTGTTGATGTCGATGTCCAGGCCACAATCCATTGGGTGTATTGACAAAAGAACTATATATCCCAGCAGTCACTGTGCAGTACTTTTTTACGTGAAAAATAGAGTCGGGGGCTGCTTGCCGTAGTTGTGAGAACTGTAGAGGATGGTGTACCCTATCGACTGATTTTTTTTATTTTTATCGTGATAACAATTTTAGTATTGGTCCATATATAAAGTGCACTGGATTGTAGGGCACCCTGTCTATTTTGGAGAAAATTTAAGACTTTGATGTGTGCCTTATAGTTGTGAAAATACGGTACTTAAATCCATCCATCCCTCAGAGGGAGGGTAGCTGAGACGCGCCTTATTACCAACAAAGGCCGCAAAAATGAAGCTTTTCAACATCAAAGGAAAGACTTAACAAGCAGTTGTGACAAGTCGTTTATATTAGCCGAGGCTGTCAGTACCACATTTAGACCCCGATGACCCCCTTATCGATTGTTAAATGATGTGCATGTTCAAAAAAAAAGTGTCAAAACAGAAAGAGGGAGAAAATTGAAATTTTCTCGGGTCGGCAATCAGATTGACCGAGTGACAAACACCATAGGGGGATTTAGAAAAACATCAAATGTGTAAACTGTTCCAATTGTTGAGCTTTTCCCTAGTAACAGGTATTTTGTGTGTTCTGTGCTCGCCAAAGCCCCGAAGTGTGAGTGGAGTGGAGATGAGAAAAAGGCAGGCGGCGCAAATCGAGGCACCACCGCAGGTCCCTGGACAGCCCCGACCCAACACCTGCTGCCTCTGCTGGTGCGGCTGCTGCAAGTGTCTCTGGTAGGTCCCCCGTCACCCCAAAATGCCCAAATGTTCATATACATTTAAAAAAAGTGAGTGGACTGGATCTCCGAGGCGCACTTTGCAAAGTGGAAAAAAAGGCCTTTGTGATGGACTAGCTTCTATTTTAAACTTGTGGATGATGCTTCCTTATTAAATTGTCAGCTGTTACTAGAGGACGTTATTGGCGTGATAGCCAAAGGCTTAAGTGTAGAAGAAGAATCGGACGAGAGAAACATGGCTAATGGTGGGAAGAGGGTGGCGTATTGACGTGAGGAAAGTTGAAGATTGACATTGTTCAGAGACGGGAGTTCACGTATGCCAAGGGTGTCAGACTCGGGCCGCTTTAACGTCAACTTAATTTCACGTGGGCCGGACCATTTTAGATATAATATTTAGATTTATTTTTTCTAAATGGATTTAAAGAACTGGATTAAAAGCCCTGAATAATCAGTTTTTTATATATCTAAAACAATTTTTATTTTGGCTTTTTAAAAATATATTTTTAGATTTTACAAAATGATTTTTGAACTAAAAACACCGAAAAAAATACAATTATTGATTTAAAAGGGGGAAAATCAGGAAATTTAATATACATCTATACTCTTCATTTTGATTTGATCCTAAAACAGAAAGTCGGCACTCATGATTGACTTTCCCGGGCCACACAAAATGATGCGGCGGGCCAGATTTGTCCCCGGGCCGCCACTTTGACCACACGTCTGCTAATTGCTATTGAATTCCAGGTATTTAGCCCTCTTTTTGAAGGGAGCTACACAGTCACCTCTAGAGCCAGCCCTTGTTGATGTGTTGCAATTTTTTTTTTGTACACAATCTTGCAGTGGGGGAGGAGCTTTGTGTTGGAAGATTTTGTAAACTAATATGGCCTCTGCATATTTAACAGTATTGTTCCAGTTCAGGCGTTTGTGTTTTTTTTTATCTGACTGTGGTGGTGCGTTTTGGCTTTCTCTCCAATACTTTTAGAGCAAAGGTGTCAAAGTGGTGGCCCGGGGGCCAAATCTGGCCCGCCGCATCATTTTATATGGCCCGAGAAAGTATATCATGAATGCCGGCTTTCTGTTTTAGCATCAAATTCCAATGACTATAGGTGTATATTATATGTCCTAAGTTTCCCCTTTTTAAATCAGTATTTTCAATTTTGTAATCCATTTTTTTTGTTTTTTGTTCAAATAGCATTTTGTAAAATCTAAAAAATAAATATATAATATTTTCTGTTTTCCATTTTAATATTGAACATGATAAAAAAAAATGGTTTCCTTTTGAAATGAAAAACCATTAAAAGACGTTTTCCCTTACTAAGAAAAAAAAGCTACAATAAACATTGTTTTAGATCTATAAAAAAAATGAATATTCAGGGCTTTTAATCTAGTTCTTTTAATCAATTTATTAAAAAAGATCTAAATATGATATCTAAAATGGTCTGGCCCACACGGAACCGAGTTGACGTTAATGCGGCCCGCGAACCAACTTGAGTTTGACACCCTTGTTTTAGAGCTTGCTTCTCAATGGTTTCAATTGGCGCTTGCATTTTTCTCTCTCTCGCCGTATCAAAGTTCTTCATCTCCCCTTCCCCGCTCGTCTCCTCTAACCCGGTCCTCACCCGCTTATCGGACAATACCCTTCTATTTCCATCTTCTGATCACATGCAAAACAGCTGTGAAGAACAGCCCGTATATTTAGCCATATTGCGAGGGCGCCCGGGGGGGGGGGGCGCGGCCCGCTTACCCTATTAGAGGTAGCACAATGGGGACTTTTGACGAGAGCCAGCGAGAGGAAGCGGAGATCCTCCACGGTGGGACAAAAATAGACGGGGCAGTGTCTGTCGCATTACGGGCCCAGGCGAGTGGCACGGCGCCGCCGCCGCCGCCGCCGTGGATGGAGGGAGGCTCGCATGTGCGTTTAGCGTGTTGACAGGAGGCCTTTGTTCAACAAATGGGTGCCAATGTTTACTGGCGATTGTCTGGCGCACTCGAGGCTCACGCATCCTTCGCAGCCCGATTCTTAACTAACAAATACGCACCGACCGGGATTGTTTATTCCTTTTTTTACGTGTGGGGCGTTTCTGTTTTTACTTTGAACGGAAAAAGAAAAAAATGGCCGTTTATCTCATCTGACCGAAATTGTCACGTGGAAATGAAATAGTCTTAAAAGAATTTATCAGCTCAAATGAGGACGCTCCTGCTAGCGGGAAACGTGATGTAAAATAAATGGAGAAATGTGCCATGCAACAGTTGGTTAGCCATTGAGCTAGTTCTTTGTCATTTGACTTATTTGGTTAAATGAGCACGAAATGTAACTGTGAATGCTAGCATTGTGCGCTAGTGTTAATGGCAGGCATGCAATAATGTCAGCGTTGTTTTGGCCCTGATCACAAGCTCACGGACTGACTTGTCTGCACATTTGCTCAACTGTATGTGGAAGAACACATTTGTTGACCTTTGCCTTAAATTCAGATTTGATGTTGGGAAAAAAATATATATCAAAATTTAACAGAGAAAAAAATGGAATATTGCAAATTCAACCCTTGTTTGAATGACAAAAAACGTCCTAAAAAATTAAGATTTTGACAAACACTTCGTCTTGTCAAGTTATTTTGGTAAAACCAATTTTAAGATGTGAAATTGATTTATATTCGCTAAATAATATGACAACTAATTCTTTAAACTGCAGCCTTTTTCTGTTCTCTTTAGTCTCTCAATACGATTTTTTAAATCATATTTTATTTATGTTAACAATTTTGTGAAGAAGAAAAAAAATATACAGTACACGGATAGGCTCCAGCACCCCACTGCGACCTGGAAAATGAATGAATGTCTTATATAAAATGATTCTTTTGGCTGTACGAGTACGATTATTTTATTTTGGTAAAGCCAATTTTAAGATGTGAAATTGATTTATACTCTCTAAATAATATGACAACTAATTCATTAAACTGCAGCCTTTTTCTGTTCTTTATTCTCTTGATACTAATTGTTTTAATCATACTTTATTTATGTTAACAATTTTGTGAAGAAAAAAAATATATACAGTACACGGATAGGCTCCAGCACCCCCTGCGACCTGGAAAATGAATGAATGTGTTATATAAAATGATTCTTTTGGCTGTTCTAGTAAGATTATTTCGTTTCATTTTCACTACTTTCAGAGTTTCAGTGCTTTATAAGCCTGGCGGACCACCAGCCTTCTTAACATTAAAAAAAAGTATTTATTAGTTTTTGTTTTGTTATTATTCCCCCATAAAAATACATAGTAGGCTGCCGGCTACCATCAAGCTATGCAAGTTTTCTGGGATAAAATCCTGGATGAAAAAAAAATCCTCTCTCTCCATTCAGGAGTCAAGACAGGCTGGACAGAAGCGAGCGCCAGACCTGCACCAAGATGGACAGCATTGAAGCCGCGGAAGAACAGTAAGTGGACCGAGCCGTCGGCCGTCGCTTTTGGGTAGTCACGACCGTGTCGTCTTGGTCTTTAGCCTGTCCCACTGCCGCCACAGACAGCCCAGCCTCGACGAGGTGCTGTCGTGGTCTCGCAGCTTTGAGATGATGCTGCGTTCGCTGGAGGGCCGCGAGATCTTCCGAGAGTTCCTCAGGTCGGAGTACAGCGAGGACAACCTCCTCTTTTGGTTGGCTTGCGACGAGATGAGGAAGGAGACGGATTCGTCGGTGGTGGACGAGAAGGCCAGGATAATATACGAAGACTACGTCTCCATACTTTCCCCGAAAGAGGTTTGGCCTTTTGTCAGTGATTCAAAATGATTGACAAAAAGTATAGTGTATTTTCTCGCATATAAGCCGTATTTGTCGCTCTAAAAAATGATGACTGAATCGAGGGTACGGCTTATATGCGAATAAATTAGACTTGGCGTGCACAAAACACCATATCACAATGTGGCCTATGCGTTCATTCATTTCAAAATAGAGAAAAGATAAACAGATTTGATGCGTAACAAAATTCATTTTGACGATGAATGAAATTCAGGGGAAAAAAATACAATATTTTGCATAAAACGTGAAAGAATTCACTTACTAGTGCCTGCCATTGCTCGCTCAGGGTGCCGCCATCTTACCTAGGGATGACAAACTAGACAGATACAAACACACTTCCTGGTTGTACAGCTCACATGACTTCCTTTTTCAATTCGTCTACGTCACGTGTGTCAAAGTGGCGGCCCGGGGGCCAAATCTGGCCCGCCGCATCATTTTGTGTGGCCCAGGAAAGTCAATCATGAGTGCCGACTTTCTGTTTTAGGATCAAATTAAAATGAAGAGTTTAGATGTATATTAAATTTCCTGATTTTCCCCCTTTTAAATCGATAATTGTAATTTTTTAATCTATTTTTTTCTGCTTTTAGTTTAAAAAAATCATTTTGTAAAATCTAAAAGTATATAATAATAAAAAGCTACAATAAACATTGTTTTAGATCTATAAAAAATGGAATATTCAGGGCTTTTTATCCAGTTCTTTTAATCCATTTATTAAAAAAATCTAAATATTATATCTAAAATGGTCCGGCCCACATGAAATCGAGTTGACGTTAATGCCGCCCGCGAACCAACCCGAGTCTGACACCCTTGGTCTACGTGCACCCTTTAGAAATGTGCAATCCAGCAATCGATTTTTACAGTACCTCAGAAATACACATTTGTACTCCCTATAAAAACCATAAATATGGAGGTGAAAATTGTGAATCTAGGGGGAGGCTTATATACGAGAGAAATTGACAAATTGAACCATTTTAAGGGTGCGGCTTATACGCCGAGGCGGCTAATATGCCAGAAAATACGGCAAGTGTGTGAATTGCAAATTCCCCAGTTATCTAATAATTCCTGATTTGGTTTTTCCTTCCCGGTTTAGGTGAGTCTGGATTCCCGGGTGCGCGAGGGCATCAACCAGAGCCTGGCCGAGCCCAGCAGCCTGATGTACGAGGAGGCGCAGCTCCAAATCTACACGCTGATGCACCGAGACTCCTTCCCCCGCTTCCTCAACTCCAGCGTTTACAGAGACCTCCTGGCCAACAGGAGGCGCACCTGCCTCGACACCTAAAAAAAAAACTCCACCACGCCGCCACCACCACACCCTTCGACTGCTACGTAAAAACGACGGCGCCAGGAGTCCGGTTTGGAAAAAACAAAACAATCAAACACTTTCTTGATTGCAAAAAAAAAAGACTGAACGACAGGACCCAAAAAAAAAAATAGCCGGTCGTTGTTGTTCTTGATCATTTTTCGAGCAATTTCTAGACGGTGACGTGACTTTGCTGGTTGCTTTTAGGTCAAATGTGTCTGACAAGGCCGCCGATTGTTGTGCAGATGTCTCGATGGTTGCGTTAGACCGTGGACTCCTCAGGACCAGGACCGACAAGCGAGAGAAGAAGAAGAAGAAGAAGACGAGGGACACGCCAACTATTCCTGTACTGTAATAACGACACCTCATTTTTAATTTCCCACCCATTTTAGCACCGCGCCATCACGAGCTAACCAAGCTAAGTCGTGCGTTTTGCAAAAAAACCTTGTTTCGTTTTCAGGAAAAGAAAATCTAGGACAGCTCTCCGTTCAGTTTCTAGCCGGGGAAAGCGTCCAAAATGGCGTGTTTCCGTCCACCCAGGCGCTTTTTCTTCTTTACGTGGGAGAAGTAAGGGCTAGCTAGCTAGACTTGTGCTCGGGCAGCTACACGTCACCCGACGATGCCTTCACGCGCGTTTTGAACAAAAAAAACGGAATACGGGCAACACAAACGTCGCTTTTGCTGCCGCTGGGGGGCTTTTCCCGTAATTCATCACGACCATCCCTTTCGTTTCCTGCTTCCCATGCCTGAAAGGCACGGAAAAAACCACACACACACTCACAAAATAGTTGTCGTCTTCTTCATTCGGAAATCGAACCCTCGGCTTTTAATGACGTCAGCGGCAAAATGGCTGCCACACATGATGTCAACGGCGCAAAAAGAAAAGTCAGCTAGTTTAGCCAGCATATTTTATGTTAGCCACCAAGCTAACGTGCCCCCGAGGGTGCTAGAGCAAGCTGCTAGGTTAGCATGCCTCTGCGCTACACGCTCGCTTTGGTCTACTTTTCTGAAAAAAAATTAAATAAGATTAAAAAACATTTCAATGCATGAAATCGTGTTACGTCGAAGAATTTTAGAGGGCGGGGTTTTGCCAAATCGTCTGGTAAATATATTTTTTAATCTTCTCCCTCGCCCAAACTGTGGATTTTTCAGTAAAAAGTGCATGACTGAAGTATTACGCTATTATTTCATTTGTCCGCTATCGATTATCTCCAGCTTTATTGACGGATAAGATAGAAGATGAATTATCTGTCCGGTTTCTAAAATATTAGCAAAAACGTGCCACTACTCGATACGCGGGAACATTGTATGTATTTAACTACCTGAAGTTGATGTGCCAAGGTTAGCTTGCGGTCTCGTATCGAGCCGAGTCCCGATTGGCCGCCGCTCAACCTCCAATAACTGACGTCAAGTTGCTGTCGCTCACCTCCATTCCCCAGAAAGGCAGTTGCGCGAACATAAAACGCCTCCGCTGCTGACGGCGATGGATGTCAAATCCGTCCCAACGAGGGACGACCGGCAGGGAAGCGATGAGATCCGCAACAGTGAACCTCCAAAAGCCAATCCGGTTCAGTATGTTGTTAAATTGGCCTTTTTTTTCCCTGAAACTTTGTATTTTTGACAGAGCATTATTCCCGAAACACCCGCATAAAGCCACCAGCTGACCGTACGTATCAGTCTGCAAAAAATCTTCGCGTCGTGTCGGCTTTGAAGGGGTAAGTTGCTTTTCTTCATTTTAGCCGTTTAATACAGAATAGCAGCAACGAACGTTTCTGAGCCAATGAATTTTCCCGGCTTTTTTTCGGGAAGTGCTTTCACACCCATTTGGGGAAGCCCGCTGTAAATTTAAACGGACTTGTTATCAATAAGCGGAGTAGATGTCAAGTACAGTAATACCTTGAGATAAGAGTTTAAGCCGTTCCCGGGACCGAGCTCGTATCTCAAATTGTATGTCAGTTCATTCGTATCTCAAATAAATTTTTGAATTCCCCTCTAAAATAACAAAATTTAAATAAATCCGTTCCTAGCTTCTGAAAAGAACACCTAAAATAGGATATTACGATGGAAAAACAAGTTTTTAATTGTTCCAATTCATCCACAAATAGCTATTTAATGGTTATAATCTGCAATAAAATGTGACATTATTATATACAGTACCGTATGGCGTTCTTAGACTTTACTGGGCCGCATCGGGAACCATTTTGTATGCTCGTATCTCAAATCTCTCGTATGTTGGGACACTTGTATGTCAAGGTATTACTATATTGTTTTGAGATGTGAAAGAGACAAAAAAAGAACAGAATCTAAAATGTTTCAAATGTAAACAAAGGCCTCTTTAGTGAATTCCTCGTACATATTTAACCTTTGGCAATACGTGCAGCCAGCCACATTAGCCATGGATATTGCTTCACCATGCATGCATGCGCCCTCTTAACTCCTAATAATAAAAATAATAATAATAATTCAACTCTTCTTTATTTTCCATTTTCCGGGGAGGGAAAAATACTTTTTGAAGCGCTACTAAACGCGAGAATGTCTCACGCAGTTAAACGACGGAGGGAGAAAATAGAAATAAACATGGTGCAATTTATATCAAGTTTACATTTATGAATAAGCAGCGAGTTCGAGTTCACGCACGCACGCACGCACGCACGCACGCCGCGTTCAAAGCATTTGGGAAGGTTCGAGATTCGGGAGAGTTGCAACGGAAGCGGGGCGTGTCTGACGCTCTTCCGCTCGCCAGCCCCGCCCCTTCGTTTCATTTATTGCGACTTTAACGCGGCTCGCTTCCTGCGAATTTTACAAGCGATGTGGCCATTTCCCATTCTGCTCTTTATTTTTTTTCAAGTATCTAAAGTGTCCTGTCGGGAAAGGAAACGCTTTTGCAAAGCTTTTTGGCCTTACCGACACTTTTAACCACGAAAATGATCATTTTTTTATTTTCCTCCTTTGATGAAAACAAACCACGAGCATCTTTGTAGGCTTTTCACTACCTCTCATGTCGGTTAATTTATTACACATCTAGTTCTCAATGTCATTTTTTTTTTTAGATCTACTTGAAGCCTAAACACTGTAAACTACAAAATGTGCACAGACAAAATGGCGCGCGGGGACGTGGGTGCGTTCACGAAAGCTTAGCCTGAAGTTGATTTTCTCGTCGTTGTTGTCGTTTTTTTTTGTCCGTGTTGATTTGGAAGTGGACTTTTTTTTGTTTGCATCTCTAGAAATAATTCAGGAAACCACTGTCTAAGGGCTAAATCCCATTTTTTGCCTATGCAAATGTATTTTTTGGGGGCTCCACCCACACCCGTTGAAAGATGGACCACGGTTTACATTGCCCTTTTGCTGATGTCCTTCAATCTCACTCAGCAAAAAATGTACCATTATTTTTCTTCTTACATATAGATCTATGAGCATATATGTGTACATATATATATATATATATGAATAGCTAGTATCTATAAATCGACTAATATACGGATAAAATAGTATATGCCTTCGTGATGATACAGAAATAAACGTGTGTTGTCTGATTACGTGGCTGTTTGCTGGCGTGTTGCCAAGAATTGTAGCTAGCTTAGCAACGGAGGGGTTTCATTTCGAAAAGGAACATTTTAGAAATCGGACTTTTTACGATCGGCTCCCGCTCGTTCGGTCATTTTTGGTTGTTTTTTTTTACGCCGACGAAAGGTTTGAAGGGCTGAAACGTGCTAACGAGCTTGGCTAATCGTCCTTTTTTTGTGAAATGTTCGTTTGGAAAGGTACATTTAAGAGCATGAAATCTTGATTTGGCAACTTACCTTTTCGTTTTCGGAAAATGTTGAGGTTCGAGCCGCCTGATTTCGGGATTTAGCGACATTAGCGAGCTCTTTGTTTCTCTTTTTGAGCGAAACTAGATGTCTTTCTGCCCTGTTTGGTTTCCCCGAGACTTGAAAATGTGTCTCTTTGATTTATTTTTGTCGCGCGCTGGCGTCTTCTCGGCCACGTGCAATACCACTGATAGCCAGCAGGGCGGCGACACCCCTCCACTGTTTCAGTTTGAGCTTCTGGCTAGGCTGGCGTGCCACGCACAGATTTTTAGGCGATCACTTGTCTCTTTATTGATTTCGATGCCTAAACGTCTCGGTGAAAGAGATGACGTAAATAGCGCCGACGGAAAATCGGGAATTCCAAAAAGTTCTGTTTCAACGGTTTTTCTATTCAGCATGCTTTTTGCTAAATAAATGAAATAATTCAGTTATTTGCTACAAACGATACTGTATGAGTATGTATTCGAGTACTGCAGTATGCAGACCATTAAAAAAATAACTCTTTTGGGAGGTTGGTATTTTTCTCACTGATGCATACTTGATTCTTGAGTGTCACATGATCACGACAAGCGACTTCGCGGTGCTCGGAAGGAACTTTGGACATTTGATGACCTTTGTTTGTTTACTTGCTGTTTGATTTAACGCCATCACAAAATGGGGAATAGTACAAATAATATTTAGGAAATCGAACCAACCACAACTACGTCACTTCTTTAACGATATTGGACAATTCGTAACATCTTGTTTTATTTTGGACCAAAAAAGAACAAGGAAAAATAAAAAAATAATTTAAAAAATGGACAATTAATGAGATGCAAAGGATAACAAACCTAAAGGCCAAGATATTTATGATAATCAAGGCCAGAATTTTCAAAATACGCCCAAATATAAAAGGGGCGGGGCTTATTTCTCGAAAGGCCGCTTTTCCCCCAAAAAATAAATAATAATTTGTGCAGACCATTTTCATGTAAAAGAGAATTTGGGCAGCCCAAAGACTCCAAATCCATCACGCGAATCGACCGTTTGTCTGCAGCGCCCCTTGTGGGCAAAACTGGAAAATCAGTCAATGATCACATCAACGCAGATTTATTTGTTGACCTATTTTCACAAAATGACAAAACTTCTCCCCAAAGCCGACGCTAAAGTTTCACCCGAATGTGCGGGTAATTCTTTGCATTTTAGTTGGTGAAAGGGAATGCATGACGCTTGGTTCAATCGCACGTATGACAAAACAACGGTACTTTTGTGAGTAAATGTCCATTTCAAACGACTCGAGTCCATTTTTAATGGTATTTCCACCATTAAAAAGGGTGGCAAAATTTGAGCCATTTTCATAAGATTGTTGGACAAAAAAAAATGTTTCATTTCAAAAAAATGTTTGTCGTTTCTCATCATGCCTTTGTAAAACTTTCACATGTGACAGCCAACAGAATATAACGTTGATTGGTGGTTGATTACAGATGAATAAGAGCTATTATATTATATACTATATCACAACTGAAATTGTACGCTTTAGTCCCTGCAAAAAAAACTATTATTTTGTATTAGTCTGGTCTTAAAATTGTTTTTTTTTTTTTTCAATGAGTCCCATCTGCTGTTTTAAAGCTACGGTCCGTTTCCATATGCGTTTTCTTTTTGTTGTTGTTGTCTTGTCTTTGTTTACACGGAAAACCACAGAATTGATGTTCCGACAAAAAGGCCAATCGGTTGTAACTGCCCTTGAATATCTTGTCATTTGCATAGTGCTGCTAGAGAGTGTAACAAATTACAATAAATACTTATTAGATCTTTTTCATATATGCTGTGGTGTTTTTCTTCACATCCGAATGGGAATGTTATTTCTTTCACTTTTTTAATGGTTGTTTTTGTGAGCAACTTGCCGCTTTTTTGATCTACTCCTAAGTTGAATTTCAAAATATAGGACTTTTTATTTATAACCTTAATAAAACTTGAGATTTTTTTTCAGCAGAAAAATACATCAGAAAAAAAAAACAATTTTGAATTATAGTCATATAAGCGAGGATGTGTTCTTTTCTTAACTTGAATTTGTGGAAAATCAAGGAAAAACATTCAAAGGTGAGTGAAAAGAAGAAAATATTTTTAAAATGTGCATGTAGAAAAAAAAAAGTTTTATTTTCTTTGACTTTTTGAATGCTCCTGATGTATTTTTTTAATGCGGATAGTCGCACTTCCAAGGGAAAACTACAAATCCCATTTTTTGGATTGAGAAAAAATCACTGCCTTTAAAAACATGTTTTCTTTTATTTTGTCGACAGTGTCAATGACGGTGCTGACAGTACATTCCGAAAACAAAGGTGAAGAGGTGGAGGCGGCGTATACCATGGCGGCGGCGGCGGCGGCGGCTCGTCTGCCGGACGACAGCCAATCAATGGTTGGGTCCTCTCTGGAAATGTCCGCACGTATTGGCGCGTTCTCAAACAATCTTTTCATCCGTGGCCTCAGGAACCGTGGAGGCCACGTCCTCTGAGGGCTTCTTGCCCGAGCCCTGGCTGAAGCTGCGGTCCCGCCACTGGTCCGGGGCGCCGTCCTGAACCGTCTCGTCGATGCTTTCGTACGGCTCAGACGTCCACTGATGAAAGGCAAGAGATGAAGTATGGTTATCGAGTTTTCCGAGGGAAAATCTGTCAGAGGAGGGCAGTAGAGATCAAAATACGTTATTGCGCTGTATTTAATTTTAAATTCATTTACAATGAAAACTTTGTGATGGATTTACCTTAACTGGATGAAGCACCTCATAGTACTGTTTTTTCCCTAATTGAAAGCCTTCAACATGCTTCCTTTGCATCAAAATGGTGACTTTTTCCCTAACTTGAAAATTTTGTAAGTAGAGGTGTACTTTATATGTAAATTCTCTCATTCGTTCCACGGTCCTCACACGACTACCAACATAAAGAATGAAGTGAATTGCAAAACTTCCTTTGCACCAAAATGGTGGCCAAGTACTACAGTCGTACCTCTACTCACGAAATTAATTGGTTCCAAGACTTTTTTCCTAACTTGAAAATTTCGTAAGCAGGTTCCAAGACTGTTTTCCGAACTTGAACATTTCGTAAGTAGAGGTGTACTTTATATGTAAATTCTCTCATTCGTTCCACGGTCCTCACACAACGACCAACATAAATAATGATGTGAATTCCAAAACTTCCTTTGCACCAAAATGGTGGCCAAGTACTACAGTCGTACCTCGACTCACGAAATTAATTGGTTCCAAGACCTTTTTCCTAACTTGAAAATTTTGTAAGCAGAAGTGTACTTTATATGTAAATTCTCTCATTCGTTCCACGGTCATCACACAACGACCAACATAAATAATGATGTGAATTCCAAAACTTCCTTTGCACCAAAATGGTGGCCAAGTACTACAGTCGTACCTCGACTCACGAAATTAATTGGTTCCAAGACTTTTTTCCTAACTTGAAAATTTTGTAAGCAGAAGTGTACTTTATATGTAAATTCTCTCATTGGTTCCACGGTCATCACACAACGATCAACATAAAGAATGATGTGAATTCCAAAACCATGAATAACGCTAGTGTTGGCTGTCTAAAAATCCATCGCACTCTCCTTTCCCGTTTTCAGCGTCCCCTTAACCGAGCGCTGAAAGAAGCAACATTTGCATAACGACAAGAACGACCTGCGTGGCCCTGCTTCCCGAGCGGTGCGAGGGTCCCACGGCGATGTTGACGCTGGACGAGGACTGCGTGTCGGTGGTGTTGCCCCCCTCCGCGGCCGACAGCCCCGAGATGACCAGGCCGCTGGAAAAACTGCGCTTGCCAAAGAGCAGGCTCAGGGTAGACGAGGACGACGACACCTGTGGTGGAGAGACCGTTTGCGTGAGTAGATCTTCACACATCACAAAAGTCATCCCAAACAATCTGTTTTTGATAACGAGAACTCCAAAGGCATTTAAAAACAAGTCAACTAGTATGTCTGGGAATGTCCTGAACATACAAAGTGGTTTTTAACTGTTCGGTTGGCAGAAATCAAATAAACCTGCCCTTCCAGTCAAAACGGATTGGACATCCATCAGTGTCAAAGGTAGCCAATGAGTTCGTACTTAAAATTCAATACGGAAGTGTTTTTTTGTACCCCATTCCAATTCTTTGTCACATCCATAATGAAGTCCACATCTGAGTTCGCAACAGAAAGCCGAACCGGCAAGCTTAGGTTGGTAGGCCAAAGTAGAGTAGCGAGCCAATACCTGACTGGAACGCTGCTGATTCGGCGCCACCTGGCTCTGGGAGCTCACACCGCCATTTCCCGAGAGACGAGGGACCTGAGCAACGGGGGCGGGGGGAAGTTCTTTGTTTCTTAGGGAACCAAAGCTAGACACGAGTAGCGGTCATGGTGGTGTAGGGAGTTTTACTTGGGAGAAGATGGAGGCTATGGAAGTGTTGAACGACAGCTGGCTGTTGGACAGGCGGTGGACCAGGCCGTGATTGGAGACCGAGTCCACGATGGGACCCGATTGGCTGGTGACTGGCGGGCGCTGGTTCTGAGGTTGCACCGACCTGCTGCGGTACTCCCTCCCGGCTGCGCGGAAATTGAAAACAAATGGATTGAAAGTCCCCAAAAAATTTGCAGGGACGTTTTGTTACCCGAGTTGTGGTGTCGGTGACTGCGTGTGGTACGGGGGGCTCGGTGCTGGTGAGCGCTCAGACTGTTGGAGGTCGCCGAAGACGGCCGGTTGTGGCTCAGGGAGGACGAACCGCCCGTGCCGCAGTCGCCGTCGTCCACGTTGACTCCGCTGTTGCAGCTGTTCAGGTTGTCCTTGCGAACTCTGATGGCGTACCGGATTCGATTTTTAGTCTTTTTCTACCCGACCAAACTGTTCGCAACGGGACTTCTTCTTAACCTGAGCCATTTGGAGCACAGCCAGGAACGAATGGCATCGAAGCTTGACGCCCCACCTCCCATGGCGCGCAGCGTCCGGTGCGTTCCCGCGTACGAGGTCGTCAGCGGCGACACGTACCTGGGGAGGCCGGCAAAGCAACGGCTGTCCAACTCCGGAACGAGGCTCTGGTTTCTCGGACTCTTACATGGGGTAGCCTAGCGGCTGGTCGCACGACGAGTTGACCATGTTCCTCAGCGCCTGTTTGGAGTTTTGGATGCTGCCGCGCTCCGGGTTGCGATTCCGTAAGAAGACCAGTTCTTGCTGCTGGCCCGCCCATAGGCCTCGTACGCACTCCTTGTTGATCTGGCATTGGACGATTGAAGTAGGAGAACCGAGTCCCCTGTGTTTCGTTGCAGATTCCGTGGGAGATGGATTTGGTTACCTTGATGACTTTGAAGCTGAGGTGGCGTTTGTAGAGCATGATGATCTTGTACTCATCCGTGCCGTCGTCCACCATGTGGCGTAACGTCAGCAACGTGTCGCGGCTGGATAGGACCGCCTTGCGCCAGGCCGGGTCGCTCTCGTGGCAAATGACCAGGCTGCCGCGGTAGTTGGTGATGGCCTCGTACAAAATGGAAGCCTCCTCCGTCTCCTCCAGACAGGTGAAGTGGTCCTAGAGAAGTAGGAGCAGATGTTGTTTTAAGGTCGCTCTGTCAATCGATGAGAGCGCTAGTTAAGGAAGGGAGACTTTTTGGTTCTTTGGTTGGGTAGTCACATTTTTGATACTTGAAGTGACTGGCTCTGATTTTTTAGTGAGTAGGAAACTTTTGAAACCTGATGGAGCTTCAGGCTCATTCTGACGGCAGGTGCCACCACCTTCTGCAGAAGGTCCAGGTCGGCAAAAACCCACTCATCCTTGGTGGCGATGCGGAAGTCGCCTTTGAACAGCGTGTTGAAACCATACAAGAAGGATTCCAGGCTTGACAATGGAAAGGAAACAAAGACCATTAAGAACAAAAAAAATTGCTTCTGATTCCCCCTCGTGCTAGCTAGCGCTTGCAAACTTCCATTCCAGTTTGTTTTCCCAAGTATGAAGTTAACGCTACATCAGGGGTGGCCAAGTCTGGTCCTGGAGAGCCCCTATCCAGTCTGTTTTCCATATCTCCCTCCTCTAGCTACTTGATACCGATTGGATAGAAGCTCTCGAGGACTGACCGGACGGACTTGGCCACCCCTGTGCCACATCGTCTGTTGGTGTTAGTGCTAAGTGTTACTTCTACAATCTCACTCTCTTCCTGCCTATATTTCAGGGATCGACCAGCCGTGACTCCATTGGCGACAAGCACTCCAGAATGGATGGCCGGAGGGAACAAGAACTGATGGATATTTTTCAATCCCCGTAAAGTCTCGGTCTGTTAAGATTAAATGTGAAAAACCTTTACAATTCCCTTTGGCCTTTAGGATTAACACGAAAGGCCGTTCTGGATGACCGAACAGACCACCGATCCGAAAGGGCGTGGATACAAAGTGCGGCTACTTTACCTGTTGGACATGTTGTGCGATGCCGTCCCCAGGGATCGCCTTCCCAAAACGGACAGAGCGTACGACAGAGTCACCAGGGGGGAGTCTTCGTCGCTGTCCACGGGCTGGACGCAAATGAACGAAGAAGAACAGAGTGTCTAACCTGCGTCGGAATGTTCAAATCCTCCGCAAAGACCCCGACGGATCCCGTACCGACTCCATCTTGCCGGCGCAGTACTGGATCCACTCCAGGTAGACATTGCAGAAGCTGGCTCGCGTCACCCCCTGCAGGCAGTGCACGTAGTCCTCGTCGATCTTGACGCCGAACACCTGAGGGTCTCGCTCGATGTGGTGCCACTTGGTGTAAGACTGCAGTGCCTCGTGGATGGCGGCGTCCTTCAGCCAGTCGCTCAGTTTTGGGGACTGCACCAGGTAGTAAATAACGCTCTGGGGGGGGTGGGGGGGGGGGGGGGGGGCGAACGGAAGAACCGAAAAGTTTAAGTTAGAACTTTATTTCATGCCGTATTGGGAAAATTCTTGGTTGCAAGACAAACACAAGACACACAAGACAATGTAGACCAGGGGTGTCAGACTCGGGTTGGTTCGCGGGCCGCGTTAACGTCAACTCGATTTCATGTGGGCTTGACCATTTTAGATATAATATTTAGATTTTTTTTAATTATAAATGGATTAAAATAACTGGATTAAAAGCCCTGAATATTCAGTTTTTTATAGATATAAAATAATGTTTATTTCAGCTTTTTTATATTTATATATATTTAGAATTTACAAAATGATTTTTGAACTAAAAACACAGAAAAAATGGATTAAAAATGACAATTATTGATTTAAAAGGAGGAAAATCAGGAAATTTAATATACATCTGTACTCTTCATTTGAATTTGATCCTAAAACAGAAAGTCGGCACTCATGATTTACTTTCCCGGGCCACACAAAATGATGCGACGGGCCAGATTTGGCCCCCGGGCCGTCACTTTGACACATGTGATGTAGACCTAGACTCCGCTTTGGAGCGCTACCTTCAGGTAGTAGGTGACCAGCAGCTTGCGGAGGTCGTAGACCTGCAGCATGGTGGCGGCGTTGTTCTCGCTGATGCTGTAACCCTCCAGCAGGTACTTGGTGGCCGTCACCTCCCAAGCCAGCCAACGCAAGTTGAAGGCGGCGTTGCAGGACAGCACGTGGGGCAAGTGGCCCGGCTCGCAACAGCAACAGGCGTCGTCCTCCTCCACGCCTTCCGTGATGGCCTCCACCTCCCTCTGCTGGCAGTAGGTTCCTGGACCGGGGCGACGGTAGCGCTCGGGTCAAAGAGAGGGGGACCACCTCCTCGGAGGGGGGCGACGGCGTACCCCTGAATTCCAGCCCGCGGAGCTGGAAGGTGACCAAGCCGTTGCCGATCTCGATCAGGTGCACCAGGGCGTTGAGGTAGTCCGAGGCCAGGATGAAGCAGTCCCCGGCGCTGTAGTTACCCCAGCGGCCCAGCGTCAGGTCGCCGCAGAGGGAGTGCTGGAGCGAGCGGGTCAGGTACTCGTAGAAGATGGAGTTGAGGTTGTTATCGTCGCAGCCTGGCAGGGTGGGACGAGATCGTCAAATGCCGGATGGCGCAAAGGATCGTCGGGGGAGCGACGGAGGGAGAGCTTGAACGCCATGGTGGAGTATGGTGAAGGACAACTCACCCGTCTCTTTGTCCACTTGAGACACCAGGCGGCTGTTGGAGTTGTCGACGCGCTTGGTGCTGCATTGGACCAAAAGTTTTCACCTTCAGAAAGCTTTTTATCTCAGGTGAGTAACAAAACCGGGTGAGTAGAAGGAATGTATTTGGAGCCGTGTTTTTAATTTGACCACGTGGTGTAAATATTAGTCAAAAGGCGTAGGTCATCTTAAGCTATGGCCCACTTTTGGCCCTTTTATAGTTCTTCTCACATTTGAAAGTGTAAATGTCAGCGCTCCAGAGAACTTTCCAATCAATTTAACCAAATCAAAACCTATGAAGAATATTCTTAACGCTTCTTTTTTCACGGGTCTGTTTCAAAAGCGGAATCGTATTAATCGGAGAAACCGAAAACAAAACGTAAACGATGCTACATGCGGCCTTACTTGTAGTTTCTTTCCCAGAATTTGATGGGTCGCGGGTACGAGGAGATGAAGATGGCGCTCCCCAGAAACGGGGTGAGCGGGGTGTAAAAGACGGTGGTGATCAGCGTCTGCAACAGCAGCATGGCCGAGTCTGTTCACGCGACGGTCAAGTCCACTAAGCTGCGCTTCCAATGGTGAGCATCACGTGCGCATTTGGGTAATATCGGAATGGAGGATACGAGGTACTGCGAAGGGTTGGGCGAAGGCGTGGAAGGCGCTGCCCCAAGCGATCTGCCAGGGGGCGATGTAGATCAGGATGAAGTGAAGCTTCAGCAGGAGCTCACGCATCTAGAAACAAGACCAAAAATACACTTTATCATCCATTAGCTACATTAAAAAAAATATTTCAGCCTGTGGAACGGCACTTTAAAAAAAATTGATCACCTTACATTCGACTATACTGATTGGGTGATTTATAGTCAATGGAAATGCATTGATTTTATCTGAACGGGACACATTCAAAAAAGTCTGGTCATGTTTCATTAAGAATAAGCATTTGTTTTCATATTCCTTTCAAACAAAGACCAGCAAAAATTATTCTGTTTTTATTTCTAAAATAATTGATCTCCTTTTCAATGATGTATTCATTTAAAATACAGAGACAAAATTACCAACACTAGTGAGAGGCTAGAAATGATCATTCTCAACAATCTTAACAAATAAAAAATAAAGCCTAAATGAAGTTCAACATGAACAAAATACAGATCTAAGAAATAAAATAAAGAACTTTAATGTGAAAGTGAATGGCAGACTTGGTATTCTGTATATGCATTCTGTATGTCAACCACCAGGGCTATTTTTTCTGGACCGATATTAATATTTCAAAATATTCCAGGAGATTCTACCAATGGCGCGCTCTCACCTTGTGGAAGAGGATAGACACGACAAAAAAGTCCAGCAGGAAGCTCTCGGAGGCCTCGGGGCAGTCAAAGTGGAAGAAGACCAGCGTGAAGAGCAAGGTGAGGAACTGGAAGCTGGGGTCGCAAAAGGACGAGCGCAGGAGCTTCATCCCGGCCACCGTGGTCAGCAGCACGTCCAAACTGGGCGCGGGCCAAAAGATGTCAGTGGGCGACGGAGCTCTGGGGCGAGCCTGGGTCTGGGGGGCGGGGCTTACTGGATCCCCAGCCTCTTGCGGTGGCTGAGGGCGAAGCCGTCGTTGGTCAGCGCGCTCAGCACGATGGCCGGGTACACCACGTACTTCTCCAAGCACAGCAGACACACGTACAGGCGCTCGAACCACATGAGGACTGCGTCCTCTTGAAGACACCCAGAAAAGGATCAAATATTGAGTATATTTGGCTATACATTTTGATTAAAAAAGTGTCTCAATTGGAAGGAGATGAGAAATGAATATCCTGAAAATCGGCACTGGTGCTGACCTCTGGGCTCAAACTGGTGGTACTCTTTGGTCTTGAGCAGCGGGTGCGAGATCCACAGCCAGGGGTGATGCTTCCTCAGCTGGGGGATGAGGTAGTGCGTGACGAAGCCCACCGTGCCGGCCAGCGCGTACAGCACGATGGTCACGAAAGGCTGCCGGCACAATAGGCAGACCACAACGCCATTTCAAATTTGTCTTGCCGCTAAATCAGTCGCCTGATTTTCTGATACTGATTCCCGTACTCCCAAGAACTGTATTACTAGGTGGGGGGGAGTACTACATCCAAATAGAACTATCGCAACATAATACAGTAATCCCTCGATTATCGCGGTTAATGTAGACCAGACATGGCCTCAATAAAAACAAAAAACAGCAAAGTAGGGTCACCCCTATTTAAAAAAAAATAGCTTGCGAGTTTCAACGTGGATTTTCACATTTTTATGGACTTACAAAAAAATTTCCCCCAGAAAAAAAATGCAATGTAGTGAAACCGCAATAGTTGAAGCCGCGATATTCAAGGGATTACTGTAATCATTTAAAAGATCAATTTGAACAAAGCAGAGAATACATTTTTTTTCCAAAAATAAGGTGGCATAATTTAACTCCAAAGAAGCACTTTCACCTTTAGTGACAGGAAGACGGTGCTGGCCGTGAGGGCAAAGGTCAGGATGTACGCCAGCGAGCAAACCATCACATCCGACAGAAGAATCTCCTTCTGTGGAGAGTGATCATTGATGCTAATTCAATTCCTATTTGACTCACAGTCGCATCGTTTGCCCACCATGGAATTTTGCAACTTTTTAGGCAGCGGGTCTTCGATGTCCACGTCTTGACCTCCGTCCTCTTCCTCGCCTTCCGCCAACGGGGGCATCACTTTGGACTTGATCAGGGACCTAAAAGGAAGACAGAAGTAAGTCACTTTCTCTTTTTCACATTCATTTGACGGACTATTCCTCACAGCATGACCGAGGGGTCGCTACTCTGCCGACTCAGGTGGTAGGAGAAGACCACCAGGAGGCCGCAGAAACCCGAGAACAAGGCCGGCGTGTGCTGCTCGTCCCACGGTTCCTGCGAGCCGCAAATTGAAAGACTTTGAAAGACCCTCCATCGATCCCAAGTTTGCTTTTCTACCTTGAGTGCCCCGAAACAGAAACCATAGAGAAGAGACAGAGCCGCCAGGCTGCGGACCACGCCGTACACCGCCGAGATCAGACCGGTCGCCGCTGGAACCACAGCGGGCGAGCGCTCAAACCCGGTTCGGGTGCAAAATTCACTCTGATTGGCGGCCTGACCTGTCCCGCCGAAAACATGGACGTCCATCTGTTCCAGCAGGTAGATGGTGAAGGTGTTCACTTGTGGGAAGAGGCCCACCAGGAACATGATGGGGAAGCAGTGCGTGAAACCTGTGGCGAAGATCCATCAAGGTCTCCGGCAAAACGCCAGCGGCGGTGGGTGGGTCGTACCCACGAGCAGATTTTGCAGGAAGCGCAGGGCGTCGCGGCAGGCGATGGTGACGCCGTACAAGGTGGACACGGGGAGGTCCTTCTTGCGCAGGAGTCGCTCCAACGTCCAGATCAGCGAGCAGAAGACGCAGAAGTAGACGGCCCGGCTGTAAGCCACCAGCCGGTTGTGACCCTGCGCGGGAAAACGCCAACGTCGCGTCCCAGCCCGTGTGGCGTGGCTTCCGAAACGACGGGCGACTCACGTGTGTCGGCGAAGCCGCATCCGGTTGAACGCTCTGCGAAAGCAAACCGGAGAGAAATCACCATTTCTGTCCAGGATTTGAAGGTTCCTCGGATGATACAGACTCGGTTTACCTTGAGTAAGGAGTACTGGCAGCTGGCGATGACCAGACAGAACTGGAAGACCCAAAAGTCTTTGAAGCAGCCGTCGTTGAGCAGCGCGAAACCCAGGAAGGAAACCAGGAAAGCCATGAAAACGGCCAGCAGGTTCTCCAGAACATCTTGGTTCCTACACAAACCAAAACCTCCAGCTCAAAAGCCGTCCGAGGCAGCCATTTGCCGTTGGCCCCGCCCCATCACCAGCGCTCACCTATCCAAAAGGGCTAGCAAGGTGAGTCGGTCGTATAAAATGTTGACCCACTTGCCGCCAAACAGCTTGAGCTTGTAGTAAATCTTCCTGGTGGGCTTCTCCTGAGTGGATGTCTCGGAAGAATCGTCTAAACTGTCCTCCTCCTGAGTAATATTTGTCAATCATTGTCAACATTCCTGAGGAATCATGGAATTTAATCTACTTCAATGATGCTGCTACTTCAATTTGTTATTGTTGTTGGTCCCCTTGTTTGTTTTGAAACAACTTTAACCGTCTTGCGTTTTAAACTGTCGTTTCAGGGGTACTTTGATGATCCTTTTTCTCTTGTCAACCAAAATAACCCATTTCTTTAACAATTTATGGTGCATTTTGGTAACTCTATTTGTCTTTTTCACCAATTTCAGATCCATTGAGCGATTCAGACCTGGAAGATCTCGGGGTGAGTCCTTCTGGGACGAAGTCGGTGCGAAGGAATGATGCGGCGTTGAAAAGGACAGTCGGCGTGAGCGCCCGCCACGCTGTCCTGGCACTCCGAATTCGAAGACGTGGACAGCAGGTCACTGAACACACCCACACATTCAAGTACATCTAAAACCTGACGTTAGCCCAACAAATTGAATCTCACGCCATTTTGGGTCGTACCACATGTTGCCGGTGATCAGCTCGGCTCCGAGCGGCAAGTTGAGGGCTCGCTCGGCGTACAGTTTACGTGGCCTGTCCCCTTAGGATAAAAAAAAAACATTTTTAAAAGGCAACATGTATTAAAAAAGCAGGTGAAATCAATAGACCATCACAAAAACTAGAGAAACGATGGCGCAACTTTCGAAAGACCAAACAAAATTTTAATGAATAAGCACTTTTCTGCAATTTATGACTCACGGTGCACAGTGTGAAAGGTGTACGCTTCCTCCTTGTTGGTCGCCTCCGGTCGACAGATCACCTGCAACATGGAACTTTCCGACTGGGACGTTTGGGAAGGCAGGGAGTCGTAGTCGGGATCCTTTTCCGTCTGCGGACTGCAAGAGTAAAACCAGAATCGTGAAGCATTTCCGCGGAAAAGTCAGTCATAGTACTTGGAAAAGCAGTTCACTAGTTCCTACCTATCTGGTGAGACGATGGGGATGTGGATGGGTAGAAGCGACTTGTCCGGAGCCAGACTGGCAGGGGGTCTAGGTCGTTCCGCTTTGGCGTGGACTTTGGTCTCTTTGGCCTCGGTTCCCGCCGACGACGCGCTCGGATTCTCTGCAAAGCGTTTCGCTCTTGATTTTTAGGTGTCGGGGTCAAATGTTTGAAAGATGGAAAAGATGAGGAACCTATTCGCTTCCTGTCCGTCTCTGTGGAGGTTCCCGCTTCCGCCAGGAACTCTGGACCTTCTTCTTCCCTGGCGAACCCTCGGGTGCTGAGCGATTCCAACAGGGAGACGAATTCCAAGAAGTTGGATTCGTTGGGAATCTGCCCCTCCTTTGCCTCCAGGTCCGACTTGGAGCTGGTCATGGTGGCCTGGCGGAGAGAAAAACGCGGTTCGTGCCAGCCAGGGCGAGCGCGGAGAACGCCACGGGGCCGACGTACCGCGTTTTGGGAGCGGTCTGGGAGCAGCACGGCATCCGTCCCGCTGTCCATGCTCAGTCCGCGGAGGTGGGCCCGCCCTCCCGGACCGTAGCGGCCCAAACCGGGCGGCAGACGCAGGAACCCTTGAGGGTCCGTGCCGGAAACCAGAGGGTCCTCGTCGTCGACGCCGGGCGAGCCGTCCTCGTCGGCGGCTTCCCGCGGGCCGGTCGGGTCCTCCACCCCGCGGGGACACTCCAAGGCGGGCAAATCCGAACCCACGATGTCCTCGCACATGTAGAACTCGTCGCTTTGGCTCGCCATAGGTCTCGAAACAGATTGGTCCTCCGATAGGTCCGCTTCTTCTTTTTCCTCCGCATCTCCCAACGCTTGCTTCTCGTCCTCGGGAAGGTCAAAAGTGATGACGGGGATCTTGATGTGGCATTCCTGAGGGAACAATCGAGGAGAACTTGGAGAAGAACGGCAATTTGGCGCCGGAAAATGCTGTTTTGTGTTCAAAACAACCTTGACGTCGACAAAAATGAAAGTCTTCCGCATCACGTGACGTAGAAGTAAGTCATATAACTTCTTTAATCACATAATTTAACCATTTTTTCTTCTAATAGGACAATGGTACCCCCACTTATAATTGCCTCTACATACAAAATATTCAGGTTAGGAAAAACCTCCAGGGGAACCATTTTGTCCCAAGATACAAAGATAAATCATTTTTTGGTACTGCTTCACCTCGCCAGGGTCGCGGAGGTGCTGGAGCCTATCCCAGACAATTTTAGGCACCGGGCTGGGGAAAAAAAACCCACGCCACACCATGCAATCTATGGAAAAATCCATCCATACGTAGAGGCCTTCAACTTATTTCACCTGGACGTTCTCCAGCAGGTTCTGCTTGACACCATCTTCCATCTGAGCGCCGGCGACAGCCATGACTATCTTGACCGCCTCAACGTCCGCCTGACGAGGAGGGGACGAGGGTGCCGGAGCGGCGAGGACGACTTCTTCTTCATCTGAGTGGTACGTTTCCCGCTCTCGCTCGTCCTGACAGACGAGATAAAAATATTCATTTACACAATTGGACCAAAGCGATCGGTCTAGTCAGTTTTAGTTTAGGAGTCATTTTGTTAGCTTGGCTTCATCAGCTAGTTGTCTTTTATTTAATCCATCCTTGAGTCACTTTGTCAATCAGTCAGCCAAGCTCGTTCAATTCATTTCATCAAGTTAGCTAGTTCGCTAGCTTGTCTATCCATCCGTAAGTCAGTTAACCCAGCTCGACTTGCACGTGGCTATTATTTTAGCTTTTCTACCACCACCTCTCTACCAAAACATGCAGTTTGTCAAAATGTTTTACCTGCTTCGCTGGGCCCGCAACGTCTTCATCGGGGCGCTCGCGGCTGTTGTCCAGCGAGTTATTATTAGCGTCCGAAGGCTCCTTCTTCCCCTCGCTTGCCTCCTCCACATTGCCGGCATCTTCCCAAGGCGAAGGACCATCTTCGGCTCTTTCTCCAAACGCCTCCCCCTTCTCCTCTCCTGGTCCCTCATCTGTTTTGTCCTGATTTTCAGCGATTATTTCCACGGACGCAGAGTTCTGTGGCTCCGTTAGGGACGGGGGCCTCTGCTGGGCCTGCAGCAGATCACCGGGGTCCTCTGGGTGGGGCTCCGTCCCTGGCTGTGGACCCTCTGTGGTGCACTCGGCATTGCAGGTCACTGAAATGGTCACCATTAGGTCATCATAGACTGAAAGAATATCCATCGGGAAGATTAAAAATCATCAACTTGACTACCCGGACGCTAACGTAAGAAAAACGAGTACGTCGATTCCCTGTTCTACTAAATTTCAGAAGAATTTCCTTACCTGCTATAGTCTTTCCCTCTTCTGATTCGGAACAATCCTGCGTAGAAGAGAAGCCTCTCGTTGAAAAATTCATTGGTTTGAGGCCGGCAGAGAGGTCAGCGACCACTCACCACCACCCCGGTGGGTCCGCCGGCGGTTTCCGTCTGCTTGACGGTTACCTGGATCACCTGGCTTGGACGTTTGGTAGCCAGCATGGTCATGGCAACACTGTCTGGGACCGTGCTGCTCTTTCTAGCGGGGAAGGGGAGGAGCTTATGTCAAAGGATAGACGACAACTTTATCGTGTGGAATTTGAAAGGACAGAATTTGGTTTCACCGATAGTTGAGAAAGACAGAATTTCCGGAACGTAGGGTAGACATTTTATCAATCCCAGCGTTCCGTCAGATTTTTCTACCATGAACTGTTTTCTGATGGATTGCTTTTGGCGACTTGTGTCAGATTTTTGCCTCCACTTCTGTGACGATTTCATCATGCTCGCGTGACTACGTGAATTATTATTTTTTTCTTATTTACGTGAATTCAGTTCACATTCGGAACCTTCCTCCCAATCAGGTCAACAAAAATCACCTTTTGTAATATTTAGAGCAACTGGCGTCATTTTTTTTTTTACTGTTGACGGCGTTTTCAAAAGAGCATTTTACGGAAAATTGGCCTATTTTTGAATAGGCCTACAAATAGTAGGATTGAACGTTGCTCACGTCTTTAAAGAACAAAAACTTACAGATAAAGGACTTGTTTTGTGCTGGGACTGGTAGAAAGAATTGGACTGTCATTCAGATTGATCACAAAAGACGAGACGAGAACTGACAAAAAAACGACAGAACTGACAAGAATAGTTGCAAAAAAAACTGTCTGTCGTGCATTATTGATGTGAGCTATTATTATTTTCGTCACCTTAGCTAAAGCTCTAGAAACCGTCAGCGTTTTCTCGGATTGTTTGGGTGTTCAACCTTCCGGAATGGAATTTGTGCGGGTACTTAGCCAAAAATATTGTGTTGTGGTGAAGTGTGAACGTGTTTCTTTTGTCTCTCAAGATTCACCTGATGTTGGCGGGCAGGCAGGCGTCGGAGGCCACGTGACCCTTCTTGTCTGCGGCCCCGCCGAGGTCCGAGAGGCTGGCGCGGACCACCGCCTCGCCCTCGTCGAAGAGTACGTGCAGACGGTAGTTGGCGCTCTTCACCAGCACGAAGAAGACGGTGATGGAGGTGCAGTAAATGCTCAGGGCCATGGTGGTTGGCGGCAAGGCCTGAAGGACGGTTGAGGTTCCGTCAATTCAAAGGTAGACAAATTGTTTCCTCAAATTCTGCACCCTGCTTTTCGATTTCGTAACTACATCTCGCATGCATTGAATTTCTTTCTCTACAACAAGGGTGTCAAACTCGGGTTTGTTCGTGCGCCGCAATAACGTCAACTCAATTTCATGTGGGCCGGACCATTTTAGATATAATATTTAGATTTTTTTATAAATAGATTAAAAAAACTGGATCAAAAGCCCTAAATATTCAGTTTTTTATAGATATGAAACTGTTTATTTGAACTTTTTTTTCTTAGTAAGGGAAAACATCTAATAATCATTAGTTTTTCATTTCAAATGGAAACATTTTTTTTATTATATTCTATATTAAAGTTGAAAAACGAAAATATTTTTATATATTTATTTTTAGATTTTACAAAATGCTTTTTGACCTAAAACCACCAAAAGAAAAAAATAGATAAAAAATTGCAATTATTGATTTAAAAAGGGGAAAATCAGGAAATATAATATACATCTATAATCTTCATTTGAATTTGATCCTAAAACAGAAAGTTGGCACTCATGATTTACTTACTCAGGCCGCACAAAATGATGCGGCGGGCCAGATTTGGCCCCCGGGCCGCCACTTTGACACCAGTGCCCTACAAGCTTGGAACAGTAGGCAAAGGTCAAGGGTCAAACTTATTTTTGTCGGGGGTCACGTCGTATTTGAGGTCGTTATGGCCGTCGGCTGCAATTAAAGCTATTGACCATTTTTCTGATATAGACATTAAAAAAATCCTCCTTATGTGCCTCTTGATAGCATATATTCATTTATTGAAGTCGTTTTTTTTCTTTATAAAAAGGGGAAACATTAAATATTTATGTTCAATTTCAATATTTTGTGTTTTAATTAAAAAGGAAAAACCGTAAAAATTATGTTTTATTTATTTACATTGCAAAAGCATTTTATTTTATTTTTTTAGTTTTCAAAAAAATAATTTCTTCCAAAAACTGTAAAAAAAAAAAAAAAAATCAAATGCACTGAACTAGGAAAATGACTCAAATTAATTTCGTATTTCTCCCTTTGTGGACGCACACGACATTGTGATGCAACGTGTAAAAAAACAAATAATAATTTTTAAAAAATGCCATCCAACGTAACGACACGTGCTCCTGTTTTGGCTCGCCTGCCCCTTCTTTTATTTTCTCCAATTTTAAAAGGCTACCACCTACTCTCACAATATCAAACCACTCCTAGCATAACATCATTTCCATATTCCTATTTTTATCTTCTCATCTATAAATATTTTATGACTTTGCACTTTAACTCGCGCATCACCATTCCTTGTCGCGACCGCCATCGAGGCATCGGTTCCTTCACGTGCGCCCAACGTGCATATACGTCGCCGCTTCACCGATACCGTCTCTCTTTTGCAGGTTCCCCCGTCCGTCGAGCCGCCACATACGCCGACATACCCCACTGCGACAATGCCGTCCGTCCCTCTGGCTTTCCTCACAAAGAAAGGTAAAAAAAAAAAAAAAAAGGCCCCACTCACCAGATGCAGGGAAAGCGGCAGCATGAGCAGGAAGATCCACAGATAGAGGTGGCACGAGTTGTTGAATTTCTTCTGCTCAGGGTCGTGGTACCAGCCCCCGGTCAAAGACGCCCACACGCCCTGGCGGAGGGTCTGAGCAACGTGGGAGCCCATCTCCGCTCCTTCTTCTACCTCCTCCTCCTCCTCCTCTTCCTCCTGGGCCACCTCCTCCACCTCCTCCTCCTCTTCCTCCCCGCTCGGCTCGGTCGGACGAATGGTGCTGATGATGCGGCTAGGCTACGACGACAAAGAGGCCGTGCTCTCGACGCGCCTCCATGTTGCCTCGACGCCGCGACTCCTCCCCGACGTCTGCCATCCCGTCGTCGGTGGGTGAATCATCGCCGACGCCGCTGTTCTCGTCCCGCTCTGCTCCCCTTCGCCCCCCCCTCTTTGCTTTTTCTCTCACTCTCGCTCCTCTTCCTCGCCGGGCCGACAGATGCGCAGATTTGGCCGCCTCCTCCCCCGCCGTTCACTGTCTCTCTTCCATCTCTCCTCCCCTTTTCCTCCTCTATGATGCGATTCCCACCTTCGCGGTCTATACGCCAGGGCTTCTCCGTTACAGCGGGACCTCTACATACAAAATATTCAGGTTACCAAACGTTACATTTTGGGTAGGGATTCGGAAGAAATTCCAGGTTACGAAACGTAAAATCTCATCGCCCAAAATGTGAATACACTTTACATATCCTGTATTTTTTTTTTTTTAAACTGGCGGAATAGAGTTGCTCTCCCATTGGCTAGGAGCGACTCGTGCTTAAAGCCACTTAATGGTGGGCACCACGAAAATATTTTTAAGTTGTTTGTATGTTCAGTCAGTTTCCAAATTTCTCTCACTTGCCTTTCGACAATAACTATTCTTTTTTTTTTTAACTAAAATCAAGTTGCGCAACTTCTGGAACCAATTAATTTTGTAAGTAGAGGTACCACTGTGTTTTCTCTCATAGTATATTGGATAACTTTATTCATCCCGTATTTGGGAAATTTCCTTGTCACAGTAGCAAGAGGGTGAGGATGCAGAAATAGGAAAGGCATTTTAGACATAAATATATAGGTAATAAGTAGGTTAATAAATAAATACATGAATACATATATAAATAACCTATATGCACCGAATAGTAGAATTCGTCTTGCATGTAGTCATTCACAACTGGTGCACTTATACATAAGATCATAATACTACACTATGGTTAGTATGCATTTCTTTGTCTTCCTTAGCTTGCATGGCGGTTCATATTTTTTATTTTGTTGGGAAAACACGGTAACTACACATGGTGTCTGTTTGGGTCTGCACTTTATTGTCGAAGTCATGCATTTGATTTGCATCCAGAATGTGCATGATTATACGCTCCACGCTTCCCATCTTTGGCCCGAATTCGGCGCGCTCCCCACTCACATTCCTCGGCTTTTGTCACCCCTCCCCCTTGCGTTCGATATGATCACGTGTTGAGACATGGGCCAATCAAAGTGCGCCCGCTGTGGCAGCCCCGCCTACCGGCGTCACTCTCCCATCCGCCGGGACGCCCCCACATTTCGTGCTCCGAACTCCGACTCGCCACTGTCTTCCACGGGGGGTTATTTTGATCCCCCCCGGTCTTTACTGCAACATTCCCCCCTCCGTTACTTTGACATCGAGGATGTTTGATGGAATATTGAGAGCCCACCCGCCGCCCGCCTACCGACCAGGACTTGCCGGTATAGTTGCGAAGCAGAGAGGAGCAACTTTGGACCACTTGCCGAATCGCTCCTGACCAAGCTAACCGAGCTAGCCCGTTAGCTGCGCGCGCGCGTGTGTGTGGAATGCAGTGGAATTTACTTGGAAAGGTCCCCCACAGAGAGGAGCAAGCCCCCCACGCCAATCCGAGTTATGGCCGGACCCTGCGACACTAAACTTGGACTTTGAGAGTTGTTCTCGTCGATCGGCGGTCTCATCTTTATTCCCGAAGCAGGTGCACCTCCTTCCCCACGACACCTGTGGCGAAGCCTCAGCGGTGCTAGCTAGCTTTAGCATTAGCATCAAACACAAGTGGGTCTCGTTTTTTTTTTTACGTTCCTTAATTGACATTTAGCATATTTAGCTTCGGGATTGGATATTGCTACATTCGAAGGCATAACTTTAACTCGACTTGGGGTAGTTTGTGAGAGTTAAAGAAGTTACTCGTAGCCGGGTGTCGATTGAGTGGCGTGTCGTCGGATTAAGTTACAGCTCCGTGTGGGACTTTGGTCGGTGTCAAAAAGCTCAGGCTCAGGGGGAATTCCCCTCCTTTTCACCAAGTTAAATCAACAACATGCGGAGCTCCACCACGAGTCCCATTTTGCTTTTCTAGTCGAGCCTCTTGCGCCCCCGCACCCTATGGTGCCATTACGGCCACCGAGAAATGGATGTCTCGCAGGCCGCTTTCCCAAACGGTGAAGGGCGGCCGGGCGGTGGCGATGGCGGTGGTGGTGTTGTTGGAGCAGGGAGCCGGGAACCTGCCTGGACAGATTCCCCCACGCACCCGTGGGCTCACTCGGCGCCCCTGTGCCCGACCCGGTCCCTGTGGACGGCGGCGTACGACTACGAGGCCAGCGGTGAGGACGAGCTCAGTCTGCGCCGCGGCGACGTGGTGGAGGTCCTGTCCAAGGACGCAGCCATCTCCGGCGACGAAGGCTGGTGGACCGGCAAGATCAACCACCGGGTGGGCATCTTCCCCTCCAACTATGTCACCTACCAACCGGCCATTTACCGTCTGCCCGCGGCCAGCGCTCGGGAGCGGGTTCCGGCTCCCCCCGTCCAGATCCCCTTCGCCGAGCTGGTGCTGGAGGAGATCATCGGGGTGGGGGGCTTCGGGAAAGTCTACCGCGGCACGTGGAAGGACCAGGAGGTGGCCGTGAAGGCGGCCAGGCAGGACCCCGACGAGGACATTACCGCCACGGCGGCCAGCGTCAAGCAGGAGGCCAAGCTCTTCTCCATGCTGCAGCACCCCAACATCATCAAGCTGGAAGGCGTGTGCTTGGACGAGCCCAACCTGTGCTTGGTCATGGAGTACGCCCGGGGGGGCACGCTGAACCGGGCCCTGACCGGCAGGCGAATCCCGCCGCACATCCTGGTCAACTGGGCCGTGCAGATTGCACGCGGGATGCACTATCTTCACGAGGAGGCCGTGGTCATCCACCGAGATCTCAAGTCCAGCAACGGTAAGAGACAACCTTCCTACATTGTCAACAACAGTCGATCGACCCCGGAAAAGTCTCAAAATTCAGGGAACGTATCAAGTTTGGAACTTGACCTTATAGAAAGGTCCCAAAAATGGAGACTGGGACTGGGAGTACTTTATATGGATCCATCGTAATCCTGAACGCAACTTCATGGGTGTCTTGAGATACCAGTTGCCCAATTTTCAAGTTTTTCCTGTCTATTTTATTAATGTTTTTTTAATTTTTGCCTCGCAAGCAAGCCAAAACCTGACGAGTTTCAACTCCAACGTTACTTGAAGAAAATGGCGAAAATTGAGCAACTGGACTACAGTAGTACATATAAAAGTATATATTTTGTAGTAGAATAGTAGAATACCATCTTCTTTATTCCTATCCAGTCCCACAAATTCTCCTAAAAGTCTATCTATGGATGTCAAATGATATCATCACATATGCTTGAACATTGACTTGACAAATAACTCATTTTAAAACCCAAAGTCAGGCAAAAATTCATTTCAACCTGATGCTTGTATAAAATGTTGCTTTTCTCCATTTAGGGCATTAGTTGAGCTGTACTTTCAATCTGTGTATGCGTGTGTGTGTTTGTTTGTGCGCCCTCGAGAGGATGTGAAATGAAGTAAGTTTGCACAGCTGGGTTGCTCCCCCTTTCCCGTCCCTTAGCACACACACTATGTCAAGCACACCTTAGCTAGACCCCCCGGCCAGGCCCCCCCACTCGCCATTCTAAAATGTTGTTCAAATACAGGCAGTGATTAGACAAATGTAAACACGTGCATGTTCCTGCCATATGAGCAAAGCCAGGAAGTAGTTGGAGTAGTTTTAATTGGCTCGGGGCAAATGATGAAAATAGCTTTAATTATGTTATGTACAGTAATCCCTCGAATATCGTGGTTAATGTAGACCAAACATGGCCGGGAGAATTGAAAAATCGCAAAGAAGGGTCACCCCTATTGTATCTACCTTTTTTTTTTTCAGTGCGGAGTCTTAGTAGAAAGAGTGGCTTCCGTTTACGAGTTTGTGTGGATTTTCACATTATTATGAACTTAAAAAAATAATACTTTAGTTTAATAGAGTTTTTTCACGTTTTATGCAGGATACGTTTTTTTTAATGATCGAATCGGCTGCATTGTCTTGCGTTATGGCGTTTCGTCTTTGTCACCTTGCAGTTTCGTGCATGTCAAGTCTAATTTGTGCGCATATAAGCCGTACCCTCCATTCAGTCATCTTTTTTTTTTCAGCGACAAATACGACATATATGCGAGAAAATGCGGTAGATCCTCGGGTTAAAATGAATTCCAGATAAGTTTAATTCACATTGGCCAAATAAATGTACAAAAGTATTTAGCATCAGTGAAATGAATAATCAGGTTCGCAATTATATTTCACCTTTTTAACCAAGATGCTTTTTCTCCCTTGCCATAATAAGAAGCCAGGTGGGGAGAAAAGACTTAAACGGCCGCGACTAATCGAGTGTTTGGCGAATATAAACAAACCCCTCTCCGTCCCGGCCCCCCTTGAGTGGACGCGGATCTGCTAACGCGCAAGTTAATGAGTTTATCCTGCCACTTCACCGCGAACTTCAGCAAGGCGGCCGGCCGGCCCTGAAAAACTAACAGCTTTTCATGCATTGTAGTTTAAATTCAAGTGAACACAGCCCGATTTTTACAAAATCCAATTGCAAATGGCTTCATTAGTCTCGGAATCTGCTGCCTTTTCCCACCATAAACCAAGCATTGGCGGTTAGTGCGTCGACCTCACGTTCCTGTTATCAAGGGTTCGATCCCATATGGCATGCTTGCCCCAGACTTGCGTGGGTTTTCTCCAGGTACTCCAGTTTCTCACATGTAGGCTAGGCTAGCTTAGCGGGTTGAACATTCTAAATTGCCTGATCCTTGTTATAAGCGATTGGTTTTCTGTTGGAAAATGAACGTAGGATTAATTTAACGGGGACTACTTTGGCGAATGGATTTTGCGACGGTGCTGACGAGTATCGGAAGCAGAAGAGGAACCCCAGGAACGCCCCACCCGCCCCGTCACTCGATGGACTCCCAGTCCGTCCATCTGCACGCCGGACAAACTATCGCTATTTGATCAATGATTAGCCTGTAAAGTAATATGTTGAAAGTCAGCGAGATTTGTCCAATCTCCTTTTGTGTTTTTCCAGCTAATCTGTAAAATCCCGGCCCGCGGGGAGGAATGTTGCTAATGAGGGATAAAAGCTTAACATACGTCTGCACAATGGACTGGTCAAGCAGCGGTTGCTAGGCTACTGCGGCCCGAAGAATGGCGAGGACTCGGAGGTTCCCAAAGCCCTCGTTTTGTTTTGTTCCGTTCATATTTAATCTCCCAGAGAGCAGCCGTACTCTTTTATTGCCACCAACTAGAGGGGGTTAGTTAGCCTGCCTGCCTCCTTATTGGCTTACTTGCCATTCCTCCCCTCCCCTTTTTATTATTTCCCTCCGTCTGCTTTTTGGCCCAGGTTCCGTTTCAAGGACTTTCAAAGTTTCTTTGGAATCTGCAATGTTCCCAACGCGACCTTAAGAGTCAGCTCACTTATGTGCCAACAAGCCATCGTTATGAAGTAGGTCTTGTCTTCAAAAGGCATCATTTGACGACGTTCTTCTAGAAACTGAGCATGTACCGTCACCCCCCGTAATACCAAGTTTATCCTTAGGTATTTCCAAATTCACCTTTCAATAAAAGGCATCTGAAGTCACATCTTTTAATTCTTGCAAGAAGAGAATACATCCACCCGCGTGTCCGGTCAAGATCATTCTAATAACTCACAAATAATCCACAGTTCTTGTTGTGAGCCATCCTGAGAAGCCGATGCTTCCCAAAGCAATCCACCGTTCGATGTGAACCATCTTGATGCGAACCACAGTCATTACTTTTGCAAGAGATGTATTAAAATGCCCTTTGTATTAACGTCAATAACTCTTCGTTGCAAGCACATATATAATATAGATACACATTAATAATAATGATAAACCTAACACTTAGTGAGTGATGTTATATTTCAACGTATAGCCTCACGACGTTTTTGTAAGACCGCTTGTTGGCAGTCATGCACAAATTAGACTTGACATGCATGAAACTGGTGACAAAGACGAAACGCCATAACGCATGACAATGCGGCCAATACGGTTATTTATTTGAAAATAGAGAAAAGATTAAATGCTTAACAAAATGTATTTTTACGTCTATAATAGAAAATTAAGAAAAAAAACATCTTGCATAAAACGTGAAAAAAAACTCCCTTGTTTTCTTACTGCAGAACAGAAAATAACCAACAAATAGTAAATATTATTTTGCCAAAATTTACTGGTGAAAGAGTATAGCATGTCTTGTGCGCATATAAGCCGTACCTTTTGATTCAGTCATTTTTTTTTGTTACAAATACGGCCTATATGGTAACACATTTGTGCTCCCTATTAAAACCATGAATATGGAGGTGAAAATTGCAAATCAGGGGGCTTCTTTGTATAATTCAACGATTTTAAGGGTACGGCTTATACGCGGAGGCGGCTAATATGCGAGAATATCCGGTAGATGTTTATTGTTTTCCTTCCGATCGTATTTTTGCTCAAGATTAGACTGGCCAGATCCGATCCGAGATATATCTGCAGTCAAAATGTGTTGACTCAGGTGCAACATGACGCGCAGGGTGAGTTTTTTGTTTTGCTCTGACTCCGTTTGTATTCCGACTTAAGCCACGCTTGCATGCTTATCACTCGACAACTAGGAGTGCCGGTATGTGTACCGGCATATTCTAATTACAAATGAAAGACTGAAACTTGGGCCTGAGCCGAGAAATTTAACTTATGTTTACTTGGGAGTTTCACATCTTGATTTGTTTGAGTCTTTCCTCGTGTTTGCTTGATGGGGTTTGGTTCCACCGAAAACTTCTGTGATTTGGTTTGTAGTCTGCAACGCATGACTGGGCAGGAAATGATAGGATATCTTAGTTGGATAATCACACGTGGGAGCCGTTGACTTTCACTTGAAACAAAAGTGACTTCTCGCATCGAATGTTCACGTTTGTTCAGTACATGTATGAGGAACTAAAGTTAGCCCAGGGGGAGGCTCGTTGTAAATTGTAATGCTTGTAAGACAACTTTCAGATAAAATATATTGCCTGTTTAGCCTTTCATCATCACTTTTCAAGCGTGATATTTTGAATATTTTTAACGGCCAATTTGCCTTTTGTAATCCGCAAAAGTTATTGGAGATTTTGCACGGTGGGAAATTGGTGTTAAAACACGAATCTGAAAAGAAGATAATGAAATTTTACTACAGTATGGTTTGCCATTATGGGCAATTGTTGATATCCTGATGTATTATCATATTGTCATTTTGTATTTTGATAATCTTGTGGCTTTATAATCTATGCAATTATGATAATAATATTAGTTTTAAAGTTTGCTTTGAGTGTGCTTATTTTTTGATTTTTTTTATCATTTAAGTTATCTATCTCTCTCTCTATCTCTCTCTCTCTATTTATCTCTCTCTCTATCTATCTATCTATCTCTATCTATCTATCTATCTATAAAACTAAAATTATTTAAAAAAAAATCAAGTTCATGTGAAAATCCATGCTAAAACTCACAAGCGGAAGCCATTCCCGTTTTTAGCTTGCTACTAGGACTCAGCACTGGGGAAAAAAGCAGTTTAAAAAATATATAGATATCTTTACAGTTCATAAAAATGTGAAAATCCACGCTGAAAGTCGTAAGCGGAAACCACTCTTGCTACTAGGACTCAGCACCGAAGGAAAAAATAAATAAATAAATAAATAAAGGTATTTATTATAGCCTTGACCTTACTTTGCAATTTTTCAATGATCGTGGCCATGTTTGGTCTACATTAACCGCCATATCCGAGGGATTACGGTAAATACCTGCGTACGTGCAGCGCGGACAAAGCCTCAGTGGGAAAGTTAGAGAAAGGCCTGCTAGGTGTTGAAGGGCAACTTTTCCCACAATTCCCCCGGTGACACAGTTACTGTCTGTCTTTTCTGGGACAAGAGAATAGATGGAGCAGAGAGGAGGGAGGAGTGGTTGGAGTGGAGGAGGGAGGAGAGGAGATGCTTTCACTCTGTCTTTTACGACCTCTCCCTGACTGCACCTATTGTTATGGTGCAGGCTGAAAAGGAAAAGGGCCTACAGCTGACATGGGCTGCCCTCGCTAACCACCAATCGTCACCCCCGCCGGGCCAACGTGGATACCGTCGTACCCCAAAGGTACCGGCCTGGCGTCGGCGAGGCTATAATTAGCTCGGTGGCTTGGCCTTTTGAAACGGCAGCGATGAGGTATGGGGTCCAGGACGGACCGAGCGCAAACAGGCATGATAAACGGGTTTATGCGGACCACCCCGGTCCTGATCCCTTTCCCACCGGCCGGCGTACCCGGTCGGGGAATGTTCGCCGGCCTGGTTTCTGCTTACCACAGGAAGCCCCGGCGCTCTCAAGCTTAAGTGTGTTGGCACAGCTAGCAAAATAGCGCCACGTTAAGTTAGCAAGCGGCGGTCTGAGTTTTGACAGGGCCCCCCCCCCCAACCCCCGTGTTACGTCAGTGCTCATGTTATGCCGCTAAGAACACAAGAAGCCTTGCGTCCTGTTTTAAAAAGAGTGGACATCGGGCATGTTCGGACAACCAATCCGACGCCTCGACTTTACTTTGAGTGTTCTGACGGGCAGCCTTCTTGAAATGCACCGTTTTATCGTCAAACCCATTCGTATTTGCCCAATTCTGCCCACTTTTACTGGGTAGTTTTTTTCAATTTCCAGCAACACTCCCAGTTCACCGACAATTATGCGAACAAGATATTTTTCTTTAAGTTGGTCGTCGCCTTTCACACAAAAAGGCTGTTTTTTATTTTTTGACAGTTTTTTAGCCCCAAAAGTACCCTATTTTCTTCCTTTTTAGCTTGAGGGGGTGACGAAGCAATGGAGTAGAAGCGTGGGAGCCACTTTGAATGCAGCACCCCTTGCTTGTGATCTTTCTTACCATGAAAGTGTGCTCTACCTGAAGATCCCATGTTGGAAGGGGGATTTAAATGGGGGGGTTGGTCAGAGGGTGGGGTCCACCTTGGGGGCACAGCCATCTCCAGTTGCACTCAGCATTGTATGGTATTATATTTTCTTTTTTAAACAGAGTATCAAACTAAAGACTAGTTTGAACTAGCCGTATAAGACAACTTTAACCGTATTTTCTCCCATATACGCTGTATTTGTCGCTAAAAAAACTGATGACGGCTTATATGCGCACAAATTTGACTTGACATGCATGAAATTGCAAAAGACGAAACGCCATAACGCAAGACAATGATACGGTCATTTATTTCAAAATAGAGAAAGGATAAAACGCCCCCCAAAAAATATATTTTCACATCTATGAATGAAATTCACGAAAAAAAACGTATCTTGTTCATGAAAATATGTTTTTTCTTTTCATAATACCGCAATAGTTTGACGGACATTTGTCATTCGGTTCCACTGGAATGGCCACTTTAACAATGTAAATAAAAGACATTTTTGTGCATTCTCAGCAGACGTCAAGTCTCTTGGGCAACTTGTATTTGCTCTACCACTCAGCTGAACTTTGCTCTGTTTTGTTTTCTTCTCGCTAAAATGTTTTACGGCCGCCGGCAAATGGGCTGCCGTGAGAGAATCTCAGGTGTTTGCTTTTCCCTCACTCGACATTTTTTATGTCCAGTTGCTCGGATACATAAAAATAATGTCCGGAACGACCTGGTGTTAGCGTGATGAAAAACGTTGGTCGCTTTAACACGACTCCAATTCATTCCAAATGTTTCTGCCGTCTCGGTCAATGTTTTGGAGGCTTTTTGGGGCATCTGAGGCCCACCGTGGTATTAATAGCAACTAGGCGACGTTGACACACTTTGCTCTGTGACTTGGCCAGTGGGGAGGGATACTTTGCACTACTTTTGGACTCTAGCCGGCTCATTATTTGTCTTCCGCAGAATTCGCTAAACCGCACAGATTTACTGTATTTTGGACTATAAATCGCAACAGCCAAAGAAAACACAGTGTAGATAAGTCACATTTTTTGTGCCATTTTTTTTTTAATATTAATTAGAAACTAAGAACACAGATTCTTAAAGAAACAACAGTAAACAGAGTACAACAGGCTAAATAGCTGTTAGCATAACAGGTCAGAACGAAAGAAAAAAAATAGACATAAATCTCACGAGTATTAGTTATCCAAACTCCAAACAAAAGAACAAAAGTGTGACTTATAGTCCAAAGCATTCGGTAATGTAGAAAAGTAAATTCTGTAGAATCCGCTATGTTGAATGAGAGGAAGTTCTGAGACCGAAGTAACACGGTAGGCCAAATCGGGTCATTTCGATCCCGTCCAATTGTCCAATAGGCCCCTCTCCCGGTATTGTGTAATCAAGCCACCGTAAGTCATTCTGAAGCTACACCAGCTGTCAAGTCGATGAGAACATTCAAAGAGGAATTAGGTGCCATGAAACCTGTTTGTAATGAAATTCCTTTTGTTTGAGGTGCAAGAAGAGGATCGCCATCGTGACCCCCCCGGGCAGGTCATGGTACCAATATCCTCATTATTCCTAACGCGAACAGCAAAATACTGCGTTGGGGTTGCCAATTTCTATCTTGAGGACTTGTAATCAATACATTTCAATGTTTTTGGATCAAATATGACGTACCGACCGTAGTTTTCAGTTACGTTTTCCCCCTTCCACTTAAACTGCAGCTTTTAGAACGAAGCAGCTTTTTTTAAAGGACTTTTGGGGTCAAACAAGCTTCACATTTTCGCGCTAATTTTTGGGGGGGCTTGCAACAAATGTAAAAGTAACTCATTATCCGTAAAACTTGCATTAGATTTCGAGCATAAACAATACTAAAACTATAAAGGACAGATATTGGATAGAGCGGAAGACCAAGTCAAATCTTGGACCGCTACGGGAAAGCGGCTTCCCTCAAGACTCAATGGGACACGGTATCTTTGGCGTAGCTTTTAGTCTGTCTGCACTTCTCACGCGAGGCCGGGTATCCAGTTCCCAGGGTTCCCTCCAACTTTAATGTGTTTTAACATTTTTGGGGGGGGGGGCTCGGGTAAGGCGCATTGTGGTGCTGTCAGGTTTTTGCTTTGACTCTTACAAATGACCTGCAAAACGCTCTTGGCCACATTGAATATCAACTAACATTTCCTCACCCACAATACATTTGCAGTACTTACCTTTCAGCAGGACACTTTTTGTTATCACCGTGCTGGATATATTGGATCAAATATAGGAATTTGTTTGATGTCATTTGACGACGTCTTTGCAGTAGGGATGTCCCTCCCAATATTTTTGCCAAATTGGATACCTGTCATTTGTCTTAAGGGAAAAAATAGAGCATCCAAATGTCTTTTTTTCCAGTTTGAACAAAACTATCCAACAGTTTCAGATTTTTTTTTTTGCACTTCTGGTTCTCTGAAATGTATCTGATTGGGCCTGATTTCCCATCACGTGATCGGATCTGGGACATCTAGTTTACAGCATTTTTGTTTAGGTCAATTTTCTCGTAGCAACTCCATCACATTTTTGTTTATCCACCGCAAAAACACTACTGCCCCCGTAGTTCTGTACAAAACTGACTTCACTCAGACTAGCATCCAGGGTGCCAGAGGTGGTAGAGTAACATGAAACATTATCCAATTGAAATTGTAGCAACAAAGCTATTTTAAATGGCAGAGGGTACATGTTGAGATTTTGTTGAGTAGACTGAGATATTGTAAGAAATATTTTTTTTTGTAACTTTTTATGGCTCATCCTGGTGATTGGTCCCCTGAAAGCCAGATTTTTAAATTTATTTTAGCTCTCCTCTCTCGGCCACGGCAGATTTTCTCACCAATCTCCCCTCTGTGTCTTTGTCTCCAGTTCTATTACTGGAAACCATCGAGAACGACGACATCGGAAGGAAGACGTTGAAGATCACGGACTTCGGCCTGGCCCGCGAGTGGCACAAGACCACCAAAATGTCCGCGGCGGGTACCTACTCCTGGATGGCCCCCGAAGTCATCAAGTCGTCTACGTTTTCTAAAGGCAGCGATGTCTGGAGGTAAGACGTCCGGGCGTCACGATGCCTGGTTGTCGATGGCCAATGCTTTGACGCCGTTGTCCGTTTGCCCAGTTACGGCGTCTTGCTGTGGGAGCTGTTGACCGGGGAGGTGCCTTACAGGGGGATTGATGGCCTGGCCGTCGCCTACGGCGTGGCCGTCAATAAATTAACCTTACCAATTCCCTCCACCTGCCCTGAACCCTTTGCCAGGCTTATGGAAGGTAGGTTTTTGTGAAAATTGAGGCGTCTCCGGTCACCGGTCAATGAAAATATGCCACATACGTGTTTTCCCCAGAGTGTTGGGACCAAGACCCCCACGTTCGGCCCTCCTTCTCCTGCATCCTGGAACAACTGTCGGCCATCGAGGAGGCGGTGATGGCCACCATGCCGCAGGAGTCCTTCCATATCATGCAGGACGACTGGCGCGTGGAGATTCAGGAAATGTTCGACGAGCTCAGGACCAAAGAAAAGGTAAAGTGGAGACGACTGTCACGTCACGGTCACGCCGTTGTCACGTTGGCTCTGTGATGGCCTTGCTGCTTTCTTTTAAGAACGCAATCTTGACTTTATGATAAACACTTGTTAGCTAACTTCAATGAAAACAATAAACATCTCAACTGTGATGGCTACCACATAACAATCATGTTTGGCAATGGACCAAAAGACCACGACCAATCGACCGCACACGATGTCAAGACTGTCGATAGCCTAGCCTAAAGACGGGATAGACCCGGGACGTTTCTATGGACAATTCAAAGTGTTAGACTCTCTTCGTCTGCATGTTTTTAAGAGGAATCCAAAATACCGGCGGATATTCAAACTGCGCAGAAAGGCCTGGCTTGAATGTTGAAAATGTGAGGTGGACTTGGTAGCCGGTCGGTCGCCGTGCCACCAACAACATTTCATTTTGAATTCTACTGTCATTGCGTGATCGACTCTGAGTGACACGTTCCCATATCGCTCAGCGTGATTAAGCGAATTAGCCGCCGCATCAGCACATTTCCCGTAAGCGTCCAGCGAGTAATCTGCTCTTCAGTCGGTGGGTGGGTGGGTTTGGGTGGTAATGGCTTCAGGGTCGGACGGCCGGCTTCGCTAAGCTGCTTTCTGCCAATGGTCTACTGAGTATTATGGTCATTACGCGCATGGCCTAATTCAAGGGAAAATAGATGAAAAGAAGAAAGTGTCATTCAGTGAAGGACAACACAAGACCCCAAATCGAGAACAAAGAAGTATACTTATTGACCTGCATATTGATTGTGTCCGTTTTGCGTTGCGTTTCCAGGAGCTGCGTTCCCGCGAAGAGGAGCTGACGAGGGCCGCCCTCCAGCAAAAGTCCCACGAGGAGCTGCTGAAGCGCCGCGAGCAGCAGCTGGCCGAGCGGGAGATCAACGTGCTGGAACGGGAGCTCAACATCCTCATCTTTCAGCTCAACAAGGACAAGCCCAACGTCAAGAAGCGCAAGGGCAAATTCAAGAGATCCCGCCTCAAGCTGAAGGATGGCAACCGAATCAGCTTGCCCTCGGGTTTGTGCACGGGCGCCTTGGGGTCACCAAAGTATGTAGGCCGGACGTTATGGCAGCGACCAGATGGAAACGTTTGAGCGGTGCCATCGCGATCAAAGTGTAGAGCGAAGCTGCCAACTTCTACAAAATTTCAGGAGTTTACTCCGGAAAGGAAGGCAAACTCTGGGACTCCTGACAACCTCCGTAAACTCTGGAAATCCCAAAAATGGTCTCCTTTTTTTTTTTTTTAGCAACCATTTCGGAAAAGTGCCAAATTTCCAATTTAAATGCTTCGAAATTCCCACCATCGCTACGGCTTCCGCCATCTTACTTCCGCATTTAATTCAACTGCACTGTAAAACGGAGTGAATCATCCAAACATAATAATAACAGTTTGATTTAAATTGTCCGTTATTATTATTATTTTTTATATCGAATCTGCGTGAAACATAAAACTCCTGAAATCGGGTCGACGCAGGTGGGCAGCTTTGTGATTTTTTTTTTTTCAAAGGCCACCGCTGCTGTCAACTTCTTTTCTTTTCCCAACGGCAAATGTTGTTGATGTGTAAAGTGTCTGTTGTAAGCATCTCCCATCTCTCTCTGGCAGACTTCCAGCACAAAATCACAGTGCAGGCTTCACCCTCCATGGACAAGAGGCGGAGCCTTCACAGCACCAGCTCCTCCCCTCCCAGCAGTCCCACACTTATACCCCGCCTACGCGCTATTCAACGTGAGTTTTTATTATTATTATTATTATTTTTAGCCTTCCTTTCTTTCCCCGCCAACATCCGACCCGCACGTATTACACGGCCGCACGTCAAGGGAAACGCAAGAGGGGAACATTGGCGGTGACAAGGCGCATCGGAACAAAAGCGGGCAAAGCCACTAGTTTGAACTGTTTGCTAATGTTGTTAGTCACGCACCAACGGCCCTGCAACAACTGGAACAAATTCCGCTTGACTGCGCGGTCGTGGGCTTCGACGTGCACGCGCACGGCCAGCTCAGATTAGCCGCCGCCAAATATGGATCACCGTTCGCCAAATGGCAGGAAGACAAACCGCGCGCTGGTCTTTTGAGGCGAATAGTTTGGGTTAGGTAGGCGACGTTGCCGACGCCCTAACCGTGATTTCTTTATCTTAACTGGCACGTTGCTTGTTTACCAGCAAGACGTGGATTTCAGTGGTAATGATGCCCCAAAAAATATTATTTACATATACAGACGCTCCCCTACTTACGAACGAGTTAGGTTCCGAGCGATTGTTCATAAGTTGAATTAGTTTGTAAGTTGCTCAGTGCTATATTTTGTATTATAATTTATATTTAAGGCCTATATAAGTATATTGAAGGTTTATATAAGTGCATTTGTATGTTTAAGGCTTGTATAAGTAACACGCATTGGTTTGTACTGAAAAAAACATTTAATGAAATGGAGAGAATACATACAGTACTGTATACATACATTAGAGAGAGAGAGAGAGAGAGATTTACTAGAAACTGGCCGAAAGAAGCTATAATGACGATTGCAGTTTTCTTCTTTTCATCATAAATTATGCAGTAGCACTGTATGGCATCATTCAATTGATTTGCAAACTTTGTGCAACGTTCCATATTTGGGTCCTGCGGCTCGATCTTTGTTTATAAATGGTACTGACGGTCGAACGATTCAAGTTGTATTCCCGTGCAACGCGCATCAAGCTTCGTTATTATTGCCACTCATTTCAAATGAAATGGCTTGCCTCTTCCTTGCACCTCCCTCAATAGAAGCCTTTCGCTTTTCACCAACCATATTCAATAATGGATGCACGAGATATTTAATGATACAAATGAAAAAGGTTCTTTGCGCACTGGAGATACGTTCACGCACTTCCGCATTGCAACGAAGTGGGCAGAAGAAGGTAGATGCTGGGTGAGCTGAGCTCTCAGAGCGCCAGGCGTCGGTATTAGCGGCGGAAAGAAGTACTACTCGGAAAAGGGCGCGCAATACAAAATCGAACTTACGAACATTTTTCGACATAAACGCAATTTGCAGACATGTTCGTATGTACCGTTGTTCGTAACTCGAATGTTCGTAAGTAGGGGAGCGTCTGTATATATTTTTCTTCCTGACCACCAACAGTTTGTTATGCTGTTTTTTCCAGCCTGTAGTTAGCTAAACATCTTTATTCTTCATTTTTTTTATTGTTACTTGAACCTTTAGTTTGATCTTGGTCTCCGATTCAAAAATGGCCGCCCTAATAATGAGAATTTTTTTTTCCTTTTCATCGTGTATTTTATGGCTGTTGCGACTTAAGTTCAGGTGTGACTTTTAGTCTGAAAAATACGGTTATAAGATAAGGAGGGGACAAGCTTATGGGGGATACCAATGTGGGCCAGCAAATAACGATCTACTTGTGCTTTGTTCTTCTTTTAGAACCTTAGTTTGCCGTTTCACCATGGTTTGCGTTTGTTGTTTGTGTGCGTCCAGTCACGCAGGATGAGAGCAACCGCACGTGGGGCCGTAGCCCCCCCTTAAGGCCGGAAGAATTTGATGACGTGAGAAGGGGGATCAAGAAGAAGGGGAGAACCTGGGGTCCCAGTTCAGTGCAAAGTAAGGAGAGGCCCGCTGCCACGGAGAGGTACGTTTTGGGGATGTTTTTGGATGGCTCCTTTGGCTTTTCGGGGAATGTTTTGACCAGCGCGTGCTTTGTCTTTAGGGTGCGTCCACTCTCGGACGGCAGCAACCCGTCGTGGTCCACCGGTCTGGCCAAGTCGCCGAAGCCTGTCCCCGTCCCGCTCGCCTCCCTCTTTGCCGAACAAGGTGGGCGTCGTTCCGATCTGCCAATCCGCTCTCGGAATTTGGAGCGTCATTCGCTTGATCTCCACCAGAGTTTTCAAACGATGGACTATTTCAGGGGTAGGGAACCTATGGCTCGGGAGCCATATCTGGCCCTTCTGATGGGTGCATGTGGCTCTTCGCTAACCTGTGAGGTAAAATAATATGTTTTTAAACCGCTGGTGACAGAGCCGAGTGCCGAATGCACCAATAGGAGCGTCACGTCGGCACTATGGCGCTGACAGTACCTCTAACTTTAATCATCTTTTTTTTTTTTAATTATATTTTTATTAGACTTTTCTGCATGCATATTTTCATTGGTTAGCAACTGCGCAATGGTCCTCTCAAAATAATTCATTTAGTACTTTAAAAGTGATAAAATGACCCCAAAAAGTCTCATTTTCACATTTTTACACTAAAATTCTTAGTATGGCTCTCAAAGAAATAAAATTTGAAAATAGGAATTGTTTATGGCTCTCTGTGTCAAAAAGGTTCCCGACCCCTGGACTATTTGCTAGCTTCTTCTTCTTCTTCTTCATTTTCAATGATCGCTGCCTTCCAGGAGAGGGCGCCCGAGACGAATCCTTGGCTCCAGAGTCTCCCGACAGCAGCTCCAAACCAAAGCAGCTCAAATTCCCCAACCAGGTCTACCTGGATCTACCTCTCTGGCGGGACGAGCAGCAGGGCGTGGGCGCCGAGGTTCCGGCAGGGCCGGCGGCGCCCGTGCCGGCGACCCCGGCCGACAGCCCGGAAGACGCCGCCGCCACCACGTCCACCTCTTCGGCCTCCACCACCCCGCAACTCACGCCCACCAACAGCCTGAAGAGGGCGTCGCCCCGCCGCAAGATGGATTCGGTGCTGTACGGCTGCGGCTGGCTGCTAGCCTCCGTGGCGCTGGGCTACGACGTCCGCGACGCGCTCAAGAACGCCCAGGACGAGGGCGAGCCGCCGCGGGAGGAGAAGAAGAAGAAGGAGGGCCTGTTCCAGCGCGCCACCCGCTTCCGCCGCAGCACCTCCCCGCCGCCCAACGGCGGGCGGTCTCGGAAGGACGAGGCGTCGCCGGGCCGCGTCTCCGCCCCGCACGCCAACCTGGTCTCCATGTCGGCCATCGCCGAATGCAAGTCCACAAAGTGCCTGCTCCAGTCGGAGGCGGAGGTGGCTCGCAGCGGCCCCGCCCAGCCCGACCCACCACCCGTCGCCCATCCCGTCGAGACCCCTCGGCCGGTGGACAAAAAGCCCAGCACGCCGCCGCCAACCCAAAGTCAACCACCGGAGGTCGCCAACCATCACATGGGGGCACGCCTCCGCAGAAAAAAGTACACCAACCACAACGGTGAGTTGTTGTCTATTTTTCCAAAATCGAGCGAGTCAATTGTGTAATGTTCATTTATAAAATTGCATAAGGGCCTTGACAACATTATCAGGTTTTTTTTTAAATTTGTTTAAATCTATTTGGTTGGAGGTTGTGCCGTATCGTTCCACATTGCTGCTCCCTCCCCTACCTGGAGTCTCTTATTTTGAAACGGTTTTAGTGTGCACTTCCCTCTCAGATTCCTCACGTTGTTGCTTTCACGGTTGCCGGTCTGGAACTTAGCAACTGTCACAATAGGGTTTGGGTCTAGGTGGGTCCTACTTTTCTATTGGCTTGATTCCTGGATGGTGCCTCCTATTTGTTGAAGTTTGAGTTTTTGGGGGCTGGAGGTGGGTGGGGCCGTGCCCTTCTCCCCCGTCCTGGAATGTTATTTGGGCTGGCAGGTCACTCTCCCGGTTGCTACTTTACTACTATGGTACTTTTATTAACGCTAAAATCAAAATCAAATCAAATCAAAAGCCTTTATTGTCATCATACACAGCTGCGTATAACGAAATTGGGGGTGCTACTCCACAAAGTGCATTTTCCCGGTACAAGAACATAAATACCGTATTTTCACAACTATAAGGCGCGCATAAAAGTCAAAAATGTTCTCCAAAATAGACAGGGCGCCGTACAATCCAGTGCGCTTTATATATAGACCAATACTAAAAAAAATTATCACGATAAAATAAAATAAATCAGTTGATAGGACAACTACGGAAAATACGGTAAGTAATATAAAGAGTCATATCCTGTTAAGGTAAATTCTCAAATATTGCACAATCTAGAATATTGCACATTGTTATTGCACCCCCCGTTGCATGTTAATTGAAGTAAATATATCTCATATTGTACCATTTGGTCCAGTAAAGCTTATGAAGTTGCCTTTATTTTTCCACCCCCTTTTTATTGAGTGTATGGAGAGAGAAAAAACGTTTAAAGCATTTAATGCCATTGCTTTTGCTTTTACCGGTAGCCAACGGCCTTCCCAGCTTGCCGCCCCCCGCCACCCCCAAGAAGAGCAGCGCCAGAGAGACGCGTCCCGTCTCCTTCTGGGCCAAGCCGCACGCCCGAGGCCTGGTGGCCCACCTAGGCAAGAGCTACTCGCTGGGCCGCTACTCGGGCGAGAAGGCGGCGCAGGCCTGCTCGCTGCTGGACATGGACGCCGAGGGCCAGAACCGCGACTGCACCGTGCCGCTGTGCCGCATCCAGAGCTCGCCGGGCAGGCCCACCGTCTACGAGCTGGAGAAAGAGTTCCTCTCGTAGGGATCCCCGTCACGCCGTGGCACCTAGAACGGACTGAAGCAGGTACGCCTCCCGTCACACTTCCTGCCACTCGCCGCAAAACGTGCTTTTGGAAATTCGTCACCTGGCCTTGATAATGAAACCACCAAAATAAAGGTGCTATGAAGTAAATGCTGACCGCGTCCCCAAAAAATCAAAATGACTGCACTCGATGTCATTTTATGAATTTGGCACTCAAATCTGGGGGGCTTGGGTTCAAATCCAGGTCGGTCCACTTGTGTGTGGACTTTGTATGTTCTCCCCAGGCCTGCGTGGGTTTTCCCCGGGCACCCCGGTTTCCTCCCACATTCCAAAAACATGCATGGTAGGCTAATTGGATGCTAAATTGGCCCTAGGAATGAGTGATTGGTTGTTTGTCTCCTTGTGCCCTGCGATTGGCTGACCACCAATTCAGGGTGCCCCCCGCCTCTAGCCCGAAGTCTGCTGGGATAGGCTCCAGCACCCCCTGCAACCCTAATTGGGTTAAAGCGGGTCAGAAAATGAGATGAGAATTATTTTTAGCAATTCTGGTTATGACATCACAACCAGAATTGACCATCAAATCTAGCTTTCTAGTACATGTTGACAGAATGCAAGGCTAGCTATTGCGTGCTAGCAGACGCCAGCCTATCCTGGCTGGGACATCTTCTATTTTGAGTTATTATTTTTTTTTGTGGGCAGGGCCAAGGCCGCTAAAGGGGTAAAAAAAATAGATTAATTAGGATCTAATTTCATAATCCAATCTTTTCTGCCACTGTTTTGGTTTGGTCTCCAATATATAAACTGATATCAGTTTTTTCAATGACTGTCTATAATATTTCATAGCATCTTTAACCATATTTTGAAAATCTTTGGAGCATGGTGAATTTTTTAGGCGAGCCACAGGAAGTGTAACAATGGCCAACACAGTTCAGTTGTCACCGCAAATGACCAGAAAATATCCTGTCATGTTGCGTAACATCCCCAGACTTGAGTTATCATACCAACCCTCCGTTTTCATTCCAAAATTTGACACCACATTTCTGGCCACTTTGACTCCGAGTGACGTCGCTTGTCAGTGTTTTGAATATTTTTTTTGTTAGTTTTTTGTTTTCAAGTCATTGGCTCCCTTTGACAGCGATTAACGACCACTCTTTTTGGATTGGACGCCTGTCGCTGTCAATGCTACTGAAACGCAATCTCTGCATTCTTGTATTTATACAGTATCTATTTTTCTATGGGAAAAATTTGTATGCAATCGTCCTCGCTTAACAAATCCAAGCTTATTTAAGGGAATTAGCGTATAAGAGACTTCCTTTTATATATATATACCCACATGACATGCTGCTCCCAAGTGTCCCACCACCCAAACGCGACGGCCTTCACCTGCAGCGCCCCCCGCAGGCCCCCCAAAAAGGAAGCCCAGGCCGAAAAAGCCCCCCCTCGACGAAAGAATCGTAAGGAAAACTAGAGAGCCTTTTCAACGGATTAGCGCCATGACTTTTCCGACACGGTTCTGAACATTTCCTGAGCTGCTCCACTTTGGATTTTCCAAACCTCCCTTTTTACACTTTTGATTATTTACGTGGAATATTTGGACGGCAGAACGGATTCCTCAGGATCAGGATTTTTTTTCTTCAAAGAAACTTTTTCTATGACATCCTCCATCGGAATGGTGTAAATAAAACCTCTTTGACGGACGGATTAGCCAATGGGAATCCTCGGAACCACAATACTGTTTTACTGTAATTGGCTTTCCTCCAATAGAAGCTCGACCTCGACGCCTTAGCCCAAAAAAGTGGCCTTTTGAGGGTAGTTCCTCCTCCAATCAACGCCCACCAGCAAGAAGAAATCCTCCAAATGCATAGTGGCCACCTCAAACGTAAGCCGAGTTGGACCCACACGCTCTGTGGGACTCGAACCCGAGGGTTCAACCTGCCCGAAGCCAGCCAACATTCCCTCGTGAGTCTTTTATTTTTATTTTATTTTCTTCTCTTGTCGGAACTTCGGCCAAGTGGACCAAAATGAAGGCGACGAAGGAGCACGAAACGCCGCGAAAGGACTTTGTAGTGCTTTTTGCGCCCGACCAAAATGTGATTTGTGGTTGGCGTAGTGGAACGACTCCGAGTGACGCCTCCGATCGAATGACGAGCACTACGCAAAGTTCAACGCACTCGCAATCCACTGGGCCTTCAGTCTTTTTTTAATTGTTATTATTACAGTATTTCATTGCCTGATTGATCAAGAGTATCAACATTTTTCAATAAAGTTGAAATTAAGACTTTATTGAGAGTCCCCAATATGTAAAGCTAACTAACCCTCCTTTTCAAATCCGAATCTGTATTTTAGGACACTGAAATAACGGCACGACAAGAGCGAGTTTGACAGCCCCGCCCACCGGGGGTCGACACGGGCTGACGTTGGCGCCTTCACGGCGCGGCGATGCACTTTGCGGGTCCACGGGCGCTCTCGAATCCCAGCCTCGGCGAGACGCTCTGCGAGCGGAAGCAATATTTGATCTTGCGCTTGACTTTGCTCAGCAGAAGAGTCCCCGAGCAGCACGCCACTTTAAACACCTCCTGGAAACATATTCAAGCTAGTTCGGCCTATTTTTCTTTCTTTGGCGGTACATCGATCATTTTTATTTTTGAATAATGCATTGCGTTAATCCAGATTTTTCTGAAGGCCACACCCCCCTTTGTAAAAAAAAAAAAATCTTCGATTGTAGTAGCATTACTGAGGCATTTGATCCCAAACTGCCACCCTCCTCCCATCTACAGCGATTAAAAGAAAGCTCAGTGGCGCCCCCGCCAGGAAGACACTTGTCATCACACCTAGACATTTTTTTTGGGTGTGCAACCTTAATGTTTCAACCCATGAAACGTTTCTAGCGGCGCCATTGCCACTCTTCTCCCATCTACAGCGATTAAAAGAAAGCTCAGTGGCGCCCCTGCCAGGAAGACACTTGTCATCACACCTAGATATTTTTTTTGTTTTTTGGGGGGTGTGCAACCTTAATGTTTCAACCCATGAAACGTTTCTAGCAGCGCCACTGCCACTCTTCTCCCATCTACAGTGATTAAAAAGACAGCTCAGTGGCGCCCCCACCAGGAAGATATTGTCATCACAAATGGGCTTTTCTTTTTTTTTTTTTTTTATATACCTCTTGCCGGCCCTCTTGCTCCAGCAGGTAGATGTTGTAGACCAGGTGGGCGCGGAGGCGGCTGGCGTGCAACTTTCTAGCCAGGGTCGGGGGGGTCTCCACGATGACCAAGATGCCTCGCTCGCTAACGTTTAGCCTCAGTGGAGGGGCGCTGATTTTGGCTGAAGGAAGGAAGGGGGAAAAAGGCGCCTTTGTTAGCATTTGTTTGCCAACAAACGCACACAGTTTTCCTTACTGTCGAGCCTGGGGCTGAATCTGGGCGAGAGGACCCACTGGGAAGTCCAGGACGGCGGGGAGGAGGCTCGAAGTCTGGCGTAGTACCACTCCCGGGGGTCAGAGGTGACGGCGCTCAGGTCGCAGCTCGGCTCCCGGATGCCCTGGCACTGCGCCGCGTCCGACCACTCCGCCGTGCCGTAACTGGCGGACCGACGGGGAAAGACCGTTGTACATATCATTTGTTTAAGTATGGGGCTGTCAAACTCGGGTTTTCTTGGTGGGTCACTAGTGAGCCAGACCGGTTCTCTTTTGGGCCCCAAATTGTGAACTTTGTGGCCGCTGCATAGTCTCAAAAAAAAAAAAACGACCATGTATAGTAAGGCTTCTTTCCTTCTTAAAAAACGACATAGTATTGTAAGGCTTTTTTCTTTAAAAACGACATAGTATAGTAAGGCTTTTTTTCTTAACAAAACGACATAGTATAGTAAGACTTTTGTCTTAAAAAAACAACATTGTATAGTAAGGCTTTTTTTCTTTAAAAACGACAGTATAGTAAGGCTTTTTTTTCTTAAAAAAACGACATAGTATAGTAATGCTTTTTTTCTTAACAAAATGACATAGTATAGTAAGACTTTTTTTCTTAAAAAATCTTTTTTTATTTTAATTCTTAGTTAGTTCATAAAAAATGTGAAAATCCACGCTGAAACTCGTAAGCGGAAGCCACTTTTGATACTAAGACTCGCACAAAAAAAGATAGTTATAGCGATGATTCTACTTTGTGATTTTTCGATGATCGCGGCCATGTTTGGTCTACATTAACCACGATATTCGAGGGATTACTGTAATTCTTTTAACAGCGAGCAAAAATCGATTGGCTTCAATTTAAATTTCCTTCTTCTCTTACTAAATACCACCACATGCTCTGTGACCTGTGCTTCACCTAACCCTAACTTTTGAATTCAAGCCCACAGTGACCACTGCCGCTGAAAAGGGTAAGTACAACTTTCAAACAATATTAACATTCCCTTGTAAATGTTTAAAGTTAAAACCTTGGATAATGCCATACATCTTGCTGTGTGAAATGGGAAATTGCATTAATACAGCTAGCTATTGAAAAAAATATGATTATCTGTCGACGCAACGAGGATTTCGGGATGGAGACGTTATGTACATCGTGTTTTAGAGCCCAGTAAATCCTGTCCACGCTCAGCCTTGTTAGCCGCAAACCTCACATTTTCCACTGGACGTCGTAGCGAAGATCGGCATGGTCGGCGGGCGGCGTCCAGCGGAGGACGTCCTTGAAATCCACAGAGTCAAACTTGACGTCGGCGGGAGCGGCCGGCGACTCTGTGACGCGAAGAGGAATGAGCCCAATCGGAGTTTCGGACAGAAAGGAAACGTTTACCTGGCAGCGCCGAACCGGCCGACGGGTCCAGCATCAGCAACGACATCAGAGCTCCCGTTAGCAAGTACTCCATCTGGTCCACTGCGCAACTGGTGAGT